>NC_132945.1:13540500-14165500 GCF_034638445.1 Ciconia boyciana | reverse complement strand
CATATTAGATAAACAGGTCCCTCTATTCTGCAAATTTCTTGTGTAAGTAAGTGAATTGTTGCATCCTCAAAGACCAAGCTCAGAAGCAAGGAAAATTCAAGGAGTCCAAGTGATATTTGTGGTGACATTGCAAGAATCATGCGTTAATGCTTTTCTGTGAAACCTTGAGAACTACAAATTAACTTTACTGTTCAATGAAAGCTGTGATTCTTCTATTCCCATTTCTCAGGAAAAAGAGTTAAGATAAATAAATATTATGGTACCTGGTGACACTGACATGTATTGTATATCTAGCTATCTTTTCTACCTTGTTCATTTCTGAAAAGCCAAAATGATATTTCTTTCCTCCCTAGAAAATAGAAGATTGGAACTTAGAGAGGAAGCAGAATGGACTCCTAGGGATGAGAAGATGGGGAAAAATATGTAAAGATTTAAATTTGTGATCTTTTCACAAGCTAATCAGCCTAAATTAGTGGTTCAGAACCATGGACTTAGTCAGACTTCTCCCAAAGTCATTCCTCTGCCCTGGCCAGAAATCCCACCAAAACTTGGGGTAGAAAGAACAATCAAAGAATCTATTTCTTGTTAACAGCAGTTAATGACTGCAACATAAACCCTCTTCACAGAGGCACTTTGGAGAGCCCCGTTTGTGCTCCTGGGGTGAGAGGAGGAGCTGCTCTGGCTCATCCTTGGGCATACTTGTGGCAGAGCTGTCTGCTCTGAGCTGGTCCTTCTCCACTGTGGCCCTGCAGCCTGCAAGCACAGGCACCCCTAACTGAACCACACAAATAAGTATTAAGTGCACAATAATTTTGGCCAAGTTAAATATGATTATAATGTGCCACCTCTCACAAATTATTAACAGTTTTCCAGAAATTAAAAGCTTGCAGAGTCACAATGTCACATCCCCTCTGGCTGCCATCGTCATTCCTCTTCCTTCAGCCTCTGTGTGTGCAAAAATATGTTTCCATTTCTAAGCACATGCCATACTGGAAAGCAGACTGTGCACTTTTTTTGTGTTCAGAAAGAGGATTCTTCAAGTAGATACCCAATCCAAAGCCATTCAGTCTTTCAGTTAGTTGGCTTATGGGCTTTGGAGTGGGGCAATATAATTCAAGAAAGAATCCCAGCTATGATGAAATCACTTGAACCTGAGCCTGAGTAAGTGAGCAGAGCTCAGATTTTGAGAGTGACTCACATGTTAAAACCAAACATAAGCTCAAGTGTTTTTCTGGATCATGGCCATATTGAACTATAATGACCTAAACGGATTTAATCCCCAGACAAATTTACCCTTTCCTTTCCTCCTGCCCACACATATATTTGCACCCCAAACAATCACCTATGTCTCTATTTCCTACATGCTACTTGTATTGAAAACTTTATGGCTTGTTTAATCTCTTCTAAGCATGGCTTTATTTCCTCTCTTGATTTCCTCTATGATTCATCAACAGGGCTTTTTTACCCCTACCCAAAAGATTTCAATTTCACTGTACAAATTTAATCAATCAGATCAAAATTGTTAAGGCTTATTCAAGAAGCTGTGCTGTCTCTTTGTGCTCCTTCATCTTGCCCCCCTCTCCGTGAACAGATGAAGAAGGTGCTAAAGATGTACATCAGGTGAAACTACTGTCTACAAATGGCAAAAATAATATCTTTCAGCTCTCTGCCTGTGGATTTTTTTGCCAGTATGTGGTCCTGATGTTCAAAATTATAGGCATTTAGATGTCAGGTAGCAGGAGAGGAAAAAAAAAAAAGAAGAGGTATTATAGTAAAATAGCAAAGAACTGATGTCTTAGTGATAGTTAGAAGGTCTTTTATTCCTTAAAAATAGCACAGCTTTATAAAGTTTTTATCATACCTGATACAAAATTAAGGGCTGCTGATATTTTGCAACTCATTACTCATTGCTTGTTGGTTACATAAGTGTTTTTGAATGAAGGAGCACTGTAAGGTCCTGTCAGAAGCTAAGCTGACATGACTTCTGTCTTTTCTTTTTATTACGATAGTCAATAGCTTAGTTGTAAGGAATATAATTGCTCTTTGTGACTGTATTAGACTTTCTTTTGGGAGAGCTAGCTAAAATTTGAGAGCAGAAAAGCATTTCTGGAAAAAAAACTCAACCCAGCATGCCAGACAAATCAATAATAAGTGGATGGAGCTGAATTTGAGACTTTTGGGTTGGGTTAGAACCTAAATCAAGACAGTATTGACTCTGTAAAGCCTGTATTTTTAGGGGTGGCTATATCAAAATCAATATTACCTTCTTGCTTTATTTGAAATCTTCCATACATTTGTGCAAGCGAATCCATTCTACAATTATATTTCTTTTCTTCAGCTAAAGTTTTCTATTTGGTATGTGTGACCTGTGTACTGTGCCTCTATGTAAATTAACAAAAGGTGGATTGTATGTGATATCTTTCACCAGTGTTCTCTACTAATGACATTTACGAAGGAAATGAAATATCTATGCAAAGTCTTTAATGCATAAATTATGTACAACTCATATATATAAGTTCTCTACAAGCTGTTCACCATTACCTCAGAAATAATTCTTTTATTTTCTGGAAAAAGGATACAAGCATGCATTGATCATCAGAATGTGAAAAATAAAATGTGGGCATTAATGATCTAATGCTTTGCATTTACGCAGTTTCCTATCCAAGATCTTCTTATTGTATCCAACATATCCAATATTACACTGTTTAAACATACCACACATTGTGAAAGATAAATATTTGCATACCTATTTTACCGATAAAGCTGCAAGGGCAAACGCAAATTTTACCTGTCTGTGCTCCCAGTTAGGCATGAATCTTGTGATCCTGCACTTGGCTAAAGCACTTGGGCTGATCCTGACTGTTAGGAAAGCTCAGTGGGGCTTAATAGCTTAGGCATAGTTATAAGGTTCCTGTTCAGAAGTACTTTGTGTTGCCCATTTCAGAGTGTGCCTAGCGAAAGCCTGTCTCTTTGTGCACGTGCCTATACAGACTTGCCTTAAATAAATTTGAAAATGAGACTTTTGTATCTTTGAACACTTAGAGTGGAGATGATGCAGTATTAGCTTGCTATAAAGCCACTCAAAAACCTGAACCTAGTCTCCAAAGTTAAACTATTGAGCATACCATCCCCAGGCCCCTGTCTTCTGCAGGTTTTAGAATTAAGAAGCATTGCTAATATTTTGATTAACCATTTGGTAGAGCAAAACCACTGCATTCCCAGTAAGCTCATTATGCTAGAAAAATACATCTATCACAGGTAACATTTCCTAACTCCTAATGCCTCTGATTTTTGCTTGTGCTACCAGTCTTCCCTTATCTATCTCATAAATACTCTGTGTGTGGTATTTATGAGATAATATCCAGGTACGATGTTTAATCTCTTAGCAGGAAAGAAATAACACAATGCACTTACTCAGCAATTCCTTCTGAATAGTGCTTTGACGATCCGATCTTCCATCCCTTGATATGACCAAATTATTACTTCAGCAAAACTGGTAGCCTGCAGTGCCAACACACACAGAGCTGAAGTGATAATAATAGTTCGTTTTACACATACATATGCACATCCTCCAAATTGCATTTCTAAGAATAGAGGTTAGAAAACCTATTTAATAATATGAATGTGAAAGGGGTTTTTTGTACAATCAATATACACATACTATTTGATGCTTGGTGTTGATTGCATCTGCTTCTGCAGGAGATAATGTATATTGAAGTGTATAAAATAAGTATATTAAATATTAACCCTGTGTTTCCCATAAAATAAAAGTTCTGAATTAATAGGTGTGTTTTCCATTATTTTTTCAGTAAATTTTAACGTCTCAGAGTTAACATCAAAATTCTTCCTGAGTTAGAAGAAATAATTTCACCCTTCGGGGTAAAACATTCCCTATAGAACTGGTGAAATTCAAGCTTTAAATTTGTATGCATTGTAAAATATGGTTAACTGCAGCATGATAAAATGTTTAACAAAAGATAGGTAGAATACATGAATGCTTGAGAGACTGGAGACTAACTCAATAATGTATGCTTGTAATTATGGTTTAGGTAAGTTATAAAGGTAGAAAAAAAAATCAAGTGGTTTATAGTTATATAATAATGAAGTTCAGTAATGAAGCATTCATTGCAGGTAGAGAAGGTCAGAAATGTAATGACCATATCTTTTCCAGATGGATTGTTTTATAAACATTTCTGAGAGTATGTCATATCATGGGATGTTTCCACCAGGGTACTGAAAATGCAGAAACTCTCTCCATAAAGAAAAACTCCATGGACAATCACCCTGGTTTCCCTACAGCTTGCCTTCTAAGACTAAAATTTGCTTAAGGAAAAGTTCAATAAGAAGGCAGATTTGGTGTCGGAGTCCCTCAGAGCAAGGGACTGGGCAGAAAGAGCTCTTCAGCTTCCGACGGCTTCCTGTGCCCCACACTGGGTACCAGTTATTGCCCCTGTGCCGTCTCTGTGTTTTGTGGGACCACTTTTATGAAGCAGATCAATGGATTGATCCCTGTTAAGAGTAGCCAGTCAGAAAGATCATTTAACACACTGAAAGTAAGAAATTTCATAAAATAAAATAAATCCATTTGCACCACCAAAGGAACTATTAAAATCTGATGGGCAATCTCACAGTTTGGGCTTGAAAAAATAGACCTTAAGAGATCTGATACTAAACAGCAATGATTTCATTAAATAACAACAAGCAATTGCTATCTCTTGTTCTCTTGTTTGCAGTTTAGGAATCCCTTTGGTTCCTGAGAATATAAAACAAGACCAATAGCTAGCAAGGTACCTTTACTATACTTTACATATACATAAGCAATCTGGACTGAGTAGGGCACTGTCTAGCTTTATATAACAACCAATAAGAGTAGAAAATAGTTGTAATCCTAATGAATACATTTTGACTACAATCAATTTCTTCTTGTGAAGTCTGCATGACAGATGAAGATCAAATTACTGGTACACGTAATAACTTGAGAAGCAAATAGTACTATTAAAATATTTTGCCAATGTTCATAAACCAATGCTTCCCAGAACGCCATCCCTGTCAAATAAATAACTTTTTGTTTCCTATTAAATACAGGGAATACAGGTTACTATGGTGATCAATAGAACACAGAATAAACTCTGATTCATCATAATTGCCACATGCCAGAGGAAAAACATATCTGAACATCACCTTGCAGTTTCAAGCTGGATCTCTGAAAAATATTTTGAGAATATAAAATGATTTGATGACGTCCAAATAACACTGGGTGAAATATCACAAAAATGAAAGTGTTGCAGCAGTATGCCCCTTCAAATAAAAGTGTTCCAGGTCTGAAACATTTTAAAACTCATGATCACAAACCTTAGGTTTTTTGTCCTTTCATTCTAATCAATTAAACATATAGAACTGTGACAACTGCAAAGACCTGTAGAGAAATACTATGGGCCACATTGTCATGCATGAGCATCTTCATCTGGGTCATGGACCTGTTGTGCACTTTCAGTGCCCAGTTGTTTTCAATCCCATTTAGTCTGTATTTTATGTTCAAAGGGCTGAATCATTGACATTGAGTAGCCACCAAGCAGGGACTGCTTTAATGCCACAGTTTTGAAGGTTTTGCTCTTTTGATAAGAAGGACACCCATGCTTTTACTTGCACTTATTTGCACTCAGTGTTGACTTTGCCTTACCAAGGCTTAAGAAAGCAACGAAGTAGCATTTACATCTGCTTTCTCAGTAATCTACGCTTTAATATATGTAATCAACACAGTAGTTTTTCAAATACATACAATGAATTTCACACCACAAAATTAAATGCAATGTTATAGTTATTTCTAGTCGTTCCCAGGGTTAATTTCTAGTAATGGAACACAACTTTGATTAATGTAGAGCTTTATCGCAGTACAAGTCAGACCTTCCTGTTGGTCTTCACATTGTCATTGAAATGGTTTAGAAGCAAGGAAGGCAGCACTAGAGCTAACACAACTGGGTGGACTGAGGAAAGAGCCAATTGTTGTTGCATGCCTTTAAATTGTATGTATGTTGTTTGTTTTTAAACATTTCATCTTCTTTTAGCCTCAGTACTACATCAGATCTACAAAATATACAAATTAATTAAACCAGAAAGATCACCTAATAGTTTGTATATTGACCTTCAGAACTCAACTCTGCCAATTCACCAAAATCTCTATTCACATTCATTAAGACCTGAAGAGCAGCTTTGAGGCATGTGTCTGTTTTTTCCTACTGTACCCATTCAGTCTAATAAGTAATAGGATTACTTTCTGCTACCCTTGATAGGTTTTTAAAAGGGACAATAAGCTACTTTTTAATGGTAAGGCTGCACAGGGAACTTAGTGAAAGTGATTTTAAAAAATGGTCCATTGTAAGTTACTTCTAACTACTGCCCACTCTGGAGGTTTGGAGCCCTACACGGTTATTATCTAGCTGGTCCCTTTCTATCAGTTTTATCTCTAGTCTCAAGCATGCTCTCCCCACACATTCATGGTAGTGAATTTAAGTCACACAAAACTCATGCAGCGTGAAAGTCTTCTGCAGTCTTTACACTTCAAAAGGGCATGCCTGTGGGTTCACAAATATATGAAGCCTTTCCCTCAAAAGGATTAAAAGCAGGAGATTCAAAGGCTAGTAAAATCCAGAGCCCACAGCTTTTATCATTTGATGATGTTACAGAGGATGGTTCCTTCCCAGCTGAATCTTGCTTACCACTAGTATACAAATTCTCAGCTGGGGTAGCTCCACTTTGATACCTGTGAGAGAACTGAAGACTCTCTCTGACATGGGGTCTCTTCCATATATCTAAGGGGGGGAGGGGAGAAGAGAGAGAGACAGAGGGAAAGACATGATATCTTTCATGTTTCATATTATTGGCAGCCTTTCCTGAATTTCTTAAGGACAATGTAAGAATAAAGTTGGGACTTTTTTACTTAGAAGACATGCTGTAATTAAAAAAAAAAAATCAAATCAGCAAAAGCCTCTGATTTATGCTTTAGAACGGACTTTATAATCTAGCTGTATAATCTATGAACCTGGTTATTCAGAAGGTAACACGTATCCTTGTTATTCTGCACATGTCCATTACAAAGTAGGTCTCATTTCATAACCTTTAACTAATTGGTGTCACCCTAGTGTCATTCTCTTAACCCATCACTTCTCCCTACCATGGGTGCCTTTTGTCTTTAAAATGCCATATTAAATATCATCAGTATCTGCAGTCTTCTGGACAGGACATTTGAAATTGAAATACTTGTGGCAAATATATATAGACACTAAAATGGAACTTCTTCAATGAAAATCTATATAGATGAGCAATTACTGCAGTACCAGCTCTTCTCTAGCCCAAATGTCATTCTACATTATGGCCTGGCTGATATGACTGCATTGCAACTGAGCCATAACATCTAAAAGCACCATCCATTTCAATTGCTCCTTTATAAAAAAAAAAAACAAACCAAAAACCAACGAATTCCCCTAAACTTCGTTGCCCACTAATAACTTAATAAAGGGCTGTCGTGGTTTAGCTTCAGTTGGCAACTAAACACCACACAGCAGCTCGCTCACCCTCCCCCCCGCCCTGGTGGGATGGGGGAGAGAATCTGAAGAGCAAGAGTAAGAAAACTCGTGGGCTGAGATAAGAACAGTTTAATAATGGAAATAAAATAAAATAAAATAAAATAAAATAAAATAAAATAATAATAATAAATTGTAATGAAACTGAAAACAACGAGAGAGAGAGAAGAACAAAACCCAGAGAAAAACAAAAAAACTAAGTGATGTAACTGCTCACCACCCACCGACCGATGCCCAGCCTGTCCCTGAGCAGCGATCGCTACCCCCCAGCCAACTCCCCCCAGTTTCTATACTGAGCATGATGTCATACGGTATGGAATAACCCTTTGGCCAGTTGGGGTCAGCTGTCCTGGCTGTGCTCCCTCCCAGCTTCTTGTGCACCTGGCAGAGCAGGGGAAGCTGATAGTGTAAGCACTACTTAGCAACAACTAAAACATCAGTGTGTTATCAACATCATTCTCATGCTAAATCTAAACCACAGCACTATAAGAGCTACTGGGAAGAAAATTAATTCTATCCCAGCTGAAACCAGGACAGGGCTCTGTATTTTATGTGTATGACTAATATCTGTGTATGAATAATAACTTGTGTGGCAACAGTATAATCATTCCTGCTAACTGTGGTTTTTTAATTGAAGAAACACCTGGATAATGGGAACCTGAAGAACTGCTGAGGCTAAGTCTCCTCTTGTGGTTCACGAGCATCATCCTTTTATGGGATGAATATGCCCCAAACTCGTGTAGATACAAAGGCCTGTGTAATGCTCTGGCTGTGCCTCCCTAAGCTCTATTCTGCATAAATATTTATGCCTTCCTATTTTTACCTGGCACGATTGTGGAAAGCAAATGTAGTAAGAATATGAATATGCCCACAAACAACTTGGTTTTCATCTCAGAAAGCAATCTAGTAATTTTTCCCATGTTACTCCAGCATTAGTAAAAGTTCAATCAACAACTGTCACTTGTACCAAACTGTAGACAGAATATATACTTAAAACCCTGGATTAAATTTGAAATCCAGTTCTTAGTTTTGCTACTAAGTTTTGTTCTCTGTGAATTTGACCAAGGGATTTGTTCTTCCAACTCTTCCATTCTAAGCAAATATGAGATTTCCCAGCTGTACAGGCAGCAGAGACTACATATACAAATGGCGGGAAGGCAATCAGGCACAATGGTAAGTCAGATCATAGAATTATAGAATCATTTAGGATGGAAAAGACCTTTAAGATCATTGAGTTCAACCGTTAACCTAGCACTGCCAAGCGCACCACTAAACCATGTCCCTAAGCACCACATCTACACGTCTTTTAAATACCACCAGGGATGGTGACTCAACCACTTCACTGAGCAGCCTGTTCCAATGCTTGATAACCATTTTGGTGAATAAATTTTTCCTAATATCCAATCTAAACCTCCCATGGTGCAACTTGAGGCCATTTCCTCTTGTCCTATGGCTTGTTACTTGGGAGAAGAGACTGACCCCCACCTCTCTGCAACCTTCTTTCAGGTAGATGTAGGGAGCAATAAGGTCTCCCCTCAGCCTCCTTTTCTTCAGACTAAAAAACCCCAGTTCTGTCAGCCGCTCCTCATAAGACTTGTGCTCCAGACCCTTCACCAGCTTTGTTGCCCTTCTTTGGACGCGCTCCAGCACCTCAGTGTCTTTCTTGTAGTGAGGGGCCCAAAACTGAACACAGTAGGTTCAGTTCAAGGTGTAGCCTCATCACATTGAGTGTGGGGGACAGGGGAGCTATCACTTCCCTAGTCCTGCTGGTCACACTATTTTTGATAGAAGCCAGGATGCTATTGGCCTTCTTGGCCACCTGGGCACACTGCTGGCTCATATTCAGCCAGCTGTCAACCAACACCCCCAGGTCCTTTTCCACCGGGAAGCTTTCCAGCCACTCTTCCTCAAGCCTGTAGCCTTGCATAGGGTTATTGTGACCCAAGTGCAGGACCCAGCACTGAGCCTTGTTGAACCCCATACAATTGGCCCCAGCCCATCAATCCAGCCTGTCCAGATCCCTCTGTAGAGCCTTCCTCCCCTCAATCACATCAACACTCCTGCACAACTTGGTGTCATCTGCAAACTTACTGAGGGTGCACTCAATCCCCTCATCCAGATCATTGATAAAGATATTAAACAGAACTGTCCCCAACACAGAGACCCGGGGAACACCACTTGTGACCGGCCGCCAATGGGATTTAACTCTGTTCACCACATCTCTTTGGGCCCTGCCACCCAGCCAGTTTTTCACCCAGAGAAGAGTATGCCCACGAGCAGCCAGTTTCTCCAGGAGAATGCAGTGGGAAACCGTGTCAAAGGCTTTACTAAAGTCCACGTAAACAACATCTACAGCCTTTCTCTCATCCACTAAGTGGGTCACCTTGTCGTAGAAGGAGATCAGGTTAGTCAAGCAGGACCTGCCTTTCATAAACCCATGCTGACTGGGCCTGATCACCTGGTTGTCCTGTACGTGCAGCGTGATGGAACTCAAGATGATTTGCTCCATAACTTCCCCGGCATTGAGGTCAGACTGACAGGCCTGTAGTTCTCTGGATCCTCCTTCCAGACTTTCTTGTAGTTGGGTGTCACATTTGCTAACTTCCTTTCAACTGGGACCTCCCCGGTTAAGCAGGACTGCTGATAAAGGATTGAAAGCAGCTTGGTGAGCACTTCCGCCAGCTTGCTCAGTACCCTTGGGTGGATCCCATCCAGCCTCATAGACTTGTATGTGTCTAAGTGGTATAGCAGGTCACTAGCCATTTCCCCTTGGATTACGGGGGCTTCATTCTACTCCCCGTCCCTGTCTTCCAGCTCAGGGGGCTGGGCACCTGGAGAACAGCTGGTCTTACTATTAAAGACTGAGGCAAAGAAAGCGAAGATGCAAGGGCCATTAACAAAAATCTAGATCAGTTTGACCACATTATCTTCAGGGGCTGCTGTTATTAATTTTCATTCGGAATTATGTTCTCCAATATAAATTATAGGGGAATAAAATCATAAAGAATACTTGTAAAGAACATTTGATGAGGCAAGTTGGTGCCCTAGTGAGAGATTTCAATAAGAGTGATTTCTTACCAGGGATAAGTTTCAAAGCAAGGGCTGTGCACAGTTTCAGGTGGAGAAACAGACACTTTTTGGAAAGAACAAAAATATACCAGCTGCTTAGACTCGAGCTCAAGGTGGGTTTGCTATGAATGGAGATAAAGGCAGACAGACCAAAGTTTTTAAGCAGACCCGCTCAGCCTTTGTAGCTTTCCATGTCAAAGCAGGCACTGACACGGGTCCAGGATGAAAATGTTTTAACAATGACTTTCCATGCAGGAACTTCAGCTTCAAAGTCACATGCACACTCAGATAACTGTGAGGATAAAACGCATATGCTGGTGCATTAGACCATGGGGTTTAGCTATTCTACCCAGAATGCTGGATGTGTTCAGCATCACACTTCCTTCAAGCAAGGATGAGAAGTACCTACCTCTTGCAGCCCTCCAGCTCCACAGGCCATCGGGGAGAGCAGCGTAGCCTGAGAGAGTGTTTACTTCTCCTGCCACATTGTCAGCCTTTCTGTTCAGCCTCCTCCCTTGTACTAGCTCGAAGATCACAGGCTGCAATTCTGTCAGTACTTCACTGTCTCAGGAAAACCTGTAGCACCAAGACAAAAGGAATTAATTTTTGTTTCTCTGGTCATTCAGTATTGCTTCCTTGATGCACTTGGAACAGGTGTTATTCTAAAAGGCACCTTTGCTATCTGGCTCTGTGCTGGTGGGACTTCAACTGTTTCAATAGTGTCTGTTGAGGAGACACATTTTTAATTTGAGTGGTAGGAATGCCTTTTTTGCTCTGCCTTGTTTGTAAGTCCCTGGCAATTCTTCTCACACATAAATTTTATTCCTTATTTCCAGCATGATCTCTTTCAGTGAGCACTTGGACTTTTGCCTACCTTATGAATCCAAAATCATGCCCCAACTTATTGTTAAGGCTCAGTATGGCCTGAAGCAGGGGGTATTGCACCAATCAGCATCAGCAGTATCCTGAATCTTGTAGCTTATGTATAATGCACACACACACTCCCCACATCCCCCCACACCCCCACCCTTACATCTACCCTTCCTTTTGTCTTTGATTATTCTGTACCAAACATGTTCTTAGGTAGAAAAGCAACAGTTTTTCTTTCCTTTCACCATTCCTAAGGTGCTTGAGCCTCTATTCATCAGGAATTCAGTAGGCGCTATCAAGCTTCTACACTGCATATAGATGCATAAGCCAGCAGTTTCCTAGAAATTGGGAGACCTGAAGCACAGGTGATTCAAGAATGTCTGCCCTAGTCCACTCTTTTTACCTATTAGCACCCAACATCAATATAATAATAAAGTGCCTTTCCTGGTATACGGCGTAGCTGAGATACGGCCACATAGCATACTTGCTACTCTGCAGCCAGTGCCCCAGAGTAAACCCAAAGAGTTCACTTCTCTTTCATGCCTTCCCCACAGTGTGCATACCACAGAGCACACCAAAGGGGCATCTTCATGGAGCAGTCGATATCCTTTAAGCTTACTCCTGAGCAACTCCTTAGCCCTGTAGCAGAATGAATGCACTTAGGCCAGTTTTATTTGGGGTATCCTGCAGCCTAATTTTTGTGCCTTGCAAAGGCATGGAGTATTTAGCCAAGTAAAGCAGAAAAGTGTCCACTTTGATTTTTTTCAGAGCAACTCTCCTGACACCAAAACACCTGTAGTAAACTGTCTCAAAATACCTAGATGGTCTGAAACTAGCCCTTTCATCCCACTGCTAACATTTGTAAAAAAATCTCATCCTCTTTTCCCTTCTGACACACAAATAACTGTTGTTGTATTTCACATTGTCTTGATCAAGAATGAATGTTAATTCTCTAAAATGTAATTTAAATGCAATTAGAGATAAATGCTATTAAAAATCCTATTAAAAATTACAGAAGTTACAGTTTTACATTACCAATTTTAGAATGCTTAAATTAAAAAAAAAAGCAAGTGCAAAAAAACTACCCAAATAAACTACATTTTAACAGTGGAACTAATAATATTTCTATTCAGTTTTTAACATTAATTCACTAAGAATTAATTTTGCCATGAGTGAAACATTCTGCAATCATGATGTTTTGTATTAAACTCCAGTGAATACCTTCTTCCTGCTTTGTAACAACTGATGTTGATGCAGGAGGAGGAAAAAAAGAAACAGTTAGTTTCTGGAGTGATCTGTCTATATGGAGAGCTGCATTTAATTAATTGGAAGCTCATTTATTACTGAGCTCCTATAACACTTCAGATAGGATTATAGGGAACATTCCAATAAACATTGTATTGTGCTTGAAGCAGGAAATAATTAGCTTTCGGTTGGCTTCAGTTTTAACCAAAATAAAGAAAAGCAGTCCTGGTAGAAGGAGAATCTGAATTTCTACTTCAAAACACCATTATATGCTTAGCAAAAACTGAAAAAAAGAGAGGTAGGTGGGCTCAGAACTTGAGACCTCCTCAAACTGTGCATGAACAGGCTCTTGTGGTTGATTCATTGCAACTTCTTAACCAGATGATCTAAACAGCATGTCTAGAGCTCAGCTGTGTATGCTTACAAGGTGGTAAGTAGCTCCTGTATGGGTCCTGAATAGGAGGACCTCTTTGCTGGAGCCCCTGGGGCAGGGAAGCAGCCATTCCAGCATCCTCTCTTGTCCTGGCTGGCATGGACTGAGAGACATTTTGACTCTGTTTTCCCAAATTTCTTGGCAAATAGCTCAGAAGTCATCACTGAGCAGGGACGTACCCACAAAAGTGCCACTTCAGTTGCCTCCTGCCTGGTACTAAAGGCAAGCCTCAGACTGTGAGTCTCAGACTAGTTCCAGCCTTGCTCTGCTTCTGTCTTAGGCAAGACAGTAGAATAATATCCAGGATTATTTTTAATGATGACTGGGCAGGAGATGACTCATCCCCCATAAAGTCTATGATTTATGTGATATCAAGGAAAGCAATCTATATGAAGATGTCCATTTTATATTCCATTGTCACACATCTGTCACTTATTTATCCAGGTCCTGTAAGATAGACAAAAGCCTACATAAAAGTATAGATCTATACAAAACTAGAGCTCATCAATAACTGTCTTTAATCAGAAAAATGGTAATTTTTGAAATTGCTACTTACTTCTCTTCTAGTTTCAACGTATTTTCCATTTGATAAGGAAGTAAAGAAGTTCCAAAATAATAGTCCTGTACATATTTCCTAAGAGTAACTATTCTTCAGTACCTGTCTTGGTTTTATTATGCGTTATATCATTTATGACAGCTGGGTTGCGGCAGAGCAATTCCACAGCCCCGCACCAGATCAGCCCAGTGTGTGTCACACACTTGGCTGTAGCTCATCGCTGTGACATTCTGACGCAGACTCACAGGATTTAGTGCTTTGAGGACCCTGTCAGAGAAGGGATATTTATGCCCAGAGGAGAGGGAAGGTTGTAGATGAGAAAGGTTTCTAACACATGGCTTTCACTCACAACCCCAATCGGCTTGTATTTCATGTCCCTAGGTGGAAATGTTCTGAAGACACCTCCTTTCACCTGAGGGCAAATGAATGTGTTATAACAATGCTGGAATTATTCTGAGCAGCCAGGAGGTCAGGAGGGAGGTCTTCATTTCAGAAAGGGAAATATGGTTATACTCCTCATTGGATGACTCCTTTGATTTCTTCACAGGACCTGTGGGAGGTCTGCTGATGCCAGAACCCTTCAGAGGCCTTGGTCTCAGTAATGCCACTTAGATGGCAAGACAACTTGGAAGCAACAATTGCTCCTTTGACCTGAGCATTCAGCCACACATTCAGGGTTTTGCAGGGTGTTCTGCTTAGAAGAAATATGTGATGAAGGCCAGTGGCTCTTTGAAGCAGACCTATGATTTTTTTTTCAGAGAACACAGACCTGTTTCCCTGAAAGCTGGAGGAATCAAACAAGAAGCAGCACTGTCTTTGCTCACAGCTTCTGCCTCTATATGCTGGTCTGCCAGGCTGAAAATTCCTCTCACATGCTTTTTCTCTCTCCAGCTTTTCTCAAGTCTGCACTACAGACAAGCAGAGGTATGGGCTCCGTCTCATGCCCATATAGGTACACAAGCACATTGCTTCCACAATAACAATATCCTCTGCTTCTGTTATTAATGGTCTAGAGTGACTCTCATGTGGCTTTGTTTTGGGCAGGACACGTGCTGACAGGTTATTCTAGCACCTTTCATCACTGATGGTGGTTATGCTCTCCAGTTGTAACTCAAAGCTGTCGTTACAGGAACTGCCCTGGGCCACTGGTTGCAAACCTGTTGAAAGTAATTCCCCAAACTGTGGAACTGAGGCAGCCCAGCCTTTTTGACCATTACATGCACGCATGTTTTGCAGACTGACCATTTCCTTCAACTGGCAGGATTTTCTTCAAGGACATTCAGTTTCTTCCCACAGTTATTTTTGTTTGTTAACATCTAAACATTTAGCAGCATTTCATTACAAAAAAACTGGAAAAGGCAGCTGGGTTATATCCCTCACATTGAAACTCCTTATCTCTTTTGCTTATCAGAGTGAGAGATAATGTATGTTTTGTTTTGTTTTCAATGAAAAACTAATCAAGTTTCTGCACATTCTGATCTGACTTTGGTACAGTAATGAAGGTACATTGCTACTTGAGGTTTCCTGGATCACTGAAATAATTTTGAAGGCAAATATATTTTTATTAATATAGGGAGTTTTGTTTGTACAGTATTTCTGTGCTACACAATGTTATTAATACAGTGTGCCTGGCTTCACAGGCTGAAGCAGCATATTTTCCATAGTTTTATATGGTGGTGTAGTATGGTAGTATGGTTTTTGTTTCTAAATTATGTTTGAAGGAAACACTAGAAAGAGATGTTTCTGTTCATGGCAGGGCATGGGCTGTTTTGTTAGAAACAAACACTATTTACACTTGCAGTTTCTGAGCTGTTACGCAGAAGTCTGAATCTGTTATACAAAACGCCCCTCAATCCTACTTTCTAATGTACCTAAATATTTATATGCAGCTGTGGTAGAAATGGGTTCTTTTCAGTGAACGTGAAACAGGAGGAACGTATTTATATCACTGCTGCCCCTCAACAGATTGTACCAGTCCAAAGGACAGCTATTTATACGTTCTCCTCTGAGGAAAACACTAAAAGAAACTATAACTTCTAGTGGTAATCTCAACTCATCTGCTTTCCTAGCTTTCTCTAAGGCAGTGGAGTTCTGGTGGGATCACAGCTCCAGGTCCACTTCCTGTGTAAATGGGATTTCAACAGGCACCATTTGTTAAAGTATAACTCAGCACCCCCAGGCACACTTTTCATCTAACATTGAATGGACAAGACAGAATTCCTATTTGAAGGAGGAAATGTTGACTTTTTGTTCAAGTGTTTAATCAAGAAGTATCTGATTTGTCAATAAATCTGCTAACCAGTCTCTTTACTCCACAAGCACTTCAACTAAATTTAATCGCTCTGACACCAGACTATCCTGAGTGCTCTTTGCATGATTGGTAATACAGAAGGAATTGATTTGCCATAGGTTGGTAGTTAAGATTTCCTATTTCATCAAGAAATCTCAGTTTTTGCAGAGGCATGCCTCTTCCCAGACTGGAAAAGTGCTGGGCATACTCAAAAGCAGCCTGGCTTTAGTTTGTCCTAAGAAGTCCATTGGACCCTCATCTGATGAGATGTCAACAGAAACTGAACAGCAGCAGCAGTTGGCTGTAAATAGCTGCAAAATTTTTTACACCTGGCAGACACACTTGGATGGAAATGCCACCTTCCAAATTTTTTTCCAGTTCTCAATTTCCCCTGAAAATTCAGTGCAAATATACTTAACCTTGTTTATAGTGCTGAGATTGTGAAAATCATGAGAATTAATGCATTCTGGATAAAATAAATTTGTGCATTAAAAACTCTCACACTAACCATTTTTTAAGATATTTCCCCACCCTTTCCCGCCCTGGGAATTTCCAGGCATCCTACCAAGGCTACAGGCCTGCAGCTCCTCTTCCTCAGGCTGCCAAGCAGCTGACAAGGCTTGGACATGTCCAGTGCTCCTCTGAGAGGGCTGGTCTCTGTTTTGGTCCTTCCAGCCTGGGGCAGTGCTCTCTCTGCTCTGCACTTTCTTTTCCTCTGGACTTCCAGGGAAGGAGATATAGTGGTGATAGCCATTTCTTCCATAGCTCATCCATACGTGGGAAATGTAGGGAGCCAGATGCCAGGGTCTCCATGTGATCTAGTATATATGTGCAAGGAAGTTTTTTCTTTGTAGCATTACCACTGGCAGAGTGGAAGAGTGAGGTAGGATTAGTATTCATGGCCTGCACTTGAGTATAGATGGAATAATTCTTCATAAAATATAAGGGATGGGATTTAGTGGACGGTTGAGGGTATATCTTAATTAATCTCTCTGCCAATTAAAAGATCAAAATTCTAATTAAGATGACCCCAAAGCAATTATTCAGACTTGTGTATTTACATTAATTAGCCTACCAAAGCATTAAGAGTAAGATTATGACTTTGCAGAAGGCACAAAGTCCATTTTCTATGTTGAAGTACCTCACTACCTAATTTGTAATGAGGGAAGATGTCACAATACTTGCACCATTTCCACCACACCATTTATTTCGTCCCTCAGGACTTCAGCTCTAAAATAAAATTGAGGAGGATGTTTGTGTTGAAGTGATGGGTCACAACCTTCTCCCTGATGATGGGGACAATTGATGTAGAAATATTTATTTGTCATGTGAAGTGGAAGTCCTCTCTCAGGAGACAACTACTTCTTTTCACTCCCACTTTAGTATTCACCAAACTAACACCTAATCAAGTATGATATCACTACTGCTATTTAGCATATGCATTTGTGGTTTATTCTTTTCTAGAGCAAATCTAATCTACTCATAAACCACTTAATTACCTTGGTGATTAAGCAGTGGAAGTTAACACCATAAATACTGCTTAAAAAAAAAAGCCATGGCCCATGGGCCATGATTCAGCAAGATATTTAAGCACATGCTCTCAGCAGAACAGCTCGGGTGATTCAGGAAAGGCACATGGTTCAGAAGATGGGCTTCCCACAGCAGGCAGTTTGTTGAACTAAGGTCTCAATAGCCCTAAATTGATGAAATAAGGTTCCAAGGGTCCCTGTTGCGAATGGGTGATTTAGATCACTTAAAGAACCACTGTCAAAGGTATTAGCAAAAGTGGTTTTATTGAAATATGATGTTGTAAAAGTGTGACTTAACAACGTTTGATGGCAAGGTTCACTTTATTACTGTACTGCACAATCATTTGAACAATTATTCAAAAGTACCAAGGCAGAGTCAAAGTTACCAAGACAAAAATCAAAGTTACCCAGACAAAAATCAAAGTTACCAAGACAAAAATCAAAGTTATCAAGACACAAATCAAAGTTACCAAGACAAAAATCAAAGTTACCAAGACAAAAATCAATGTTAACAAGACAAAAATCAGAGTTACCATGATATAAGGTTATGTGCGATATCAGTCACTTACCAAAGATCTGCCATTGGTGAAAGGTCTCGCTGCCTCGAGGAGCAATGTTGAGAGGTGTCCCAGCTCAAGGGGAGATCACTGACATGCAGCCAGGCTGCTTAGCAGGGAGAGCTCAAAGAAGGCTCACTTAGGCTGTCATGTTTATGGAATAAAGTGGTTGGTTTGTAGTCAAATTGCATGTGATGGAAAAGGTATGTGTGAGACTCCTTGTACCCACAACTTTCTCTGTTCCTTGATAAATGAGTCTTGGAAAAGCCACCTGCTGTTGATGTGTTAATCACATGCTCAGTGTTCCAAGCTCAGATGCATCGATGCTCACTGTGTCACTCTGCTCCTTTGTGGGTTTTCAGAGAACGGATTGGAACTAGAGAAGTTCTTGGCCCAGTTACAGCTTAGGCCTTTGCCTCCTTTGGAGCCTGTACCAAGCCACTGCTAATTTGGTTAAGGGGTCGAGTACATCTGTCACAGTCCCAAAGTTCATTGATAAAAATAATCAGGACCAGGTATTTCCGTATCAGTGTGAGTAAGTCATTTCAAAAAATTATGCTACTTTTATGTGGATGAGTATTTCTAAACCGTCAAATTCCTTGAAAACCTTTCAGAGTGTTTGGAGTTGGTGTTTATAATGCTTACAACATTGTGTGACGCAGCAGAGATGAACTGTATACTTTTAAAACATTTTTGTCTGTCAAATTTATATTTTACCTGCTATAATGCTCTCAGTATTTTAGCAGAAAGACAGTCAAAACAATCTGTAACTGAATTACTGAGGGAATGAAAAAATACTGTAGATAGTAAAACTATTTTCTACAGAACTACCTGAGACAACATCATCTGACATTTAAACAAATTTAAATAATATATTATTGCTCTTGAAAAAGAAGAGGATGAAAATCAGAAAGGACTTGGAGCTCTGAATACGTCCACTGGCATTTTTGCACTCAGGAATGCCCAGCTGACATCCAGGGGGGAGGTGGGGAAGTAACCATATAGACATTTCTCCTCAAAAAAGTGGAATCTACCTTAGCTGCAGGCTCCACGCAAATACCAATCTGCCATTGCTTCACACACCTCTTAAAATCTCTGCTATTTAACTTTTCTTGTGCAAAATTTCATCAACCCATACAAAACCATGCCCACTTTTCATCTTCCAGTCACTCTAAGCACTAACATACATTCTCTTTGCTGTTTATCCTATGTCCTGGCTTAAAAAGTTGGTTTGAAATAAGGTAAAATAAAAGTAACTGGAGACTGGAGCAGCCTTGCTAATTAATCTCTGTGTGGTTCACTATAAAGTGTTCTGAAAAACAGAATCTAAATCTGTTCACATTTAAAATGTCAGAACTGGACTATGTTCAAGATATTATTAGACTATGGGTATTATATCAACAGGAGAGCAGGAGGAGAAGATACTATCTTAGCTAGAGAATGCCTGGAAGGATATGGGCTGTAGTATCTCTTTTGACCCAAGCAGCAGAATCAATATTTAATGTTTTCGGGAGTATTCTGGTTAAGCAGCTGGAACTGTTGCATTTTTGTTTATTTATAAAAATGTACAAAATCCCGCCTTCTTGAGCATACAGAGAATCAAGTGGGGCTAGTTTTTATGTTTACAGCTCTCAACTTGGTTCAGCTGCCACATTACCTCAGAAGCCTACTTCTTTAATCTGTTGTCAAGGTCAAACCCAGGTGTGTCTCAGGCTGTACAAAAACACCTGCTGCCTCACTCTTCCATGTGAGCAGCCTGTCATCCACACAGACACATTCACACATACCCCTTCCCAAAACAGTAAAATACACAGAAGAAATCCTGAAGCACATAATATTGAAATTTTTGTGATATCCTACAGTTGCCTTTGGCTGTAGAAAGGACCACGTATCTCCTACAAATGTCTTAAATGAAAATTAAACCCAAATATTTTGAAAGTTTTAATCCAACCTGTAGACATAGAACAAGCAAGAGAAGGAGGAGATTTCCTCTGCAAGTCAGCAAGTTATTTACCAAAAACAAAGCCAGAATTAAATTTTCTTCTAAAGAGTTAGATTGTCAAAGTTGGATACCAAATTCAGTCACTGAAGTGTGAAGAAAAGGGATTTTAGTACTGCTTTAACTGTACACTTCAACCAACCGTCTTTAACTGTGTTGTCACTTCTGACGTCTCCATAATGTGTGAGCATGTGTGTAAGTGTATATACAAACTAGATTTCTTACTGAGTCTACACAGTGGAAAAGAATTCTCTGCTGGCATGAAATGCCCAGTTGCATAATGGAAAATTCCACAAGCAGCTGGAATTTATTCTTCAAAAATATCCCACACTTTATTCAAAGACACTTTATCAGTTTTCAAAGATAATTTTTCAGTTTTCTTATTATTTTGCACTTTCCTATGCTACACGAACCTCTTTTTTTTCCCCCTTCCTCCCTCCTATTTTAAAGTTCTGGTGGCACATTCAACTTCCTACCTTCTTTTCCTAGAGGTGATGCTTCTACCCTGAGCATCTGTGAGTAATGACAAACAGAGAATTATCAAGGTTGCATAATATAGGGGCAAGCTATTTCACAGTTGAATAGATCTAAGCTCTCCAGGCAACGAGATAATAGAAGTCATCGCCATGAAGTGACTGGGTTCCTCCTTGGGGGGAAAAATCCATCTTTACCCAAAGGTGAAGCAAAATACAGCAAAATACAGCAGAATACAATTGTATATATATATTCTTCTCATGAAACTTTTTCTCCTGGTGATGAAGGGAACGGGGGGGGGGAAGAGAGAGAGAGAAGAAATGTTTTTTACTGGATCATATATTATTTGATCTGCGATGGTGATCTTCTGAGAAAGAATTGAAAAATCAGGTTTGCAATAATTCTCTATAGAAAAGAATATTGCCTTTATCCTATAGCCAATTTACTTATCAAAATTAATGCACAGGCACTTTAATTTTGTCATGTGGAATACCTTAGATCACACTGAAATCTGGTAAGCTTTACCACTATTTTTCTTTCACAGTCCGGATACAGAGACTGTCAATGGCCTTCTGAAAAAAGTACATTGGAACACTGCATTCTGTACAGAAAACCATGCGGCTATATAGCAAGAGTGCAAAATATATTCACCTAGATTTTCTTTCTAGTAAATTATTGAAAGTCTTTGATTTTAATTCAGTTGTGTTGTAATATGTCAGATGAGTCTGTCTAGGTATGGTTAAGAGGTCCAGGAGTGGTAACTCAGCCTCTGGAAGGGCTGTTACCCATGTGTCAGCATCCAGCGACAGGAGACTGAAAACAAGTCAAGGGTCAGATGAAAAGCTTGGCACAACAGTCAGAGACTTCAGTTTTAAAGAAGCTAGCGAGCCGCTACAGATGTCTTGAATAGAGCTAGTTGCCTTAAACAGAGTTCATAGTTTGAACAAGAATAAGGTAACCACATGCCTGACACTGCAGGCCCCCGGAAGGAACTTGTTTGGTGGTGGATGGGAGGACATGGTCCTAGATCCAGGAGCCCTGCCATGTTCTGTACAAACACACCAACGATGGGAGTCTAACCCAAGCAACTTACTTGCTCAGATGACTTCTCATTTTGTGGTATCTTCAGCTTTAAAGGAAAACACAAAGAAGTAAATATGGAATACCCTCCTGCCTGCCCCCATCCCCCCCCGCTCCCCCGTAATGTCATGAGTATTTTCAACAAGCAAAAAATATACAAACTGACCTGTGCATTCCACTCATAGCTAATCATCATAACGGGAACTACAGTGCATTTGTCATTTTTCTTGAAGTTTGCAGCACATAAGTATCACTTATATCTATGCTTTTTCGTATACCAGCTCTCAACCAACCACTCACCACTGAGATATTCCATTAATGTCATGCTGGGAATGGAATAAGTTTCTGGGGTTTATAACCTGGCTTTGAACCAGCACCTCGTAGCTAGTCTTACTCTCAAGATTACAGTTCATCTCACAGTCAGAAGGAAAAGTGGATGTGATGCATTTCAGCATTTCCCCTGCCTATGCAGTTAAGCTAGCTGCTGGCTGACACCTGGCTGCTTTGATCCCGAATGTGCAATTAAATAGTCAATACAGTCAGACCAGGGTACAAACTGTGACTCGGTCAGTGTTTTTTTTCCTGCTCCTTGCTTGCATGGGAGCGAGTAACTTCACACCTGCTTGTTAAATAGCTCACTCCTGTCACGGACACAAAGAAGGAATTGTCTCTCTCTGCTACTTTGACCTGCCTCCTATCTGAGCCTGTGTTTGTTCGATGGGCTCAGTGACAGCATGACTGAGCAGCAGCCTAAGGAAAGGCAATTCCTCTCCCATAAATACCTCTCTGTTCTGCCAAATGGGTTATAACAGCACAATCCAAAATGAATATCAAGTGGCTGTAATAATTATTATTGGAATGTTTACCTGTTCTTATTTGGGGAGGTGAAGATACTCTTTTCAAATACTGAATGTACAGAAAGGCAGGATTGATAACTGTTTCATCTCTAAAGTGCTCTGCTTCCCTTTTAGAGCTCATCTGGCATTTTCAGAGACTTTAGTGAAGTGTAGGACTACTAATCTCTGATCAAAAGGGTGAGAGTCAAATCAGAATCTGGATTTCAGTCTCATTTCTTCATTTTTACATGTGGAAGACGTTACATTTGTTATTTGTTGCTCTGTGGTCAATCTTAGAGGAGGATGATGACCTTACATCATTTGATTAATGCTCTGGTTGTTAAACGTTTACAGACCAGCATTTATCTCCATTCCCTTTGACCACTGAGTCACACAGCTTATATTTTTTGAACTTTGTACCTTTTTTTTTCATTTTCAGTAGAATCTTCTTTCAGGAGTGGGGTAATTAGCTTCAAAGGGACTGACGGTGGAGAGCAGTGATTGACTGTCTGGGGATGGGAGGATGTAGCTGGCATGGAGACAGGGAGAGCAGCAGGGCCATGGGGCTGTGATGTGATGTAGGCAGGAAAGCTGAACTGACTGCTGATAACAGGAAGGAGGGACTAACGCTCACTAAACCACTTACTTAGTAAATTTGTGTTGATGACCTGAGTAAGATGAGTAAAGAGCAATGCCTGTATCGACATTTTTCTTTTTTTAACATGCACCCATTTGCTCTTGTTCACACAACAATATAATGGATCACAGTGCCAGGACTGAAAGGAAAAGCAGTAGCACTACAGTCTGTCATTAGCTGCCATTGTTTCCAAAGACTTTGTGTATATTCTGGTAAGCAACAGAGCAAGCTGCCTGCCCTCAGAAATGTCTTCCTGAAAAGGAGACAATTCAGAAATCCTCGGTCATATCAGATAACGCTCTGCAATGAGCTTCACTGACTGTATGTGAGAGGAAGGTATTATTCAATACGGTTAATGTTAGCACAATGTTGCCCATAGTAAATCAGAAGGCAATCTACTCTTATTAGTAAAGACGTCTAGAATTTGTGTCAAGTGTATCTGGTCCATCAATGACAGATCTAGCAGTGAGGGTAAACCACACTACAATACAGCATTCCTTCCATGTTACTGCAGAAGACCTCCTCTTGGTCACCATTGAGACTTACCTCCCATCCCCTTCACTGATCCTGTACATGCCTACCAAAGTGGGAATAAAGAGCTATGAGACTCAAAATGCAGCATTATATAGCCTCTTTGCATTACTGTAAATCATTATACAGAATGAGAGCAAGATTGAGTTAGGCCCAAATTGGCTCAGAAAACATTGTCAAAACATATTCTGCAGTAATAAGGACAGAGAAAGAAAAAAGGACTTTTTGTTAGTTCCCATTTATTTAATGACGATATAAACTCTGAGCTAGCTATTTTGTGTGTCAGAAAGTAATCGTGCATGACCAATTTTTGCTCTTGGAAGAATTTTACCTTGTGGCTACATTCTGTTTGAGATGATTTCAAGGAATACTTTTATCACCTACAGGCTTTTCAGTGGTTTGTTCACTTATTAAACAAGTAGGGGACAAGAGACAAGAGACTTTGTTAATACATAAAGTAACCTTCCAGAAAGTCAGGATTCATATGGGACATTTAAAGGCTGTGCAGGCCTTTTCAGTGAGTATGATGGCATCCCATGCTTCCCAGTAATCTGCTGAAGAGCTTTCAAACTCCTGAAAGGCTTCTGCCTCACAGACACTTCCATTATTAGTTTTCAAATCAACTCATGCAGCCAAGAGAAGATGCAGCTTGCTACCTTTTACATATCCCAGAGAAATGGACTAGAGTGTCCTAGCCCATGTTACAAGGACTATCAAATACAAAAGCATGAAAAGTCTGGACTTAAGCCAGTTCTTTGGAATCATCCTCAACTCAAACAGACTAAGTTAAGACCAAATAGCCCTATATTTAATGTGGTTTCTAGCAGTTTCTGCTGTACTAGTACTACTTTTATTTTTACGTATCTGTTGGACATTTTGTATTTGCTCCTCAGTTCTGCAAAGATGGTCATATTTGCTTTGCACTGTGCTAGTTACTGCAGTTCATGAGACTCAAAGTATGTAAAACCAAACATTTGCTTAAAAATGTTACAAGCTTAGATTATCTGTAATTGCACAGGCTGTTCAGACCTGAACAGCAGAGGTGAGGCACTAGTCTATTTTCAAATGCAGGGACTTTTTCTAGGGTAGAATTATACAACTGATGTAGGTTTTTTTATGCATACTTGAGACTCTGCTTTTGTTAATCATCAGTGTAGAAATTCATGACATGTATACTACCCAATGTAAACAATTGAATTAATTGTGGTTCCTAGGGATAACCAAGATCAACATTCATATAAATATCTTGAAAACTAGCCCAGGTTTCCTACAATGGCCAAATCTGTAGAAGGAAAAAAAACCCAATGGTATGCTTTTGCTATTTTATGTTTACTAGTTTCCTGTACTGTACATTTGATTCAGTAGATAATTGACATTTCAGAATTAAACCCTGCTGGAGAGCAGGAAACAAAATAATTGTACCTACACCCATAAATCCATGTGTTACATGGGTTACATCTCACAAAATTTAAAAATCTTATATTAATCTCATGTATTTCCTCTTTATCTGCTCAGACAAAATTAAGACAGAATGGGAATCTGTCATACATTATTTGTGGGGCATTGAAGCCCAGGGTGTTGCTTTAAAAATTTATTTGTAAGATACAATTTGTTAATGCATGACTTTTTCATTATACATTAATAGCACTCAGATAATACAATGTGCTACCTTCTGTGCTTTGCAGCACTGACCATGTAATACTTAGAATGTGAAAACCATGTCAGAGTGAAAACCATGCTGAACAAAATTACAGAAAGATGACCCAGGATTTTAAATAATACAGCAAGTACCTAGCAGCCTTGCAATTACTGAAGACAATTACCAGGCTAGTTCTAAGGAAATACTTCCAGTTCAAGATAGATAACAATAAGGTAATTCTATCTTTTCTTTTCACTCCTGCCACTCAAAAATACCCTAATATTTGAAATATCTCCATATCTAAACAAAAATGTAATATTTCAACTCTGTTGACCTGAATTGATGGGAATTTTAGATATTTAGCAAAAACAATAGGCCCAGGTACTACCACTCTATCCTATATAGTATGACTACTATGTAACTAACACATATGTCCAAACAGTTGGTTGAGACTCTTTATATTTAGACATTCTAAAAGATCACTTGCAAGCTCAACCTCTTACTAAACCTGAAGTTTTCATTAAAACTGTTTGAAAATAAGCCTTTAAAATGCATATAATTCCCTGCCTTGCTCCCATTACTTTTCCAGAGATAAATCAGAAGAGAGGAGGAGCACACATACAAAGGGAAAGGTGATAAAACTGAAAATAAATAAAACCCATGAATTTATATTTTCTTTTCACCAAATTACTTGCATATTTTGCAAACCACTGATAAAGGCTAAAAAAATGAGTTCACATGAAAATGCAAGAAAGGAATAACTTTTTTTATAATAGGTTCTACTTTTTTTTTTTTTTTTAATTGTAAGTGGGGAGCAAAAGAACCGAGAAACGATTAAGGGAGGAAGGGATGCTGTGGGTTTCCATGAGTCCTGCTGCTGCGTGTAGCACCAGTTCTTGCCTTAGCCTTTTCTCTGTCCACATCTCCATGAGCTCTGAGGACTCTGCAAGCTTCCATTTACTTCTTTTAAGCCTGGAGAACTGACCACAATTTCTATTTCAGCTCACCTTCAGCCTCTGCCAAGGGAATGAAAACAGGAATAGAACAAATCCTGTCCATACTAATGTAAAATTCTTGATATATATATATACATATATATAAAAATGTTTTAAAAATGGAACTACAAACATCTCAAAATCCCTGCTCAGCCAACACCTTCACACATCTTGTACTGACTGACATCACCTCTGACAAAAGCCAGTGAGTAGGAAAGGCTTTAGAAACCCTTCTGAATAATATTCCTCACAAAACTTCAGTAAGATGATGCAAAATAAACCAAAACAGAATTCAGGTGAACATGGTGCATACCTCAGTATAATTTTTTTCATGTGTCGATAGAAATCCTCTGGAGTTGGCCATTGAGGGACACTTGTTTCAGCAATTTGGAGCATTTCTCAGGGGAAATATCATTCTGGCTTTTTTCCTGCTATTTTGCTATGAGACCCAAGAAATAGCTCTGAGGTTTTTACTTTCCCACAGGCAAATGGAAGTTAATATTTTATATGAAGATGAGCATAGCCCTCTGATGCAGCTTAATGTATTTTTTCCAATTTAAATTGCATTGTATTACCAGCACAATGGGTCAAATTTGCCCAAGGGGAGTTGATAGCAACAGAGTGGTAAGAGGGCTGGTACAGGCTCAGAGCAAAGTAAATACATTGAACAAACAGGAACTAAGGGAATGGCTTCTCCAGAGGAAGTAAATACATCTCAGAGCCTCCTTTAATATTTTAATGTTTCATCTGGATAAGCAAATCAGCTATGAATTATATGTCACACATTTAATATAGGGACAATGACAAAAAAAGTTTGAAGAATCTGAGCCTTGCTAACTACACAAGCAACCCTCTTTCACATTTTTGCCCATGCCTGCCAATATAGTCAGCTGCATTTCTTTTCCCTTTTATATTTGCAACCAGTTCAATCCAGGGGCAGCAAGTGAATGAGAAGCAACCAGGGAACTGCACAGCGAAAATGAAATTACGAAGGAGAAACACATATTCTTTTCTTTCTTCCAGAACCAAACTTCAAAAATCCCTGAGGCTTTCTGGAAGTGAGATGTATGTAGGTGGTGACAAGGAGTTTCAAGGCCAAAGTTGCCATGGAAAACGGGGGTGAACTCTTGTCCTTTTGTGTGCTTAAGGGCTGGTAGAGATGGGAAAGGATCAGATCAGCCAATTTGGGCCTCATGATTTCAACCAGATGATTCTAGACCTATGTAACCAAGAGGTATGAGGAACAAAGACAGGTATAAGTCCGGCTGACTGAATCTGGACATAACTTCTTCAGTATCTAAAACACATTGTTTTCTTTTGCTGTCAAGAGGCTGCTTTTGTCTTTTCTGCTGGTACAGTAAATTGGTCTTCAACCTCACTCAACAGACCCAGGCATGCACATTTTCCAGGTGAGAAAGGGATGAAAGAAGTAGCTCTTATTTGCTCCGCTTGCTTATTAGAAGATAACATATGTGCTGGGATGCTGGATTTTAAATTGCCTTCTGATATGTGTTGTCAATCAGCCAAGGAGAATGCAAAGCAACTGTAAAATACCATCTTATTCAGCCCGGAGAGTGTAAATTGTATATTCATACACTTTGCTGAATGTATGTGAATATGCAAGGTGCTAAGCAACAGTAAATTCTTCCTGAAATCTTTAATCTGCACAGATAGTATTTAGGGTATATAGAAGGCAAGGTAGATCTGGGTAGAGACTGCAGTTAACAATCTCCCCAAATTCTGTTTCACTGATTCTTTCCAAGCTATGCCCTATGAGAGGATAGCATCATATTTTTACTTTAAAGACTGACTTTTTCTGTCGGGCTATGTGTTTTAAAAAATAATTTATTTCATGTCAGGGAACTCAAAGATTTGATAGCCATTGCAAAGAAAGTGTTAGAACTGTTTCTGGGCTGAAAGGAGATGAGTTTAAAGCAATCAGTGCTCCTTTTTCCTCAGGAATGTAATTGTATAAATGTGGATTTGTAGAAACATACAGTTGAGGTGTGTAGGTGGGAAAAAGTATGTTCTTGCCTAGGGGAATAGATGTGGTATAAACATTTTTCTCATGAATACACCTATTCCTGTACCATTGTGTCATATTTATCCTTTTAAAGTATGCATTCTTTGGAAACTGAAGTAAATGATGCACCTCAATTTCCTGAGAGAGATATTAACTCCTTAGTATTCTATTTGTATTTTGAAGTCTGGATATAAGAGTGCTGTGTTAGTACACTGGTGTTTAAAAACATTTTACAACCAGTTCTTCATTCAATCAAAGCAATAATAAAACTGCACATTATTAATTTAAATTTTCTTCACAAAATGAAGTAAAAATTTTTATTTCAATTTTATAACTTATAATTAGCTGGAGATGCAGGGGGAGGAAGAATAAAATTTCTGGGCTGAACAATGACATGTCTGAGGACCCCGGACATGTGCGGTCAAGGGCCAGTTCTGTGAATTGTTGCAAATGTTGGTGACTTCATGGTAGGCTCAGTCCTGCCCCTGTGGCCTTGTGAGTGGTGCTGGTCTAGCAGTTATATGGTGGGGGTCAGCATCCAGCTTCTCCCCCATAAACTGCCCAAATAACAAAGATAAGACATTCTGTTTGCCTAAATCAGTTCTTCCTCTATGAAAGTGGGAATAAGGCTGCTCAGCCATAGAGGAGCTGTGAGGCTGGAGGGGTACTCAGAGGACTGTCTATGTACTTACCTAGATGAATAGTGAGTCAGTGGGGCATGGGAAAACAGCTGTCACATTTATCTTCTTCACGCTGGCAACTGGGAGTCATTACCAGGATCCTAATACACCAAAGGATACTTTGAACAGAGATGATCCTCATTTATTTGTCTACACGTACTTAAAGTGTTGCTTTGTGGTGTAAGTTACTGGCACAGAAGGAAGAGTTTGCGCTTAAATTATTTTAGGGACTATTTAAGTGCAAGAGATTAAAGCTGATTTGTTCATTTCCAGTATCCTCTTTCTCATTGTACCGTAGGGAACATGTTTTTGTAAGTCAATCATCATTTTTCTTAAACATATAGAGAAATTATAAAGGATAATTATATCTCAGGGGCACCTTAATTGTCCCAATTACTTGGCCAGTTTTGACAATCAGATTTGATTAAGAGAGGGAGGACGGGAGATCTGCAGGCATAAGACAACATTTCATGTGGTACTTGGACAATACTCATGGTACAGATATAATAATCAAAGTATCTGCGTTTAAAAGTATACTATATGCAATATAAAACTGGAGGAGAAAAAGATCCTTGGTGAATTTTAAGAAATCCTTTACGCAGTCAGCCTTCTGCATGAGATATACAGCATTAGCACTAAATCAATTATAATTAAGCTGCACGTAACCAAAATTGGCAAATTCAATTTCACCCACGTTTCATTATAACTTAGCTGTTATAATGATAGATCGAATTAAGCCACCTTCCACAATGTATTCCAGGTTTAGTCATTATCAAATATAATTTTACTTTTAACTTTTTTGGATGAAAATTAAACAATACGTAATTGTCCTAGATCACTGATGGGGTTACTTGTTCTGGTACAATAGGCAATATAAAACCCCTGCCATCATACTAGGGTGCACAGATGTTAAAGAGCCATTTTAGGGTTTTTTTAGGCATAATAGACATACTTTGGTGTTAAAAGATGACAGCCAAATATTTGAACTCACAGTGCTAACGCTAGCTAGCATAAAAAAAAGAAAGATGAAAGTCCAGACGCTTCCACTCCCAGCAACTTCTGAAAATGAAGCAATTAACCTCTTCTGTTGGAAGGCTCTGGTGTTAGTATGATTTCAAGAACACAGAATCACAGAATCACAGAATCGTATAGGTTGGAAAAGACCTTTAAGATCATCGAGTCCAACCGTAAACCTAACACTACCAAGACCACCACTACACCATGTCCATAAGCACCTCACCCAAACGTCTTTTAAATACCTCCAGGGATGGCGACTCAACCACTTCCCTGGGCAGCCTGTTCCAATGCTTGATAACCCTTTCAGTGAAGTAAAATTTCTTAATATCCAGTCTAAACCTCCCCTGGCACAACTTGAGGCCATTTCCTCTCGTCCTATCACTTGTTACCCAGGAGAAGAGACCGACCCCCACCTCTCTACAACCTCCTTTCAGGTAGTTGTAGAGAGCGATAAGGTCTCCCCTCAGCCTCCTTTTCTCCAGGCTAAACAACCCCAGTTCCCTCAGCTGCTCCTCATAAGACTTGTGCTCCAGACCCTTCACCAGCTTCATTGCCCGTCTCTGGACACGCTCCAGCACCTCAATGTCTCTCTTGTAGTGAGGGGCCCAAAACTGAACACAGTATTCGAGGTGTGGCCTCACCAGTGCGGAGTACAGGGACACGATCACTTCCCTAGTCCTGCTGGCCATACTATTTCTGATACAAGCCAGGATGCCATTGGCTTTCTTGGCCACCTGGGCACACTGCTGGCTCATATTCAGCCGGCTGTCAACCAGCACCCCTAGGTCCTTTTCTGCCTGGCAGCTTTCCAGCCACTCTTCCCCAAGCCTGTAGCATTGCATGGGGGTGCTGTGGCCCAACTGCAGGACCTTGCACTTGGCCTTGTTTACTCCATACAATTGACCTTGGCCCATTGGTCCAGCCTGTCCAGATCCCTCTGTAGAGCCTTCCTCCCCTCAAGCAGATCAACACTCCTGCCCAACTTGGTGTCATGTGCAAACTTCCTGAGCGTGCACTCGATCCCTTCATCCAGATCACTGATAAAGATATTAAACAGAACTGGCCCCAGCACAGAGCCCTGGGGAACACTGCTTGTGACCGGCCGCCAACTGGAGTAAACTCCATTCACCACCACTCTTTGGGCCCAGACATCCAGCCAGTTCTTTACCCAGCGAAGAGTACACCTGTCCAAGCCATGAGCAGCCAGTTTCTCCAGGAGAATGCTGTGGGAAACTGTGTTAAAGGCTTTACTGAAGTCTAGATAGACAACATCCACAGCCTTTCCCTCATTCCCTAGGCAGGTCACCTTGTCGTAGAAGGAGATCAGGCTGGTCAAGCAGGACCTGCCTTTCCTGAACCCATGCTGGCTGGACTTGATCCCTTGGTTATCCTCTACATGCCATGTGATGGCACTCAAGATGATCTGCGCCATCAGCTTCCCCGGTACCAAGGTCAGGCTGACAGGCCTGTAGTTCCCCGGGTCCTCCTTCCGTCCCTTCTTGAAGATGGGCGTCACATTTGCTAATCTCCAGTCAGCTGGGACCTCCCCAGTTAGCCAGGACTGCTGGTAAATGATGGAAAGGGGCTTGGTGAGCACATCTGCCACTTCCTTCAGTATTCTCAGGTGGATCTCATCAGGCCCCATAGACTTGTGAATGTCTAAGTGGTGCAGCAGGTCACTAACCATTTCCCCCTGGATTATGGGGGCTCCATTCTGGTCCCCGTCCCTATCTTCCAACTCCGGGGGCTGGTACCCAGAGAAGAATTGGCCCTGCTATTAAAGACTGAGGCAAAGAAGGCATTAAGTACCTCAGCCTTTTCCTCATCCTTGGTCACTGTGTTCCCTCCCCCATCTACTAGGGGCTGGAGATTCTCCTTAGCTCCCCTTTTGCTGCTAATGTATTTGAAGAAGTATTTTTTGTTGTCTTTTACAGCAGCAGCCAGATTGAGCTCTAGCTCAGCTTTGGCCCTTCTAATTTTCTCCCTGCACAACCTCACTACACCTTTGTAGTCCTCCTGAGTTGCCTGCCCCTTCTTCCAGAGGTCATAGACTCTCCTCTTTTTCCTGAGTTCTAGCCAGAGATCTCTAGTCAGCCAGGCCGGTCTTCTTCCCCGCTGGCTCGTCTTTTGGCACCTGGGGACAGCCTGCTCTTGTGCCTTTAGGACTTCCTCCTTAAAGAATGTCCAGCCTTCCTGGACTCCTTTGCCCTTTAGGGCTGCCTCCCAGGGGATTCTGTCGACCAATCTCCTAAACAGGCCAAAGTCTGCCCTCCGGAAGTCCAAGGTAGCAGTTCTGCTGAGCCCCCTCGCCGCTTCTCCAAGTATCAAAAACTCTATCATTTCGTGATCACTCTACCCAAGAAGGCCTCCAACCATCACACGGCTCACAAGTCCTTCTCTGTTGGTGAACAAGAGGTCCAGCGGGGCACCTTCCCTAGTTGGCTCACTCACCAGCTGTGTCAGGAAGTTATCTGCCACACGCTCCAGGAACCTCCTAGACTGTTTCCTCTCTGCTGTATTGTATTTCCAGCAGACATCCGGCAGGTTGAAGTCCCCCACAAGAACAAGGGCTAGCGATCGTGAGGCTTCTCTCAGCTGCTTATAGAATAGTTCTTCAGTCTCCTCATCCTGGTTGGGTGGTCTGTAACAACATGGTTAATGTTGAGAACATCCTTATATTCTTTCTTGTGGATGTGCTTTCTTGAACTGATGTCATGGTTAAGTGATATAAATACAAATAGAGGCCTTCCACCTTTTCTGTCTGAAATGCTGTTACACCTGTAACAAGGTTTTAACGTCTTGCCCAAATTGGTAAAATGTTATTCTCATCATTTAACTGGCAGTTGCATAAAAGTAATTGGATCAGATATAAAATTGGTACTTTTTCACAAGGTTATACTTTGGGGTAATCAGGGAGGAGGCAACTATAAATTAAAGCAAAACTTTAATCAAATTCCCTGGTCCCTAAACCTCCAAATCAGTTATTTAAAACAGTAACCTTTTTACAAGAAAGGTAGATGGGGACCTAGTAAAAATATCTATGTGTAAAATGCACATATTTTGAATAGCCCTGTAAGATAGAAACATCCAGCTTCTTCAGCCCAGAGTTCTCAGTAAAAAGTAACCAGAAAAAAAAAGCTTACATTTGATAAAAATAAGGAGCAGTATTCAGTGTCTCTGAAATCATCGGGGACATACCTATGCCCGCATTGAAACACAGCACAAAATACATCTCCATGATGAACTACTAGTACTAGGCATAATCTATAGCCTTTATTCCTAATAAAAATTTATTCATCATGTGAAATAAATGTGGTAATACAGTCAAAAGCTTGCTACTGAGCCATTCTTGCCAGTGCACATATCATCTATCACACTGAGACCCACTGGCAGATTAGCTCTTGAAGAAAAGATCATCTTCATGCAAACCCTTACATTATTATAAGCCACTCTAGGCAAGCAGCGGGGTGCCTGTCCAATCCTTTTCTAACAAACAGATTTGTTTTATTGGAAAACAAAAAATATTAAAAGCAAGGAACATAATAGTCAGGTTCAAGGTCCAGCTCACCTCTGTTTTCTGCTCTGATTCCAGAGACTAACCTCTTTATTTTCTACAGAGAGATTAGCAATGAAAGCTAAATTATATTTTAATTGGATAAATCCTCTACAAGTAGTTTAGGTCTTTGGTCTTAAAGTTTCTGCATGACTGAACAAAACTCTTCTCTCATTTCAAGGGCATTCAAGTGGAATCTATGTGCAAACTGGTCCTATCACCTACAAATTCCAGTCCATTGGAAACTATCACAGACAGATGTAAAAACTGTTATCAGCCAGAGAACTGTGTATTGCATATAATGCTTAGGGAGGATGACATATTTTACAGTTTCTTTGGACTCAGATTACATGGCTACTACGTGGGAGACTGCATCACAAAAATTACAGGGCCAAAGTACTTAGTTAATGCAAAGATGTCCAATAATCTCGATGCTGCACACTGCATGCTTGATATAGCTAAAAACCACTGTATATATATATCACATACCTGAAGGGAAGGATGAGTGAACTCCTGGAAAATTCATAGGCAAAGTTTGAGAGCCACAGTTTATCTATTTGGGAGCCATATGTGCCCCAAGAACCACAAGTTAGTCATTATTCTGCAAATAAAAACAAAATCAGGTCCTCATACCTACTATATTCAAGCACCTTTCATAGTTTTTGCTAACCTAGCCTTAGTATCCAGGCTGTTGTTACTTAGAAGTGCAAACATTGCATTCCATGGGCATTATAATCACTTAGCAGCATTGATCGTATTTCCTGTGGGTCATTAGGATTCATGTCCATCATACTCTTGGTGGAGGACAATGGATCAAAGGGAGGACATATGCGCTTGTGCCAGGACATAAATCCATCCATTTTAATTTTTTACCAAAGATTGAAACCTGCACTATTTAAATCCTGTAGATGTCAGCCAAGCATAGATCTTCTAAAGGATGAAACAGTAGTGCCCAGATACTAATTCTGCTCTCCTAGTTGCTCAGTATGATTCCTTCTTGGCATTTTAAAATCTCCAAATACAATATTTTTCCAGCATAGAGAAAATCATTCAAACAAATACAAACAACAAGTGCCTATGGACTCCACTACAACTATGAAAGTAGTAGAAAGTATCTAGGCTCCTGCTTCTTCATTTGTGCCCTTTCTCACAAACATATAGCTCTTCATGTTCCTAGAGCTCATTCCATCAGAAGTGATTCATGGTACTCTGCAGAGCTCACTCAGGTACCTAACTAGGTAATACAACTGAAAGCACGCTTGGATGATATTGATATTCACAGCCATGGATGCTTGCTGCAGAAAGCCTATTGGAAATGGACAGTTCATGCTAATGAGCTCTTCTCTGCTGTCCCTTAAGGGAACTTTAACTCTGATTTAAGTGTGCTGTACATTTCAGAGATAGAACGGATAGCACATGTCCTAACCTCAAGTGCTCAGCTACCTTTGGCCATCAGTTTTCTAATTCACATTAGTTAGCACTTAATGCCAATGCCAATGATGTTTTAAATATTGATTCACATACAAATACAGTATTTAATTTTCTGTGGTACCCAGGACGTCTCAGATAGTAGGTGGTATAATTTAGTACTCTATCAAATTGATGAGAATGTTGCTGCTTTCATAGATATGTAGTAGAGCACAATTGATCAGGTATCCTTATTACATTCTGCTAACAGAATTGAAAATCCCAAAGATAATTTCACTGTAATGCTTGCCTTGCATTGGCAAAGTACACATGGAAAATTCATAGCCTTGCTGATTTTTAATCATTACGAGCAAAATACATCCATCTTCAGGGAACCTAACAAAAATTTATCAGCCAGTCACGTTAAAAAAGGACTTAAAGAGGGCTGATCAATAAGGTTGAATTTCACCCCAGGTTGCTGTGATTTCATGGACAACTGTAGAAGTCAAATAAGCCATAAAAATGTCAAGTTGTTAGTTTTTAGTATATATTTTAGCATGTGCTATGGGTGTTTCTGAATAGATTATTGCAGATCCCTGAAAGCAAAGGTAGACAATGCTGAATCCAGCAAAAAAGTACTTTTAAAATAAGGCCAGTTTATTAAGCAAAACTTAAGCACTGTGATTGTTAAATACATTTTTTCCATTTCCATCCCTTTCATGCAATCCACTTCAGGTATTAACTATAATTTAATGGTATGTCGTGGTTTAACCCTAGCCGGCAACTAAGCACCACACAGCCGCTTACTCACTGCGCCCCTAGTGGGATGGGGAAGAGAATTGGAAGAGTAAAAGTGAGAAAACTCGTGGGTTGAGGTAAAGACAGTTTAGTAGGTAAAAAAAAAGCCACACACACAAGCAAAGCAAAGCAAGGAATGCATTCACTACTTCCCACGGGCAGGCAGGTGTTCAGCCACCTCCAGGAAAGCAGGGCTCCATCACCTGTAACAGTTACTTGGGAAGACAAATGCCATCACTCTGAATGTCCCCCCCTTCCTTCTTCTTCCCCAGCTTTATATACTGAGCATGACGTCATGTGGTATGGAATAGCCCTTTGGCCAGTTTGGATCAACTATCCTGGCTGTGCCCCCTCCCAGCTTCTTGTGCACCTGGCAGAGCTGAAAAGTCCTTGACCAGTATAAACATTACTTAGCAACAACTAAAACATCAGTGTGTTATCAACACTGTTTTCAGCACAAATCCAAAACATAGCCCCTTACTAGCTACTTTAAAGAAAATCAACTCTATCCCAGCCAAAACCAGCACACTGTGCTTTTCTTACCCCTTCCTTTTTGTTTCCTTATTCCTACCCACCCATCCCCTCAGGTAGCAATAAAGATGAGCTATACATTTTACTCAAGATTACATGTGGAAGTGGTGCACGTGTACTGATCATACTGTAATATAACAGTAATCCAAGCTCACAGTCTCTGCTTCACAATCTCCCACTTTCCTGTTGTGTATGTATGTCTGTGAGCAACAGTTAATGACACACACTTGCAAGGGCTATGATGAAAGGTGGTTGGCTCTACCACATTTTTGTCTTCAACCCGTTCATATGGATCTTTCTAAGAGAGTAAGGGTAAGGTGACCTCTCATTGCCCTGATGGCAGGTTATATTCACGTAATACCCAAGGAGAAATGTTGCAGGAAAACCAAGGAATTACAGGGAGGGCAGGCTAGCAAAGACAATAGCAAAGGAAAGCTTCTGAAAAGGCCAGTGCCTCCTGCCAGACTGGGAACTGTAGGAACAATAGGAGCTGTTTCCTCTCTCCCATGAATTAGAATAATGGAGACTTGCTCCTATTTCTAAAGTCCTCCACAAATAAAATTTTATAGCTTGCCTTAATAAGACTTTAGAAATAATTACTTAGGTTTATATTCAGTACAACCTGCAATCAAACACACAAGGATATACAAGGAAACAGCAGATAGGGCAGGTAAAACTACTTACTTACAAAAACTCTGGCAAATAAATGTTGGTATTTTGGAAATGTTACCTTTTAAACATCAGCTTTTTCACTGCTACCACTATTTATTTACTCTCTGAAAGCAGATCGGGGTACTGGGCACTTCGTGCTAGACACTAAATGAATATACACCAAAGAAAGTTAGTTTTAGACTTTATTCTGTAAGATGAGAGAAAATGGATAAGTACAGCACAGAAAGCAGAAAAACATACTAAAGGCAGGCTAAAAATAATTTTCCAGAAATATTCTCAAAGAAAACTAAGTTTTCTAAAAACTATTTTTTAAAATGAAGAATACATTTTTATTAGAAAACAACTGAATTTTAAATTGGCCTAAAATAAAAAGGGGTCAGAAGCAGGCATAGCTACAACTTCCAGGAATCATAATCTGAAAGTAAACAAAACCTACCTTACTTTTGTCAATCTTTTGATAGCTTTGCCACAGTGATGTTCCTAAAAGATGGATCAGAAAAAACTTGTGTGGTAGGTATAAGGTTTTATGAGTCATTTCCCTGCTTATGAGGCAACTCATGCAAACATAGCTGTAGGAAAATTGACCAGCTTACATCATTGACCAAACAATACTGCAAAACTAATTGATTTTAAGCAAATGAGTCAGCTCAGAGAACCACAGGATGGCCTAATGTGAGAAGGCACTTCTGGAGACCATCCAGTCCAAAGCCTGCTCAGAGCAGGAGCAGCTAGAACAGGCTGCCCAGGGACATGCTCAGTTGGATTTTGAATGTCTCCAAGAATAGAGACTCCACAGCCTCTCTGGGCATCCTGTTCCAGTGTGTGAGTATCCTCACAGTGAGAAAGTGTTTTCTTATGTTTAAATGGAATTTCCTCTATTTCAGTTTGTGCCCATTGCCTCTTGCCCTCTCACTGGGCAACACTGAAAAGAATCTGGCTCCATCTTCTTTTCTGCTTCCATCAGATATTTACACACATGGAGAAGATCCCCATGGGCCTCCTCTTCTCCAGGCTGAACAGTCCCACATCTCTCAGCCTCTCCTTCTATGACAGCTGCTCCAATCCCTTAATCATCATAATGGCTCTTTGCTACTCTGTGGCATCCACTGTTAAATTCAAAATCAATCAATTTTCTCTATCATGTTTATCATGTTTTTATTGTTCAGTTATTCCCAAGGGTGAACTAAGGCTGTCCTTATCGGCATTTTCTATCCTCATTGCCATCATCTACTGTTTTGCCTCTTTTTAATCACTCATTCCCAATTGCACAGTTTTGATTGCATCAGGCTCCCTGGTTTCAGGCTCACTGATGAACCAGGCTGAAAACTGTTTCAGCTGCCTAAAAAATAATGGAGGAAGGACATTTCCCTCCCTTTATTTTGATAGCAATCAAACTTGGACTGCACTTTTTGTAATGTTTTGAGGAGATTAAATGCAATGGACCTGCTATCTTAGAGTGATTGCTCATGGTGTGTTTGATCACATGAAGATGTTGTCTTTTACTTTTTTTTAAGCAGACAGTCTCAGAACAGGAATCCTATAGAGCATAATGGTGGACCACGCAGCTTGAAAAATATGCAACCAATTAGGCTAAAATGTCGAAGGAAAAGAATTCATTAATAAGTCTCTTGAGATATAATACCCATACGGGCCTGTAGACTTCTTTCAGAATAAATACTTTGATGAGCTGGTCATGTCTGTTCTTTATTTTAATATCTTTATATTTAATCTTATCATTGAAATTCAATTGCTTTCTCCTGGGCTTGCAGGAGTTCTGATACCCTGTGAATTACACAATCCACTGGGAACTTCCTTTACTTATATTTTTGCATATGGGTAGCTTGAGGGAGGCTGTCTTCCCTTCTAAGTCATTACGTTAAGTTTTGAGATCTATTCATTCAGCTGGGTGTACCTTTTTGTCTCTCCCTCAGGAGTATTACTACTGTCTATCTGTCTTTATCTGTCTTCTGATCTTCACTTGAGCAGGAAAGGCTACTCCAGAAATGTCTTTACTTCCATAGATTTGGGGAGTAGACTACTGGTGACTGGGTAGTGTTGGGTAAATGAGGAAAAGCATGTCTTTGCCTTGTATCACAGCAAAATATTTTATTCTGTGCAGTATAATATCACAACAACAGTTCTAGTCACAGATTAGAAATCCCCTGGGAGGAATATACTTCAACCAGAGAATAAAACCTACTTCATGCCCCAGTAGAGCTTACGATACCAGTATAAAGAAAGAAACTACAGATGGATATAGATTGAAGGGAGCACAGCAGTCATCTGTGACTTATTACGATGAATTGCAGTTCTTATCTCAAAGACACTGTTGAAGTAATTTGTCCAGCTCTTCATCTTCCAAAATAAGCTGGACAAAGTGCCGGGACACAGAGCTGAAAGCTTTGCATGTTTGCATTTTTTTTTTAGTAAAAGAAATTTTATCTTTTAGTTTCTGATTTCTGTTTCCCCAAGGAAGCGCTTCTGGTGCATGTTGCTTTAACTTGCTTGATAAAAGAGCACACATTTGCACTCTTTTGTACATAGGTGCATGTCTGCACACAAAATGGGCATATACACACATTAGAATGTGTGCTTTGATATATCAATTTTAAGTCCTAATAACACTTCTTTCATCTTAGAAGAAATTAATACATACAGTTTAATGTTAAACAATTCACTTTGCTACAAGAAATAGGGTTAAACTACTGAAGAAATAAGAACTATATCTTGTGTTTTCCTTTATCTCCCCAAACCATCTGCAATTGTTTTACGTCTTACTATACCCAAGTCTCTTCCATGAAATGTCTCTGATGTGCTGAAGCAGTAGATTACCCGCAAATTACTAAGTAACTCAAATTTCGTCTCATCAGACAGAATACAGAAAGATGAAATGATATGAACTGCAGGTTGCAAAACAGAAGCAAGAAAAATAAACAATAAATAGAAAAAACATTATATGCAAATTATATGTAAATTCTCTGATACATTAGATCTTCTTTCTATTGCCAGTCACTGTTCTGCTTTCTTGCAGATTAGGAAAAATACTTGCCCATGCAATAAAGGTCAGCCTTTTCTAATCAAATGTAAAAATTCATTTTAAAAATGTGTATTTTCTGGTTGGCTCTTTACCCTGTTCTATGCAGGGAATATGCTTTTGTCTGTTTTGCTTCTATCTCTTTCTTTCCTCTTGCCTCGGAGACAAATGAGAATGACGTCTGCGTTGTTGCTGAGATATGAAAGTCAACACAACCTGATACAAAATGGTGATGGTAATGAAACAACAGGTGACATTTCAGTCTAACATTTTAGTGACATTTACTAGCATTTTAGCTTAAAAATGTGTTGAATAAAGATTTTTCAGACTTGGGCCCGAGTCTGAGCTTATTTATACTGGATTTAACCAAGTATAGCTTACCTTAGTTTCTGGAGTAAATGACCAGAGCCAATTTCCTAGACAATGTTTCTCAAACTGTGGCTTATAGCCCTTTAGTAGTCATAAATCAGTCACAAAAATCACACTAGCTTAGACTTGCTGGGCGTAGCTCTGCCCTCCTACAACTGGCCTCAGTAATTTTAACTAGTTCTCATCCCTCTGCCATAGATGAGTAGAGGTGTTGCCAGGAATAGAAGGTGCAGGTGCTGCAGGAGTTTTCAGAGCAGGAAAGAGGGAGAGGAAAGGAGAGTTATGAGAAGAGGCTGGAGCCCATAAATGGGTCATGCTCACAGCAGTTCAATAAATACTGTTGCAAAGAAAAGGAAATGCTTTATTTTCTGCTGCATTAGTGCAAACGTTGATGGAAAGGCTCCCAGTTACAGCATCTGTACTGCAGGAAAGCAGAATAATACTAGGACCTGAGACCAGAAATGATAGAGAACAACATCTTGCATCACCCTTCATTCATCCAGCCATTGCAGTGCACCAACTGTCATGGAACAAACCTGGCCAACCTACTTTAGCTCTAGAGAAGTACTGCCCAATGTCATACTTTGTAAGTAGGTGGGAAAGCTAAGTAAAGTTTGGTACAAGAATAGAATCTATGTGTGGCTGCATGCAGATACAGGTTAGATCCTGCAACTGAAACAAATCCATAGGCACTGAAGAATGACACTTTCACCTGAAAGTACAGTAGGCAGAAATTAAGTGTTAATGCTTGCTTCCCACAGATCTTCAACTGTGTTTAAGGTCTTGGTCCTAGTCTTTGTGGGCTCCATCGCCTTCCCAGATCCTGGACTCTTTTCAGCCCCTTTGCAGAATGACATGGTGTTACTGCAAGGAAAGTACAGCCATGCTAAAAGAAGTCTGATGGGAGCAGAAGTAAATCTGCAGTGTGAAAGTCTCCCTGGAACTGAGTCCCTCACAAATCTTCCCATCTTTTGCTTGAACTGCTATGTGCATTTCATTGATGTGGCCTTCTCTGAAAAAATGCTTTATAACAGATAAATGAATAGCTTCTCAATCACTGCTACCCCTCCACAAAATGACAAGGAGAGTGAGTAAACAAGGTAGGATAGATTTCATTAATGATAAGCATTTCAAGATGGAACTCCAATTTTATTGTAATGATTGGGGCATAACAACTCACATGGAACAGAAACTATGTTTTCCAGCTGACTCTAGAATATAACTTGTCCTGCCTGAGAACACAATATTTACGTATCTAGGTCTTTGTCGTTCATATAAGAGACATAAAATTACCTCTGCCTGCAGTCACTAGCAGCTCCAATATCAGCCCTAGAAAATTAAATTTCATATGCAATATAAATGAAGTATGAATGTTCTGCAGAGCTTGTTACACTATCCAAGGTATTCTATGCTCTCATTCAAAGCCTTTGGAGACAAACATCCAGCTAGACAAACACAGCTTCTATCCCAGAAAGACATATACCTGAGGTTATTTAGATGTACCCAAACCACTGAAACTTGGGGCAGCAAAGCTTGGTATAAATCTAAATCCAAACAAAAATCTTTTCAGAATCAGAGCTCAGGAAAATGCTGAGGATAACTATAAAGAGAATACATGAATAATCTTTTATAGTTAGCTGTATTTTTATTTTCCTTCCCACTCTATCTCAAAACTGACTCTCTGTAGGCTCCGGATACCAGAAGCCTGCGGAGAAAGCAATCCCAATGCCACCCCCACCCTCTCTAATCTACTTTTATTATAATTAAAGTATAAATCATACAAATTAAATTTTCACAAAAGCCTCTATTGTTTTACACTTCCATTTTTGTTCTGACATTGCAGATATGTTGTTTCCTTATTTATCATCAGAGACATTGTTAAAATGTAGGAAGTGACATGATGGGGTAAATGCATGATGGAACAAAAGACAAATGTTTTGACTGGCTCATATTAGTGACTGATATCTGACATTCTTCCTGCAATAAGTACGTGGAAGAGAAGGCACAGTTTAGAAAAGTGTTAAAAATCCTGCACCATGCTGCCTACAACATACTTGATGACAATTATGGTGAAAGCAATAATAACCATGGAAAGAGTGCCATTGGATAATTGCAGTCACTTGATGTTAACATGTTACAAATAGAGCATTTCAACGTTCAATTTAGAACTGTTTCAATTAGAAAATTAAAATATTTTAATTACAAATTGAGTAAAAAACCACACCAAACAGAAGAAATAAAAATTTTGGTTTTGAGCAAAATATTTTTGGAGGGGACACTTCCAAAGGATCGTTCCTATAATTTTTTGGATCAGCCACTGAACTGAAAAGTCCATAAAGAACACAACTCTGTTCTTTAACTACAATCATTGCACTGTTACTTCACATTCACTTAGTAACACATTGTGTTACTAAGTCTATTTCTTATGCTTTATATAACTGGAAGTTATTTAAGACAATGTTTTTCTCTTATATGTTTTCAGAAAACTAGAGACCTGAACCCTGCCCATGCCTGTCCATGATTACATTATAGAAATAATTAATCTAATAGGAAGAAAAGGGGTCTCAAGTTCCTAACTGCTGTTCACAGCTATTAAAAAGATTCTCTGAGATATACTGTTAAACTGTAGAAGGAAATATTTACCTGCTAGAATGGCCATTTCCAAACTACAAATCACTCCCTTTTGCACATTCTCTGCAAAAGAGGAGTAAGAACAAATGCTGAGAGTCTGCACCACAGGGTGTTCATGTCTGTTAGGGCTTGTCAAAAGACTCCTGAATTAGCTAATAAATTAGAAAGACTCGCTCACTGCATTCTGTTGATGTTACAGCATTCCCAGTCCCCACTCACTGTTACAGCTTAGTTTGTTCATTTTGTGGAACACAGAAACTTTCTAATTTGCCTTCTCTCGGACATTACAACATGCATGAAACAGTACAGATGATTTGTCAGGGTTATTATAGTAGTAAGATAAGAGATCCTTAGAAGTGACTTTTCTTTCTCAGGTGTATAAACGTTACAGAATGAGTGAAGTTGGAAAGGACTTCTGGAGGTCATCTTGTCCAATCCCCTTTTTACAACAGGTAAAAATAACTCTGTTGTATTTACAGGAAACGGATTCTTTCTGTGCTCTGATCTAAGACGCTATGGAAGTTTATATATTGTCAGATTTATATTCAGCAGACAAAAAGTATTTTTTTAAATCTAACCACAGAACTTCAGTCTTCTGAGACTCAATTCAAAGTTCCTAATTAGCTCTTTTACCTATATATCGACTTTCTGCATATTACCATGAAATAGAAATTGGCCATGAGGGAGAAGGCTGCTGATAAAGAACAGAAAATTCAAAGATATATGCTGAGATGCCAACTGACAACTAGGCAAAAGATGAAAACACATAATCTAGAAGAAGATAGGGAAGGGCAAAGGGCAACATGGGCTAGTGGTTGTGCATGAAGTGATACAGTGGCATGAGGACCCCTGGGCTGATAAAACCAAGGTGCAGAGTGTGAAGACCGGGACAAGTGGCTGCTTCTAGAAGGTGGCATTACTGTGTAAGTAGCTCTTAAACATGTGTTGATTTGTACATAGGCACTTGGCCACTGATCCATGACTTGGGATGTGCTATCAGACCTCAGCTGTTTATTTTTCCTTTCTCTTTGACAGCCTTTGTGTTTGTCTTCAAACAAGTATTTTTGCTGCCCAGTGAGCCAGAAGCAAACAGAGAAGGTTGTTAATAGGCTATCTGCACTACCATGGCAATCTCCTTGGGAGATAGCATGGAGGTTCAGCCAGCATGGCTTTGTCTTGCAGCCAAGTCACTTTTCAAACAGCTTGTCCAGACCCAGAAGCTTTTCTAGCAGCCTGTGTGCTGCAGAAGGCCACATGATTATTCTGCTAGAGAGTGGGAACCTGCCGAGCCAGAACTCTGTCACTTTATTAAGTACGAGTTTTTGAGGAAGCCGTGTGAATTAATCAGGGAGTCAGACAGCAACTTGACTAAATCACTGAGGAAGAGTCCTACAGTAGTAATGAGTTATTGTGTCTCCTGCTCTAGGGGAAAAGGAACACACGTGTCAGGAGCTATGCTGACTGTATAAAATGACCTGGACAAATTACTTGGGGATCTTTTGCAGAACAGGAAAAAAAAGTGCATGTATCTCTTTTTCCCCAGAGAGCTATTGTCACAGAACAGTGCCTGGATGTTTATTTTCTCCTCAGCTGAAAATCCAAGGATAAAACCAGGATATTTCAGTTTCTTCTATCCATTACACAGAGAGCAACAGAATTAGGTAAAAAGGAAAATATTGCCTTTTAAAAATCGTTGCTCTGATAGAGAAATCTGATTTGCAACTGTGAAAAGTTCAAGCTGTTCTATTCTGTGAGTGGCAGGCTTGTGCTGCTAATGGAGATTGCACAAAGCTTGCCTGCAGTCTCCAGGGTGTAACTGGGCAAATAGAAAAATGGATGTACTCAAGCTTGAGTACTTAATGGTTATTAATGGAGAATCTATGGTACAGCATGTTGATTATTAATATATGTGCCATATTCTCACATTGCACATCCATAACAGCAGTTCACCCAACACCCTAACATGCAGGAAGGCCACAGTTAGATATCTAAAAGTGTAATATTCACAAAAGCACCCAAGGAGGCCTTCTAAAAGAGACACCAGCAGAAATAATAGGGAGATTTGAGTCAAAACCTTTAGAGGATTTGCCTAATTACTTACGCTTTTGTAAAAACAAGTATTCTCATTTTTAGGTACCTAAATACTTGTATTGGTTTGGCTCAAGATAATTAGCGCTGTGCAGACTACCCCAGAAGAAAAAGTTGAGAGTGGGAAGGGATGAGATAAGGACTGTCACAACATAAGCCACATTCATGTAACTCACACTCGTTTTCACATTCATGTAATGACCAAGCCTCCCCACCTTTCACTTAGAATGAGGCTGCATCTGTCAGTGCTGTGAAGCATGAGATGCACTACGAGAGATGTCACTGCTTTACGGGGGTGAAAAAACAGGAAAAGTTACCCGTAGTAAAATGAGAAGGCTCGCTTTGCAAAATGTGGATATATACAAACTCTGATAAAAGTCAGGCATAGTCTGATCTACCACTTTTGAGTATTTACAAGGAAGAAGCTATTATAAGACTTCTCCCTAAAATAAACAATATACAGATTGCAATCCCCAACACAAACATCTAAATCTGCATTTGCTGAGATCAAAATACTCTGGGGGACAAAAAAATCACTATTTCAAAAGATGCTCAAGAGTATTTACTTCTTAATTGTTTCACAGAATCTCAGATTTATCTTCAATTATCACACAACTACCAGTGGCTCTAAGGGTGAATCATTGTCTTTATAAAACCTAAGAAATTTGAGAACACTGCTGCATTCTCTATTCATCAGATATGGGGAGCTAGAGCTATAGCTTTAACTTAACAAGAACTTCAGGGAGAACTGAAACTTTATTTTTGTTTTGTTATTGGTGTTGCCTCATAAGCAACACTAGAGGAGAACTTTCCAGTACTCTTCCCAAGAGAATTAGAAAGTTTATGAAAACTGTAATCTTATGCTTCTTTATCAGTCATACAACTGAGTCTAGGGCTTTGTGCTTTTTTTTTAAATCTTTGCGCATCTGATGTTTCTTCCTTGTTTGTCTGATCTGCAATATGTTCCTCACAACATATCTGAGTATATTCCTGTGAAAGAGATGGTTTTAACCCTATATGGCAAACATGGCACTGAGACACAGTGACAATTGCCTGTGTTTCATAACAATTGCTCAGAATGCTTGATCTGTTGAGAGTTAAAAAGAGAGCCTGTGGCAGGGAGCAGGGCTGGCCTGTTCTCTCATTCCTTCTAAAACTCCCACGGGGGGTATAGCCAACCTCACTAGAGCCAGGCAGACACCTGAGAACATAAAGTAATTTCAGCGACTATTTCTACAGAAAGAGGATTGTTACTATTAGTTAGGCTAGTTTAATCTTCCTGGCTCTGGTTCAAGACCCTGGTCCACAAAGTATCCAGCTGTGTTTCCAAGATAGTCCATATTTCACAGTGAATGTAGCATGTTAGTTCATCAAGCTGAAGAAGGTCCTGCTTCATTCTCTGGTGCATTAACTTCCTTTAAACCTTATTCTGTATTAGCTGACTCATTGCAGCATACAGCTTAAGCTAAAGGAATAGCTTGCGTAAATTTATAGTTAAAATAGCATTGTGATCTTCATTTGTGTGATAGCAGTTCTCTCCCATAGCACAGGAGATAAACTGCTGCTTGAGGAATGTGACAGCCTTTAACACTTATTTGCCTCTTTAGGCTTCCAGTAAAATTTCAGGAAAGAAACAACAATCACCCATCCCTTTTTCCCACCGAAATCTCTTCCCTCAGAATGTATCAAAGGAAAAAAACCCCTCAACTCTCTTTAGGGGGTTATTGTCTGTATTGAGGATGTAAAGAGGAAAATACAACCCCCTATTGCTAGGCTAAGAAAGTATTCCCTTCCTGAGTGTATAAATGTTAATCAGATAAAATAAAAGGCAGTGCTAATGGCTGATTTAAACCCAAAAGCCCAGAGACATTTACATTCAGTGAATTCACTGAAGTAAGCTTCTCTGCTGAAGTAGGGTAGATGATGCAGTTTCCAGCAACAAACAGGATGCCTAACATCAACTGGGTAAGTCAAGTACAAAAAGTGAGTCTAGCTTGCTTTCCTGATTTTTACAAGCCCTTTAATTTTACTTAATGATACTGTTCGTTATTTAATTTAATCTTCCTTTGCATGGTTGTGGTTTCTATGACAGAGATGTAACAATGCACAGGGAGCTCTCTCCTTAGGATCAGTCTGACCTGAGAGGAAGTGAGAAAGCTTACTGGGCTGTAATAATACTGTAATAATCTTTATTATGCTATAATTATTTCACACAGAAATCAAGATTCATGTGTCAGTGCTGGCACTGCATATCGTGCCTTCTTGATACTGGCCTCAAAGAATTCTCCGGCTAAATAGTATTAGATATGAATCACGAGCAAAGGTTTGCAGAGTCTGTACCCAGTTTATTTTATCACTACCAGTTTTCTGATTAATCCCCCATTTCCCAGTGAGTAACATGCTTGGAGGGGTCAGGCAAGCAGGACAGACAACAGGCTGCAGCTGAGTCAGACTTCTATTTTTGGCATACCACCTTGATAGCTGGTGTATTTCTTCATTACTGCTCTATATGTAACCTCCAGGTGATAAATGCATGAAATACCCCAAATAAGACATAATCTGAGTAATGTAAAAACAGAGGTTTCTTTTGCAGACAGTGATTGAAGAGTGTCTAATTTCCATTTCATCTGGCATGCAGACAGCCCATGTCAGGTTTATCTGACGGTGCATCTGAGCTAAGTTCTTCCACATCATTTGCCATTGTGAATTTTAACCAAGCAAAGTGTATTGACAAGGGAATTTGGGAAGAGCTTTTCTTTATCTTATCTATGCTATTGCCACATCTTCAACTTCATCAATAACAATAGGCAGTATAGTAAAACCAAATAGTATCAGTTAATTTTCTTTCCATGTGCTCTGAGCCAGGGCTTCCCAGACACTCCCAAAGGTCACACACAACTTGCAAAGAATTTGTAGAAGGCTTGCAAAGGAAGTCCTTGTTTGAGACATTGCATTTAATTTAGGTATTGCATTGAAGATGAATTTTGTTACATAGCACTCCTAACCTGATTTCACGTTTAAGCATCCATTGTGAACAAAACTTGGAAGTCCCTGCTCAAGATTTTCTAAACCACAGTTCCTTTATTTTAAAATTATCAATGCTCATTTCTGTTAAAAGGTAACATTTTTGGGAAAGTTTGAGCAAAACACCCTCAGGTCTCTGATTTATGAAAGAATGTAAAAAATACATATTCTGGTGTTCATTTCAGTAAATGACTGCCTCTTACTATTTAGAAACCAGCATTACCATGACAGTGCTCTTCAGGATTACAAAGATAAAAATCCCCGTCCAATAGCATTAGTGAGATGGTAAAGCTGAGGGATCCTGGGGTCAGGTTTTAAAGCTAAGAAGGAGTGCTTTCTGTGAATATTTATGAGAAAGAACTAGATAGAATTGATATTGGAAAGGACTCTAGTAGTGTGCAAGCTGTGTGAATGTGTGTGAATGATAATTTCCAAGACATTTTCCCTTGCACAAATTACTCACCTTTTAATCAAAACTTACAACATTAATAGTACCATACTGAAACATAGAAAACAAAAGAAAATAACACACGTGCTTAAATTTGTAACTGGGGAAAGAGAGAGTTGCTAGGAATAGACAGCAACAAGGAAAGCATATCCAAATCAGAAACTGCAGTTTTTACATTACATTATAATTTTATCCGAAATTTGTTTTAATCCTTGTATAATCCTCAGCCCAGGTGGTGAACTGCATGTTGAGAGCATAAATCTAGAAGGATTATCACTGCACAAATCTTTTGGTAATTGCTCCATCTTGGAGGAAGTGGGCCCTGACAGGGCCAATACATTTTAAAATTGTGACAGTGTGGTGGAGAATTTTAAAATGCAAAGCCACCATCAAACCTGGGCACAAGCTGCACCTTCAGTCACAGGTTTTCCTTTAAAAGGAACTCATGACTTGGTCAAATCAGATAAGATCAAACAGGACACTGAAAATACAAAAATCCAAAAGCTGGTCTAGGAACTGCCCATTTGTTTCCTTGTATATTAGAAAGAAACATTTTTGCTCTATTTTTTCCCCATGGTTCCCAACTTAGTTGCTAACTTATCAGTCCTATTGCTTCTTTCCCCAGTTATCATGAAGGAATTGCATCTTTGCAGCATGAAACCAGCCCAGCTTGTTCCTTCTCACAGCACCTGTCAAGAGGAGTGCTTTAACTTTGCAAGAGAGAAAATGGATTTCTTAGATGCACCACTGATATCCCTCAGCATGCTGCAGCCCAGTGCGTACAACCTGGGGAAGTCTTATAGATCCTCCACAAAGCACTGACGCAAGGGACAGAGAACAACAGCTGAATTTCTATACAAAGCTGATACTGATGATCGTGCCCATGCTGTGTGGAGGAGTTACATTATCCTTTTAGTTGACATAGGTACTCCGAATGCTTTTATATCATCTTTGAATACTGAGTTTGAATAACCCGGGTATAACCACCAGGAGCTTTTTCTCTGAGAGATTAAATATGTAATATTTTATAACCCAGTTTAAACATGTCCCATGCAAAATTCAGGATTGGTTTTCAATATGTAATTTATTTTAATTTTTAAACAAGTTCTTGCAATGATTTTCATTTTATTATCTGTATCTATGGAACGATGAACAAATCAAAATACAAAAATCTACAGATAATTTGATATTTAATGATTAATCTATTCTTGTAAAATGAAATTTTAACCAATCATAAAATTAGATGTAATCAGAACTATATCTGTCACTATATAATTAGATTGCTGAGTTGTCAAATAACAGAAATCCATTACCCTCACATAAACTTATAGTTTCCAAGGCAATTTAGTCTCTAAGCTCTGAAGAGCTGGCAGTTAAATAAGTATGGTTTTCTTTTAAGTTTAACATAGAGAAAACTAAAATTCAAAATTAAGGACAAAAAGAGAATTATGGAACAGTAACAAAATGAAATGAAATCAAAGGATTATTTTTTTATATATAAACATAAGTTCTGGACCAAAAAAAAAAAATCAAATAAAGGAATGTTTGGAAGAAATCTTGAATATTACTAGGAAACTCCACTGATATAAGTCTTAATGCAATGGCTTTTATCATTAATGAATGGACTCCATTAATGGAGTCTCCAGATACTTTATTTCACTTTTTGCAAATCTACTCACAGCAAGGTTTAGAAATAATGCAAAAAGAAGCTTACATGAAAAAGAAATTAAAATAATAACTGATTTGGGAGGAAGGGAAATGGACAACCCTCATTTGCTTTTCAAGGAAATCTATTCCATTGATCTAGCTTTTAGAGCCAGACAAAAAATAAAAGTATATAGATTATAGATCTGCAAATGGAGGGCTCATTTTGAGCTGCATTGATTTTCAATTTGTGGAATAGGTTGTGATTAAAAAACAAACAACCCCCCCTCCAAATTAAGTTATGTATTACTTTAATTTAGTGAGGGTTTTTGCTCCATGGTAAAAGAAAAAAAACCAACCAAAACCAAAACAAAACCACCAAACAAAATCAAAACCAAATAAACCCCCCAAAAAATAACAAAGGAAGAAGTGGTGTATCTTTGCAACACAGGTAAAGATTCCACTTTCCCTTTTCTCATTCCTATGCAAGGGGAGCTACCATCTACTTACTGCTACTCTTTCACTGTATTTTTCCAAGTTTTCCATCTTTAGAATTTGTATTCCCTCCACAACCTTCATTTCCATCCTCCTTTTCTGCTCTCTAACCTCTTTTCTTGCTTTGAAACTGAATCTGGGATGCTTTGCAGGATGGTTGATTAATAGAGAATGCTATAAGAAATATGAAATAAATTTTTTGTGTGTGTGTATGTAAACTCAGCTGACTATACAACAGTCTCAGAAAACTGAAGCTTACTGGGATTCTTCCCTCAAACGGTGAATACTGACCATCCCGTGGTTCAAGAGAGCTTAAGAAGGCAAAAGCGTACCTAGAGGAAATTAGAGATGTAGTTTATTTGAAAGGTTTTGTCATGAAAATTTGTCTTTTCGATACCAGATCTCCTTGATGTCATCATTTCTCGCCAACAAGCTTGTTCATCAATCAGGATGATGATGATGATAATTATGATGATTATTGTTATTATTATTTCCTCCAAAGTCTGTGTGGCAATCCCCTAGGACACTATAAAAAACAACTTTCACAATGGGTGAATACTGTATCTATCAATCCAGAAGCTTTAGAAACTATCAATTTAGAACTATCAATTAGAACTTTAGAACTATCAATCCAGAAGCTTTAGAAAAGAGTGTCAAACACTGTTGTGTACTCTCTGATTTCCTCTAGACCAACCGGTATCCCAGAAACCTGAGGGCCAGAAGCTCTTAGTGTGGTCATAGTAAGCCCAACTGTACATGTGGTTCTGGCACATGAATGACAACACTGGTGAAAAAATTAGGCTCTTTTCCCAGAAACTCTGCAGCTGGGTATTTATAAACTGCACAGATGGGGGAGGGAGGGAGAAGAATTCTCCTGCTTTGTTTAAAAAGCTTTCTTCCTTGTCATTGAACTAGGAAAGGAGGACAGATGGACCGTGCTGTTAGTCTTAATGGCATTCTCATATAGCTTTTTATTACCAGACTAAACCCTCCCTGTCATCCTATACTACTTTTGTGGAGATTCTTCCCACTCCTCCACTAACAGTATCAATGAACTGGTTATTGCCCCTTGATACAACTTACTTTTTTGTTTTTACAACAGATTAAAAAAAAATACTGTGTGCCTATAATCTAAAATGAGGACATGTCATCTGGTTCTGTAACAGCATATAATATGCCTATATTCTTCTCTCTCATCCCTTCATGCAGTCCCGTGCTGTCTTTGCCTTTTTGACTCCAGATGCCTGTTAAAATGTTGACTTAATTGCTTGATGTTGGGGGGGTTGGTGTTTTGGGTTTTCTGAGGAGGGGGAAGGCATGTATTACTTTGGCTCAGACTGCTATGCCACTGCTGTGCCTCTCACTTATTCTATTCATCCCTTTCCCAATTCAGACAGCTGAAACTCAAAAAAGATCCAACATAAGAGAACTGAAGTCAGGAGGTGTCTGTGTCATGCAGACACTGATGTGAGCACTAGTGTGCAAATACCTGTAGGCCTGGCTGCTGCACATTACCTTCTTCCCCCAAAATGAAGTAACTGGCAAGTGGGATACCAGTAGGCTGCTATTTGGCAGGTAGTTTCCTTCCCCTTATGTGTCACGGGCTTTCAGATAGACTAAGAATTACTCATGTGGCAAACATCTGGATTTATATAGCAGCCAGTAGAGCTAATCTGTTCTGGCACAGAGAAAGGACATGTGCAGAACAGAGCTAACAACCCTAAATCAGGACCTGGTGAGGGGCAGGCCAGTACCACTACCCTGTCCATCCAGCTGGAGAAGTAGAATTTAGGGAGATGGTTACAAAGAATTACAAAGATTTTAGAGGAAGGATTATATTGGCTGCTCAATGGCATGTGGACAGTATCTAACACCTTCACAGAGGCTTATGTCTAAAACCCTAATGATCTGTGTTTTTTTGCTAGGGCTGATTTATCAGGAAGGCAATAAAATGAAGCAAAATAAACTCCAAAACAGAAGAGCAACATCTGATAGGGCTTACAGGAAAGTAACCAAGAAGCTTACAACAGTGCTAATGCATGCTATTACCACTTACATATGGTCCAGCTCTTGGCCTAGCAGAATGTGTCTGTCACCATCCGGAGGCAGGAATGACAAATTGTACTCAAGCCTGGGGGAAACCATAGTTATAATTCACCTAACACAAGCAATGGATAGACCAAAGAAACTTTTAATCTAGGAATAAAAGGGAGATAAATATTTTAAGAGAAAACCTAAGAGATCTCGGGTTCTGCTAGGTTTTCATATATTGTTGTATATTTATTTGCTCATTTAGATACACAGGGAATAGATAAGAAAATAGCTTTTCCACAAAGGTATTCAGTAAGGAAGAGGGATGGATCTCTTTGCAAGCAACTGCCACCACCCCTTTCCCCATGATACATACCAGGCTTAGGAGGAGATTCTTAACAAATATCTCCAAACATACCTCACAATCTTGCTTCTTTCGGGATATGAAACTGTTTTCTGGTTATTTGGTTTGCTTTTGGTCTCACTGGAGGAACCAGAGATTGGCAAAAGGTGTTGCACAAAAGCTGGAGTAACCAACACTTACCCTTTGAAAGCCAAAATCTTATGAAGGCATGTGAGCTAGCTGCAGGCACATGACTACAGGATCAGCTCCATTTGGTTTCTTAATAAATCCAATATTTGTATGTACCTGTGAGATGAAATAGTGATGATAACCGTACCTCAAGTGGAGGAAGCATGTGATTATGTGCAGTTATCATGAATCATCAGTTTTACTCTTTTCCAACCAACTCCTCCTCTGATATTTCCAGTGTCAGAAATGCTGCTTTTCCAAATTTTCTCTGGGGGAAACATTTCAACCTCTCAGCAAAGTGGTGATTTCTCCCTGAATTACACCGATCTGTGTTGTGGGATGGTTGGTTAAGAAGATATCAGGCTCTTTTTTTACTACTGAAATGGACCTGAAGGGCAGAACAGCTGGAAAATAAGGATTACAGATATGATGAAAGTGGGAGTGAGAAGTCATACACACCTTTTCCCATACCAGGTGTTGATTAGACAAAGAGTACCTGCTGAGGCTGAACAAATAACAGCCTTTTCTGGCTTTTTATTATCTGAAGCTGGAAAAAAATTGATAGCTAAAGTATAACAACATGTTATGAATTATTTTCCTAGTTTCAGTAGTATTTTTAGTTACTTCAGCCCTAAAAATATTAATATAAAATGCTGAAAGGGATAATGATACAGTGGCACTTCAATGTTTCTCTCACAGATGTCACAGAATGGTTTAATGATTCTATTTAACTCCTAATTGGATCACATTATTAAATTACCAGCATTCAGGCTAGAAATTAGTTTAAATGATCAATCAATGCAAAATAAGGTCAAGATTATTAGTGACAGACTGGATAGGCAGATAAATAGATCAATAGAAAGAAATAAAGATAGATCAATCAGAAGTTTAGACTAAATGGAAAAAGTAGGTTGACCTTTTTTCTTGTTCTTAATTACATACCCACTGGCTTTTTCTGTGGGGACTCAAAATCTTGAAGTCTATTTCTACACTGCATAATTATAATTCTCAGATCTGACTGATCATGTCAAATCTTAAAGCAGAATAAATAGTGAAAACTAGGCACACTGAGATGTTGACCCATCAAACTACATTAGTAAAGTCACAGTTTAATAGAATCCTCTACTAATTCCACCAAGTTCAGATATGAGAACACTGAAATACTTAAAAAAAAAAAGCTCCACATGAATTAAACAAACTTACAATAAATTGGTCTAGACTGGTGCATAACCTTAAGTTTGAACTGTTAGATTAGGCTGATTGTAAATTGACTGTACTTTTTTCTAATATATCCCAACCATTAATTATTGAAAGCAACACACAGTCCTACTCTAACTAATATCCCCAAATCAAGGATTTATTTTCTTGTTTTTGTTCTGTCACACCACTGAATGGAACATGGTATAATATCTAGTAAACTTTTCATTTTCACAAAGTGTGTCTGATCTTGTCTCAGCCACATCCAGGACATCTTATATTTTGGCCTCATTAGCCAAGAATAGGCTGGATTCTTCTTAATGATCACTAGGGATCACTCAGATTTCTGCACAAACTAGGACAAGCTATTTCACTTTTCTGTGCCTTGGCTTTCCCATCTGAACATGAAGATGTTGATTTTTGCCCTCTTTTCTTTAAATGAATTGAGATGCTGGTGAAGAATACTGTTTAATGTTAAAAAGAACAATTATTTTATTTTCTGTTTTCCTATCAAAATACTACCTGAGGTTTGGATGTTAAAACCCTGTTAATAATGTTAAAAGGTATATGCTAGTTGTTGGTTTTAAGAAGACTCTTGATTGTGCTGGTAACTACGCATTAAAATCGACGTCTTGGGTTATGACTATATTACTTCTTGCAGGGTTTTCTGAAGCTCCCCTCCAAGGGATATCTGGGTACAGGGACACCTTTATGTCTCTCTATATGCCTCCAGGTGCATCCACAGGTATAGCCTGAAGCATGGACAACCTTCTAGGTTTAAGCCTATCTCCTTCCCTACCAATCCTGCCTCTGTGAGCAGCTCCTGGCCACTATGCCAGCATTTGTGTAATTGGAAGGAGATAGGCAGCAGAAAAGGTTATATTCCCTGGTGGTCTCACCCCCCAGATACTGGGTGGATAAATAATTCCAGTCATGATGATCCAGAAGGATACCTTCTTGATATAGCTACCACATGACTTATTCTCTACACAGTGAAGCTTGAGGAACATATAAGCAACCCAGTTTCTTCCAGTAGCAGAGCATTAGACTTTATGAGGCAGGAATTTCCACGTTTTTATGAAAACTGAACTTTCATTCACTCTTAATCAGATGTAAAACTTATCCATGTGTATTTACCAGTAAGATTTCTAAATATATCCTTTACTCTCTTTTTTCTCTTTTTTAAAAATTTGCTTTCCTTTTCCTTTTTTCTACTGTATCTCTCACTCCTTAGTCCCCCACTGCTATGCACTTGCCCACAGTACCAGTTGCTAGGCATTAGAGCTGATTAAAAACAGAGAAATGTATTGAAGGAAGAAGTTATTGAAAGTCACTCCTGGAAAGTTTGCACAGCTATTTCATGCTTTCAGAAAGTTCCAAATAGTGGGGAAAAAAACAAGTGGAAAACATTAAGGACGAATTTAAAATAATTCTTCCTGACAGTAAAAACACGTTTCCAAATATTTCTGTACTACATTTTCAGCTCCCATTTGCCCTCCAACTCTCAAATGCCGACCTCTCTGACCAAAGAAGTTTCTCTTCAGCTTCAGTGGCTGTTGCAGTTACTTTACTCACTCTTCCAGACTGCATACTGCTTTGCATTTTAAGTCTGCAGAATTCTCCTATCATCTACAAAAAAAAAAAATCAATGCGTATCTGCCTTATAGCAGATAAGGGCAGCACTGGATCCTTCAACAGTCTTCTGATGATGTGTATTATTTTAGGTGTCTAGTCTACCAGTCTGAATACAGCAGAACAGATGAGATGTCTTTCTCTAGACAGACTCCTCATCAGCCTTTTCAAACTCCCACTGGAAAGCCACTGTTTATTCTCTCCTCACCACCCACTCAGGCTTGCTGCACCTCAGCAGCAGCTGCTGTAAAATTCTCCCCTTGATGCTAATGCATAACTCACACATCTGCATTAATCAGAGTATATATGTAAAAGCAGGGAGGGGGGAAATATACCCTCTTGTGAATTTGGAAGCTCCAAGAGCACCTAAAAATATGTGTTATCCTTTCCTTGATAGTACTATTAAAAATAAAATAAAGCATCTCAAACACACAGGATTCAGTTCAAGATACTCAGACATCTGAACTAAGGAGAGTTCATTTTTTCCTTGTTTATCTGGTGGTCATGTCTATCTAAAAACAAACAATCATTAAACAACTGCAAGGCACTCTGGAGAATATTTCAGGCCTGCTGTACTAAACTAAAATGTGAAATATTGTATACAATCCTGACATTGAAATTTTTCTCAAATTGTCATAAATCACGCTTGTCACTTGCATTTACATTAGCTGCTGAATACCGAACTGACTCCACAACATATCTGAGGAAATTACAAACCAAGTAAGGGGAAAAAAAGAAAAAAAAACTTTTCTTCAATAAATTGCAATTACATACTAGAGGGGTTACAAGAAAAAAATGACAAAGAAATGATGACACATCTTTTCTTAATTTTGAGACAAAGCTATCAGTAGGGGAAAATAAAACAAAATAATTTTGCATTAAAAATAAGAATATTACGCTGAGAAAATGAGAGCAATAGAGCCAATGTCACAGGGCAGATAGGCTCATCCTGTTTTAAAGAGATAGTTACATTACCAGTAGCAGACATACAGGTGTCCAAATACCCTTCTCACAGACATTTTGTCCTGGTTTCAGATGGGATAGAGTTAATTTTCTTCCTAGTAGCTATTATAGTGCTGTGTTTTGGATTTAGTATGAGAATAATGTTGATAACACACTGATGTTTTAGCTGTTGCTAAGTAATGTTTACACTGGTCAAGGACTGTTCAGCTCCCCATGCTCTGCCAGGCACACAAGAAACTGTGAGGGGGCACAGCCAGGATAGTTGATCCAAACTGGACAAAGGGCTATTCCATACCATACGATGTCATGCTCAGTATAGAAACTGGGGGCAGCTGGCCAGGGGGCAGCAATCGCTGCTCAGGGGCTGGCTGGGCGTTCGTCGGCGGGTGGTGAGCGGTTGTATCACTTCCCCCCCCCCCCCCCCCCGGGTTTTGTTCTTCTCTCTTTTATTGTTTTCCTTTTAATTACAAATTATTATTAATATTATTATTATTATTATTGTTGTTGTTGTTGTTATTTGTTTGTTTCTTTTCCCCAATTATTAAGCTGTTCTTATCTCAACCCACAAGTTTTCTTACTTTTGCTCTTCTGATTCTCTCCCCCATCCCACCGGGGGGGGAGGGTGAGCGAACGGCTCTGTGGTGTTTAGTTGCCAACTGAAGCTAAACCACGACATTCCTTTTTGGCGCCAACGTGGGGCTTGAAGGGTTTGAGATAATAACAGATTAACCGGAGCATATTAAGGAATTTAGATCTGTTAGTAGTTGCCAGTCACGATATTGATTCATCTGTTCTCGATATTGGTTTACCTGATCTGCACCATGTTCATCTTTTTGCTGTACATGTTAAAGTGTTGGTTTTTGCAGTTTGCTGTGCTCTGCAGTGATTAGTGATGTTTTGCCTGAGAGATTTGTTATTAAAAGAGTGACCTTCAGCTTAATTTGGTATCTAAGTGCCGTACTGAAACCATTACTGTATGTCAGGTACCACCTCGTGGAGACAATTAGCAATTATACTTCTTCCTCTGAGAGGTTTTTTATGGAGGAAATGCAGAATGACACCTTCGCTACTTTCTTCTACGATGTTTCCTCCTTCATTACAATAACTTTTCAGTATCTTGAACATCCTTGGGTAGTTAAGATACATCTACTGGTATTGCTTGGGATATTGTTTCGGTTTTGTCTAAGATTAGTAAGCAATTTAAGAATAACATCCAGAGATAGATATCCATATATAGATGGATAGTTATGAGTGGCAGGGTGTGTGGGATAGCACGGGCAAATGCCTAGGATGGTGGGCACATCCAGTGTTTTGGAACTTCACCCCTGAACAAGTGCAGAATCCTGAAAAATTAGTAGAATATTTGGAAAAAGTATGCTGTCACCCTGACAATTCTAAGGAGATACAAATCACTGCAATGTGCTGGGGTCTGGCCCATGCCTACTGAGCCCTGTTCAACACTATTCAAAACCCTCAAGGGGAAGAGAAGGTCTCTGGATCTGGCGACAGAATGACAGGCACTGCGGCTACTCCAGCCCCCGCTGCAACAGATAACGCGGTTCAACCAGGAAACCAACCCGTGTCAGTATCAGTCGCCCCTATACACAAGAAGAAATCCTGGAAGCTAAAGTCAGCTCATTTAGAAAGGGAAGATGAAAGAGAAGGGCCATCACAGGGAGAGGAAGAGGAAGAGGAAGAACTCGTGGACAAGACAGAAACCACCCAATCCCTATCCCTGAGTGAGCTGTGAGATATACGAAAATATTTCAGCCGTCATCCAGACGAGCACATTATCACCTGGCTGCTCCGATGCTGGGATAACGGGACCAGTAGCCCAGAATTAGAAGGTAAGGAAGCCAAACAGCTGGGATCCCTTTCTAGGGAAGGGGGCATTGACAAAACGATTGGAAAAGGGGCACCAGCCCTCAGCCTCTGGAAGCAACTCCTGTCAGCTATGAAGGAAAGATATCCCTTCAAGGAAGATGTTGTATATCATTCCCAGGAAATGGACCACCATGGAGAGAGGTATCCAGTACCTGAGGGAATTAGCTGTGCTGGAGGTTGTTTATGGTGACCTGAACAACAAACAGTTATCCAAAGATCCAGATCAAGATCAAGTCAGGTGCACACGACGCATGTGGTGGAAGTTGGTACAGAGCGCACCAGCATTGTATGCCAACCCATTGGCAATACTGACCTGGAAAGACGGAGAGGGTTCAACAGTGGATGAAGTGGCTAGTCAATTCCAGCAACACAAAGAAAGTATCTCTTCCTCCCTCAACTCAGCTGTGGAGAAACTGTCCTGGAAGGTCCACCAACTCGAAGAGGATAGGTCCTGCTCCCCACCTGTATGGACCAGTATCTCAGCTATTAGTAGTCAGCGTTCCTCTGCTCAAGGGAGAGGATATAGAGGGTACACACCACGGGGCACCCTATGGTTTTACCTGCATGACCACAGAGAGGACAGGAGGAAGAGGGATGGAAAACCAACGTCGACCCTAGAGGCACGGGTACGTGATTTGCAAGGAAAAACAATCACACAAGGGGGTTCTTCCAGGAAAACTGCTGCTCCAGTTTCCAGTGAGGCGTTACCCAGACAGAGTAGAAGGGCTGATTTTACTTCTGATCTTAATAAAGGCACTTCTGATTTGCATTTACAAGAAGTGAGTAATGAATACTGTGACCAGGACTGGAGGGGCCCTGCCTCCAGCCAGGTGGAGGAAAGGAACAACTGCGTTTACTGGACTGTGTGGATTCAATGGCCTGGCACATCAGACCCACAGGAGTATAAGGCTCTAGTAGACACTGGTGCACAGTGCACCCTAATGCCATCAAGCTGTAAAGGGACAGAATCCATCTGTATTTCTGGAGTGACAGGGGGATCCCAACAGCTGACTGTATTGGAGGCTGAAGTGAGCCTAACTGGGAATGAGTGGCAAAGGCACCCCATTGTGACTGGCCCAGAGGCTCCGTGCATCCTTGGCACAGACTACCAAAGGAGAGGGTATTTCAAGGACCCAGAAGGGTACTGGTGGGCTTTTGGTGTAGCTGCCTTGGAGACGGAGGAAATTAAACAGCTGTCTACCTTGCCTGGTCTCTCAGAGGACCCTTCTATTGTGGGGTTGCTGAGGGTTGAAGAGCAACAGGTGCCAAATGCTACCACAATGGTAGCAATATCGCACCAACCGAGACTCCCTGATTCCCATCCATAAGCTGATTCATTGACTGGAGAGCCAAGGAGTGATCAGCAAGGCTCGCTCACCCTTTAACAGTCCCATATGGCCAGTGCGAAAGTCTAATGGAGAGCGGAGACTAACAGTAGACTACTGTGGCCTGAATGAAGTCACGCCACCGCTGAGTGCTGCTGTGCCGGACATGCTAGAACTTCAATACGAACTGGAGTCAAAAGCAGCCAAGAGGTATGCCACAACTGATAACGCTAATGCATTTTTCTCAATCCCTTGGCAGCAGAGTGCAGGCCACAGTTTGCTTTCACTTGGAGGGGCATTCAGTACATTTGGAATCGACTGCCCCAGGGGTGGAAACACAGCCCTACCATTTGCCATGGACTGATCCAGATGGCACTGGAACAGGGTGAGGCTCCAGAACATCTGCAATATCTTGATGATGCCATCATGTGGGGCAATGCAGCAGAAGAGGTTTTTGAGAAAAGAAAGAAAAGAGTCCAAATCCTCCTGAAAGCCGGTTTTGCCATAAAACAAAGGAAGGTCAAGGGACCTGCACAGGAGATCCAGTTTTTAGGAATAAAATGGCAAGATGGATGTTGTCAGATCCCAATGGATGTGATCAACAAAATACCAGCTATGTCTCCACCAACTAGCAAAAGGGAAACACAAGCTTTCTTAGGCATTGTGGGTTTTTGGAGAATACATATTCCAAATTACAGTCTGATCGTAAGCCCTCTCTATCAAGTGACCCAGAAGAAGAACGATTTCAAACAGGGCCCTGAGCAACAACAAGCCTTTGAACAAATTAAACGGGAGATAATTCATGCAGTAGCCCTTGGGCCAGTCCAGGCAGGGCAAGATGTAAAAAATGTGCTCTACACCACAGCTGGGGAGAATGGCCCTACCTGGAGCCTCTGGCAGAAAGCACCAGGGGAGACTCGAGGTCGACCCCAGGGGTGTTGGAGTCGGGGATACAGAGGATCCGAGGCCCGCTATACTCCAACAGAAAAAGAGATATTGGCAGCATATGAAGGGGTACGAGCTGCTTCAGAAGTGGTTAGTACTGAAGCACAGCTCCTCCTGGCACCCCGACTGCTGGTGCTGGGCTGGATGTTCAAAGGGAGGGTCCCCTCTACACATCATGCAACTGATGCTACGTTCAGTAAGTGGGTCACACTGATCACACAGTGGGCTCGAATAGGAAACCCCAATCGCCCAGGAATCTTGGAAGTAATTATGGACTGGCCAGAAGGCAAAGATTTCAGAATATCGCCAGAGGAGGAGGTGACGCATGCTGAGGAGGCCCCACTGTACAATAAACTACCAGAAAATGAGAAGCAATATGCCTTGTTCACTGATGGGTCCTGTCATCTTGCAGGAAAGCACAGGAGATGGAAAGCTGCTGTATGGAGTCCTATACGACAAGTCACAGAAACTGCTGAAAGAGAAGGGGAACCGAGTCAGTTTGCAGAGGTGAAGGCCATCCAGTTGGCTTTAGATATTGCTGAATGAGAAAAGTGGCCAGTGCTCTATCTCTACACTGACTCATGGATGGTGGCAAATGCCCTGTGGGGGTGGTTACAGCAATGGAAGCAGAACAACTGGCAGCACAGAGGCAAACCCATCTGGGCTGCCGTGTTGTGGCAAGATATTGCTGCCTGGGTAGAGAACCTGGTTGTAAAAGTACGTCACGTAGATGCTCACGTACCCAAGGGTCAGGCCACTGAAGAACATCAAAACAACCAGCAGGTGGATCAGGCTGCTAAGATTGAAGTGGCTCAGGTGGATCTGGACTGGCAGCATAAGGGTGAATTATTTACAGCTTGGTGGGCCCATGACACCTCAGGCCATCAAGGAAGAGATGCAACATAAAGATGGGCTCGTGATCAAGGGGTGGACTTGATCATAGACACTCTTGCACAGGTTATGCACGAATGTGAAACATGCACTGCAATTGAATAAGTCAAGTGGTTAAAGCCTCTCTGGTATGGAGGGCGATGGCTGAAATGTAAACATGGGGAGGCCTGGCAAACTGGTTATATCACACTCCCACAAACTCGCCAAGGCAAGCACCATGTGCTTACAATGGTGGAAGCAACCACCGGATGGCTGGAAACATATCCTGTGCCCCATGCCACCGCCTAGAACACTATCCTGGGCCTTGAAAAGCCAGTCCTGTGGTGACTTGGCACCCCAGAGAGAATTGAGTCAGACAACGGAATTCATTTCTGAAACAGCCTCAGAGACTCCTGGGCCAAAGAGCACAGCATTGAGTGGATATATCACATCCCCTATCATGCACCAGCCTCTGGGAAAATCGAACAATACAATGGACTGTTAAAGACTACACTGAGAGCAATGGGTGGTGGGACATTCAAACATTGGGATACACATTTAGCAAAGGCCACCTGGTTAGTCAACACTAGGGGATCTGCTAATCAAGCTGGCCCTGCCCAATCAAAACTTTTATGTACTGTAGAAGGGGATAAAGTCCCTGTAGTGCACATAAAAAATATGTTGGGGAAGACAATCTGGGTTAGTCCTGCCTTGGGCAAAGGAAAACCCATTTGTGGGATTGCTTTTGCTCAAGGACCTGGGTGCACTTGGTGGGTAATGTGAAAGGATGGGGAAGTCCGCTGTGTACCTCAAAGGGATTTGATTTTGGGTGAGAATAGCCAATGAACTAAATGATATGATGTTAATTGCTATATAATACTACTGTATGTCATCACTTTTATGGTTGCTATATGCCATATCAACAATATTATAGTAAGAATTGCCCAGATTACTGAAGAATGAACTTTGATGAAACTGAACAAAGTGCAGCAGGGATGGAACCAGAACTGGCTTCAGCATGCAACAATCCAACACCACACACCATCTCTCCTGCCCTGAAGGACTGTTATGACAGATGGAGCCCAAAGTCATGAACTAAATGAACTCAATGGACATTTTAGAGGGATGGCCCATAGACCAAGGGAATGATATCTGTGTGTATATGTCAAAAGACAGGGAAAGTGGTGGTGATTAATTGGAATATATTAGAAAGCGTAGAACCTTGGCATGACATAGATGGTATAGAATAAGGGGTGGATACTGTCCTGGTTTTGGCTGGGATAGGGTTCATTTTCTTCCTAGTAGCTGGTATAGTGCTGTGTTTTGGATTTAGTATGAGAATAACATGCTGATGTGTTGTTGCTAAGTAATGTTTACACTGGTCAAGGACTTTTCAGCTCCCCATTCTCTGCCAGGTACACAAGAAGCTGGGAGGGGACACAGCCAGGATAGTTGATCCAAACTGGCCAAAGGGCTATTCCATACCATATGATGTCATGTTCAGTATATCAACTGGGGCCAGTTGGCCGGGGAGCAGCAATCGCTGCTCGGGAACTGTCTGGGCATCGGTTAGTGGGTGGTGAGCAGCTGCATCACTTGTTTTTTTTTCCCTGGGTTTTGTTCCTCTCTCTCTTTTGTAGTTTTCCTTTTCATTACAATTTATTATTAATAATATTATTATTATATTACAAATATATTTTTCTTCTTTCCCCAATCATTAAACTGTTCTTATGTCAACCCATGAGTTTTCTTACTTTTGCTCTTCTGATTCTCTTGCCCATCCCACTGGAGGGGGAGGGTAAGCAAGCAGCTGTGTGGTGCTTAGTTGCCGACTGAAGCTAAAGGACGACACATTTATTCAGTGATTTGAGGTTCGACAGCATAGAAATTCCTAATTTACCACACTCAAAGATATTCAGTGGTTTGTCCCAGGGTACCCAGGGAGTATGAACCCAGGTCTTCCCCTTCTGTGCATCTCTCTTGTGTTTTACCATGCCTGCCCAATCCTAGCCAATGCTATTATTATAAGAAACAACACAGTAGAAATGGAAGTTCACAGCATCCAGTTATGTCAGTTAGTCTCCAAAACAAAAAGAGAAGAGGGGGAAATAAAGAAGAAAATTTAAACAGAAATCAGAGTAATATATTCTCAGAAGCAACTGACAGTTTTGTTTACTGAAGTTTAGAAAGGACAAAAGATGAGAATTGGAAGCAAAAGAGAATTAAATTAATCACATAAGGCAAATGACCTACTGTGATAAAGTTATATCTGTCATCTTTTAGGTAGCTTCTTGCACATAAATATAGGAGTTGTGCACATGATGATCTTCGTCACTGTTCTGAGGACACTGATAGATTACAGAACTGACAAGGTCTTTCTAGGACTTAGACATGTTCAAAGTATTTCTCCTATATCTGTGAATAAATCAGAGGAAAATTTTCAGTGGAAGGCAGGTGTGCCCTTCCTGAGTCCCTTTTGTGCTGCTCTCTGCATACAGGTGATTTGTAGTCCGCTCACCAGCTTGACTGAAACATGAGACAATTCCAGATATGGGCTAAAACAAATGCTTGCTATGTGGATATTTTCAATAGTGAGCAATTTCCTTCCATGTAGCTTAAAGGGTATAAAGTCTTAAAGAAAAAAGATCTTAAAGTAGAATAACCCAAAGGCCACCATACTTAATAGGCAAGTTATGTTTTCAATATGTTTGGAAGTTTTTATGCATTTAATTTACTGTACTGTTTTAAATTCTTTTCAAACGTTCCCTCTAGGAATAGTTTATCACTGTAAATGTTCTCCACTCATAAAAAAGTTACAGGAGACATTAACATCATGTCTACACCCACCCGCAACATTAGTGGAATGATTAATATCCAGAAATGAATGACAAATAAAACTCGTACCAGCCTGAAGCCAGATATTCTAAGAAAGATGGAACTGTTGCACAAAGAATGACTGTAATTTAGAAAGAAGCATCAGTGAATATCTGGGTGGAGAGAGGGGAGGAAAGAAAAAGAAAGCTAACAGTTCTGAAGATTATTAAGAGCAATCATTTTATATGGCAGATGATAATGTAGTACATATGACTTAGCTGGGTGTTGGAAAAATGTTTAAAAAGCAGTAAACAAGTGAATGAAACAAAGGAGTTAATGGATATGAAAACTGACACACAAATAAGTAGACTTGCTGTTCTTTTCCAGACAGAGTCCTAAATACATAATAACATTTTACACCAAGGATCTTTACAAGAATTAAGGAAAATCCCATTTAGGCAGCACACATGGAGAGAAGCTGAGACACATGGCTGTTGATAGCAGTTTGCCTACGGTCATGCTGGGAGCCAGTGAAAAAGGCAGAACTAATATACAGGTCTGTGTATTCCTCTTCTTATCACTAGACCCTTCCTACTTGGAAGCATAGTATGTAGTGACTTGAAGCCTTCCCAAACCCATTGACTTTTACCAGCTTTAAACCAATACCTTTTGGCAATGCCCTCAGCTCTTTCTGCTCTACTTTCCATCCTCATAATCTTAGCTGAAGAATTTATCAATCAGATCCTTCATTTTCAAATGTTCACAGTTCCTCGTCATCTTCTGCTTTCCTTAGTTTGTTTTACATCTATTCATACTGGTATTCTGATTATAAGATTGTCTTACTCAGTTTCTATTTGCCTCTTGATCCAATAGAACAAAAGACCTTAGGCCTTTAATGACACATTTTTCCTCATATTCTACACTTTCTAACATTGTATACCAATTTTTCTTCTACCTTCTCAGAAATCTCCTCAAAGCATCTCCATCTTCTGCCTTCTTCTCCTCTTGAAAATATAACCTTAATCATTTGAACAGAAGGGCAATGTCTCTTTCTTAATTGAGTGTATACGCTGGGAAGGATACAACTGCATTTAGATTAAATTACCTTCTCTGTGTTCTTCTGTAGGAATAACCTTCTAGAGCTTTGAATGGAAACCCGGCGTTGTTAAGAGCTAATGCTCACTGTGCTTGAGAGGCAGCTAAGGCCCTTAGGAACTCTTGGAAGATCCGGACACAGTGTGGTCTACTGCTTTTAATGGAGTATGACAATACATTTAGAAGATGTTATGTTAAGATTCGTTTGGCAGTTCAGAGAACATTTGCTGCCATGCTGGTCAAATCTAAAAACCATTATGTTATTTCCTATTACACAACATCGTAAAGATAGCTTGATAAACTAGAAAAAATAACTGCATTTTCTTGTCCCTCAGGTGTTTGTCGTGTCTTTTTCTTATTTCTCAGTAATTGATGGAAAGACAAAAAGAAATATTTTTGATAGTGATACACGAAGAAACTTGGAAAGAAAATACAATGTTGTAACACTCCATGGAGATGAAGACACTATTAATGCATGGAGATGAAATGAGAACAGTCCTTGGAGCAACCAGTATAGAGAAGCTCACATGCGTAACTTCCATCAATACTGCAATATGCTTTACATTTTTCTCAGCTGTTTAAATATATGATATTGTCACCTGTTTTACTTGTTTTCAGCTTTGCAGGTATTTACATCCTTAGATTTAGAAGCAAACAAAATAAAGCTCTATACTTCCATTTGATATAACTTTACAAATGCTTCCTAATTGTCTGTGAAGAAATCTCTTTCTAAAAGGAAACATTTCATGTGTACTAGTCCTGACCCCCCTCTGCCCCAGCAATGTAGTAAGAAATCCATCTCAATATGAACTTTAAGAAATCTTTAGAGAGCAGAGTCCCTGTGTTTACTACTTTCAGTACCAACCATCATAAATCCTGCTTGTTCAGAAGCTTGTATCTGGGTATACAGCCCAAAAGCAGGGTGGGATCCAGGCAGCTAAGTTAAAAGCTTTCTGCCTTTTGCTTTAAAAAAAAAAAAAAAAAAAAAGCATTTCTGTGGAAAGATATATGCTTATACAACTGAAGGCAAAGATCTCAGATGTGAATTTATCTTTTGTCTTTGTTTTAGACATACTCTATTGGGGAAATTCAAAGACTAATGCTGGGAATGGTTCAAAACTTCTTCTAAGCACTGCAGACATGGATTTAATCCTTGGCATTGCAGAACATGAAAATAATATAATGGTTTTAAATTATATAACTTATATAGAAACTTGCATCAGCCACTGAAATTATAATTGTCAAGTAGCTGTGTAGTATCACAGGTATTGCATCTTCTGATAAGGACACACCACCACATGTAGGTACCTTAATTCATATGACTTTCCCTCAGCAGAAGAATACTCTGTATGCAAAAATATATTTTCATGGTCACTTAGGAACCTATTCGGTCACAAATTTAAACAAATATCTAACAGCAGGATTCTTTGCAAAACCTTTTCACAGATAAATTAGACCACAACTTATTAGAAACCCTTCTCTGAAATCAGGCCATGAAAACATTAAAAAAGCAATAAACCCACAGGATTTTTCTGGTTTTTAAATGAATGACAGACTCCTTGTTCCAATACTGAAAAGGAATTCACCAGAACTGATCCAAAAAAAAGAAAAAAAAAGAAAAGAAAATGGTGCCATCTGAGTTAGTCTCCTATACAGAATAAAAAAAAAAATGTGCACAAGTCCTTATTACCCAAGGACAGCATTCATAATGGTCTTCCTAATTCAAAAAACCAGCTGAGTTTTGTTTGTAAAAAGAAATGTCAAAAAACACATCTACCACTCACAGGGAGCTAGGGCAAACATGAGACTCATCATCTGGTGATGACACATTGGCTTTATAAGGAAATTCATCTATTTATTTGCACACTGAAAAAGACTTTTTAGTTGACAGATTGGATTCCTTTGCACTTTCAAGACCCTGAGCTAATCCTCTCAAGAGAAGTAAAAGAGGAATTAGCATCAAAGCAACTTTCTGCAAAAAGTAGGTTGTTTTTTTTTTCTTGACAGATTTTGATTTATTACAATACTCTGTAATGCAGGACTCTTTAGTAAGACAGAGGTTTTTTTAACTTGGCAAATTACAGCTGAACCAGATTCGTGGGCATACTTTTATTTATTATTATGTTTACTTTATTATACTACATTTTGTACTGATAGGGCAAGGAACACTGAAGACTATGTATGGAGTAAAACTACATGCACAGTACTATCAATTCTGTAATAACAGTAAAATCACAAAACCATAGGCCTTTCTCTTTGCAGTTATTCTCTTGAGACTCTTAATAAATACTGAATCTCAGGAATGGAGTAAGGATAAATCAATGGTGTGCTGTGAGAATTGTCTTAGTGGGTAATATGCAGAAGAAATGACCATTTTGTGAAAGCTGATAAGGAATATTGTAAAGAAAGAATATGGAAGAAAGGCAAAAAAATTACAGAACTCAGATTCTGCCTTCAGAAAGAAAGCTCAACCGTTTCCCTATAGATAGCAGAACTGCACAAAAAGAAGTTGCAATAGGGAGGATAAGGAAGGATTTGTGTTATTCCTAAAAAAACAGATTGATGATTTTGAGCTCTCCCTCCTAGTAATTTGTGAAATACTATGAAACGGTCTGACAAGATTTTTTATTTTAGATATATTTTTAATCTTAACTTATTTCCTGACCTATTGTTCATATCTCTCAAATTTTTGAATTATAAGGGGCAGGCAACTCAGGGGGACTACAAAGATGTCGTGAGGTTACGCAGGGAGAAAATTAGAAGGGCCAAAGCCCAACTAGAACTTAATCTGGCTACTACCATAAAAGACTATTAAAAATGTTTCTATAAATACATTAGCAACAAAAGGAGGGCTGAGGAGAATCTCCATCCTTTATTGCATGCGGGGGGAAACATGGTGACAAAGGATGAGGAAAAGTCTGAGTTAACTTAATACCTTCTTTGCCTCAGTCTTTAATAGTAAGACCAGTTGTTCTCAGGGCACCCAGCCCCTTGAGCTGGAAGACAAGGATAGGGAGTAGAATGAAGCCCTCATAATCCAAAGGGAAATGGTTAGTGACCTGCTACACCACATAGACACACACAAGTTTATGGGATTGGATGGGATCCACCCAAGGGTACTGAGGGAGCTGGCAGAAGTGCTCACCAAGCCCCTTTCAATTCTTTATCAGCAGTCCTGGCTAACTGGGGAGGTCCCAGTTGACTGGAGGTTAGCAAATGTGACGCCCATCTACAAGAAGGTCTGGAAGGAGGATCCAGAGAACTACAGGCCTGTCAGCTTCACCTCGGTGCTGAGGAAGGTTATGGAGCAGATCATCTTGACTGCCGTCACACGGCGCATACAGGACAACCAGGTGATCAGGCCCAGTCAGCATGGGTTTATGAAAGGCAGGTCCTGCTTGACTAACCTGATCTCCTTCTATGACAAGGTGACCCACTTAGTGGACGAGGGAAAGGCTGTAGATGTTGTTTACGTGGACTTTAGTAAAGCCTTTGACACAGTTTCCCACAGCATTCTCCTGGAAAAACTGGCTACTCATGGGTTGGACAGGCGTACGCTTCACTGGGTGAAAAACTGGCTGGATGGCCGGGCTCAAAGAGTTGTGGTGAATGGAGTTAAATCCAGCTGGCAGCTGGTCACAAGTGGTGTTCCCCAGGGCTCTGTGCTGGGGACAGTCCTGTTTAATATCTTTATCAATGATCTGGATGAAGGGATCGAGTGCACCCTCAGTAAGTTTGCAGATGACACCAAGTTGGGCAGGAGCGTTGATCTGCTTGAAGGTAGGAAGGTTCTACAGAGGCACCTGGACAGGCTGGATCGATGGGCTGGGGCCAATTGTATGAGGTTCAACAAGGCTCAGTGCTGGGTCCTGCACTTGGGCCACAACAACCCCATGCAACGCTACAGGCTTGGGGAAGAGTGGCTGCAAAGCTGCCTGGTGGAAAAGGACCTGGGGGTGTTGGTCAACAGCTACCTGAATATGAGCCAGCAGTGCGCCCAGGTGGCCAAGAAGGCCAATAGCACCCTGGCTTGTATCAAAAATAGTGTGGCCAGCAGGAGTAGGGAAGTGATCGTACCCCTGTACTCAGCACTGGTGAGGCCGCACCTCGAATACTGTGTTCAGTTTTGGGCCCCTCACTACAAGAGAGACATTGAGGTGCTGGAGCGTGTCCAGAGAAGGGCAACAAAGCTGGTGAAGGGCCTAGAGCAGAAGTCTTATGAGGAGCGGCTGAGGGAACTGGGGTTGTTTAGCCTGGAGAAAAGGAGGCTGAGGGGAGACCTTATCGCTCTCTACAACTACCTGAGAGGAGGTTGTAGAGAGGTGGGGGTCGGTCTCTTCTCCCAGGTAACAAGTGATAGGACAAGAGGAAATGGCCTCAAGTTGCACCAGGGGAGGTTTAGACTGGATATTAGGAAATTTTTCTTCACTGAAAGGGTTATCAAGCATTGGAACAGGCTGCCCATGGAAGTGGTTGAGTCGCCATCCCTGGAGGTATTGAAAAGATGTTTGGATGAGGTGCTTATGGACATGGTGTAGTGGTGGTCTTGGTAGTGTTAGGTTTACGGTTGGACTCAATGATCTTAAAGGTCTTTTCCAACCTATACGATTCTGTGATTCTATGATTCTGTGAACTGGTGTTGTTTAGCCTGGAGAAAAGGAGGCCGAAGGGAGACCTTATTGCTGTCTAAAACTACCTGAAAGGAGGTTGTAGAGAGGTGGGTGTCAGTCTCTTCTCCCAAGTAACAAGTCATAGGACGAGAGGAAATGGCCTCAAGTTGCACCAGGGGTGGTCTAGATTGGATATTAGGTGAAATTTCTTCACAGAAAGGGTTGTCAAGCACTGGAACAGGCTGCCCAGGGAAGTGGTTGAGTCACCATCCCTGGTGGTATTTAAAAGACGTGTAGATGTGTTGCTTAGGGACATGGTTTAGTGGTGGCGTTGGCAGTGTTAGGTTTGTGGTTGGACTCCATGATCTTAAAGGTCTTTTCCAACCTAAATGATTCTATGATTCTACGAAAATAATTTTTTTCCCGCCAAATGGAACTGAGTTTTATATCTGCCCAGTGCAAGTCAAGGTGCCCCAAATAATTTATCTTTGTACTGGCTCTTAACTCTCCAAAGATTTCAGCAAAAAAGATAAACCACTAAAAAGGATTAAAAAAAAAAGTTTGAAATAGCATCAAATATGGTAGCGGCATTTATATTTGAAACTGATCTGATAAGAGGAAAATAGGGAAACACCTGTAGCAGCTGAATTAAAGCTCTGAGGAGTTAAGAAAATTAGACAGAAAAAAGACGGCAGTCTTGAAGCTGAACCCAAAGCTGAGAGAAAATATGTAATCTGCAACACAGCCTGCTTTTTAGAACTTAGAAAACTTTTAATACCTTGATTGGATGAGGTGCAGTAATGACAGTGCCATTTTCTGTTGTGTCCTTGAATTGATTTTTTTTTAAATAGCATCCTTCATCCTCTATCTGAATTTAATAAGAAAACAAATGAACCAAGAAACAAGGACTATTTCAGAAACAAGAGTCCTTCTTGTGCTTGCTTGACATAACATAAGCCAGACAGGATAATGATCAATTCATGTTGAATATTTCTGAAAGCTTTAATATGCAGCAAGAGCAATGCAAAGAAGCAGGAGGTGGGAGGCAGAAAGGAAAGGAGGAAAGTTATGTGGTCAGCATATGTAAAAGTGAAGGACAAACTGAGTATATATTCAACTTTGATTTTGTATCTTCCATTCAAATCAAGGAAAACATGTGTGGACTAACACTACCTCCTTCCCAAAACATGGATTTCAAGCTTTTAGAAGATTGATTTTGGGAAGTCACAACTATAATCTAGAAGTCTCTGAAGATACTCCTCTTTTACATCTTTTGTTATTTTTTGTAATTTCTTTGTAGCTTTTTGAGGAATCAAATATTTGAGAGAAACATTACCTGGAGAACCTGTTGCATCCACTTGTAAGGGAGGTTTTGTTCTCAAGGCTCATTAGCTTCATTCCTTCATGAGCTCTGATGACTTCATCCAGGAAGTACAGATGTTGTGAAATTGTAAGCACTGTAGTCAAAAGCTGATTGTAGATCTAATACTGGGTATTAAATAAATAAATAACAACAAAAAATTAAAGGGTGCCTTTGAATCTGTAAGACGAAGAGCTGTCATGAAGCCAGGGACAAAAGGGGCTCTGTATTGGAACTAGTATAAAGGCTAAGTTTAAGTATGCTGAACTAGATAGGTTGTTTTCAGGGACACAATCAATACCCCTAGATGTAAATGCAGGAACTGGTATGATCTCAAAAAATAAAATGTGAAAAATTGCCTCTTCCCACTGGACAGGTCATAGAATCATAGAATGGTTTGGGTTCGAAGGGACCTTTAAAGATCATCTAGTCCAACCCCTCTGCCATGGGCAGGGACATCTTTCACTAGACCAGGTTGTGCAAAGCCCCATCCAGCCTGACCTTCAACACTTCCAATGATGGGGCATCCACAACACCTCTGGGCAACCCGTACCAGTGTCTTACCACCCTCATTGTAAAAAACTCCTTATGTTCAATCTAAATCTACCCTCTTTCAGTTCAAAACAATCGCCCCTTGTCCTGTCACTACAGGCCTTGGTAAAAAGTCTCTCTCCTGCAAGTCTGGAAGAAAGTGCATACTGCAAAGTAAATGAGGAGGCAAGACAGAGGTGGAGAACACATGGAAGAGATAGGAGGGACACAATATGCAGGGAGAAAAGATGTTTGGATTTAAAGCTGATTGTTTGATAATAATACAAGGACCCTGTAAACAAAGAAGTGGGGTAGCTCATATAAATATGACCTACATATGCAGGCACTTACCACATTACAAATGGGTGCCTACCACTGACAAACAGAAATACATCAACTATTTCTCTTCCACAGACAGGATGCTCACACAACACAACTCCCCCTGACAAGCACTTACTACCTTACATTATCCTCCTGACAGAGATGGAGATTGCTTCACCAGTAATACAGACAGAAACATAGCTGCTTGCATATATTTTCAAAATATGTCTGCAAAAGATCTTTATCTGTGTACAGTTCATTTAATAGGGTTGTTCCAGCAGCTGATGCAGCCTAAGGCCAGAAGTAAGGCAAGGTTTTCAGAGAGGAGGTAATATACTTTCTTAGAACAAAGGATGCAATTGGAAAAAATGGGCAACTTTGGGGCTCACTTTTAGAGGCACAAACCTTTTTTTAGGTACAGAAGGTGGATTTGAATAGCAGTTAGTTGGACCAATAAAGACGCTTCCTATGCCTACAAACTTCACTTTGCATTATTTTTTTTAAGAACAGATGAAAAGGCTTCATCTTTCTCTTTTATATATTTGATATGATTCTGTTCCAGCGCTATGTTACAGCAGCCATACTTATTTCCAGTTGGTGTTTACAAGTCATGCAGAGCTGGTTATGTGCAGGGGATTCTCTAGTGTCTGCAGCACCATTCCACACCAACTGTTTCCATAATTCCTTTTATTACTAAATAAATTGTACACACTAAACTGTAACCCAGACCTGCAACTTACAGCTGGGGCTATGAAGGAATGAGGGGTGCCACATGCAGAAGCAGCACAGAATGTAATGGTGATTGTTTGCCATTTGACTTCAGTCCAAATTGTTTAAGTTCTGTTGTATTTTGTCCACTAGATAATCAGAGATGTCAGTAAAGATAACACACTATGAGATGGGTGAACTGGATGCTCCTATCACTATCTCAGATTTGTTTTTTCCAAGCCCCTTAAAACAAGCAAAATAAAACACAATTCCAACCATAGCACTACCTCATCTGTAGGCATGGAGTTTCAATAGGATATATCCTGGTACAGAGGTACTAGAGGTGAGATGCAACACTATATCAGATCATTGTTATTGGATGGGAGAAAAATACATATCCATTAAAAATGTAATATAAATCACTGAAGAAAAATATTACCAGAGAAATATCACAATCATTAAGATAAGTTTGTATTTGGCGATTCTTTTTTAAATACTTGTTTTTTAGGGATTCTGGTGTACAAGAAAAATTAATTGTGCCATAACCCAGCACAGGATTCCTCAGCAATAAGTACAGACAGAAGCCAGCTAGGAATTGGAAACATCAGTGAGAACATCGCAAAGGGTAACAGAAAAGCTCCAGCTAATTTCATGAGCCTGTGGATCAGGTAAAAGGGTCAGCAAATGTTGGATGGTGGTGGTACAATGAAGTGGGACATGCTTATGCCTTGGTACTCCTGGGAGAAATTATTTTCTACAAGAAGTCTTGGAAAAATTGTATTGGAAAATACAAAATTCTTTGGCCACATATTTAAAGATTTCATGGTTGAATCTTTCTGACAGTTTCAAATATATTTTGTTTTCATACAAAACTTCATTTCATGATGAGAAAATCCTCCCCTATGACCCTCTCTTCTCCCAATGTTATGGCAATAAGGATCAATTAAAATAGGTGATTCTAATTCTGCTAGACATTTGATTCCCTCCACACACACTACCATGTATTAATTCATATCCAGTGTTCCTGATGTGATTTGAAAAAAACAAAAGCCCAAGTCTGTCATATCTGCTAGCGTCTTCCTTTGTAATGATATTCATTATTGCTCAAATCAGTGTAAAGAACAGGTAATACATGTTTTGTTCTTTTGACAACTATTCATTTCATTGAGAGCACAGATGTGATGTGTAGGCCTGTGCAGACAGAGGATTTAAGCAAGCAGTGTTTAAATCAGATCTCATTTTAAAAAGCTTGATTGACATAGCAGTACGCCATGTGACTGTTTTGCAATTTATAACTTGTATCCACTAGAAGAAAAAAGTAGAAAAAGTCTGGGTTTTCTTTTAGGTATGCCAGATCAGGCAAAAGAGTTTCCTACTTTGAAGAGATTTGTTGTAGATGCCAGAAGTAGGACAAAAGTGTATTGGAAAAAAAATCAATAAAAATGTGAACATAATGTATCACTTGTGAAATCCAAAGTACTCTCTGCTCTCCCTTGAAGAGTCGCTCACACAGCTTCCAGTGCACATAGCAACAATAGTTCAAGTCATTTTCTCTGGGGCAGGATCTGGTGAGTTCTGGAGTATAAATACCAAAGATCACCAGCTACATTCACGGGACCAGCGAGGTTCTCTAGGCATGACAACCAAGACGCCCTGTGGTTGCAGACTGCGACCTGGAAGAAAAGCTTTTCTCAGAATGCGGGTTTGACACTAGGCTTCCAAAATTCAGCTAAATTGGTACTGCAAATAATCTTGCAGTACAGTTTTCAGATTTTAGCCTCTAAAGACAAACAAACAAAAGGTTACATACAAAGATTTAAAAAGGAGTCAGGCATCCCAGATTTGAGCTCGGCCAGAAGAAACAGAACAGGAAAAGTTTTATTCCCCTGATAATTGTATCATCCTCTTCCAGTAGAAAAGTTTGACTTTTCAGGCCAGTCAACCTAGCCCTCACCCCAAGTACCTGGCTCTTACCTGGCTGGTATAAAGCAACAGCTGAAGTGACTCAGTTCATGACTGCTCACCCAGCCCACAGACTGAGTGTCTCTGCACTTAAGGTATGCAGCTCTGACCATTCCTTGAACTTCCAAGGAAGGCAAGCACCTCTGCTTTCTCCCAAAATGCCTCGACATCTACCTGTCGTGGTTTAGCTTCAGTTGGCAACTAAGCACCACACAGCTGCTCGCTCATCCTCCCCCCCCAGTGGGATGGGGGAGAGAATCGGAAGAGCAAAAGTAAGAAGACTTGTGGGTTGACATAAGAACAGTTTAATAATTGGGGGAAAAAAATAATGAAAAGGAAAACAACAAAAGAGAGAGAGGAACAAAACCCAGGAAAAAAGGAACAAGTGATGCAACTGCTCACCACCCACTAACCGATGCCCAGACAGTCCCTGAGCAGCAATCGCTGCTCCCTGGCCAACTGCTCCCAGTTTACATACTGAGCAAGACATCATATGGTATGGAATAGCCCTTTGGCCAGTTTGGGTCAGCTGTCCTGGCTGTGCCCCCTCACAGCTTCTTGTGCACCCGGCAGAGCATGGGGAGCTGAAAAGTCCTTGACCAGTGTAAACATTACTTAGCAACAGCTAAAACATCAGTGTGTTATCAACATTATTCTCATACTAAATCCAAAACACAGCACTATAATAGCTACTAGGAAGAAAATTAACCCTATCCCAGCCGAAACCAGGACACTACCACAGCAGGTTTTGTGCCTTCTGCCAAGATATCTATCTACTGAAGGATGTGAACCAGCAGCTGGTTTCAAGCTTTTTGAATAAGCCTGTTTCTGCTTTCTCCTGGACAAAGTAAATTATGCCATTACACAGTGGTTTGTTATTTTTTATAGGCACCATTGACAACAGAAACCTTTCACATGCTCTCTCCAGTAATTTTAATATCACATACTGTCGTGGTTTAGCCCCAGCCAGCAACTAAGCACCACGCAGCCGCTCGCTCACTCCCCCCTGGTGGGATGGGGGAGAGAATCGGAAGAGCAAAAGTAAGAAAACTCGAGGGTTGAGATAAAGACAGTTTAATAGGGAAAGCAAAAGCCGCGCACGCAAGCAAAGCAAAGCAAGGAATTCCTTCACTACTTCCCATGGGCAGGCAGGTGTTCAGCCATCTCCAGGAAAGCAGGGCTCCATCACGCGTAACGGTTACTTGGGAAGACAAACGCCATCACTCCGAATGTCCCCCCCTTCCTTCTTCTTCCCCAGCTTTATATACTGAGCATGACGTCATGTGGTATGGAATAGCCCTTTGGTCAGTTTGGATCAACTATCCTGGCTGTGTCCCCTCCCAGCTTCTTCTGCACCTGGCAGAGCATGGGAAGCTGAAAAGTCCTTGGCTAGTGCAGCAACAACTAAAACATCTCTGTATTATCAACACTGTTTTCAGCACAAATCCAAAACATAGCCCCATACCAGCCACTCTAAAGAAAATTAACTCAATCTCAGCTGAAACCAGGACACATACCTACTGCTATTCTGTTATGGCAGCCTTAATTCATAAAATAAATAATTTTGTATATGTATGTGTGGGATGAAGTTTTTTGAGACCAGCTCCAGTTTCGTTGGTTTGTCTCTCCTCTGGTGTTAACCATATCTTTTCCCCCACTGTATTAGATGCAATTTTTAGCACACATGCCTCGTTACCCACTCTCACTTCCTCTAAAACATTTGCACCTTCCTGACATACTGCAATAGTGCCCTGACATATGTGTTTTAAGGTGGTATGTCACCAGCTGTGCAGCTACAGGTGGGATGACAAAAAGACAACATCCTCCAACAGTGGCACAGTTTGCATGCTTGTGGCTGGAGACTAATGGATGGTTGGCATTGTGGATTACAGAACTAAAGTGACACCATTGGAAAGATTGACCTTCACATCTTATGTATGACTCAAAGGGAAGAAACAGAATGGTGTTTTGTTGACAGATTTTTCTTTTAAGCATGAGCTTCTCTTCAAGTTTCATGCTTGTTCACTGAGTTCATCACCACAGCTGCTTTCTTTGAGAACAGAAAGACAAACTACATGGTCCTAAATCACTTGTCAAACTTATTATTACAGCTCACACTGACTGCCAAGCTACCACACCTAAGAATAAACCTCTTTTAGTTTCATTCATAGTAACTGTAATTATTTTCAGTCTACAGCAAACCATGGTACCCTCACGGAATCAAACACAATGTAGTCCTCTTAAACCCTCTTTCACTGCAAAGCTAAGTTGAACTACTTGGATTTCCTGAAGGCATATGCACAGAGAATAAGAGAGGCTCAGCTGCTGTGCAATTAGCTGACTAGCAGTGTGAGCTTCTAGAATAATTTTAGGTCTAGATTCTACCTATGTCACTCAGATAGTGAAGCACATTTCTGATAAACCTAAGGCATGCATTACTCCCATTTAGTAACTCTCTAGGATGATGATTTTTAATTTTAACTTCTAACAAACAGAAAGTGATAAGACTGAGAAACACCCACTACGTTTTGGTTTTTTTTTTTAAGTTAAAGAATTCTAGAGTTCTACAGTTCTTCAGAGCCAGATGCAAAGTTCAGAAATAACATTTCCCTCAAAATTTAAATACAGTGCCTGAATTCAAATCTTCTTCCTGCTCAAACCTGATAGTGACTAGAATCATGCTGTCAGACCCTCAGTTTTGGATTCAGACAGACCAGCTAAAGCCATCTCTGAGCTTGCTGTGGGATAACTCTCTGTCTGTGATGCTCTCAGAAACCCATTTCTCTCTCAATCAAAGCTAGGGCAGAACTGTGAGGTTTTGCACAATGGAGAAAGCAGTGCAGCAGCTGAATCAGAGCCAGGCCTCTTCCTACTTCTGCCAGTTCTCTCTCACCATTAACACTTCCCAAGCCCAGAAATTTCCCTGACATTCACAGTATTTAACATGTGTCCATTACATGAAATTTAGCTAATAGTAGGGAGAGCAATTCTGCACATTTTAACTTGTGCACTAGACTCGGGAAAGAGATTTTTCCACATCACAGCCGTTCCCAAAAAAAGACTGAAAATTAGCCCAATTATATCATAAACCTGCAGTGAGTCAGTCACACAAAAACAAGGGATGCACCTAATTAAAGACTTGTACATGCACTTTTTTCCCCCATGTCAGACTTAATCATTAATGCCTTCATAACCATTTTCTTCCAGCTGACATTAAAGAAGTGATTGTACTTATAGAAGAAAAGAGACTAAAACAACTTAGAGATCTACAGTCTACCCAGAGAAACACCTCAAAGGAGGATAGGAGAGTTATACCATTCAACCAGATAGATGATAAAACAGGGCTCGTACTCAGCAAATGCAGTAGGAATATGCCACTAGAACCAAAGAAATAGGGCTGATCTGAGTTAATATTTTCGGTTCTTTTCTTGATTCTGTGTACGTAAACTGCCTAGTTGTTAGAAACTGCTAGATTGCACAAGAAGTGGTCTGTCATGTAAATAAATAAAAAACTTCACTTGATTGTGTAGTCAAGTTTTCCACCTTGGAAAACTATGAATTGTATGATCATGTTTCCATTTATTTCACTAGAATGCTTTCTTTGTACTGTGTGGATCTTCTAAGGACTATTTCTCTTACGGCACAGAACAGTATTGTGAAATGTTTAAAATCACATGTGTTACCCTTGGAATTACTGAATCAGGATGAGTATTTAAAGTGAGCACAAGGCTCACCAGACTCAGCAAACTCACAAGTTTCCAAGTGAGCTTGTGAAAATGGTTGGATATGATTATTGCTTTGCTTTTAAAAAAATAATTTTAAAACCTCCAATATTTAAGTATACATTGAGATTCAAATCTACTTTAAAATTACCTTTACTTTGATTAATGATTACCAAAGATGACAGATCATAAAACATAAAATAATATAATTTTTTATTAGAATTTTAATAGAACTGTAAACCTTAAAATTTCTAGTCTGCATTCTGACTAACCCAAGTCTACAATTTATTCAACATCATCTGTTTTACTGTAGAGGGCTTCAGTAAGAGCACTTGCTTGCTGCAACTCCAGTTTCCAGTGAACTGCAGACATCTTTAAAATATAGCTCTTCAGTAAAGATAGGATTCTGGCAAGCTAAGTATTCATGTTTTCAGCTGTCACTGCTTTCACAATCACTTCTTCACTTGCAAGCCTAGGCTGCTAAAACCTTTCTCAGACATGCAATCCACAATACTACAAAAAATGCCTGGTTTAAATGCTGTTTTCCCCATATCTAATTTGGAGACAATTAAATAACTTTAGAACTCGCTGCAGATTTTTTTATAGCAGCCTTTCTCCAAGCATTTTTATTACTATGTGGATCCCTAACCATTACACTACTATCATTCACTACTACTAATTGAGGGACTATAGTTTATGTGCCAATGCAGCAGTGCAATGGTAAACACAAAATGGTAAAACTTAAACTTGTTGCCCAGTTTAATGATGGGTAAATTGTGTTTACCTGTATTCCCTTCCATACCACAACCAGTCAAAGTTTTGATAAGGAAGTGCTTTGCAGATTGCTTTTACCTGGAAGTCTTTTAAATCAAATTACATGAAACTTTTGTATATTCTATAGCATGTGTAAAAATGCCTTAACAGTTCAGTTTAAGCAGAGAAAAAGGTAGATCTTTCCTACTGAAATCAGAGCAAGATTTGGTCTTAGCAGTTTATCCAAATCTGTATTTGGCAGAAGAACTCTCTCCTTACCCAAAAAGCTTAAGAATATTAGAATTATTAATGTTTTTCAGGATATTTTGGCTGATAATCTAGAGATTGTAGGGCTGGAAACTCACAGGGAATGGTCTCTGTGCCATTACATTTACCACATACACTGGATAACGCCTTGCTTAAAATACCACTTTTAACTCCCATTCGGCAAAATAAGCAGCAGTGACTTTTTAAGCTTCTTTTTAAACTACCTTTTTAGAAGAAAAAAAGCAAACCTTCACCTGCCACTCATCTGAGGCTCTTACTACTGTAATGCTCTGTGTAATGATTCTCATCCTGGTTGTATTTTATTTTCTTCAGACCTTGAAAATTTCCATCCATTTTACATCCTCTCATCCCCAACTGGATCCCTTAGCACAGCTCCATATCATGCCCTCCCAGTCCCCTTTTCCACACGGTGGCTCTCCCTCCTGCCCCTGCCTCACTTCCCATGTCTGTCGCATCCTTCTCTCCCATGCTGTGGGTCCACTCTTAGTCCATCCCACTTCTTATTCCCCCCTTTCATCCTTTGCTTTAATAACCAGTGTATTTTTCAAACAAATAGTCCTGAAACTAACAACAGGTGAGTCCCAAGGGGTTTGTATCTCATGGCTGAGTGAATTTCAAACTGAATTATACTAAGGCTGCAGCATGAGTCTATCCCTTATTAGACACTAGAGACTCTACCCAGAGAGAAATACCACCTGAGTGGCTATTTAGATAACTAGTAAGGACATAACTCTGTTCTTTTAGGAATAACAAAATAGAAGCCAGCACATACAGAAATTCCTTAATTGATATACAATAATTAAAATGCATATATATAGCCAATATTTTTAAGTGCCTGATAAATATGTCCAGAAAATTTCAACAGAGAGAACAATGGGGTGTTGGAAAGTATTTGTCTACTTCTCCTAATTAAATGACACCATTGCAGGCTTGAGCTAAAGATGAGTCTGGGTGAAGATGCATGAAAGTCAGGCATACTAATCAGTCTAGAAATGAAAACAAGAAAGGTGTGGAAATAATAGAAAGGAGATTTTTATCTTTTTTAAATGACAGGTCAATTACCTTGTTTGCTGCAAAAAATGTTTGTATTTTTCTGTTAATGCAGACCAAGCTCTCAAAATGGCAAATAAATAAGTTTTAAAAGTGTCAAATATGTTTTGTCTTATTTGTCAAAGGTACAAATATTCTGCCTGGTAATCATGAAATCATAAAGTCAGAGTTTTCCATAAGAAATAAATATACAGGCAATTTATCAGTTCCCACAGGAAATTAGTCATAATACTAGTAATTTTTCTTATGTACAGTTAATAATCATGTATATTAAAACATTTACTTTGTAATTCATGAGATTTGGACACTGAACAAGTTCTGAAATTGGACATACAATTTTAGAAGCTCATAAATATACATGACTAAAAAGCCATAAATAGCAACATGTCTATCCAGCTAAGAAATGTGCTACTTTTGTGTTTTTATAATCATGCATTGAAATGAGATCAGCCAACTACCGGTAGCTGTTGGAAAATGGGATACATACACACACATCCTTGAATATCAGAAATGATGGTCAAAGTGCTATGTTAACTAGTAGTCTGATTTAATGCCTCTTAAAATCAGTAGAATGAGCCAAACTCTAAAAAAAAGGTTCAAACTGGTTCTTCTGTGATGTTTTTGGAAAAAAAAAAAAGAAATCATAACAACAAGGAAAAAGCAGTGTTTCCAAATCAGTGTTTCCCAGGAGAAAAATATGCTGCCAGAAAATTTCTTAAAACCTCAACTAGAACGCACCCTTTAAAATACTATTTAACAAGCTTTTAGATTTTGCTCTGAAATGTGATATTTTATCTATTTCAGAAACAAAAACAACTTAAAAATTACATCTTCTCCATCTATGTATTATTTTTAGCTTATTTATAGAACTAATTGTCAGACTAACTGAAGATGTCTGTCAACAAGAAGACTTCTGTGACCAGTGTTTCTGTCAACACAGAGAGCAAGGAGTCTGTGCTACCTGTGTTACCTGCTTCCTAACTGCAGTCTGAGGCACCTCCATCACTTTAGCCATCCACAGAGTAACAGGACATGCAGGGTAAGTTCACCAAACCTGGAAGTAGCCACAATAAAATCTTCACATACAGGTAAGTGCTTTAGATTCCATCTGATTTTAATTTTGCTTTTAAGAATAAACAGGCACTTATTATTTTTAATGCCCTTTTGAAATCAAACATGACATTTACTCTGAGTATACACTAATAATTTTATCACTTTCTTTTCCTGGATAATGCATGTATTCATACTTGTCACAAAAAAAGGAATTTACTACGCAACAATAGAAACTTTATGAGCAGTAGAGTCTCCACAGAAAAGAAGCTTTTTGTTTTTGTTTTTGCAATTGTTTCTGAAAAGTAACAAGTGCAAATTCCCCTATTGTGTTTCCCTGCTAGCACATATCCTTTTGCTTTTCTGTGCCTTTTAAGTAAGATATACTCCTCTTCAGCGCAGAGCTCTGTTCACAGTACACAAAGGATGCTTATCCAGGGCAAAAGTCAGCAAGATGACCCTATGGCATGTTCTAGAAACCAAGCCAAAAAGGTATTTTCAAATACATTTGAAAAACAATAGGAAGCAGCAATGCAACTTTAGCAGGCAGTTCCTACTCATGCTCCTCTCTACTTTGTTCCTGTGTGATTTTTATTGCTCCTAAATTCTATCTTTGTTGATTCCTGATTGTATGTTGGTGTAGACTTACCACCTGGAACACCTTCAAGAGTGCACACAGGAACAGCTCTATGCAGACAGTTTTTTTCAGGTAAGGTTGAAACCTCTTCAAGGCAATGCCTTTGAATCTTTGGCTCTACTGAAATTCTTATTAGGAGTCCACTGAGTTTCTCACTAGAGATAGGACTTCAATCAGCCACCATGAGTCTCGAAAGCGCTGTACTTCATAGACAAATGATTTAAACAGTTAACAGATCTCCTCCAGAGCTTTCTGCTGTTCTTTCATGCTCATTTTAAGCTCGCATGCACAATATCATTGCTGAAAGGGGGGTCCTGCAACTCCTATATTATCTGTACATTGCTGCCCTTAGAGAACTGGTTCAAACATGCACGCAGCTGAATGATAAACCAGGCTGAGGAAATGCACCAGCTGAAAAGCGACCCGGGAGAGGGAGGGAGTTTCACTGAGGAAGGTGTCTGCTTCTGCCAGTAGAGGGAAGGGATTAGTCTGGAGTGGGAAATAAGTGGCACCACATCAGCAGGTTTTAAGACTTTAGTGTTGTTTCCTACCTCAAACTGTTTCTTCTACGTTCTACTCCTCCCTCGACTTCATGATCCAATAGGTCCCTTCTCCAGTGTTTCTGCCTGTAGAAATTACAATTAAGAAAATGTGTACAGAAATAATCAACTTGTGAGCTTGTATTTCTCAGCAACTCACTGTTCTCAGGGCTTTTCATTCTTTTGAATCTCTTCCTGATGAGATACAGTGCTAGAGCATGAAGCAAAATAAACTATTTCTGTATCTTGCAAAAATGTTCAAGCTAAAACTAGGACCGTGTAAAAGTCTTAGAAAAATCCTGCAAGGCACCGAAAAATGTTCTGAGCAGTCTGACACTAAGGTCATGCACCCAGCATGCTGGAATACTTCGGTTCCAGTCTCCCTTTTAAATGAGGCAAAGCATGAAGCTGGACCTGCACTTCCCGCAAGTCAGGCAAGTGTCATAACCCTATGCTCCTAGCTGCCTGGGGGAAGGATGGGCCCTGCTGTTTTATTTCAATGTTGCCCTAGGGAACTTTTGATGAAACTAATATATTGCCACAAAAGCTTTTCAGTTTAAATGGATCTTTGCTTTCTGATGAAAAGCCACTCAGTCAGGAAAAAAAAGAAATACCACCTTGTCCTGAAAAACAGGAGATGCTGTTTATTGCTCAGGCTTGACAAAGCCTGGCTTGTATAGAGGGTGGAAAAAATGAACACCCGGAGTGTTTTCATATTTCACAGGGAAAGAGAAGTTTATTCCCCACAGAGCAGCATCCTCTGCTCCATTTTGGCTGGAGCCAAGGGAAAAAAAAAAGCAAATAGAGAAGATGGACAAGAAAATAACTCTTCTTATTCTGGTTTTGAAACAAATACAGGAAACTTGTGAAGGGTCAGCACATCAGGAAGAAAGATATCCACCCACACTGCTCCACGCAGGTCAGCCCAGTGAGTGCACAGCATAGCCTGTGCAATGGAAAATAACACAACCTCACAACAGCCAGGGCTTGTGCTGGCAAAGAGAGGAAAGGTTTGAAGAGGAACTGCAAAGTATGTGGGGAAGGTGGATGACACTCAAGGCTGCTATCTACTGACAAAGGTTCTATCACATCCACTCCACCTACTCCTAGCAGGAGTCACAGGCAATAAACTTGCACAGGGAGGACTGACACTATCGCAGTAAGGCCTTGGAGGATTTGCGTCTTGCCACTGTTGAACTTTGCCATGATGTTGGTAACCATTTTGGCTAATGCCTCCTCCAGCAGTGTTTCATAAGGCCCTTGGAAAGGATATCCTTGGTAGGCTCTGGGGTTCTTGGAAGTCCATGGTGCAATCTAGCTCATGGGTGTTTTTCTTGAATGGCTAAATCAACAATATCATCACATTTACCGTTCTGAGGAGGTGTTTTGTGTTTTCCTGAGGCTCTGAGATTAAGCATCTTCATAGCTGTGCTGATTTTTGGCTGGGGCAGATGTAATTTTCTTCACAGTAGCTATTATGGAGCTGTTTTGGATTTGTGATCAAAACAGTGTTGATAATACAGAGATGTTTTCATTATTGCTGAGCGGTGCTTACACAGAGTCAAGGCCTTTTCTGCTTCTCACCCCACCCCACCAGCGAGGAGGCTGGGGGTGCACAAGAAGTTGGGAGGGGACACAGCCGGGACAGCTGACCCCATATGACCAAAGGGATATTCCACACCATATGACGTCATGCTCAGCATATAAATCTGGGGGACGAAGAATGAAGCGGGGACGTTCGGAGTGATGGCGTTTGTCTTCCCAAGTCACCATTACGTCTGATGGAGCCCTGCTTTCCTGGAGATGGCTGAACACCTGCCTGTTGAGGAAGCAGTGAATTAATTCCTTGTTTTGCTTGGCTTGTGTGTGCGGCTTTTGCTTTACCTATTAAACTGTCTTTATCTCAACCCATGAGTTTTCTCACTTTAATCTTCTGATTCTCTTCTCTCCAGCCCGCTGCAGGGGAGTGAGCAAGTGGCTGTGTGGTGCTTAGTTGCCGGTTGGAGTTAAACCACGACAGTCCTTTTTGGCACCCAATGTGGGGCTCGAAGGGTTTGAGATAACAACAGGTTTGACTGGAATGTGCTAGGTCAAATTTGTAGCCATTATTGCTGTTTAGCTATTAATGGGCAGGCTTCTGTGTTTGCCATGGGGCTTGCTTGCCTTACTGTATATTAGAGTCTAGTGCTCGTTAGTGGCTGCTTTTTGCTTTCCCTGCTTGCTGTACTGCTGTACGGCTGATCACCTTACTCTGCTGTGCCTGGGAACATTTTGGTAACAGCAATGGCGATGCGCCTGGGCTGGCAGATGGCCAGGGCATCGCTGCTGTTTCTGTGCTGCTGTCCTGGACAGGCTGGAACTCCAGTGTGAACTCGAGTTGAAGGGACTGTGACCTGTGGATGAGTCCACATGGGAGCAGGACACCCTGAAGCATGTGTGGCCGTGGATAAGGCCATGCCAGAGCAGGTACATCTCGAAGCGTCTGTGACCATGGTTATGTCTGTGCCACAGCAGGTATACCACTGAAGGGATTGCGGCCCAAGGATAAGTCCATGCTGGAGAAGGTACACCTCAAAGTATCTGTGGCCCTGGATAAGTCCATGCTGCAGCAGGTACACCTTGAAGCATCAGCGGTTGTGCAGGAGGTCATGCTGGAGCACCTGAAAGTGTGTGGCCATGGATAAGCCCACGACAGAGCAGGTACGCCCCTGGAGGGACTGCAGCCATGGGTAAGCCCATGACAGAGCAGGTTTACTTCTGAAGGGACTGTGGCTGTGGGTCAGGCCATGCTGGAGCAGGTCTATCTCTGAAGGCATTGTGGCCCATGGAGAAGGCTACGCTGGAACAGGTGCACCTCAAAGCTACTGTGGCTGTGGATAAGTCTATGCTGCAGCAGGTATACCCCTGGAGAGACTGTGGCGCATTGATAAGGCTCCACTTGGAGCAGGTACACCCCTAAGGGACTGCAGTCTGTGGATAAGTCCAAGCCGGCGCAGGGGCAAGGGGAGGAGTTCATTGCAATGTTAAACCCGATAGTCTGGTCCAAAGGGGCCAGGGGTGGAGATTGTAATGGAAATAATACCTTTAAATTGTTGTAATGTGGGATTTGAGTAGCATGTTATAAGCATTACTATAGCAGGAACCACCTGAACCAAGGGAGGACAAGCCTTACAAGAAGCAGTGCAAGTGCAGCAGTGACCCAACCTGAGCTGGCTTTGGTGCCCAATAACTCCACGCAACACACCACCTCTCCTGTCCTGAGTGACCACCATAACAGATGGAGCCCAAAGTCATGGACTAAATGAACTCAGTGGACATTTACGGACATTTTACAGACATTTTACAGGGGTGGTCCATAGACTACGGGAATGATATCTATGTATTATATCAAAGGATGGGAAGGGGGGCAGTGGTTAATGAGGATGTATTGGATAGTGTGGGGCCTGAGCATGACATAAATGGTACGGAATAAGGGGTGGAGAATGTGCTGGTTTTGGCTGGGATAGGGTTCATTTTCTTCATAGTAGCTGGTATGGGGCTATGTTGTGGATTTGTGATCAAAACAGTGTTGATAATACAGAGATGTTCTTGTTACTGGTGAGCAGTGCTCACACAGAGTCAAGGCCTTTTCTGCTTCTCACACCACCCCACCAGCAAGTAGGCTGGGGGTGCACAAGAAGTTGAAAGAAGATACAGCCAGGACAGCTGAACCCAACTGACCAAGGGGATATTCCACATCATATGACATCATGCTCAGCATATAAAGCTGGAGGAAGAAGAAGGAAGGGGGGATGTTTCAGAGCGATGGTGTTTTGTCTTCCCAACTCACCATTAGGTGTGACGGAGCCCTGCTTTTCTGGAGATGGCTGAGCACCCGCCTGCTGATGGGAAGTAGTGAATGAATTCCTTGCTTTGCTTTGCTTGCGTGCACGGCTTTTGCTTTACATATTAAACTGTCTTTATCTCAACCCATGAGTTTTCTCACTTTTACTCTTCTGATTCTCTCCCCCATCCCATCGGGGGGGAGTGAGTAAGGGGCTGTGTGGTGCTTAGTTGCTGTCTGGGGTTAAACCACAACATTAGTTAAACAGTATCTGCAGACTTATTTCTGAAGGAGTGCCAGGCAGTGAGAGATCACACAGTTGAATTTCTGAAGATTAGATAGAAGAGGAAAAAAAGAATAACGCAAGTGGAAGTAACAGCAGGAACTGTGTTACTACATGGCATTTGGAAAAAACCCTTGAAATCAACAGTCTGACTAATGCATGAGTCGTTATTCATATTAAAAATAATTGCTTAAAAAAACTCAAAAAACAAGGTCTGTGGAATTTTAGTAATATATGTATACAAGTTTTCTGTACAAACTGGAAATCACTTATATTCTTAAGCCTTATAAATTATTGACTTTTGACCAAAAAGCAGACATAATACCTGACTGTATACTTCAACCATCATTTTATAGCTTGTGCCCAAATTGAGATCTTGTGTATAGATTTAGTCTTCTACTAAGGCGTCCTAACATCACAACCAATTCCTCAGAAAAGACAGCTTGGAGACTTCTGCAAACAGACAGCTGAGTAAAATCTTAGCAGTTCTAACCTCAAAGCTTAACTGATTACAGTGAAGATTAAAGCAGACATATTTCAACTCCAGGATTTATTGGTTACTGTACCAAAGATAGGTATCTATCACACTAAGGTCAATAGACTTTCTACACTTGCAAACAGCAAGGAAATACAATGTAATTGCACTTCAGAGTTAGATGAATATCAGCAAAGAAAGAACTGTGAATTTGTGTAGCTAGCAGAAAATATGTTATAGGTTCAAAAATTGAACAATGAATTGAAAGCACTACAGAAAAACGATTCTAGATCTATAAATTTCTTGGATTTAGAGCAAGCATGATGCACACAGATGGGGAGAAATAACATAACAGACTTTAAATTACTTTGTTGTTCAGTTACTGCTTAAAATATAATCCGTTTAAATATTAAAGAATATAATAATTTGGCACATTATAAATAATTACAATGATTTTTAGAAACCAAAGAAATGTTTGGAAGCTTTATGCTACCTGAACCTTACTATAATGCTTTTGGAACCAAGAAGAAACCTTAATCAGCTGAGAAAATTCTTTCAGGAAAAACCTACCTGAAAGCAGTTTTGCAGAAGCAGATTATTAAATTATTTCTTTGCCAGTCTCTCAGAGATTCACAGTGTCTTCATCTGCTTCTCAGGTCTTTGCAGCAAGTGACTGTTTGCAAAAAACATCTGTGTAAAATTTGAGAATTATTGTTTGTGTTTTGAATACATCAGTGTGCATGTGTAAAAAACATTGCCAACAAGGGCAAGTTGGATTTTTACCAGCGCAGGAACAATAGAGGATTAAAAAAAACCCTTAAGTGCCCATCTGACTGAAAATACATTAGGATGACAAGATGGATGAAATTTAAAGATGTCAGATTGTCTAAAAATCACACACACAAAAAAAAGGACAAAAAAAATCTGTAGAACCCAGTCTTTTAAAGCAGAGGCAGGGTGAAAGACTGATACAATCTCAGAGAAAAGACCCCAGAAGATGACAGTGGTTTCACAAAAGAGCATCCATGGCTACGGGCATGGGTGGAAGTCCTTAATCCAGAATAGTCACACCCAGGACAGGAAGATTCTGTCCAAAGAACATTTAAGTGATGAGAAAACAGGCTCTGAAAATTGTATGCAATTCTGTTTATAGTGTTTCATCCATCTTCCTGTTTCTCTTGAGCTAATTAATGCAAAGAACAGTGTATTTTTTTCTTTTTTTTCCCCTTTTTTCTGACATCTCCGTTATTTCAATTACAAGATGGCCTGTAAGAGACGAACTGCTAGCACCCAAGGAAGTATGCAGTCTATGGGACCAAAAGTCATCCGAGGACCCATACCAGGTCAGAAGCCTATGCCAAAAGTGTGCAGGAAGAGCCATGAGAGATTGAAGAGTCTCACACAGGGAAAAATCTGAAATCAAAGAGGTCTAGTAGGCTGGGGCCTAAAAACTGCACATTACTAAATGTTCAGCTTACATTCAATGATTTGTTGCAATATTAGAGATGGTGACACAATTAAGCCAAGTCCAAGAATGACAGCACTAAGACCAAGTGTTTCTGATCTGAGCTATTGGTAGTTCACTGGAGTAAGCAGAATGACCTCGATTTACATCAGGTCATTGCCCGGCTTTGGATAGCTCTAAGAACACAGGTGTCATTGTAGAAAGCAACATGGAAACATTATTCTGCTCACAGAAATTTGGAGTTTACACTGGGCTTATGTGTTTGTTGGCCTCCTCAGTGCAGTTATGCATGTAGGAGAACAGTTACCTGTTAACTTTGAGATATTACTGCTCCCACAAGCCAAATACAGTGTGACAAATCCTTCAGGTGTCACAGAAAATTATGAGATTAGGTGCAACTACTGCACAGGCTTTTTGTCTGAGGTCACCACTGGCACCTATTTTTACCTTTGTGAGAGATTTAAATTCCATTGCATGATATTTAATGGTTAATTCTTAAAATTCATACATCTTTTTCATCTGTACTTTTTGGTTTGTTTTTTTTTCAGAGACTTGCTTTGAGTATGTGAAACCTCCTTTTACTATTTTCCCACTAAAGATTGTCCTTTCATCGCTATTGTCTACCTGTAGTACAAAAACAAAGGTTAGCAACTCTGATTACAGTCCTTATAGTCCCAGAATTCCCATAAAACAAGTCCAGTACCTGTCCAAAGGCATTATAAGTTGAGTGAATGATAACAACAATCTAAATATAAACCAAGGCTTCCATAATAGTTGCTAATGTTTTCTAAATTAGATTTATACAAGCATATACTTCTTTGTAGGTAGTTTTGAATTGAACTCTCTCATAGGAGTGTGTCCACCAGGAAACTGAACAGCTCAGAAGATGTGAAAGATTTAGATACATCATCAGGAACAACAAGATCCCAATGCATTTAGTCATATTTCACTGCCTCCTACATAATTAATTTAATTTTTTTGCTATACTCTCAATCCACTTCTCCATTAGTACCAAAAGAACTGAGGCTTGAAAATCACTGCTGTATGCTATCTAGTGGTACATCTAAGTACCAATGGATTTAGAAATACATTATGACAGGAGAATATGCAAAAAGACATAGTGTGGTGAGATTTATTTCAGCTAGCTGTGACCACCTACTTTTTTATATCAGCTATCCTGGCTCCCTCTTTAGTCAATGAGTCTCTCCTAGGAGATGAAGAAATGCCCTCTGGCATCGATTGTATATTGGTTTTGGATCCATTAAGTCCCTCTAATTCCCATTGGCTAAGCATGCTGAATGCACACTGGGCACAGAGCCTTTGGTAAAATTTAGTACATTGGAGTCCAGGCCCAAAGGATTTAAATTATTAGATTCATTCTTAGGGACCAAAAATTGTGTGGCTCAGGTAACTCAGGTAAACAAATCTCTCTGTATTCCTGGAATTGAAGGCAAGCAAATTTCATTTTCTTTTAGACAGTTTAGTTGCTATTAGCATCACAAATTGTGTTCTTTATCGAATATTCCTGTGGGACAACCAAGACTGGGCCTTTGTCTATGTGGCACACGCTGCTCAACACAGCAAATTAACCTGGGAGCTCTCTATTCTCCATTGCTCTAGGCTACATGGCAACTGAAAGTCTTAGAGAGACTTGAGGGTCCGGAACGAAAAATTATTTCTCCGTTTAAAATATATGTTGCTGACCATCTGAATGTGTTACTGCCAAACTAATAATAATTTCCCCTGTGTGTTTTTTTGGTTCGGTTTCTTGTTTTTTTTTAAAGGACTACAATAAATTACTTTGCCATCCACCTTGATTATAAAAAACATTACTAAGTTGCATGACGGCATAGAAAATACACTTATTAAAATCACAAGTGACTTTAAGCAGAGAAGGGCCGCAAGCATGTAGGAGGACAGGTTTACAATTCAAAATGATTTTGACAAACTGAGAAAATACTCCAGAAAAAAAATAAGATGCGATTCAATAAAGACAGTTGTAAAGTTTAACACTTGGGCAGGAAGAATAAACTGCAAAAATACTGGATAGGGAACAATTCACTAGGCAACGATAATGCTGAAAGGAAGCTAGGAACTGTAATAGCTCACAGTCTCCAAGCTATTGAAAAAAAAGGAGAAGGCCAAAGGAGGATGCATAAATGGGCATATTCTCTATTGAATATGGGACAAAGGCCTCCCCCTTCACAGGCTGGGACCACAGCATCAGCTGTGGTTCATATTGAGAACTGCACTTCAGGAAAGATAAGGATAATGGTGCCCAGTGTAATTTTCTTATTCCTCAGTATAGATATGCTCTTCGGTTTAAAAATGTCCAGAATGTGTACATTTTTCTACAAAATACCATTCCTAACTGTATTTGGGAATATTAGAAATAATTTACCTTCTGATTTATTGTTTCACTTTTAATACAGAGGTGACCAAAAAAGAAATCTGTCACATCAGCCTGGAATTTGACATGGTATTAATAAAACATGAAATAACTGTTATTGCTGTATCCATTCTATACATAAAATAACATTAAAAACGCATGTGGAAATAATGAAATATTTCATTCTACTTTGCTGACCTGAAATGAAATGTTTAATTTCAGCCAGCCATTAGCTGAGATGGCCTATCTCAGCCACTTTGCTGCCCAGTGGGAACCACAAAACCGTGTCCCTCTTTGGCCAGACTTCAGTTCCTGTTACTTATTGTTGGCTCAAACAGACAAAAGCTAAGGTTAGTCAGAAACAAATGATTTTCTGACAAAGAATTTTACTAACATAGATTTTTCTTTTGCAGAAACTCTGGAGTTAAAGGAAAACTCATTTACTAGTGAGAAAGCATTTGAAATGAAACCAAAGGTCCTCAGAATTTTCTGAGGAAAAAAAAATCTTCCATCATGACTAATGTTACTTATCTCCCAGAGCTAGAGGTCTATCTTTAAATCCTCATGCATGCAGAGTATCCCACGTGAAGCTCAGACAACCCAACACTGCTAGCTGCCCTTTTTTGGAAAAAGATCCTATCTGTATCCTCTCTTCATCGGCCTGCTGGCTCATTAAAACAGAAAAGGTCATGCTTTGAGTTTGACTCTGCATATAACAACACAGGTTTCAGGGATGTCCAATCCTTTTCCAGTAAGATTTAGATTTTGCAGCTTCAATGGGAAAGAGAGCTCTACCATTGACTTTCAAAGGTACATTTGCAGATCGGCTTATTATAATTTGCACTGAATTATTAACGCTGAGCTGACTGATTAATTCAAAACGTGTGTGCTGGTTCTATCAGAGCATACTGTGCTCTACAGAGCAAATGAAATCGGAGCAGATTGAGAGGGGCAGAACTTGTGCAACTTCTTTGCTGACCCCTGCAGGCACAAGCTGATTCTGTCAATTTTTACCTTTGACTACATATATTTTGTACACTTCTTGCACAACATGGAGCACAGGAGGAAATTAAATATGGCCTAAATGTACATTCTAATGCAATTCTAATGCACTGCATTATTTCTAGTAATAACCTCTCCCACAGAAAGAACTGGTGCATATTATCAAGCATGAATATATTTAATTATTTAAAAGAGAAATGAGTTAATTAAAATATTTGTTCACCTCAAAACAGTACTAAGTCAGAGGAACAGATGAGGAAAGAATCTTTCCAGGTTTTTTCAAACAGCACAAAGAGAAATTAAAGCATTTGATATAAATGATGATATTCACATTTCAGTTTTCAAAAAGTAAAAAAGATTTCTTTTTCTTTAGACTTTTAAAAATCTACCCTTTTGGGGTGTAGCTATATAATTCATACCTAGCATCATTCAGGTTAGTGTTTTCCAAACTTTCTGTTGCCTGGGTTTCTTCCCTGGCATCCTCCTCCTGCTTGATTTGCTGCCTCCTCCAGCCCCTCCAGGCTGCCTCCTGGACTCTCCAGCCCTGGGAGACTTGCTGCTGCTTCCCCACTCCCAAGACAATTCACTCATTCTCTTCCTCAGATTTGTACCCCCATTTCTTACTTCCAGACCTCTGCTTTTCCCTCCATGCTTGGATGTATGTTCCATGACTCCTAATGTTCCCTTATTCTTCACCTCCACATTGCATTGCATTTCCTTCCTCCTCCTCCTCCTCCTCCTCCTCCTCAGAGAGTTTGGCTCTGCTTCAGCTCCTCACATCTGCGTCCCACACCTTGCCTAAGGCTGGTGTGCCAGCTGAATTCACTGCTGGGCTCCCTGCTCAGTTCCAGCGTAGTCTGCATTGTTACCAGTACCTAGCACCCTTCCCTAGCAAGCAGCACGCATCTGCTGGGGAGAGCTCAGCAGTCCTTTGATGATTTTACCATGAAGGCACCATCCTCTGCTGTATCCATTCTATGAAAGCTGCTATCTTTGAGTAGAGGGATCAAAGTAAAAAATGGAACATTTGACAATTTTCTGAGTTGTTAAAGATCAAGAGTTCCTATTCATGGAAACACCACACCGTGTTTAGAGTCACAGTTAGAAACAACCAACCAAGAAACAAAAAAAATCTAATGTACTCAGCTTGTCTGGAAATCAGACATACAGTTTTACCAGAGGGAAGAACTACTGTGAACTCCTAATGATATATAAATATTCCCTGTGGGAAAATAAATAAAACAATGTTCTTTTTGGAACAGTAGGTATGAAATCTTACAGTATGACACCCCCCCCCCCCCCTTTTTTTTAAGCATTTCTATGTTTCTTGCAACTGTGTACATCATGAAGTCTAGTGTCTTTCTGAAGCAGGTGAGCAATAAAAAGATTATTAACCATAGTTCCTTTCTCAAGTGATCAGAGAAAATTGCATGCAGACCTTAAATAAGTTGGATTTGAAGAGCATTAGTCCTATATAGACAAAACCACATTTTTAAGACAAGCGTGGATTACATAAATGGGCAATGGTCTCATCAGCTACTTGAAACTTGGACTGTTATTCCTTGGACACTTGTTCTTTCAATCTGAAAAGATCATGAGAGTTTAGTATGATTATTGATACCTTCTGTATTTCAGCAAAATTTTAGTTGCCCCATGAACTAAGTATAATGGAGGGGAGGGGAGGGGAATCCATGTAACTATCTAAACACACTATTTTATTGAAGAACAAAACAAATCAATTTGTCTTACTGAAACAGATAATGAATACAAATACTAGACAAAAATATTCTAACTTTAATCAGGCATGTTTTTACAATCAGATTTTACTGTAGTTACAAAGAAGATAAAGCCTTTAAAAATATAACCTATTACTACACCTAAAAAAAATTAAGTCTCCATGCTTCCCTCAGATATACCTCCAGGTGAGATTCTCAGACAGAGGAGGACCAGTCAGCTCTCAGACTTCAGTTGGCATTTTCTGTCTGGTTATTCTACTTATTTCCTTAGACATAATACTGAAATAAACATAACATTCCAGGCATGTATAAAATTATAGCATATAGCAAATGAAAATTTCAGTAACAATATTTGGATCCATCTTCACATGAGGAAAAGCCAAGAATTCACAGCTTCTACAAATCAGTCTGTGCCTGAGATTCTCTGACTGTGGGCAAGATTTCTTGATCTATGCAGATTGAAACAAAGGAGAATAAATTAATGGCTAACTGGAAGGCCAAAAGGTTATAATTAGTTCTGAATTAAAGCTATGAAAAGGAAAATTAATTTTGAATATCGGGAAATATTTTTTAATTATGTGTTCTGTTAAACAACAAGGGCACATGCACCCATGAAAGCAGCATTATGAGGTGACATTTTATAACTGGGTGGGCAAACTAATTTTAAGTATCCTTTAGGGCATAATTTTGCATTGGATAAAATACAGGAATGGTATTTTGGTTTCAGTTGTTTCTATAATTCTAAGATGAACTGAAAAATTACTGGTCTTTAATCACTCCCTTCTCTATTAATACTTTTCTATCAGGGTGTTGTTCTTTGTCAAATCTCCCCTTTCATCAAGTATTTCTAATAAGACAGGACCTGCTCTGGGTTTCTGAATGTGCAGCGACTTTTAGGCATGCAATAGACAGCAGGAAGATATGCAGACAGCTAAAAGTTCTTTTTAGAACCATTAGATACCTAATGGCTTCCTTATGTGCCTAAAACCAGAAAAATACAGCTCACATTTTCTTCTCCAAGCTTTCTAGTGACATCTACAAAATTGTAAGTTTCCCTTCTTCAGAAATGTCTCTTTCTAAACAGTATCATTATTTTCAGATTTATTAGCTGCAGGGCATGAAAATACAAATAAAATAAAGCTAACACAAAATAAGGTAAACACTGCAGACTTTGACTAGGTAATTACACTTGCCCGTGCTCCTCCTCTATCATTACTGCCATGCCTCTTAATCCTGGTCTGTGGCAGTGAACTGAAAAAGTCCTGTTAAAGGACCATGACTTGGCCTGCAAAGACAAATCAACAGATAAATGCTTTCAAAATTCAGTTTAATATGTTCTCTGGGAGCACTTCTATTGTCTTTTCTCTTTACACACATATTTCCTATTCACTCTAATTGTTCAGTTTTAATTTGTCCTCTCTAAGCACACCATTCATGCTACATTGATCTTTTTTCTTGAAGTGAAGAGGAAGTCCTCAGTCAAGTAGACTCTTATGAAAACAGACAGTAGAAAGAAAGAAAATTGCAAAGTAATAAGACAATGTTAGGAAAAATCCACAATTCTGTCAGAAAAATCTATATATTCTTTATCCCTGTAAGCAGCTGCAATATCCTTACGATCTTTCCCATTGTGCCTATTCATTCATACAGATGCAACATATTCCGTTTCTCTATCTAAACAGAGATTTTTATCTAACTACCTAATTAAAGTAGTTTGGAAAGAGGTGGAGAGAATAACTTATCTAGTTCACTGTTTTTGCCCAGAGGGCAGGTAAAGAACAGCCTGTTTTTCTGTAGATACATAAGTAATATAAATCAGAAAAAGTAAATACATTGAGGTTCCCTGTCTATATTTATATCAAAATTGCTATAGTATCCCATTTCAGATTAATTATTTTTCATTATTTTGGCTATTTTTATTTCAGTATGTTCTTCTGTTCATTGTTAATTCAAATACTATGAAACTTTGACTGGGGTTTGTTTTCTTTAAATATCTGTAAAATTTCCATTAATTTTGGTGGAAGCAGAGGTAAGTCAATAATGAGAGCTTCAGAAAATCCTCATCTCTATCTCAAGAGCTATTCATTACTGGACAGCACTATGCTCTGTCTCAATTCAGAATAAATTATGCAAAAGAACTGAGCAAAGGTAAAAAATTTCATAACAACTTTGCAAAGTTACAAGATATTAAAGAAATAAAAACCCTTAAAAAACAATAGCTCAATTCTGTAAATCCGTGTTCCACAGAAATTAAGAAGCAAATTACTTTAATGCGAACAATATGCAACTACTCAGGTAAGTGTACCCAAAAATAAGAGTATGCATGCATACATGACTGAATAAATCTACAAACTAAAGATTTGCTGTTATAAAGTCACCTAGAAAGTGTTATTATGAACAATTTAGTTCATAATTTCAGCTCAGGAAGTCAGTGGTTCAATCCTACTGTGCCAATCAAAATGGTGATCTGTAACAATTTCTTGCAAAAATGTATAAGGTTCAGAAATTGGCAAAATTAGTCTACTATTCAGTTTTATTATGTTGCCATAATGTACATATAGTTAAATAATTGAATGAAAAGTGTGCTAACTGCCCCACTAAATTTTGATGGTTTAATTAAAGTTATAGCTTGGATTAAGAAAAATAAGATATTTAAAGGCTTGTGGCCAGCAAGCCAGAGGCAATGGAGGAGTGACACGTCAAGTGAAATGCTTCTTTCTCTAGGCTTTCCCAATAACTTCAGGACACTGAATGAGTTAAATCAGGCAGCCTGGCAGAGATGATGGAAGAGGTGCTATAAGCACTCGTACACTGACTAAAGCAGCTTTTCTGGCTTTGAAATTACCTGATCCAATATACAGAAGATTTTCCTATTCCAACTCAACCAGTATTTTAAAGCCACCCTCAAGCATTCTGAATCAGATGTAACATAAAAACTGCTTTTAGCAAAACTGAGGAAAAGAGCATCAAAACTTCAAACCCCTGCCAAACAAAGCAAATGAACAAACTGAAATTCCGGAGCAGAATTATACTCAATTAAATCCTATATAAATGCTTAATCTGTTGAGCCATAGGGTACCTTTTAGGCAAGTTAGTTAATTTTTTTCCTGTACTGCAATTTCCCCACATATAAAATAGAACAGCAACGTTTGCTCAGTTGCAGTGGTTGTGGGAATTTAAACCCTGCACACATCCATGTTTTGCAGACAGTAACAAACATCCATTTGCATAGTGCTGGGCCGGGGAAGGTAACATTAATCATAAAGCACATTATTCATAAAGAAGATATCAAGCAGTTCTCTGAATTGTTCTGACAAAGGTTATTAACGATAAAATCCAATATGGGACTTCAGTCTACTTGCACTTCCTCCAGCTTTGGGCATCTAGCTGACCTGCCTAAATCAGAGGCCTCAGCACTCTCAGCTCCCTCTACAGCTTTTTGGGAAGGAGTGATGCTCCAGATTGTGTTCCAGACCCTGCCTGGTACAAATTGCCCTCTGCAGCTGCCTCCTCTCTGTGCACACAGCTTAAGGTGAGAACTTCAGGTGCTTCAGTTGGGAACTAGAGTTAAGTAGGAAGAATCCAGGCAATAAATCTAAAATTTATGGTAGGTATCCCAATGTAATTGGGATCCAATCCAATTTTGTAATCTCCAAAACTCATGCTTCGTTCATAATAGTACTGATACTTGCTTTGCTGTACAAATGTAAGTTCTTGCACTAACAATGTATTACAACCGCACACAGATTTCTGTGTGACAATCCATGCATTGAAAACTCCAGTGTAATGGTGGTTTTTACCCCAGTTTTAGCCAAGCTGCATGTGCATCTCAAAGCACAAACACTTACACAGATCCATGATGCAGTCATAAACATAAACAAGGCTGGTTTACTCTATTTCTTAATATTATGTAAAATGTGTTTTGAGGACTTGGACAATTCCCTTAACACTATTATGCCAGGATACATGTAACAAAGGTTAGAATTTTCACTGTTACCAAGAATACAATTTAATGACCCTAAGCATGGGGCTGTTAGAAACACTGTTAGGCCAGGTTAACGGTGTTTTCCTGCAAAAGCAAATTACTTCAGGCTACAATTATAACCTATTTAATAGTAATAAGTCAGGGTTGCCCAAAGATTTCCATCTTTTATAATTATATTTAGGAAACAGGGTAAATACAAAAAGTGTCGCTGATAATACAAGGCACCAGAAAAAAAAAGAACGAAAACATAGATGCAGCTGCTCTAATAGGCATATCACTGGTTGCTAGGAGGAGGATGCCTTTACAAAACCCTCTTCTGAAGCCAGAGATGGAGGGAATAAAAATATTTAAATAGGCACTTTAGCTAAACAACCAAAACCAGCTTTCAAATGTTCTCCCCAGCTTCAAGCATTGGTAGGATGGTTAGTTTTTTTCCGTCTCCCACCTCTCCATTTTCTTGTGTTTTATTACTTGGCTATTCCTCTTTCAAAACCTGTTCTAAGAAAATACATTTTTTTTAAATCGATATGTTCTCTTCTATCTTAAGAGGACAGTGGTACTGAGGAAATCACATATATTTTCCATCCAGTAGAGGCCAGTTAAATCCACTGACTCATTGATTTTTCAGCTACCAGGTAACTATAAAACCTCTGGGTTCTTAGCAACACATGGAAGAAGAAAAGAGTTTTAATCATATTCTTCTCCAGTGAGATGTTCTACTTGGAAATAGATTTTATTTAAAGTAATACTGTAAGAGAAGAAAAAAATTTTTTAAAAAATCACACTTCAATCTGTTTTCTTCCTGTCTACTATTGTTGAGGCAGGTTCAATGGTTCCCCAGGGCAGTTGATCGACTCTCCCACCTTCTGCAGCTCTCTGTAACAGCTCTAGGAAAGAGAGGCAACTTTCTGGAGAAACAGATTTATGAAGCTACAAAGTGGCAGGAGAATCAAAAGCAGATGTAGTATTTGAAAATACTTTCAACCTTTTTAACTGATCAGACCTCAAGTTGACGTTGGGCCTTTAACTTGGACTTGCTTTAAATTTTCTAAGTCAATTACTATTTCCATTCTATTAATGGGCTGAAAGGATAAAATGCAATACATACTTGAGTTCCTTTTACATAGCACTGTACCTATAGAATAATACCCTAATATAAAATATCTGAACAATAAAATCTTGGTCTCACTGATATTATTAGGAGATTTGCCATCAACTTAAGGAGTCCAAAAGTGCTGCAATAATACAGAATATAAGATTCCTGTTGTTTTAAAGATCTCTGTAAGCCAGTGATTTAATTAATGACATATAAGCAGAGTTGACAATACAGCATATATCTGAACAGCACTCAAACAGTTTCTGACTCCATAAGAAGTTTTGCAGGCAGAAGGAGTATCAGGGAAATTTTATTAGGTAATTATATATGATTAATTGTGCTGTTCTGAATATATGAAGATTATTCATCATCTCTCTCATCATTCCTTTCACAACTTGCTGGTATAAATCTATATTCTGTTTTTATTTGCCATTTATTTTATTTGTTTTTTAATCTATCATCAGAGAAACAGGATCTTTGTCTGGTCAGCAGACTTAATTTTACTTGTCTTTTAGTTCTTTTACTAATGAATGCACTTGAGCTCAACCTTGGGAGTTATTCATCACATCCTATATGTGCCCATTTTCATCTTCTGATTACAAAACTGTTAAAGAGAGAGTAGAAGTGACTTGTGCAGGACATACTGTAGCTGATTAGCTGACTGGGAAATACAGTTCAGATCATCTGACTTCCATTCGCTGACCTACAGGCTCAATAACTGTCTCTAGAGTAGATAATAGATCCTATACCCAAGGAAATGAAAGAGGAGCTTTTGCCATGAAGTTCAGGTCTTAAGCAGGAAGATTTTCCACTACAAGGTCTCACTGAGGACTTATTAAAAATAGATTGAATAGAGGATTCACCTATGCTGACAAACAGACAAATTTTCCTTATTTGTCATCTCCACTGGGCTTCTGATAATATGCTTAGATTTTCTTTTTATTTTCTTTTGTGTTTGACAGGTTTGAAAAAATAGGATAGGGAAATTTGGCCACGTAAAAATTGTCTGTTCCTGGCCTTTCACTCTGATTAAGAACTTTCAAGTAAAAAAATAACTCACAAATTTTCCACTGGAAATTCAGCTTCCACACAGCTCTGATCTTTATAACATGCAGCTTTCACATTTCTATTCTCTCCAAGAAAGCTATGTGAGACTCAGAACATTATCTAAACAAATCATCAAACATCAGGCTCCCCAAGCAAAATAATTAATAAATGTCTGTCTAAATCCTCTCTCTTGCGTTAGAGGAAAAAAAAAACAAAGAAAAATACAAGAAAATCCAGCAACATTCTTTAATGAGTGGAGAAACACCTCATATAGCAAGATGCTCAGCCTATTTATTTTATCAAAAAGACCTGTGCCTTGATTAGATTGGGAGTAAATACAGGGTCCTTAATCTCGAGGAAAAAGCATAATTAGAACCAATGACTAGAAGCTGAAGCCAGACAAATTTCAGTTTGAATTCAAGCACAAAGTCATTTTGTTTTGATTTGGAACAGTGAGGGATAAAGGAAGCAGTGGACTCCTGTGACTTGTTTGAATCCAAAATCATCACTCAGGTATTAATTATTGTTTTAACTGGATGAATTTAAATAATCTACAACATACCAGAATACAGATTAGATGATGCAAATATCTCTGTGTTCCTTACACTCCACACAGAGAGTATATAGCAGCAACTTTATAGTAAAGCAGGCTTCCTTTCCCTGTAACTCAAATTAGATCATACACAGCGTCCATGCATCATGATATGTATAGTTGAATGGAATATAAATTCAGGAAGTTAATCACAAGGAAACCATCTGAAGGTTTTCATCCGTTCACCACTATAGCACAAGATACTATTCATGCAATAAGAGCAAAAATTTCAGTTTCCTTCATTTGTGGAAAAGGAAAATGCTTTTAATAGATCCTATGTCACAACCACTTTATGTACTGCCTTTAAAAGCCTATCAGTAATAGCTGAAAAAAGGACAAAATTCCCCAGTAACACTCCCTTATATCTCCAACATCAGCCTATGTAAGAAGAAAACAAATTCTGATTACTGTCTCTTAGTTTTTAATTTTTTAAAACTTCTTAGCAAATTCACGATCTGAAATGCAATAAAGGCCTGTCTGACAAATCACTTGAAAAGACAACCCTCCTCTTCTGGATAAGGGTGTTTGGAGTTAGAGAGACAAGAGAATAACTTACCTTCAACAAATGTCTCCCGAGTGTCTGTCACTGATATAAGTACCATTAATATATTTCATATGCATAGGAATAAATACTTTCCATCCTATAGTACCTACCCTGACCCCTGTAGCACCTACTCTATATTACCTACTAGGATTCAACCCTGAGGAACAACATACTTTGTATCCGATCACAAATTAAAAAAAATCACTTTCTACCTAAACCATCACACTAAATGTTATTTAACATCAGCAGATGTTTCTTCTAATGTATTTTGCTTTAAGTTAGTAATAAATATCTATAAATAAACAACTCCCAAGATACTGTTTTATCCACTCACCTATCCAAATTAAAGCCAAAGTGAAATTCATCATTTGAAGGGAGATTTCAAATGTATATACACTCAACACTGTCAGATCTGAGTGAATAAACACAACTTAAGTTCTCATTAAAAGAAGGTGGGGCAGAAATAACTGGCAACTCAGCTACTACAACAAGATACAGATTTATACGACAGTTATAAGTAACACAACGCTGGAGCTACACAAGCAGGTTATAAATCTTAGGAAAGACCTGAATAAGCAATTCCATTGAATTTTCAGGAATTAGACATGATTATTACTGGTTTTCCAGGAAAAGTATGAAGAGGAAGGTTTTCAGTACATTTTTTCTGTGATATCAGCTTTTTGGAAAATCAAGGACTTATCTGAAGGCATTATCTTGAAAATGCTACTTTTGAATGTAAAAATGAGGCTTACTTTTTTTTTTTTCCCCTCAGGGTTAATATTCTCAAGCACAGATGCCTCATGCAAAGAACAGCACTAGAAAACTCGGAAAACTCATAGATCCCAAAGCAGAGTATTTACATACAACTGGCTTCTAGAAACATCCCTGGAAAGGTATGCTACTATCAATATCATGCCCTGGAATTATTTGGATTGTATTATTTGGCATGGACCAAAGGCCTTCCCGGGGCCCTTTGAACAGGTTAGCTGCTCAGGTGAATAAGCTCTAGCACCCAGGATGGATGTTTCTTAGTCCTGCTTAGCTCAGTAGTACTAGATGAAACTCAAGCTGCATCTCCTCCAGCACACTGTTCCTTATCAGATCAACTATATACACATCAATTCTTTCCAAGTGCTTGTTTAACTCTTTTGATGATGTCTCAACTACCCTAGATTGTCTGCTTCAGTGTTTAGCTATCTGGCAATGAAGTTTTCCTTCATTCAATACAGTCCACAAGGATACATGAACAGTAATGTATTCACAGAGTTTAAGGAAGCCCAGGGCAAGCAAAATAACCTCTCAGGACCTCTTTTAAAATGAAGATATAAACCTCCACTAACCGGTTATATGACATTTTTTACTATTCTCTTCTCCACAGCATCTTGGTCTTTATTAACTGTGTTAACAGGCAAAGTTACTTTCACCTTCCAGCATTATGAGACCTTTTCCACCACTTTGTCTTAAGTTGCAAGAAAAAGGAAATATATTTATTATCTATTAGTTAACGATCCACTACCTCCAAATTTCCCTTGTTCTGCTTCATCTCATGAGATATATTGTTGGGTGCCTTAAGTTCCTGTTTAGATATTGAAAAGTTTATGACTGTCATACCTAAATTAATTTGCAAATTTGCATATGTTCATGATTTACAAGTATCAAACAAGTATCAAAGTGAAAACTCTGTACAGTAAATTCATTCCTTACAAACAAAATCTCATTCTCATACTTGAACCATTTCTAAGTCTGGACAAAATAAAATAAGACTTTCTTGTCTTAAGAGCCACAGGTTGGAATTTGTCTGTGCCCTCGATTTTATTAGGTATGTCTTAGGAGAACCGTCCCTAATGCAACATCAAGAATATGAAAGCGGCAGTGGCTCCCCTACAGGCATTTTCATTGAAATGCAATACAGTAATGAATCATGCAGAAGCTGCATCCAAAAAAAAAAAAAGCATATTTTTCACAAAATAGTACTCACATCTAAACCACAGATTCATTTTATAGGGCAACAAAGGCAACTTTTTGTCCTACTATTCACTTTTTCCCTGAGCTGCATGTTCAATTATTTCTTAATCAGGGAATGCATTTCTCCATCCTATAAAGTATTTGCTAACTTCATAGCTTAGACATCTCTCTATGCTGGCACATAGCACAGAGATATTAATGTGGCTTCTCCCTGTACTCCAGAAATTTCACAAGTACCCTGCTGTATGTTTTAGGTGTGATGGTTTAATTACAAATAAAAGTAACAGAGTTGCCTGGGGATTATTTTTTTTTTCTGAACTGGAAATAATTTGGCATGGGAACAGATATCAGAGGAATATGACTTGCTCCAATTAAAAAAAAAAAAAAGGTAAATTTGCATACATAGAAAAAGCTTTTCAGACTAACATGTAAATATTAAGTGCATAGATGTGTCATTAAAAGAGAAGCAAAACCAAGACAGTGCCTAACTGGCACTGATATCAGTATTATGCCTGCAGATTTTAAATCCTGTTTCACAAACGATATTGCAATGACTCCAGGATGAAAATAATAAAATATATTTCAGAGCCAGCTGAAAGGTGATGGCATTTAGAAGCAATAAGATTCTGCATCCACCCATACCAAGAATAAAAGACCCTATTGAACATGGTTATGTTCCAGATACCATTTATTACTGCCAAATGCCCTGCTAGTATCAACTGTTGTGCACCTATATGCGAAGAAAGCACATTCCTCACATTGTCTCATTTTCAACTGTTTTGCCACAAGCAAAAAAGAAAACAAACTCAAAAGAGAGTGAAAGCTGAATCTTTTCTCTAGCCCAAGAGGTTAACTATCAGTTATATTTTTTTGCCAGCAGCCTGTGTCCTGTGTTAGAAAGACAGAGCTAAAAAATCTGGATAGTGTATATGCAGGGGAAGTTATTTTTCAGATTGGGAAAGTGGTACTGAGGCCTCTTCCCTTATGATTTTTTTTTTTAAAGTAATTTCCAGTAATACATTAAACTGAAATTCAATTACAAAGCAAATATATCTCAGCTAATCTGAAGATTGGCTGGGCTAGCAAGGAGAAAGAAAGGGAAGACAGACTTACTGAACACCAAAAAGATTGTCTGTTGTGAAAAGGTTTATTTCTAGGTTTATTCGCTTATACTTGAAAATCTAGGTGGCACTTAAGTGGACAAAGCAGCATCGAAAACTATTTCTAAATTCTTCAGAGTAAATTCAGAACTAAGAGAACAACTTTAGGTGGATATGTTATGGTACTTAATGAGAGATACAAATAAAAATTAAATGCCTCTTCACAACCTCAGTAATATGTGATACAGTAATGCTTTGCTTTTATTGTGTATACAGAAAAGTCCTTTCATGTGTGATCCTCAGTTTTGAAAAACAGAGAAACCTAAGTGTACATGAAACACAGTATGCTTGAAGAAACACACAAGTGTGTGTGCATGTGTGTATCTGGGGTTAGAACACTGACTTTTTTTTTTTAACTTAATGGTTTTGAAAATAAAATATATTTTCTGAAAAAAAAAACCCAAAAAATCCCAATATATTGCTTTTGGGGAAATGTATAGGCCCAAAATAGGAAAGTTTACCAGAAAAGGGGAAAGTAAAAAGGATTTCTAGTTCCTCACAGAAGCTGTAATTTGCTCTTTGCATCCTATTCTCTTCTGTGGGTGAGGAACTTCAGCAGAACGATAGCTTCCACAAAGTGCCACAGTCCTAGGTGCACAGCTTCTGACTGCTGTCACAAACACCAACATGTAGTATGAGAGACTACAGAAGAAAATAACAGATATTTTCTAGGAAGTTCTCAAGTTCTAATCCCTCAAAGTAATTCTCAGATCACATGTAACCAACATGAAAATTTAACTCCCCTGTCTCGTCCTAATCTCACACCCCATACACACCAAAATAAGCAGTGGCAGGAAAAATAAATCATCACTCTCCAAACAGCGAGAGCTTCATGGTTCACAGCTTTACATGGTAATTCCTTCTTGTCACTACCTGGTTTGTATACTCAATGTAATAAGTACACTCCATGACAACTGACTCATAAAACTTAGATATTTGGACAGAAATTAGTGTCAAAAATATAATGTGAAAAAAACAGGTAAATTAAGATAGCACTTAACAGCTTCCTAAAAAATGTTCTTTGGGGTTCTAAAGCATGTTATTCCTCTTCTGAAACAATTTATCTACCATTCTTCTGAGGCACTCACTATATCTACCTCCAGTTTCTGATTTATAAATTTCCTGAAGATCTGTTTTCAATAATGCCCACCAATCCAGTCAATACTATCTTGGTCAGTATTAAGGATGCCTGAATGTACAACAGCCAGATTCCATGGAATTTTCCCCACCATAAAGACAAATACATTAAAAAGTCACCTGGCCTATACAGCTGAGGTTCAGCCAAATTCACTTTGTGCAAATTTAACTTGTGTTAAGCCAACTAAAATGAATTATTATCACAGAACAAATGACAGATGACCAGCAGGTGAAAATAAACCTGAGGTTAATTAAATCTTTGACTGGTAAGAGAATGGATAATACACTTATTTGTTGGCAATGCTGTTCTTACTAGAACAGGAGAAGCGTTCAACATATTCTGTTTCCAAAGGAAGAACAGAGGTCATAAATTTTAAGACAGTTATGAAGCAGTTCTAGGAACAGTTGGCAGATCGTATCAGCATCTAAGTAGCATGAGTTAGGAATCTTCTATCATAATGATTTTTCTGACATAAAATTCAGTTTCTGAAGGAACAAAAATTCTCTGGGAAGATGTTGATTGTCCACCAGAGATGAATAAAAATGTAGTATTTTACTGGAAGTCTAATTTACTAGGATATTTTGACTACCTAACTGCCTCAAAATACCTCACTTCAGTCAGATTAACCAAGTATCAAACACCATTTTGTTATGCTATACCTCCTAATATGTACAGTAATTCTGTCTCCCTTTTTTAGCTTGTCAAAGTCCTCAGAAGACATTTTTCATGAAGCACTGCACCATTTTTCTTGCAGCCAAGCTCTGCTATGCTTCATGGAAACACGTGTCTCAGATGCATTAAAAGAAATAGGATCCCATTAGATCAGGAGGAAAAACAGTGACTAGATCTACATTTTCATCAAGTATTAATTATAATATGATAAAAGTACATCAAACTACATAGGAAGGCAGCTTATTGCTAAGATGAATTTAAATGAAACATCTTGGGTCAATCAGCATCACTAACCATTTAGATTTTATGAATAACAGAACATTATACTTCACTATTTCCAAAATATTTTTTTTATTATTATTTTCTTTTCTTTTAGAAATTGACTTTCCTCTCCCAGTTGCTGAAATGTTTAATATAGTCTGCAGAACAGACAGTCCAAATAATACCAAGTCTGATAGCTTCCAGTACTGCTCCTTACTGATCTTGGGTAGAGCTATCAGAAGTACCTTACAGCCAGCACTACACTAACATATGGCAACATAATGTTGGATGTGAAGTACCCAGTGATAGCAGTTGATTTCACCTGAATTTACCAGCATAAAAGTATCTATCTGGTCTATGGGAACTGTCTAAATTCCCTCTATGGTTAATGAAAGGAGGTAGTGGGAGGTTCATCCTTCTGGGTGATTCTTCTCTATTTTTTCTCGCTCTTCCTTCCCACAATAAAAGAGCACCTCTGTGACCACTCTGCAAAATACCTGATTTTTTGGTCACATCCTGGGCTGCATCAAAAGAAGTGTGGCCAGCAGGTCAAGGGTGGTGATTCTCACCCTCTACTCAGCTCTTGTGAGACCCCACCTGGAGTACTATGTTCAGCTCTGGGTCCCCAGCATAGGAAAGACATGGACCTGCTCAAGCGGGTCCAGAGGAGGGCCACGAAGATGAGCAGGGGGCTGGAGCACCTCCTGTATGAGGACAGGCTGAGATCGTTGGGGTTGTTCAGCCTGGAGAAGAGAAGGCTCTGGGGAAACCTTATAGCAGCCTGCCAGTACTCAAAGGGGGCCTACAGGAAAGATGGGGAGGGACTCTTTATCACAGAGTGTAGTGATAGGACAAGGGGTAATGGTTTTAAACTGAAAAAGGGTAGATTTATATTAGATATTAGGAAGAAATTCTTTATTGTGAGGGTGGTGGGACACTGGAACAGGCTGCCCAGAAAAATTGTGGATGCACCCTCCCTGGAAGCATTCAAGGCCAGATTGCATGAAACTTTGAGCAACCTGATCTAGTAGAAGATAACCCTGACCATGGCAGGGGGGTTAGAACTAGATTATCTTTAAGGTCCCTTCCAACCCAAACCATTCTATTATTCCATGATTCTGTGATTTTAAAGTAAGTCTAAGCAATTTGTGAAATAGGACACAGGCACTTCTGAAAATATTGCCCTTTATATCTTTTGAGAAAATAATTGTCTTCCTGTCAAACCTAAAAAGCAAATGAAAAAGCAAAGTGCTGTGTTAGGTAGCTAACATAGTCAGCACCACAGTCACTTGGACTGAAATTTCCATTTTAATCTTCCCAGAGTAACTTTCCTGAACTGTCTTTTTTTGTTGTTGTTCTCACTTTGAATTAAATAGCAGTTCCTCTTGAATGACAACCAAATGCTGTGTCCTGTAGAGCTGGCTGTATCCACTCATGCAATTGCTAAGTCACCTACCACTGAGGGATCCAACTACCCCGCCTCTTCTTTCATGTTCCTTAGTCACTTCAATTTGCAGCTGCACTTCTGCTAAGGTTTTCTGTTGTTTCTTACCCACTTTCCTTCTCCCTCCCCTGATGGTTATATTTATCTCTGACCTTCATGCTATTTGCTAGATTTATTTTTTATTGTTGACTTTAAGTCCTCAGTTTCTTTTTTTATAAGATGGTCTTTGCTGAGCCATACTGTGCGACAGCAGCTTTCTTTTCTGCCTTTCAGTTCAACACTGCTCTTGCTTCTTTACTGGGAGGGCAGCCTGACTCTCCTTTCTGGGTTAGCATCCTAATTCATACCAGTGTAATCAGGGGTAAATATATTGATTTTCTGTGAAACAGATCATATTTTCATGTGAAAAGAAGAGTCCAGTAAGACAACTGAACCATTTCAGAGCTGTAAAGGAAATTTTCCTGACACTTGTCTTATCCTCTGTCTTTCATTCTATGAATTTAAGCCATACACCTGAGATGCTGTGTGTTAGGGATCTCATGCCTTTCCATCCCTGGCACAGAAAAAACTAAATCAAGACTATAAAAGGTTCTGGGGTTTAGGTATGAGCTAAACTTAAATATCACTGAACTTGCTAAAACCCCAGGAGAAGCTCCATAATACAACCTGTCAAAATGTCAGTCATTTAAGAACTGACCAAAAAAATTACACCAAAAGTTATTTGATGGAAAAAGATAAATTCCCATATTTTCAGACTCCTTTTTCATTGTTTCACTTTATAACCATATAGTGAATTTGTCAGGTTTTTAAAAGGCTAAGATTGCTAGCATGAAATGCAACTAGATACAGATGCTCTGGGAAAGCAAATGTAAGCATTAGCTGCTTCCAGATAATTTTTTCCAACAATTATATGCTCAAAACAATGTAATTCCAGTCAAGACAGAATCTACTGATTGTGCTTCTAGTGTCTTTTGTTAAAGAATAACAGCAGCCTTTCTCTCCTCTATCCCTCCTCCCCTCTTTTCTTGCATGAATCAGATTTTTGGCAAAGGGGCTGCACTCTCCTCCTGTCTAAAATTTCTCCCCATATGCTGAACAAGATTTAACCTTTTGTACCCATTTATTACATCAGCAGGCCCATATCCACTGTTGTACATTGGGAAAACAAGCAGTACAACACTGAACAGAACGGTAATTATAGCACTGGCTCCCACCCCAAGTCTTTCTACAAATGTGCGCGTGCGTGCACATACACATAGAGTCTGAAGGAGGGAGAGAAACATTGATATTGAGAAACTAGCTATGGTTTAACAGACCCGGCTCTTGACTCCTGAAATCCCAGAAGCAAGGTTTCCAGCAGACAACTTTTGAGAAATTCTACAGTAAAAAGTCATATCATATTTCAGTTCTTTGAATGACAGCCAAGAATATGGGTATAACATGCACTCAGTATTATTTGAACTGTATTGAGCCTCCAGATGTGTAAATGTGTCTCTTTAATAAATTGGAAACATGTAACACACTGTCCCAACACTCAAGTGCCTTTTTATAAAGATTTATAGAAACTTACTACCTTCAGATACAGAGGTTAACTACTTATAAATTTGCTGATACAAAGGCTACTCTCCCAGTCCGTGACTCCAATCTTGCAAAAATGGTCATATCTGAATTCCTTGAGACTACTATTACGAGTAACTGCTTAGAAAATGAGGGTTTATTTATTCCTATAAAATGCTTTGCAGACTTTTTAGTCCAACACAGTATGTTATTAAGGTGACTAGCCATCTACCTAACAATGCAGAATTCAAATATTCAATAGGCAAATCTCTTTTGGAAAGAGATAAATGTCTTATACAGACATCTTGATCATTTAAAACATCAATTACAAAATAAATCATATTATTTTTGTAATTTGGAAATTAAAGATGTCTAATTTTTGTGAATAAATTTATTCAGTAAGGAATTTTTGTGAATAAATTTATTCAGTAAGGAAGAGAAGCTTTGTTCTGAAGGTACTGACAAAAAGTTAAAACTTCATGATGGGAAACTTTGTTTTTTCTAACACATATGTCTACCTTGGATACCAGTATCTCTAAAGAATCCTTTAAAAAAATAAGGATTTTCGCCTCAAACTTTCACTTTAACCTCAAATGTTAGCTGGAGTACGGGACTAGGAAGCTTTCCAAAGCTTTATTTGGCTACTCTTTCCCTATTAAAGCTCACTGACAGCTAGATTTCTCTATATTCTGATGTGAAGCACATTAATAAACTATGAACAAACAAAAGACAGCTGTGAATAACCTAAACCAGCACTGTCTGTCATTGTTCTTCCAGTAAGGGAGGAAAAAAGACATTAGGGAAAATTTCAATAACAAAATTTGACAAAAACTAAACCTGCACTTTATTATTCACAAAAATAAAACAAAAACACAAAGCAAAAGAAACTAAAATCAGATTTTCCTGGCTAAGCAAAACAGTAAAAGCTTCATGCATGTATGTGTATACACACACACATATAAATAAATTCTCAAATTAATTTGAGGCCTTCTGTTGCTAGATAACTGCTGCTTCTACATGCAGAAAACAATTGGGAATACTTTGGTATAATTAGGGACAGAACTTAAATATTCATTTCCTTCATGATGGTATTAATTATACATTTTAAACAAGAAACAGAACTGTTGCTCTTAAGAATTATGCCCTAAAAGTTTTGTAAAACATGACTTTTCAACGATGAGCTAAAGCTCTTCCTTTCTACTTTTTTGCTGCAAGATTGACCCCGACTAGTTTTCTTGATTTGTATTCTCATTATATGGAATATCTGTTGCCTAAAGGAGCTCCATTCACCACCTTTTTTCAGCCTACCACCCACGAGGTCCAAGCTCAAAAAGGGCTACATGTTTCTAACAAACATATTACACCATTTTAGTTGTCTATATCCAGTGATTACATACTACTTGTGTTCATCTGTCTGCTTAGGTCTTCACTAACCAGTCAACAAAAAAACACATAAATCTTCACACCACAGAGCCATTTAACACCCGTCTCTTACTTGCATTCACTGGGCTATTCCCAAATAAGCATCTCCTTCCTAAATCATGTGGTCTCACAAGTATCTATTGGATCTGGCCTCATCCCAGACAACCAGGACAAGAAGAAATGTACTGTACATCTGTTCCCTGTTTACTCTGAAGGTGAAGATATGTTCTGAATAACCAACCTGCCTGGCTGGAACCAGAGACTTACAACTAGATTTCATGCAAACCACAGTTACCACCTGACCTTGAAACTATGAGGTAGTTTGGTCTGGATTTCTCTCACTGTCTCCTGCTTAAATTATTATGGTGCTGCAAATAAATAATTTCTTGGACTTATTGTCCCATGTCCCAACTGAGTGCCATAACTACCAGCCTATAAACTCAGTTTTTCATTCTTAATCTTTCATCCTCATCTGTGGTCCAATGAATGCTTAATTAAACACACATTCAATAGCAAATTACACTGTCAATCATACTCAGTCTGAAACCACTGGGAGCTTTGTAAGTCTGTTATTGGGACTCAGATCAGAATAACTTTGAAAAGTCCGTTTGTTTTCTCTCACACACTCTTGTATCCTTTCTTTACCAGGAGTCTCCCTAGAAAAAACATGCAAATCAATCTTGCCACCGGCAATTAATAATGTTGATAACTATAAATTCATAAACCTTGTCCATCAGGATCAAACACACAAGCATGCTCATGTGCAAGATGCTGATGCAGAGGAACATGTGTATAAACTACTCATTAATGGTAAGGAAAAAGGAGAGATTATTTTTAGCCTCTATTTAATAATAAAATCTGCAATAACAATTCCCATACAATAAATTGTCTTTAGTGTGCAGAATATTAGCAGAGTGTCTCATTATGCTCCACACCTTTACCTTTTTAAAAGGAGGAATTACATTTGAATTTCGCAAATTACATTTCAGATGAGAGATATCTTATGCAAGTGATTTAGATGTTGACAAATGAGGCAAGGTATTAATTACTGCAGTGTTTTCCCTACTGTGTGAGAAATATTAAATCACGGCGTCAAACATATTATCCGGCAATATAGGAATAAACTTAGGTAAGAGTATGTGTAGGTTAATTAAAATAATTCTCTAATTTCTTACTTAAACTTTGATATTATTTAATATACTATGAAAACACTTCCTAGTTTGACTACCATAATAAACTAGCCATGGATGCTAGTGGCAAAAACTTTGTTTACTATCAACCTCTCCTGCAAGCTTCGATTTTTCGACTACTCAGACTGCACATTTCATGAAAATTTGGTATGACATTCTGCTCCAGATAAGTCAACAGAAGGTATGGTATTGATTGTAACAAGGCCAGGATTTTACTTCCTGTACTTCAGGGAGGAGACAATTTAAGATGCTTTTTGCAGGGATTGATGAAACTTTCATCAAAATTAATAGTTGAAGCTCATTCCATCAGTCTGCAAACTTGCCACAAATTATTTATCTGCTTATCTTTGCTCAATATGTTTAATATCTACCTAAATTTCTGATGATACATCTTGCAGATTGTTATCTCCTTTCTTATCAGTGGCATATTAGGCTACCCTTTCAGTCTCCACTAAATAATTTCTTCTGAAACCGTGAGAGGGGAGCAAGGGAAGAGAAAGAATGTCAAACAACTGATAAAGTGTTTTGCAAATGTAGAGTCTGTGCCTAATTCTTGTCAAGAGGAGGATTCCCCCATCTTAACTGGGATAATTTCTACATGTTTGTCAGAAATAGAAGTGATGAGAAATGTTGGTTTAATTAGTTCAATACAGTTAAATCTTAGCAAAAAAATCCATGGTCCCCAGCACTCTTCCCAACAGAGGAATTTACAATCAAGCAGAGACATCTATGCAGACTTCAATTTCAGTTCAGTAATTTCCCATACCCACAGATACTGCAGGCTGTGCAATTCCCAACAGTATTTAGACCTTGAGCTCATTTCAGTAAGGTAGGACATTTTGTATTAAAGTTATAGGGCAACTTTATGGACTTCAGAAAAGTTAATTTCATCTTCCAATTTAAAAAGAAAAAACCCTATTCTCTCCTTATAGCAGCTGACACCAGCAGGACTAATCAACCTGGTAATTTTCTAATCTGTGCTAATGACAACAGTGATTAGCTGCAGGCCAGCTGGGTCACTAAACAGTTGATTTATATCATAGTTAAAATGAGAGCTCAGAAAAAAAAAGGCTTATACTTATCTCTAGTCTCCAAAATTAAAGGTTAAATCTGACCTTGGGATTTGGGGGCTTTTTTTTTTTGTTCTTTACCTAGAATACTTGTGGCTCTTCATGTTCATTGACAATACCATATGGAAGTCCGGTGCCACTGAAAAGAGGAGCTTTGTAAATTGAAAAATAAGGAGGGAAGCATTTTACTCCCTTACTAAATCTCCTGTTTTATTCTCTTCCTATTGAAATGCAAGTATTTCAGCTAATCACCATGTAGTGGATACATTCCTTCACTTATCTTGTTCAATAAACAGAATCCCAAGTTAATTGATTCCACACTTTCATGACACTGAACTAAGATTAACAGAAAACACTGCAACTTTAAACTGCTAAAAACCCCTCTTCCAGTCAGGCAATTGTAATTAGTACTTTGATTTTGCAATAGGGTGAAAATCTTTATTCTGTATGTTGCACAGACTTTTAAGATGTTCATTTGGAGAGTCCAATAGTCACAAATTGTTTATTTTACCTTATTATATTGGAAGCTTATGGCATTAAACCAAACTTACATAAAAGATCAATGAATTATTAAACTTTTTAAAGGAAAATAAATGGAAAAACAATGGTATTCACCTTCACCTACTGAATGATCCAAGGAAATGGGACTTCATCTGGTTATTTTAGAGACAGAAACTAATAATGAAACTTACTTTAATTAACAGCAGCCTCTTTCTTTCAAGAATAGGGGAAAAGTTTCTGGAGAGCTGCAAATATTAAGGCCAAATAACACAACTGCGAAGGTGTTTGGTTTATATATTTTGAACTTCCATTGGATTGAAGGTAAATTCCTTGTTTCAGTATTTTTTACACACAGTTGTAGAAAAACCTACGGTAGCTTCTTGGGAGAAGTGACAACACTATCAGGGATAATCCAAACTACATGACCTTTTTCAAGTTTTCCCCTGCTGAAATGAATTAACAAACATGTTTTCCCCAGTGTTCCACATTCTAATGAAATGCAGAAAATTAGCACCTCTCTCTCTCTCAATGAAATTAAACCTATCTATAACTCTCATTCTTCATCTGTCTAGTCAGAACAGGAGTGCTGTTAATTCAAACTATTTTGAACAACCTCCATGAAGAATGATGAGACACTAAGTTGAAATAGTTTTTTGCATTTTTGAAGATGCAAGCTGTCATTTTTATTTTGTACTAATACATTTTGCTGCTACAGTATGTTCTTCCATTAATGCACAGTTATCAAACAATGTGCACGGAAAACACGATGGCTTTTGCCTAAGACAAGGATGTATTCTAGTGCTTTAGTATGTATAATAGAAGGAAGACAGGTTATATCTCTGCTATAACTGTAGCAGTAAGAAAACCACCTGACTAAATTATCTACCTAATTTTACATGTCTGAAGTTAGACAACCACATTTCTGCTGAGTTATTTCCAGACCAGTTTTGCAAAGTACTTGATCATTTGCCAGCCTGAAAAGATGTAAAAAGCCAAATGGCCTATTTAGATGTTTCAGGGCAGATGCAAGCTTAGGTTCTGTGCTGAGTAAGATCATTACATCCTTGTCTATGATTAGTCCTCAATCTTTACTGTAGCTATTTCATTCCTCTGAAACTAGGCCACCTATTTCTTTGCCTAGGATTTTGGTTAGGAACAGAAATACTGTCATACTAGACTGAGTTAAGGCCTACCTACTTCATCATCTCCACCAGCACACACCACTAGAGAAAAAAAGGGAAGGAACCAGACATGTAACAATCATCTCCCTCCATTTATCCATCTACAAAAGCCTCTAAAGGTTGAAGCTGGAGGTTTAATATTGCTTCTATATTCTTCTTACCATTAGGTTTACTCTGAATACTCCTATTTTTCATCTATATTTTTGCATCTTGCTATTTTTTTCCCTCAACAGCTTCCAATACCAGAGTTAAACATTAATTGTACATTGTGTGGTTAAAGAGAAATGTATTTTCTTTTTCCAATTTTAAGCTAAACTCCTTTTTTCCCCATGTGAACTTTCATTGTTTCTTGTTGTCTTGACTACCCAAGGCAAACAAGTTTGAAAATAGCAGCACAGACCTCTAATAAATAGCATTTTTGATACTGAATCAGAATAACTTGTCTAATTCACAGAGATATTTTGATAATTAATTATCAATATATGTATTCACAGACATGGTACGCCTAAAAGCCCAGTCCCACTTCACTGAATTCACTGAACTTAAATGCACGCTTCTATGCAAGGCTTTGAAGATTAAAGTCTAATATGATAAAAGTTAAATATAAATCAGCAGCATCTAAAGCTTTTTTTAAAGGAAAAAAGAATTCCATACATTAAATTGATTTCTGTTATTAAAAACAGTAACAGTCATAACAAGTTAATGCCTACCTTCCGGAAATAGTTGATGTTACCATCCTACTATTAGAAGAGATGGGGTCTGGGACCTCAACAAAATATGCCTTTTTACTTCGGATAAAATCCCAGTAGCATAGATGTAGATGGACTCTTCCAAACATTGTTAAAATTAAAGATTGTTAATGGTATTCCAGCCCTCTCCAAAAATTGAGACTCAAGGGTGGTATAATCACATAAAAAGAAAACAGCCTTCCATCTGTCTCTGTGGCTGAGTAGGAGGCCGAAAAAACTGCATCAATTAAGAAGAATAAAGAAAACATCTACCAACATAATTGAGGCACTGGCACTATTATCAGGAAGATAATCCAATATTATCTTCTGACTGTCTTCAAAGAAGATACTCGTGTCCACAGATATTTTAAAATAACTAAGTGCACTATCAAACCACAAAACCATTTAAAGGAAAATGCTGAATAAGCCACTTGGGATTAGAATAAGTTACTCTGTGATTCTGTGGCAGTCACAGAGCATTTTAAATTATGCTCATAATATTTTTTTCCTCAGGAAGGTTGTGCAATGTACCTTAATGGAGTGGAAATTTGCATACCTAGTATAGAAGTCTGCTGAACTGAACAGTACTAAAATATTTTTTCCCTACCAACAGTAACCTTTTCTTTAAAAAGAGCTACAACACACTACATGCAGGTTCATCTACTGATGAATATGTATTGTTATGGAAATTTATCTGAAATGTGTATCATAATAGTTGGCATGGCAGGATATAACATGTCAGGAGTTTTGTAAGTTACTTCCAAGGATATGAAACTTCCCCCAGGTATCAGAATGTATTATAGTGTTGTAACATTGAGATGATATATTTACATTTTATATATTTATAAATTTTATATTTAGATATAAATATATTTATATCTATATTTATATTTTATATCTAAATTTTTGTAACATCATTAAAGTTAACTAATAATCATCAGTTAGTACTTATAAAATCTTCTGAACTTGAAAAGGCATATATAAATGCTGAATACCATTTGTTAGCAATAGCCACTTTTGTAAGTTCCTTACCATTTCTCTCCTGAAGCAAATCACAGAGCAGAAATCCTAAGAAATTATGTTCTCACTTACATTTCTGACTAAGCTGCAGAACAAAAATATCCAGCTTGAACTGTTGCGCAAACCCTAGTTGGAGGCTATACTATCAGTAACTTTTGCAATTAATTGTAATCATTATGGAATTGATGTTAGTGCTTTGCTTTGGAGTGATGGGAAAAGAGTAAACTCCTTGTTTTTAAAAAAGATACAGATATAAGTGAGGAGGAAATACGAAAAAAATGTAGTTCCTCAAGCATTTTTGCAGGAAACCCAGTCATCGTGAGCAGATCTATTTTCATTTTCTCTTTGACTAGAGTTTCTCTTCACTACTCTCACACTGCTCTGTTCCAAACAGCTGAATGTCTGATGAAAGGGCTAACACACATACTTTCAAAAGCGCTTCATCATATATGTATATATTTATTTATGTCTGACACCATCCTAATGAAGTGTCATGGAAAATACCAGCAATAAATAACAATCTCAGCCAAGAAAGCAGAGTGCTCATGTTATGGTTTTCAAGTGAAATTTTCCATACTTCTTATTAACTGGTCAAAAGCATGCAGTCATTTAATAAAGTGATTTATAAACTCATTCATGACTAATTATGTCAGAAAAATATTTATATTTGAAGTCTTGGTTGATTTCGTTCTAAGAACACGACTTATTAATATATTTATTCTGGAAAATTACACCACCACCCCCTGCAATGACAATGACCTTGTGAGGAACAAAGTGAAGCTCAACTACCTTCTCTCTTCTATATATGACATACATTATCACAACAGAAGTTAAATATAATTTCCTTAATGGAAAAAGGATGTCCTTAATTGCTTTATATAAAAATCAATTTAAATAGCAGAAGATGGAAAATGTCAAACCCTTAAAAACTTACTAATTATATTTCCAAATGTGATTTACCATTTACAGTTCTGTTATTGACAGATTTAGAAGACAGAGATAATTTCGTGAGTCTAGGAGGAACACTAGTAACTTGTGTTACAAAACATATAAATGGTATATAATAGCATTATATTTCAAGAGATACCACAGTCAGTCTATCTGTTCTATAAAACTTTTCCCACTTAAAAGGTACTTTGGAGCTAGCTGAAGTACCAGATTTGGGTAGTGAGCTATTCACAGATTTTTAAGACCAGGTGAGAGTATAAAATTATCTGGTTTGATTATGTACTTTTGTGGGTTATAATACATATGTGCATATTTGGAAAAACAAATACACATCACCATTAGTGCTGACAGATTCACAGAGGATGACAAGCAACTTTGAAATCCTGGCATTTAAACTGTCACAGAAATACTGAGCAGCCCTGGTAGCATAGCTTTAATTCACTATCATTTTAGTAGTTTCCAGATGAATGTTTTCTGTTTAACTGTAAATACCACTGGTAAGGTAATGACCTTACTGGCTTCTGTGTTGCCAATAATTTCAAAGTTCTCTTTCAAAAGGAAACATATTGTCCCGCCTATTTATATCAAAATGGCTTGTTGTTTTCCTATATTTTTTCTAACAGCTTCTATAACAAAGGCATTCTCCTTACAAGAAAGAAATATAAAACCAGTTTACAACACAGCAATCAGCAAGATTAAACTCACAGACCAAATATACTGCTTTCATCAGCAAATGTAAAGAAATGAGGTGTGAGATCAAAGTTGGATTCAGACAAATTTAGATCAAACTATCTGTGAGGTTAAGCCCAGTCAGACCATCTTGAGTTCCTGGCAAGAACTGAAACACATCTTGAAAGTAGGCCTTTTCCTATGTAAAAATATGTATGTGGCATTATGAACTCAAATAATGTGTATATTGGAACTGGCATGGCCAAAACAGAACTTAACACTGAAGAACAGGTTTTCTCCATTCTACAGTTCTTCTCTGGCTGCCAAGAGTTCCTTCCATAATTAAAACCCCCCAAAACCAGCCCACACATCCTCCCCATGCATTCTCTATGCTTGAAAAACTCAGGCTATAGGCTGAAGAAAGGCTCAATATCTGTGTTCTTTGCATCATATGTCTTCTCCATCTGATCTACAAGGAAATTCAAATAAATTAAGAATACAGTGCACCTGAGAGTAAAATAAAGGTATGTTTTACACAGCACAGTAGGAGTCCCACTCTGCTCTTGGTCAGAGATATGAGGGAGTTCATTCACCTGAACTGGTTGTTGAAATAACAACTGATTCTCAAACTTCCTATTAAAACTAACATCGAGCATGCATCCTAAGAGGTTGGGGGTTTTTTCATACTTGCTTGAGTGGCTCACTTACCCTTCTTCCTACAACTCCAACTGGATTTTGCCTCTTCTGAAGCATGCTAAGGATGTCTACTTACCACTGCATGTGTCTTTGCAGAACTCTTCCTCCCTAAACTTGGTTGATGCCTGCCCACTTTTGCTCTCAGTGTTACAAGCCCGAAGCTACAGCAAGCCCAGTGTTATCAGTGCCCTCCATTTGAACCTACTTCAGAGCCAGTGAGCAAATAGTATAGCAGTCAGAGATGGAGGAAGAAGAGCAACATCAAGTTTCAATTAGAAAATTCAGTGATAGTCAACTTTTCTCTCACCTAAGCTTACCATTTGAGCAGCCCTGTTGACTAAAAGAGTTTCTTCTGACATACTGGGGGAGATGAGGCTTACAATGTATTTCATGAGAATGACTAAGCAAGGAGGCGAAATCAATCATAAATCTTGTCTGGAGCAAGAATGAGAGCAGGCCCAGGGTACTAAAGCTGAAATATTATTCTTTTAACTTGATTGGTTTTGTGCTTTAAAAGCTTTTGGGTGACGGTTGTTATACTTTTGCTTTGCTAGATGCTTTTCTATAACACAGACATGCCGTTACATTCTTTGCTCCCTACAGCCATTTTATACAGTGATTCAGTTCCAACACAAAAATACTTCCCCACCTCCCAATTGATTATGTTGTTTAAAGCTGCTGATGGAAAAGGCTGTCCACCTAGTGATACCCTGAAGGTTGCAAGGCACTTCATAACACTGTCAGTCATCCTGTCACACCCTGCTATTAGAAAACCTCCTTTCACTTCTGCCATAACTGATTTCCACTTCACTTCATGCCACAGTGAGTTTTCCTCAAGTCATTCTTGTTAAATTCAGTTCCACAACTGAAGAAATTAATGTCTAAGCACTCTTTTCTTTAATCAAAGAACTCTCTCTTTCATATTTTCACCTTCACATAATATCTCTAACAGATATTATCTTTCATATGGATTGGAACCAAAAACGTCAGAAAAAGGTATCAGAACCACAGCACAGGAAAACATGGGAAATTAGTCCATTCTCAGAAAGCCTTCTGTTCCCTGGCACATAAAGACTGATTTAAACGCAGAAGCAGGAGGTTTTAATGTGAACTCTGGTTATTATTTTTATCTATATAACTTTAAGCATCAGGGAATTCCTCTCAGATGAGGTCCAGGGAAATCCAGTTTGTCTCTGATTCAGTAACCAAGTTGAGCTCACATCAGGCTTCTGTCTGGGACTTTCTAGAGGAAGGTGAAGATACTCACTGAACACTGAGTTGAAAAGAAATGTACCTTCTTCAAATAATATATCTGCCTGTTTCTCCATTTTATCATCACTTTGAGCCTTTCCCATTAGCCATTTTTTGGTTGGAACTTAGCCAAGAAATGCCCTCTTTGAAATTAACAAGGTTGAATGAAAAAGCAACAGAAGGGTAGCAAATCATAGCCCTTTACTCATATACTTATATGAAAAATGCCACACTATACCTTGAAACGTCAGACTTATTGTTCAAGATAGAACATTTCTCTTGCAGAGACTTTTAAGAACCACATCTGTTTTCCAGGCTATTCTTTTTCTGGCTTGTTAAAAATGAAGATGAAATTTCATGTGACGACTTAAAATAAACATATAAAACCTGCAATATAAAAGTTCATGTTTGTTTAGAATTGCAAAATGGCATATTTAAGTTATCGGAAAATTGGACTGTGTGAAGCTTACATGGACTTATCATCTATGAGCATTATTGTATATAATACAATGGTATTTGAAAATAAATAAAATTATAGGTAGAAATATACATAAAATAATGCTAAAAAAATTTCTATCAAACCAAAGCAAATTAAAAGCCGATATATGAAATAAAATTAAAACAGAAGAGCTGACATTTATGAAGAAAATCTATCAGCTTGGAGAATGAGAACTGATACTGTTACTGATGTTTTTCAAGCAAAGCAGCATATGTCACACTGTCAGGAAATATCAGAAGCAGTTAAAAATCAAAGCAATTCATACTAAATAATATTTTTAATTACTTTGATGGAAATAGATTAGTGATTAGATTGCAAAATGAGCCTAAACAAGGAAACAGCTTAAAACAGGAACTATTCCTTTTTTTCCTTTTAAAATCTTTTTTCACATAAGCAGGAACAGAAATGAAAAACATTCAAGTACATTGCATCTACAGAGTTACAGAAAGCAAAAATTTACTGTCACTTCTAACACAAGTACTAAAGTGTATTAGATGAAGTCAGTGTGTGGTTTGCTCTCAATAAGAAAGAGGTATTTCTTTACCGAATGTTACACTGTGAAATTTTTCAGGATATTTTGGATGCAAAATATTTCTGTGAGTTCAAGAAGCAGTTGAACCTGTTTATAGAAATATCTTCCCAGGGTTATTAGTACAGAACCATTACCTCTGACTTGGGAAGCACCTAGGCAGCAAATCACTGGAGATAGTCTGTAGAGTATGCTGGAAGAGTATCACTAGATCTTTGTCCTGTGCTTACACTCTTCCCTTGGCATTTGCTTTTGGTAACTATTGGAGAGAAAATGCTGGGATAGCCATTCCTTTGGTAGCTGTTGGTGTTATGTTTTTATGAGAAAGAAAATACACTACATACCTGAACTTCTAGAGACAATGCCTACCACCAATACCAACTCATGGCCATGCTCTGCCATAGGGCAGTGGCAGGCAATCGGAATTCCCTCTGCTTTTCACCTTGCACACCAGAGAGCCTCCAGCCAGCAAACACAGGAACATGGAGACTCTCTACCACGTTGCCTTTCCAGAAATAGAAAGACATCGCCTTGATTATCTATGGGTAGGAAGAATAAGAGAAAGCAAAGGAGGAGCCAATAAAGTCACATTCAAGATTGCCAGGGTAACAAAGAACTATTTTGAGCAGGGCCAGAGTCTTAACAACCTTTACTGTTAGAAATCCTTTGGCAATCCATGGATATTTTCCTCATTTAGTGGTTAGTCCATGCACTGATCAAGAAATGATGAACAGCTAATTAAAGTGTGTTATATGGCAAAAATATGAAATCCAGCTTTACTAATGGCATCTCTTCATTATCAAGTGTTTCCTTACAGTACAGTTTTTCTTATTTCTTCACTGCTTAACTATAGAAAGATCAGTTAAAGCAGGATGTGCAATAAATCTATCTCCTTAACAAGCTACTGTACAGCAGGAGTCTTTGCAGGCTCTGTTTATATGGACAGCAGCATTTTTAGTTAATCTCACACTAGCTTTACCAATCTTCTATGGAGAAATCCAAAGCACAGAAAACTGAAAGCATATTGTTTGTGAAAACCTCCATATGCTGAGAGCAACTTATTTCTTAGAGCAAGTGGCAAAACAGTTGGACCATTTTTCTTAAAGATGTGACAACCAAATGCTGAGACAGAACAAAGACAGCAACTAAAAAAAAAAGACATAGTGAGTGGGGATGAATATGGTCTATCATTATGAACTAGATTCACACTGTGACTGGCAGGTGACAGACCAGATTCTTTGCGGTTTAAATTATTTTGCAAATGTTCATGCCAATTTACGTTCTTTTCATATTACTGATGTTATTACCATTACAGTATTGTAGCTAAGTGTTAAAATTAAAACATGCCTATTTCTCTTTATTGCAACTAGACCATGCTTTCCCTGTTTGGACATGTGTAGAATCAGGAAAAATCTTCCTTTTCTTCTTCCTCCTCCTCCTCCTGCACCTTTCCACTCCACAGTTTCAAACTCAAGATTTTTACTTTATAAAAGAAAATCACAATCTCCATTTACATAAGCAGGCAGAATCTCAGTTAGCTTCTCCTATGATGATTAGAATGTATAATTGTAGTCAGTATATTCACTGACTTCTTGTTTCACTAAACATAAGGTTCAGAGGGTTAGTGACCCTAAAGAAAAATACTGATCTCAGCTTTGCCTCAGTTAATACTTCCTTTCCAAGTTAATTGCAATTTTCTTGTTGGTCAAAATTAAACTTTATATAAAACTGTTATACATTAAACTTATGAAGAAATTAAGAAGCTTTTATGCTGAAATAGTAAAATGCAAAAAGTCAGGTCAGGTGCTCAAAACTGAAAGCCACAGCTCATTGGATTACTGATCCAGAACATGCCTTGATGCCTTATCTCTAATTCAAATATATTACCTTGTAGCAAAACACATGCAATACAAGCATTAATTGATCATATTTACTACCATGGAAACAGCACTTCTTGCTTTTAAACAGCTTTGCAAACATTAACTAGTCTCCAAAACTGCTGGGGAGACAGGAAACCACTGTATCTCTGAGGATCTGAGTCAAAGCAGTGAGATGACTGAAAAAAGCAATTAAATTCTTAATTGTAACTATAGCCAATACAGAATTACTTAGCTTTAAAATACAGTAAAGTGAACTTCATTACACAGCTAACACCTAACAGGTCGTGTCAGTCTCGTAAACTCACATCTTAAATATGTATGTCAGCATTTGGAACAAGTCATAAGAATTGGAATAACACTAAAATAAATTGATTTATAATTTCATTTCTGGTGTAATTAAACTTCTAAAGTACTGCTTCACATTGGTATCAAACAAATGTTCAATTATTTGCCTTTGACTATATTTTTGGAATGCATTTTATAATAGCATCACAATATGATTTTGCTTTCTCAGTGTCACAAACATGAGTAGTATAGGAACAGCATGGAAATATATTCACTTAAGAGCACAAGAACTGTGCTATAAGAGAAAAGTTTAGTTCAGTTTTGTCTCTAACACAATGGCTGTTAGGGGTAAATCAAAAGATGTATGAGCAAACTGGTCCTTCATTTCGGATGACATCTCAGCTGACAAACAAACTTTTGGGACATCTGCAACTGCAGACTGTACCTGGATAACCTTATTTTATAGTTTCTGAATGATCTATCCTCCACTAATCTGCTTAATTTCTTGCTTTGAATTTATTTATAATTTTGGCTCCTAAGACTTCCCATGGCAATGCTTTCCATATGCAAGTTAAGTGTTATGTGAAGAAGTATCTCCTGTCTGATAATTTTGGAGCCATCCAATTAAATTATGGTATGTGACAACTCTGTTCCGTATTCACTTCCCCTACAGAATTCATTGAAGTCTGCTGCATCTCCCTGTTGCATCTTTAATGCAGCTCTGGCTTGAAGCATAGTCAGAGATAACACTTCACAGGAGCACAGAAGACACAATTTTAAGTCCTAGATCATTCGTAATAGAATTCCAGTAATGTTTACCATTGCCTTGGGAGTCTTTTCAGTCTTTCCCGGCAGAGCAGACTACATTAGTTGCTCAAAGAAGAGGGAGGTGATTTGCATAATGCCATGCATTAATATGAAAGGTTTTGCAGTTCATTGGAAAGTTACTATTATCATAAAAGCTGGGGTTTTTTTTGTGTTGCTACTGGACTATTAGCTTTGGTGGTCAATGTTTCCTTCCTGTACATGCAACCGAGATGTATTTCTCCTCTCGCCCATCCCATTCTGTTTCTCCCAACCAAAACCCTAGAATAGTTTCGTAGACAATAATGTTACAAAACTTCCATTTTCTAACACAAACAAAAAAATGAAACAACCCTGAAACTTTTTGATTCATGAGTCTATCTTTATGCAGCAGTGATGAGAATGAACAAAACAACAAAAAAAAATCACTGCTTTTCCATCAGTGGAAGAACTGAGTTTTTATTTCCTTTCTCATTTAATCTACACCTTTAGTTTTACAGAGCCATGTGAAATTTGTCTATCTTAAGAACACTAACTTTGGGGCCAGACTGGAAAGGAGATTCAGCTCTTTTTGGGAGAAGGGTCAAGAAAGCATAGCATGATCTTGTGAATTCATTTCTAGTTCCCAGAAAGCCACTTCCCTGTGGACAGGAAGTTGGTGATATGGAAACCAAAAATTCCATTTCCAAATGAAAATTAAAATTTGTTGGCAGGGAGGAAACTGCAACATTAGAAATTTCAAGCAAATAAAGGAAATGACAGGAAAAGTCACTCATTAGACAAATCAGTGCAGGATTACAGGGTAAAAAGAATTATTCAGCCTAATTATACCAGGAAAACATAAAATTTAATGCGTAATTTTGCCTATGAAATTCACAGTGCTGTGGAAGTCTGGGAGAAAAGATATCATGGCTTACCAGCTGTATTGTTTTTTTCTTTTTCTTTTTTACTCTTTTCTGCTTTCACAAAAGGCATGAAGCTAATTTACTTTAAAACATTTATTTGATCTGATAGTGTTATATAAAGAGGTATATTGGTAACTCAAGGAAACCTCACACAAGTTATTTTTTCCTTTCTTCTTAGGTTCATATGAACTAAGAAGATGATCATAAAGTGAAAACACTTTCTGTTTACCAACTCACTGATGTTAATACTTTTCAGCATTCTTCTCAGGTCAGGCATTATAATCATAAAAAGTTGCCTGAGAAATTAATTCCCATATCTACTAGCAAAAATACTGAAAAACTGAACATACAAAGGCAAATAGAGAGATTTTGCCTGTGAACCAATTCCTTTACTTGTGGATGTGATTAGGCTCATAAAAATGTGTTTGCCAGGGACCTAACGGCACATAAAGCATTGCTCTGAAAGAGGCATTTTCTTCTGACAGCATGACTAACTGGTGTCAATGGTTTCACTTTTAGTTATCAGTGGTCTGGTAATGAACTTCTGATCTTTTAAATTAAATGCTTGGAGGTCAATTACATTTACAACTGGCTTAATTAAATGTTACATTTGCATGTTGATATCAAATTTGGCTTTGAAATGATACTATGTTCCTAGACACAGGTATACTGGGCACCACAAGTAGTGTTTGTTAATAACGTGCTGATGTAGATAGTCAAACTCAAAAGCAGCAGCAGGAAAGTTAAAGCAAATTAAGTATTTGTCAGCTATAACAGCTATGACTGAATCTGATCCCCACAGTAGTGTGAAGTTAATACACTACAGCTAAGTGAGAAGCCAAGGCTGCAGGTCATAGAAAGCTCCAACTCCCTGTTTCCTCCTCCTTCTACTGAAGCAGACAGTTCTGCCTCCTGCTTGCTTTTAAAAATATCATTATATTTATATAATAGTACTAGTATATAATAGTAATATATAATTAATAATATAAAAATAGTGAAATTAAACACTGCACTTCTATCTTTACCCATCAGACAAGTGTTTTCTCTAACAAAGGCTCTAATAAGAAGTGCATGTTACATTTCAGTTCCTCTTCCCGTGTATTTAACAGTACTCTACAAGAATGGAAGAATACAAAAAAGATACTTTTTGGAAAAAATATGAAAGTTTAAATAAGCTAAACTACTAAAGTTAGAGAAGCTCCCACTGAAAAAGCCAAAGCCCTGTAAATACCGTTTACCCTGCAGCAGGGATGGACTGGATGACCTGCTAAGCTCCTTCTACCTTTTTGTCATTCCCCGATGTATTGAGGAAGCCATTTGCTGTTCACAAGTGGTGTTAAATTTGTAACCCCGTGGCACCCTACCACAATATTGAGCGCCATCTCCTGGCAATTTTCAAGCCAGGTACTCAGACAGACGGACACACACCTGTGTCCCGTACTGGGATAGACAAGAGCAGCCTGTTTGATCAGTAAATCGTGGAAGCATGCTGGCTGGAACAGTGACAGCACATCCCATCCCATGAAGCCTGTCCCATCCAACAATCAACAGTTTCTCCTTAGTCACTCAAAATCAGAAATAAACTTGATAGCTAATATTTTACATCTAAAAAAGTATGTAGATCAGTTCCAGCAATGTTTCGAGTCATCAGTGGATTAAAATCCTCTGAAATGCATGCAGTAATTTGATCCAATTGGTAGTTTTTTCCACTTAATGATTTAAAAAGCCAAATTTGAGTTTTTGGGATTAAAAACCCCAAATCTGGTCTTCCCACCTTTACTCATCTGTGCAGAGGAAACATTTTTGCAAGCAGAGGAGACAGCTTTGTAACTCAACCAATCATGGAAACAGATCTGTCAGCTTCCCATGCCTATATCCCGAAAACTCTCCAGACCGCATTTGAAACGTTTACATAAGACCTACACTTCCCAATCACCAAAGAGCAGGCAGCCAACGTTCCTGTTCCTCAGTGTGTTCTCTCCCAGTATCCACATTGTTTTCATACTCTAAATCATTGTGTTTCTAAAAAAGGTCAAACTAGCTCATGACAAAATACCCCCCAACAATCTACCAAAAAAACAAAGCCAACTGCTGCCTTGCCATGGATACTTTTGTTGTCATGGCACAGAGCAACAGAATAAAGCTGATTCCTTAGAGGTGAAAATCTCTGCAAGTTTTGAAGCTGGCAGCTCTATTTTAAACCCCCCCACAATCCTGTGGTATGAAAAATTTTGATACTATGCTAGCACCTTGGCTATATGACAATAACAAAACATTGTCACATGGAATGCCACACTGGTATAAGTTCTCCCACAATCTTAATTTTTTCCACACTAAATAAAGTTTGTTTCTCAGCTGGAAAATGTCCTGATAAGAGAAATAATTCTTTCTTTATTTGGTTTCCCATGTGAGATTTAGTTTACTGGTTCAGTGGTTCTTCCAGTGGTCAGTCTGGTCAATGCATACGAAGAAGTCCTAAAAACCTTCCCCTCTTTGGACTGAGTTAATACCATTACACAGTTGCTATGTGTCTGTCTGTACAAGATAGCCAAAGTATATCCATTAATTTACTTTCTTTTATGTATTAGAAAATCATTAACTCATTGAACTAGGCTTTGTTTAAGAATCTGTAAGGGTGGTTATGTAGTGTTTTCCTTGGCCATGCTACAAAAACTCATTCAATTACAATTCTGGTCCCTAATGGTTTGCCTCTTATCAGAGTCACACCAGGAATTTGAGTGTGTTCAAAAGGCTCTTTGCATCTCTATTTACACTGTCTCTCAAGGCCTTAATTTATACATTTTGTTTTGCCTTTTTAAATAAATGTTGTGTTCAGAAATGCTGGGGTAGATGAATAACCAGATTTCACCCAGATGCTTGTTCTCAATCATGTAATTCAAAGTGCAGTACATGAGAGCCACATCCGCTCAAAAGCAAATCCGTGCCTGCAAGTGTTCCTCTAAAGCAGGCCTTTAAAATCAACCCCAGGAATCTGCATGGTCCTCCTGGAGCAGGGCCTCTCTACCAACCACAACATTATTCCAATTTGCATTTTCAGTCCCTCATGTTATCTTTTCTTCAACTTTATGTCACTGTTGACCCTCAGAGATCTATGCTAAAAGAAAAAAAAGTAAAATATTTACAGATGGTAAGATTCATGTATGGAACTTTGCCCCATATCATTGCAACCAATTACACTCTACATAAGATCCTGAAAGCTGCAGAGATCTATCACCACAAGTTGTTTCAAGTGCTCTCCTGGGACTAGGAAGAATTCTTGGATCAAAAGGACCAGATCTTGTCCCAGAGAGCATTGAGACCAGCAACTAAGTAACAACAAAATGAAACCAGCTCTGACCTCTACGTGCTCTTCTCTGGCTCAAGTTCCATCACTTATGAATGTCCTTGATTTCTGTCTCCTTAGGACATACTAGACAATAGCTGGCTGATCTCTGGAATAATTTTGCAAGGCATAAAAGAGTAAATCCAGAGAAAAGCTGTATTTTTACTGCTCGTTTGCTGATCGAGAGCATTTCCCTGAAGTCCTTAAAGATAATATCTTAACAAGTAATTCTCTATAAAATGCTTGCATTCCTTCATGTCTTACATCACAACTGCCCAGTTCTGTGTCCCAGCAAGGAGTTTCATCAAAGACAGATTTGGGACGAAAAGCAGAGCATACAGAGTCTGCTGTTGTGCATATGAAGTCTAAAATGGGAAAGAGAAATCAGAGACAGAGTACTAATTAAGCATGGACACTTTCAGATAAGTTAAAGAAAATGTGCAATTATTTTTATCCAGAAAATATACACTTTCAAAGTTTTATACAAATATTTATATAGACATGTTGCAATTAGCTAAAACATAGCCACTCAGCCTGCAACTCAAGACTTGTAAATACAGTTTTGCAAAGTGAGCTGCATTTGCTGGTTAGTGAGATGGCCTGAACCCCTTGTGACCCAATTTATAGCACTAGTCTCAACATCTAGAAGTACAAACATTCATACTGACAAAGTGGCAATGCAGAAAGGTGATTATATATATATGTATATAGGTATATTTTTACAAGTGTAAATTAAAGCAAACAAATTTTTCTCTTCAGGACTGAATTTACCCTATTCCTAATACACAGAAATTTATAGGAAGTGATACAAAGTAATGAAGAAACATATTAGCTTTGATATGCTAGTTATGTAGCAATTTTAGTTGTCATCTGAAGGATTACTTTGCATGTAACCTTAAAATGTTAATCCTGAATCTCAAAACTGTTCTCAGATTTATAATCCATCTGCAAATATGCTGTGGTTTTCAATTTAAAAAAGCTTCTAATTGTGTGATTTAGAGCAGATTTCCTCAGTAAGGCTACTAATTAATGCAAAATTATTGCTGAGAGTGAGATTCAGAGCTTCATAAAAGCAAAGCTAACTTTAAAGGAGTTTGTTGGGTGTTCTCCTACAGAACTGTGCCTTGTTGCTGGAATAGGAAGTTGCACTGCTGAAAGATGCCAAGAGTTTGTAAAGTAACATGCGGGTGCCAATTTTTCTTATGGATGTTTGTTTCCTTTATCTTATACCCATGTTGAGATCCTGCAACAAGCCTGCACATTAGCCATTTGCCAGTGTAAACAGATCTAATTGCAGAAGTAGGGTGGTAATCAGCATCTTATAGTGTCCTGAAATTAGGAAGCTGAAAGCACACTCATAAAACTGTATGCTCCTCCAAAGAATTAGTAGAATTCTTGAATATTTTTGTCCTTTTACACAGATCAATTTATTCCTCCCACAATTTCAATTTTTAAAATTTTGCACACAGGTACCTTTTTTGATGAAATCAGTCTTATCTAAAGTCTCATAATATTGCTGTCTTTTCCACTTGATATTATAATTGATTGATAGGGTTCTCGTCCCTTTAAAGCCAGGACGTTGTCATCACAGAAAGCTGTCGTTCAAGACAATACATGCAACTTCAATACAGTGACTCAAAGGAACAAAATTAAGCAGGTGAATACATGCTCACAAGATTAAGTCCTAATCATTTTTACCCTAGGGGGCCAAAAATGCATTAGAAATTTGGTATTGATACAACTTTCTGTATATGTGTATGTTTAAATCTAATTTTTTCTCTACGTGAATAATTTTACTACACATTTATATCCCTGGAAATGGTGCTTACTTCTGTAAACATCTTGAACCACAGCTGCACATTGTCATTAAGGAAAAGTCCTAAGGAAAACTGTATATGTTAATCTTATTACAAAGTGTTCCAATCAAAAAGCATTTTGTACTAGGCCTATACAAATTTTCTTAAATTCAATATGCTGTTACACTATTTCCTGTAGAATCATCTTCATTTCTCCTCCTCAGGTTTCATAGAGCTCTCTCTGAACATTAATCTTAGATGTTGTTCTTAATTAACTGACCCTGTAACCCAGTGAATCCACCCATAGAGGAGCAGCTGCATAAGCAAATAGTTCCAAACTTGGTAATGAATATAGTAAGTAGCTTTGCCTTATCTGACGCACAACAGTTTCTAATATGGTATTTGCCATTCATTGTTCATTTTCACCACTTTTAAAAATTAATTCTGGTGTAGTTGCATGGAATTGTCAATCTAATTTTCTTTTTCCATCAGAGTACTTACAGGTTCTCAACTGAAAGTGCAGGAGTAATCCAGCTGAACAGTACTGGTTGTAGTCTAAAAGTTAAGAGCATGTAGAAGGATCTTGCTGAATGAGGACAGATGAGTACTCCCACTGAGAAAGCAACACAGCTTCTGGGATAAACCCTGAGGTTGGCAGTGAAAGCCAGGTGGAAGACTGTGTTTGCTGTTTATATCAGCGAGACTTCTGCTCTCCAGAATACCCACGCTGCTGACCTTATTCAGACTAACAGTCTCAGCAGCCTCAGTGCCCCTGCTCATGTAAACTACTCCTCACCAGTGACTCAATCTGAATAACAGGAACATGAAGAAAGGATAATGAAAGTAGCAGCGATAAAATCCTGTCCCTTTGGAAATGACTGGTTGCATTCTTAGTGACTTCCATGTGGCCGGGGTACTTTTTTTTTTTCCTTCTTTTTTGGTGACTAGCAGAATATAACTGACATTGTAAACCTCTGTAAAGGTTTGTAAACCTATTGTAAAAGACATAACTCGGTATTGCACTATTGTGCACACTTTAGGAAGACCCTCTATCCTGCTGTCTCTAGCAGCTATGCAAAGGAGTGCTTAAACAGGCTCCTAACTGAAGACACCTTTATAAAGCATATTTAGGTAGGGTTCTACAATCCTAAACTTCTGGCCATTCACATAGCTGGTTTCATCTACCACTTGATTACCAGGCCCTTATGAATTATGTTTTTTGTCTTTTTCACTATACGAGTTCCTTTATTTTTCTTGAAGGTGCAGCTGAGATTCTTATCCAATAGCTTACTTTTTAAAACTGGTACTTAAAAATACCAGCAGCTTTCAAGGGGCTTGCAACAGCCACAAGTGTAGTCACTACTTTGTGTATTGTCAATTTGTAATTTGGTGGAGACATGAAAGATGTGTATTTTTGCAACAATACGGCTCTTGGAAGTATGGGCTTTTCTGCATAATAAAAAGAATGAAGTAAAGAAATCAATACATGATTCATATTAATAAAAATCCATTTAATATAATGATACTGAATTGCTATCAGAGCATAACATGGTTATATGATGTGAAATACTAAAGGTGGTAAATATAATCTGTATTTGCTTGTTTACAAGAAACTCTTTTGCTTGTTTATAAATACTGTTGCTTGAATAAAGAACAGTGAGAAATCGGTGTGCACCTGTTATGTTATCAAATCATACAAACCTGACAGAGAAACTTCTAAAAATGGGGTTAATGTATTTCAAATTTTGCTTAGCATATGCATATTTTTGCTTCCCTACAAAACAATTATTTTAAATTCAGGCACCTTCCAGTAAGACTAGAAATTTTGTAGTAACTTATGATTACTTACTGAGTCTACACATTTTTATAGCAATCCAGAGATGCAAGCATAAACAGTTTTTGATGCTTGCACAGAAATTGGATGTTTCATGGTAATGAAAAATGAACAGTAGAAGATTGTACTGGAAGTCCTTCCAATAGAAATAATTGACATGGTATGGCCCACCTGATATCTAGCCTGAACAGACTGTGGAAAGACATTGAAAGAAAGGAAAGGGGCAAAGAGTACAGACAAGAAACTAGCCAGTGACATTAATTACAAGACCATAACTATGCACTATTAAAAAAAAAAAAAAAAAAGAAAGAAAGAAAAAGAAACTAATACCTTAAAAAGTGTCAGAAAGGCCTATGCTCCAGTAAAATCTCTTCAGAGCTAGAATAATATAACATTAACTTCATATAAGCATATATATGCATTTCTAACAACTGTACTACATAAACAGCTATTTAAAATACGCCGCTTTTGCTCTAACTCAATTTTTAAAATCTTGCAAGCACTAAGATACTCTAAAATATATTGTGCTAGGTTAGGGAAGAGCAGTTGACCAGTACTTTTTCCTCATTAGTGTCATAGGACTCAGCATAGACAAGAGAGAATGTGTGTAATTGCAAACTACTTAAATATTCCACACAGATCTATTTTAAGCACTCATATTTCAATCAATGGTTCAGAAGGAAGCTGCAGTATAAACACACTCCATTCAACTAGATTTGCATATTGGTGTCAGTAGTTTGAATCAAACCAATTAGACCATGTAGTTATCTATGGAAAACATATGGCAGACTGATAAAAACCCACTTCTATGTTTAAAATCTACAGTATTTCATTTGCATAGCAAAAAGCAGCTGAAGTAGGATGTTATTCTTCAAGGACTAGACAAACTGATACAAAGAGAACTCCTTGGACCGGATCCTCAGCTGGTATAAATCACAGTGAATACACTGGTGAATTGAAATGAAACTACTCACTCTAAAAGCAAACACGTGCTCATATAGACACTGAATCAAGCACTGATTTCTCTTTGTTCTCAGTTCCTTATCCATAAAATGGGGCTATCCCATTTCCTCACCCATTCTTATTTCAATTAGAGCAAAAGCTCTTCAGAAAGGGCATTGCCTATTACTTCGTGTTTAAAAAAAAAAAAAAAAATGTGCAAGAGGGACACCATCTTGTTTGAGCTATTGCCCTAACATGAATAATGGGAATGGTACCTCAACCTTTTTATCACTAAGTTTTCCCTTTCATGATGGCCTAAAAGCTTTTCTTACCTCATGTTTATCTCCAGCAATAAATCATGTTTTCATTGCAGCCCTGCCTCATTGGGGTGCAAATAACAAAACAAGACAAATTAAACTGTAAAGCAGTTGCTGAGGAAAGAAATAAAGAGGACAGATAAATGAATTTCAGTGGCAAAGACAACACTGCTTCTAAACATCATCATTTACTGTTGCTGCTTCTCATATTAAAAAGAAAAAAAAAATCAACCCCTTTGAGCGGTCAGTGATTTAGCTATAAAAATATCTAGTCTGCACAACATGACTAATCATCTCATCAGTGCCATGTTCAGATGACCAGACCTATATGTTGTTCTGGCAATATCTGTATGCTAAGCATTTAAGCCCTTCTTAATAATATGTTCATGGCTCCTAGACTGCTCTTTTACTGAATGAAGTACCCGCATGATTTGTTAGATGACATCATTTACAAACAATGACATTGCTGTCTGGAATGAATATCAATAAAAAAAAGAATGAATCCACTATAATCTATTTGAAATTCAGGCTTAGCACTGTATAAAGTGAAAATATATGCTAATTTTTCCCCCCTCCTACACATTCTTCAGCAAGTAAGTCACTTTCTTCAGCAAGTAAGTCAGTTCACTGCAGATAAATTACTCCACGACTACTGAATTCTGAAACACCAGGGGACATGACCATGGCTCAGGACAACACAGCAAATTTTTTTCTATTTTCATATCCCCCCAACATATATATGTATGTATTTAAAAAAGGAAGATCATGGTATCAAAATCATCCCATTTAAATGGTAGTTAGAGTTCAAGGAGAAAACAAAATGTTGTCTTTTTCTCATTGGTATTCTGATAGCAAACGCTGAAGGAAGGAACTCTGCTAAATGTCGTCCTGTCTGTGAACCCTGAAATAGCTTCAGTCCCTCGTGAAGATTATACTAAGTTTCCATGAATTACATTCAATAGCAAGGTTAGTAATAAAAATAAGTTTTGGAACATTAAAACATTTCAGTTAAATAAAAAACCTACCATCTGAATGCTGAAGTTAATTAAGAATCACACAAATCTCTGCTGATATCCCAGAAAAGAATGCCTCCTTCTGCATATCCAAATCAAATACTTTCCCAGACTAGGTGGTTTATTTTATCATAGAATCATAGAATCATTTAGGTTGGAAAACACCCTTGAGATCATAGAGTTCAACTGTTAACCTAGCACTGCCAAGTCCATCACTAAACCATGTCCCTAAGCCCTTTGAAATAATTCCAGGGATGGTGACTCAACCACATCCCTGGACAGCCTGTTCCAGTGCTTGATAATCCTTTTGGTGAAGAAATTTTTCCTAATATCCAATCTAAACCTCCCCTGGTGCAACTTGAGGCATCCTCTCTGTGACGGATCCACTCGACTCCTTAACCAAACTAGCAGTAGTTTGGTACAGGCTCCAAAGGAGGCAAAGGCCTAAGCTGTAACTGGGCCAAGAACTTCTCTAGTTCCAATCCGTTCTCTGAAAACCCACAAAGGAGCAGAGTGACACAGTGAGCATCGATGCATCTGAGCTTGGAACACTGAGCATGTGATTAACACATCAACAGCAGGTGGCTTTTCCAAGACTCATTTATCAAGGAACAGAGAAAGTTGTGGGTACAAGGAGTCTCACACATACCTTTTCCATCACATGCAATTTGACTACAAGCCAACCACTTTATTCCATAAATATGACAGCTTAAGTGAGCCTTCTTTGAGCTCTCCCTGCTAAGCAGCCTGGTTGCATGGCAGTGATCTCCCCTTGAACTGGGACACCTCTCAACCTCAAGGCAGCGAGACTTTTCACCAACAGCAAATCTTCGGTAAGTGACCAATATCATGCATAACTTTGTATTACGGCAACTTTGATTTTTGTCTTGGTAACTTGCCTTTTGTCTTGGTAATTCTGATTTTTGTCTTGGTAACTTTGACTCTGCCTTGGTAGTTTTGAATCATTGTTCAAATGATTGTGCAGTACAGTAATAGAGTGAACCTTGCCATCAAACTTTGTTAAGTTGCACTTTTACAACATCGTATTTCAATAAAACCGCTTTTGCTAATACCTTTGACAGCAGTTCTTTAAACGATCTAAATCACCCATTCACGATACTCTCATCCTATCACTTGTTACCTGGGAAAAGAGACCAACGCTCACCTCGCTACAACCTCCTTTCAGGTAGTTGTAGAGAGCGATAAGGTCTCTCCTCAGTCTCCTTTTCTTCAGGCTGAACAACCCCAGCTTCCTCAACCGCTCCTCATATGATTTGTGCTCTAGACCCTTCACCAGCTTTGTTGCTCTTCTTTGGGCACGCTCCAGCACCTCAATGTCTTTCTTGTAGTGGGGGGCCCAAAACTGAACACAGTATTCGAGGTGAAGCCTCACCAGTGCCTAGTACAAAGGGATGATCACTCCCCTAGTCTTGCTGGCCACACTATTTTTGATACAAGCCAGGATGCCATTGGCTTTCTTGGCCACCTGGGCACACTGCTGGCTCATATTCACCCAGCTGTCAACCAATGCTCCCAGGTCCTTTTCTGCCTGGCAGCTTTGCAGCCACTCTTCCCCAAGCCTGTAGCGTTGCATGGGGTTGTTGGGACCCAAGTGCAGGACCCAGCACTGAGCCTTGTTGAACCTCATACAATTGGCCCCAGCCCATCGATCCAGCCTGTCCAGATCCCTCTGTAGAGCCTTCCTACCCTCAATCACATCAACACTCCCGCACAACTTGGCGTCATCCGCAAACTTATTGAGGGTGCACTCGATCCCCTCGTCCAGATCATTGATAAAGATATTAAACAGAACTGGCCCCAATACTGAGCCCTGGGGAATACCACTTGTGACCGGAGAACACCGATTAGATTTAACTCCATTCACCACAACTCTTTGGGCCCGGCCATCCAGCCAGTTTTTCACCCAGCGAAGCGTACGCCTGTCCAACCCATGAGTAGCCAGTTTCTCCAGAAGAATGCTGTGGGAAATGCTGTCAAAAGCTTTACTAAAGTCCACATAAACAACATCCACAGCCTTTCCCTCGTCCACTAAGTGGGTCACCTTGTCATAGAAGGAGATCAGGTTAGTCAAGCAGGACCTGCCTTTCATAAACCCATGCTGACTGGGCCTGATCATCTGGTTGGCCTGTACATGCTGCATAATGGCACTCAAGATGATCTGCTCCATAACCTTCCTCAGCACCGAGGTGAAGCTGACAGGCCTGTAGTTCTCTGGATCCTCCTTCCAGACCTTCTTGTAGATGGGCGTCACATTTGCTAACCTCCAGTCAACTGGGACCTCCCCAGTTAGCCAGGACTGCTGATAAAGGATTGAAAGTGGCTTGGTGAGCACTTCTGCCAGCTCCCTCAGTACCCTTGGGTGGATCCCATCCGGTCCCATAAACTTGTGTGTGTCTAAGCGGTGTAGCAGGTCGCTAACCATTTCCCCTTGGATTATAGGGTCTTCATTCTACTCCCCATCCCTGTCTTCCAGCTCAGGGGGCTGGGTGCCCTGAGAACAACTGGTCTTACTATTAATGACTGAGGCAAAGAAGGCATTAAGTTAACTCAGACTTTTCCTCATCCTTTGTCACCATGTTTCCCCCCGCATGCAATAAAGGATGGAGATTCTCCTCAGCCCTCCTTTTGTTGCTAATGTATTTATAGAAACATTTTTTATAGTCTTTTATGGTAGTAGCCAGATTAAGTTCTAGTTGGGCTTTGGCTCTTCTAATTTTCTCCCTGCATAACCTCACAACATCTTTGTAGTCCTCCAGTGTTGCCTGCCCCTTCTTCCAAAGGTCATAATCTCTCTTTTTTTTTCCTGAGTTCCAGCCAAAGCTAGGAAGGAAGGATAGGCAAGGAAGGAGAGGCAGTGGGGTAGCCCTGTATGTCAAGGAGTGTTTTGACTGTCTAGAGCTTGATGATGCTGATGAAAGGGTCTAGTGTTTATGGGTAAGAATCAGGGGAAGGGTTCTTTTTCAACCTAAATGATTCTATAATTCTATGATTCTATCCCTTCTGAAGAGTTTATAGCCCGTATGATCAACCTCCATATTTTGGTTTTAGTTTAATCTTTATACCATATCACATACTCTTCTGCTGTGGTTTAGCCGCAGTTGTCAATTAAGTACCACACAGCCGCTTGCTCACCCTCCCCCCCCAGCGGGATGGGGGAGAGAATTGGAAGAGCAAAAGTAAAACCTGTGGGTTGAGATAAGAACAGTTTAATAATTGGAACGAAATAATAATAATAATAATAATAATAATAATAATAATAAAAAAAAAAAAATTGCAATGAGAAGGAAAACAACAAGAGAGCAAGAGAGGAACAAAACCCAAGGGAAAAAAAACAGTGATACAACTGCTCACCACCCGCCGACCGACGCCCAGCCAGTCCGCTACCCCCTGGCCATCTCCCCCCAGTTGATATACTGAGCATGACGCCATATGGTATGGAATAGCCCTTTGGTCAGTTTGGGTCAGCTGTTCTGGCTGTGCACCCTCCGAGTTTCTTGTGTGCCTGGCAGAGCATGGGAAGCTGAAAAGTCCTTGACCAGTGTAAACACCACTTAGCAAGAGACAAAACATCAGCGTGTTATCAATATTCTTCTCATACTAAAATCCAAAACACAGCACTATACCAGCTACTAGGAAGAAAATTAACTCTGTCCCAGCCGAAACCAGGACATCTTAATTGGATATTTTCAAAATGAAATTTGACATAAAAAGAAAAAAATGTCAGTATTTTTTCTACAAGATATGACATTGACAGAAGCATTTCATAGTGAGTAGTTCTATTCTCAAATATAAGAGTTGCAGGATTGAGTTTTTGGTTTCAGCTAGGTAAAGAACTGGAAGTACTGGATACAGAAGAATCCAGATAATATATGGAACCGTCCATGTGGTTCAAGTGTAGGTGACTACTTAACAACTTCACAAAAATCTAGTCTGTATACTTATTCAAGGATGTTTTAACCTTTTGGGTCTAAAGCAATTGATGCTCAGCAAGAAAAGTGCTATATCCTCTGCCTCTGAGTAAAAAGCATGGAAAATTTTATTCCAGGTGCTTTATCCTGCTTATTTTTCCAATAGATGAAATACTTACACAACTGATTTATTTTTGTGTCAGTGAATAAAGTCTATTGAACTCTCTTACAACTTATCAATGAACATTAATACTATCTCTTTCTTAGTTATGAATTATCCATGCAGAACTTACTGCTCTAAAGAAATGATTCTGCTTGTCCTCCACATAACCCTAATCAACTTTTTGCAGTCAGCTTGGGAAAACAAACAAAGCTTGTCTCTTGCTTTAGAGTCAAATTCAGTTTTAGCTGATCTAAAAGGACCTCTCTGTTCTCCTACCTTCCAACACAGCTCCCAAAACAAAAAGTAGTCTCTGCTTTCCTTTAAGTTTTTTTTAGAATATACACAAGAAACAAACCTGAAAGAAGTATCATTTACTGTTTTAACCTTTTTTCTCTGAAAAGTTCTTAATTTTTCAGGAACTAAATAACACCTTATATGTAATTCATTTATCTTTTTGAGAGTGCATAAAGATTATACAGCTAGACAAAATATCAAACTCTTATATGCAAGCAACTGAGTCTGTAGTCAACCAGAATACTTTGTTTGATCTCATTAGTTTTCACTAGACACAGAATTTTGATCCATCTCTCTATGGAAGTTCTGTCCTTTCTATCCTCCTCCTCTGTTCTTACTCCTGCTAGTAGGATCTGTATGATGAAACATATTTTACCAGCAGATGTTATTACTTTTCTTTTGATTTTCTTCCTACATTGGGTGCTTTTCATTTTTCATTTGTTGAACAGAATTGCTGACAGCCAAGAAATTCCATTATTCTATCAGGAAAAACTACCTAATGTTGGTAACTTCTTAGCAATACTCTTTGTTTACCCAGAAATTATCTTTTCCCATACAAAATGGATATTCAAAAGCACCCTGAGAGCTACATCATATTAACTATTCATAATGAAAAAAAAAGATTCAGCTGTTTATACAGCCTTGTTCCATGATGACCACAGCAGGGGTTTCTAATGTAGGTGTAGAACAAGACAGTACCAAAATAACCTCTAAGCATTTTCTTGACTCTAGTCCCCTTTAAAATTCACTTAACATTGAATGAACTGAAAGAGCAGAATAACAGTCACGTAAAAAGAAATCAGCAGTGATTGAGGATGTATATATTAGGGTTCTGAGGTGACCCACATCTCTTTTATGCTATTTAATATCTTTGAAGGTAGCACAGTGATGAGGAACGATAACAAAGCTGCTGCATAGGTTGGCTTGGATCGGTGGTGACCATTTTAATGTGACCATTTTAATTTAGCTAGAGGAAATGGTATACAGTTGGAAAAAGGGAAAGTAAGCCACATAAAGAGGACTGAATTTGGAAAACAGTAAATCCAGAAATGAGTCTTGGAAGTTGAACCTAGATAAATTTAAGTTAGGAGTAAGATAAATGTTTAAATGGCTTGTGTCTTCAAATTTGAAATAATCTTCCAGGGAAACTCATAAATTCTTCCTTGGGCACCTTAAAATCAACATGGGCTCTATTTGGTTTCATGCTTTAGTCCAATACAAAGCTTAGTAAAGGAGCGACTAGGTGGTACAGACAGGAGGTCTGACCCAGCCTCATGTCCTTCCAGTTTGATTTTTATTTTTTTCTTAAAAAAAAAGCTGGTACAAGAAGAATTAATTTACTATTCTGAAAACCCAGCTAACTCCTGGAGTTAAAACATTTGAGCATTGAGATCGCTATATGCATTGTTCTACAATGGGCGAACTACTGCATCCCTCCCATCTCTGACTCTGCTATCACTCTGCATCTTCAGAAATATGTGGCTTAAGGACTTCAAGAGTCTGTCAGAACTCCATGCTCATAGAATTATCAAAACCAGGGCTCAGTAATAACACAGCTTCCCACCTCAAAAACTCTCCAATGTCTAATGGCAACAACTTTACATTCTTACATTAAAAAAGTGAAGGAAGACACTTATTAGTTCAGCTGAGGATGCAAAGAGAAAACATAATTATATTTAAACATATAACCAGGCAACAATTCACATGGAGTTATTTTAAATGTGTACATAACACAAGGAGAGGCACCAGTTTAGTAAATTGTCTGAAATACAGTAAATATATATTAAGAACAAATACAATTATTGAACTGAAATCCTTCTTTCATAATTTGTCACCAAGAAAATAATAGAGAAAGCAAAAAGGAAAAAGAAATCCAAGAAACTTATCATTTCCTCACTGCACACTTTGTCATATACATCTTTCTAAAATCTTATAATCCTCAAAACAGTAACGCTTGCTTACTCTAGGTGTTAGTATATAAATACTTGCAGCAAAGGTGAATTTGTTTGAGACTAACATTTACAAGGCCATGTCCTTGCTCTCTTAGAAGAATTCTCTGATGTCAATAGAAGTTAGATTGAAGGTCACTTATGGCTCAAATTGCTGCTGATGCTATATTGGAAGGATTTACTTCTACATTGTTAACCTTTGCTTTCAAAGTTTTATTTCTTGACCATTAAAAAAAAAAAAATCATTCAAGGCTGTTACTTTGAAATATAATGTACAAGGTGTTAGGCTACAAAAGTTACTCTTTAAAATATTACATTAATGTAAGGAGGTGGGGGGAAACAAAACAAACACAGTCCCCCCCCAAACCACTAAAATAAGTCTCAAATGTGATTGACTTTTATAAAAAAGGCAATGGCTTTAGATTTGGTTTCAGATGAAGATAACAGGTAACAACATTTTGTAAATTTCCACAACTGGTCATAAGTTGTCTCAATTATGGCAAAGTACATGGTACTAAAGCACCTCTTTAGGTTTCATTTCATGGCTTCTTGGATACAGCGCATTCTTGGATACAGTGCAATGTTACAATGTATTCTGAAAATGTGACAGAGGTGTTGTCAACTGACATGTTTTCAAATAAACTAAAGCAAGCTGTAGCTGACACAAGTCAGAAAGAGCAATCTGTCGGGATGGTGGAGGAAATTGGGAAGACAAGATTCCTAGCCATGTTGAATGAAGAGTTTGTGCACTGCTACACTAAAGGCTCTGTTTCATGGAAAAACCTTCGGATATCTGTAGCAGTTGCTGCCTTGAAGTGCTTCTCCCACTCTCCCTTTCTTGGAAGTTCCCTTCCAACCCCCTCTGTTGGAGCTCAGCACTCTGTAGAGCAGCTGCTGAACTGCAGAATTTATAGCTAAGGACATTGAGTTAAATCAGAAGTTATTTCAGATACCCTCCTGTTGTATGCTGCAGGTTGTGGCAGCTCAGACATGTTTGGAAAGGAATATAAATAAACTCACAGGGGGCTGCCCTCAATAGGATTAACTAAGTCACCAGCTCCCACAGCTGGTTTCAGATCCACATATGAGGGTAACATTGGAAAGATGGGTATGCTCCACCTTCAAGTGCATTAGTAACATTTCATTCTCAGCTGTGACAGGTTGAACTCATTGTTATTCTCCGTTAGAATATCTAACAATAGTTAATCATGGTTTAGAATTGAATTTATAGGGTTTTGTAGCCATTTTCTTTCTATTTTGTACATTGTCTTGAGTCCTACATCTTTTCTTTGATTTACCCATTAATCTTTTTTTGTTTTGTTTTGTTTTGTTTTGAAAGGCAAGCATATCTGAAAAAAATGACAAAGTTCAGTCTATCTTCATGGAGTCAATTGGTCAATATAAATGGGAGAGTGAGCTGTCTCAAGGGAAATTATCTCTGATAGGTGCCTTGAGATAAGCTATGGAATCTGAATCAGCAAGCCCTCCTGCTGCTGCCCTACTTGGATGTAAAGTGTATCAACAGAGAGCATCTGCTGGCTTTGGAGATAGTTCTCCCAGAAAGGAGTTAGCAGTAAACTCCTCTATGTTTGCAGACAAAACCATTAGATAATTCAAAGGTAAGAAAAAGTGAAAGATACGCTCAGTTTAGTTCTTGCTCTACCTATAGATTCAGAAAAGTTAGGAAAACTGCATATAATGTTACTATTTACAGTAAGCAGAGAAAAGGGTACTATGCTGCCCTGTTAACCTGATGAAATGCTACCAATCAATGCATTAAAATCAAAACAGACATGCAATTAGGTTCTTGCTTCATAGTACGTCCCACAGTTTTAACCATGTACTGCATCTTAAACATGTATGCCAGAATTTAAAAACGAAACATCACCAGATAATGGTTTTAGGACATATTATACAAAATGTCTGACATTCATGATACAACAAGATTAGACAGACTTAAGTAGAAGGCAGAAATTGCCTGTCCCCCTGTCATGGGGACAAAGAAGCATAACAAACATTAGGAAACTTCCTGGAAACATCTTATTTCTAACAACATAAACAGGCATGTGCATGAATTCCCCTAAAAAACCCTAGCTCTGGGTGAATGTGAGAAAAACAGTGGATATATGTTAAGTGTGGTACAGAGATGACTGAAAGCCATTGAGTACTGATATATTCATGCATTTTTTAAGCATCCGAGCCTTTGGAATTGACAGAGACATATATTCTCCCTCTTGATGTTTTATTCTGGAATTGGCGAGGGATGACAACAACAAAGAAACAGCTGTGGCTCAAGCTAATGAATATTAATTTTCCAACACAATCACTTGTGAATATATACATCCATGCTTTTTGTTACATTGCTTTATGCACTATTATAAGATATGTTTGAATAAGGCAATGACTAATACAGTCTATGAAGACAGGATGGGAAGTATCTTTTCAATCCCAAACTGTGAGATACAGGACAGAAACACAGCAAGGAATTCAAAGAAAAAAACTCTAGGAAACCACTATCATGCAGGTACTTAACCAGCTAATTATCCACCACAGATGCAGATACTAATGTCATTTCAAGGGTAGCAGGGCTGTTCATCATTAATCAACTCTACTGCTCCAACAGCCTGCTTTCCTGATACAAGGTAATGTAGCATAACCAAATACGACAATTCACAACACTGTATTTTAGCAAAGAACAGCATGAAAAAGCATCTCCATCTGAAAGGCACTTCTAATCTGAAGGACTCTGAGATTTCAAACAGTGAACTATCATTTGACATTTTGGGAGAATGCATATGTATACAGGCACACGTGAGAAGAACCAGTTCCAGACTGTGTGCTGGACTTCAAAAATTTGCAGTTAAATTTATCTTTAGTACCTACCTACCACCTCTACCTACCACAGAGTTAAAGCAATGTATTTACAGACCGAAAGTTTAGATAACTAACTTGAATCTGATTGTGAATGTTGACTTTGACTTAAAGGAAATGAAACAAGTATATATACAAATTATTGTCAACTGATATATGTACATATCACTTCTATTGAAAATAAAATACATTTAAAAAATGAATGTTAATGTTATATATAGCTAAGAAAGTTGTAGAAACTTTTTTCATTGCTTAGCTTAGTCAAACATTATTCCACAACCATTTTGAAGTTGTCCAAATCCCTAAATAGTCTAGTAATTTAGAAGTAATTCCTGTTTATTTTTAACTCAAATCACTGTAACTGTCCTGTCCTGCAACTCTGTAATTAGAGAATCCGAACTGAGGGGTAATTCTTACTTACATAAGAAATATAATTAATTTAGCTATAAGTCAACATGGAATTTGTATGGGTTTTCCTGTTTGCTTGCTTTTGTGTAGTCCTCCACAATACTCTGTGCTCTCTTGCTGAAGAGGTTATAGGGAAATCTTTGGGTCTAATGCACTAGCATGAATAAAATTAGAAACATCCAGTGAAAAGACGCCTGACTGAACATGCGCAGCAAGCAGTGAAGTCTTTCCTGAGGAAATCGCTCTGTTAAGAAGGGTGCTCTCCACACGGTATTCCCTATCAGATAGCACTGATGGAACCAAACTGCTTTAAAATATTAATGGTAACTCTTTAATAGCATTAGGGCTTTGCTGAATCAAAATTATTCTGATAAGGTGGCTAACTGTCAAACAATCAAATATAACTGACATAATGGTGTTTGGGTAAACAGTTTCCTTTTCCCTTCTTAGATCTCACATTGTTTCTTCTTGTATTTACCCCCTAAAGACAGGGGATGTAACAAAGAGACATTCAGCAGTGATCACAGAAGCAATGTCAGTGTATACTCTATTTCAGTGAAGAGGTTATGATTATAAAAAAGGGGAAAAATCAGGTCTCTCCACCAATAGGTTCTTGGCATACTTCTCTTTCTCTAACTTTTAGTTTTTTCCTGGAATTCTTTTTACGTTATTATCCATTTCCCCATTAAGTTGCATTGTTTCCCAGAAATGTTTATGAGACTCCCCTCAACAAATGATTGAACTTCATTAGCCTGCTGTTTCACCCCTTTTCCAGTTTATTGATGAAAATGTTAATTAATACTGAAGGCATTTCCAGATCATTTGATACCTACTTTCCTGAGCCTCTATGGAAGATTTTTTACAGCATGTCAGGAATATCTCCTGGAAAAAAGTATTTCTGCCTTGGTAACAACAATATCAATAGTTGGAGGTCTACATCTAGTAGGAGTGGACAGCCACAGCATATGTTCAGTTTCATCATCACTGCTTTGACCTTATTGTGCTGTATCTCATTATTAACTTAAAATGCAGTATCATTTAGCATATGGTACATTAGGGCTTGCAGCAGAGAGAGAGTATTCAGGACTATTTCCCCTTTTTACAGCAGTACATTTGTAATATCCTGAAGGCACAGCAATGAATCACATTCTATTGCAACAGCAGCATAACATGGACCTGTCATCAACGCACACAATGGACTTGAATATAGACATTTTTGTCTAAAGTCAGCTGCAACAGTCATGGAAGGGCTGGAAGTTTGTGTGCAGTGATGCAGCCTTTCAGGATATAGGATAGACATTGGGCAGTATTACAGCGATAATACACTTCTCATCTTTTCTATCTAATTTTCTGTCTACTGATGACAATAGGAATTAAGAAAAAAAACCCCTGAAACAAACACGCCTCCCCCCCCAGCCACGCCCCTACTCAGCTCTAAAAATAACACATGCAATGAATACAGGCATTTGTTCATTAACTTCCTTTTCATCCAGTGCAATCTTCTCCCTTTGATATTGTAATTTGGATAAATTTATCATCACTAACATGGTTTTTAAGAACAGAAGAAATAGTAAAAAATATTCTGCTGGTTATCCTGTTTTAAATACAGTGATGATCAGTAAGGTGTCACTGATGACTTTCCACCATTTTATGTTTTGACAGAAGATCCTCTAGGTGCAGAAAGGTAATTCATTTCCAAGCTCTATCAGTCCTCAGTTTCTTGCTGAAATTTCCATAGAGACAATACACTATGGTGCTGGTTTTTATAACATGAATCTCTTCCACTAGTAACTATATTGAGAGCACAAGCTTATTTCACATAGGCCATCAATCAGTCTTTAGAGAGCAAAACCTTATGGTTACTGCTTTGCTGGTCTGGTCTGTAAGTAGTGATTTAAGGAAAAAGTTTTGGAATATCATTACCAGCTCTCTGGGCCAGTCAGACTTCCATTCAAAACAAGCAGAAAATATTTCCTATGAAAAAGCATTGATCAAGAATTCAGAAGAGCTAGATTTGTCATGTCTGTCAGTTAACCACACAGTAATTTTTATTTATCTTATCCATTACAAAGAGTAGTCATTCACACATTTCTATCAGCAACAGCATTACAGGATTTGAATAAACCAACCCTGACCTTTACCAGAGGACACTGGCAACAGAAAGTTATTTTCTAGACATTAAATATGTTGAGATTGGTATCAATAAAGACATATCCCTGATATTCTATTTTAGTCTTATGGGATGCTCAACCATCTGCCAAAGCATCAGCTGGTATAAGCTGATGTCGCACAACTGATTTAAGAAAAAAAATAATTAAAAATTCCAATTTGCAGCAGCAGAAGCTCCAACAACATTTTGGATTGCTGCATATTGCTGTTTTGCTATAAATCTTGTGTTTCTATAATTATGAAGGCCATTGGCAGGACTGAACAATATACAAGTCCATGCAACCAGGTGTGATGCAGCTGAAGGTCCTGAGGAAGCTGACTTTGACAGGGCATGGTGCTCAGGGACTTTCCTGATGACTGGAGAAAGGCACATAAGCCATCTTCAAGAAAAGCAAGAAGGAGGTTCTGGGGAACCTCAGTCTGTGGGAAAACTATGGAGCAAGTCCTCCCCAAAGCCATTTCTAGCCACAAGAAAAAAAACAAGAATATTGACATGGAAAAAGCCAAAGTCCAGCTGGCGGCCCGTTGCTAGTGGCACCTCTCAGGGATTGATACTTCATCACTCGGCCCAGTATTTCTCAAGGTTTTTATTAACAACCTGAATGGTGAGCAAGAGAACATCCTCTGCAAGTTTGCAGACGATACAAAATGGGGGTAGTGGCTGATACACTGAGGGTTATTACCTTCTGTCTGGCACTTGTGAGACTATATATGGAATACTTTGTCCAGAGTCGGGCTTCACAGTACAAGAAAGACATTGACACAATGGAGCGAGTGCAGCACAACCAAGATGATCAGGGGGCTGAAGCACAGAATATGGGTTTGTTCAGCCTTAAGAATACATGAACATGGAAGTACTCACACCTGTCCCTATATTGCTGACAGCACTTGCCCCAGTGCTTCCGCTTTCAGAGTATGTTTTAATCATTAATCTTGGAGGATCTTGCCTGGCTATGAGCTATTTTGGTATCCACAGCAGCATTCTGTCCATCAAGAGAAATACCTCATTAAGGAGGAATAGCAGCAATTACAAACTCTGGGTAAGTACACACAGCAGTGAGAAATTGTAATCCTTATACTAACTGCATCCAGAATATACTTCTTATTGTAACTAATAATAAAGGCACATCCTCTGAGAAGTAAATATAGTCTCTCTTAAACTGTAATAAACTTGGAGAAAATGCTACTGAGTCAAACATGCATGTTATATGTCAGTCTTCACAGTTTCCAATAAAAGTGGACATTATCAGGAGTAGACATCATTGCTTTTTAAACAGAATTGTGCTTAACACTGTTTAACAGACATATGATGATGATTATTATTATAGGTTGGGCAGGCTAAGCTAAATCTTACATCTCACTGCTTCCATGCCAATTTATTTTAAAACTGTTGTTGTAAGAGCCCTAACAGGAGCAATACCACAGAATCAGCAAGTCTCATCACTGTTGTTATATCCAAATATATCCAGATGCTGGTACTGAAGCATGAAGATGTTGTAAGTGCACATGTTTTAGCCCTTTCACAAAGGCACAAATGAGATGAGATCATCAGAAGAAACCTATTGACAGTACCCAGCTGAAATGATCACTTGTTACCTCACAGGCTGTGGATGCAGGTTTTTGCAGACAGCACAGGGACTCCAGCACTCTCAGGAAGCAGGCAGCCATCTGATTTCATTAACTGTTGTCATCCAGCAGAGCCAAGGCTGCCAGACAATTCAACACATTATGAAGATTTTTTATTTTTTTCTAAGAGTACTGCAGATAAAACTATAAAGGGTAGGACTATCAAAGGATAAGCCTTCAAGGAAGCAACTTGTAACTCATAGCCTCACAGGTGAGGATGAAACTACCCATAATTTGAAAGGCCTAATCCTGTAACATATAGGATATTTGCCTACTTCCTATTATTTGGGACAAAAGCCTACCTAGATAACAAAGACTATCCTTGTACAAAAAGTAACTCTTAAGATACTCTGTAGGTTTGAGGGCTTGGGCACAGATTTATTCTTAAAAATTTATTTTAAAAAATTCCAGATCTTTGGAAACTGACTAAGCTCTAATTTTAAACTTTATATAATCTCAAATATAGACCACCTCAAAATTTCTTATTACTTGAATTGGGTCACTGCCATAGTAAGCTTTCCTGTAGATGAAATGGAGAAATGGAAAGCTGATATTTCCTTTGTTTAGCAGAAGTTTTTACTCACTCAAAAACAGGTCTTTGCTTCTGAATAACCTCAGAAAATAAATATTCATAAAACAAAGTACTGAATGTATTAATTCCGTAGGAAAACTGAAACCATCCATATCTAATATGTACAGCTGATTTTGGATGCTGCAAATTAACTTTCATTTTAAAAGGGGAGAAAAAAGACATTTTGGCCTCATATATGATTTTCTTCTACATTATTCACTGGTCTACCTCAGTTTCAAATTTGAGAAGTTGGACAGAAAATTGAATACCACAGGAGCAGTTTGTTACCTTTTACTGCTGTTAGCACTTACCAAGCTATCTGTGGCTCTTAAATTGTTCTGTTGTGGTCTGCTCACTGGATCTCAGCCAGTTGTTTTCATTGTAAATTAAGGTATTTTGGCTGTTTTTCCACTTTCAATTTTTTTTTCTCTTTTTTTTTTAATGTTCAGATGAACCTCTTGAACAAATCAACAGCCTTTTATCTTCTGTAGGAAGAGTAGTTCAGTGCAGTCACACATACAAACTTGAGGATAATGACAAGTGTTCCAATATTTTTGTCCCACCTGTTTCAGAAATTGATAGTTTTCAGTTACTATTCAGCCTTCCAGACAATCAAAATGAAAATGATTCTCACTTACATGGCTTTCCCTGGGTTTGAAAATCCTATTTTTCAGAAGTGTTTTTTTGATTTACACCTTAAATTCTGCAAATATAGGAAAATATGAGGCTATTTTTTTATTTAAATTAAGATACTTTAGCTGCATTATCTTGGCTGATCAACAAACCTTTAGAAACCTGGATATCTGAACATTCAGTCTATTCTGATAAGTACCTTATTGCATAATCCTTATCTGAATATTGTGCAATAACTATAATCCACACAGAGCAGCACAACATGTAATTTTACACAAACATAATTTTCTAGTCATTCTTCACATCACTGTGAAGTCCTAATATCAAACCCAGACCATTCAATCTGCAAAACTAGAACAAGAGTATGTGCTATGTCAGGGCAGAGAGACAAAGAAAGGGGACCAGAACGCCCCCAGCTCTCTGCAGGTGCTCCACAAATGACATACCTGGGCTACCAAAGCAAGCAAGGGCCAGAACCCTTTCTGTGAGAGCATCAATCAGCCACAGAGGGCTTCCTTCTCTTCTGTGCTGAGGTGATCCAGGCTGAATCATGGAGCATAATAGTTAGTTGAGATGACATCCATTACTTCTTACCATAACAACAGAACATTTTGCTTTCCACCCCAAGGGTCATAATTTTCAGTTATTGCTGAGTTGAGAATTCTGCTGCAAGTGTTTAGAAATATTGCTTGCATATAATGGATTCTGATACATTAGTGAGGCTCCTTTGGGACTCCCAACAATATAGCATGCCCTGTAGCAATTCCCAACAGCTTGGCAGAGCTACAGATGCTACACTTTGCAGTGTTTTATTCTTATCTCACCATGTGTGAGATAAGCGCATTGGTCCAGGGAAATTAGTGCATTGGTCCAGGGAAACCTGGCAGCTCCAAGTATAGATAACTATGCTGCAAGTGAGGACACCTTTATGCTGTGGCATGGTAGTTTCTTCCAGAAGTTTGAAAAGGGCTGTCAAACAGAGCTGTACTCTTGCCATGATGTAGTTTCCTCCCTGATCTCTGCTGCCCTTAGCTATACAGTGCAGAAGAGCAAGACTGACACTTCTCTTGACTGACAGTTTACCTTCAGACTCCTGAATATTACCGTTTAGCTGTTTCTTGAACAGATAAATCCCAGTGGTAAATCCCATAATTACCTCCTGAATTCAAGGGGACTGAAGGGGAATCATCCCCTCCACCTTCTAGGGACCACATCAGAGCTATACAAGACACAGGAGAGGAAGATGAGGAGAGGATACCCCCATAAATTTGATTTCTATTCTATCTCCAAGATATCAACCAGTGCTCTATCAGTTGCAGGGGAGTGCAGCAGGCAAGAAAGAAAGCACAATCTGAAATTCAATTGAAAGACACTGGCACAAAAATGATTATATTTTATTGCCACTGGAGTTCTGTTCTGATTTCATTTTTGTTTTACTTTGGGAAGCTGCTCTTGCATATTGGAAAGTGAACATGGTGTGAACATTTGCTTTCTTGCCCTTCCACTATATGAAGGTCTCCCACATCTCTTTCTTTTTAGAAAACATTTTAAAGCAAGAGTCCTATAGCATGGAAAGCCTCTTCCCAAGAGGCACAGTTCTCCTTTGTCAAAATATGTGCAGGGTATTTTTTCCAAGGTTAGTGAATGGAACATAACCTACAACATCTGCTAATGGCTGGAAACCTGCTGTGCCTCTGAATTAGATTTCTATGACAGACGAGAAGTGTCTACCAGGAAAGAGGCTTTTAAAATGGGCCATCTATTATTTTTTAATTTACAGAGGTAACAAACACAGCTCTTCAGATATATTTTAGGAACTTGTTTCAGGAAAGGAAGAGAAAGAGGTGAGGTAGGCACAGAGAGGATGAAAAGCACAGGGAAAAGAGTCCCCGTGACTATTTCACTATCTACATTCACCATCACACCTTAGCGGGATCTAGCCCTTGCAACAAGACAGGTGCTAAAAGGCTGTTCAATCCCCAGGTCTTGGACACCTCCACCTCCTTTGGTGGGCTCAGAATACTGCATTTCTCCACTCAATCTTCAAGGCTACTTCCAATTTTCAAACCTATACAGTCATTAAAGTAGAAAAAATTAAAGCAATTTAATCCAACAGTTGCCAGGGCTCCTAGGACTCCCCAGCCTGCTGCAGTTCACAGTACAGTGTCAGAAGAGGATTCTTTTGCTTTGGAAATTTTCATACATGCTGCCAGATTTTCACCAAAAATCCTTGAACTCTAAACACAAAACAGCCCCCTAACATGCACACATGCACACAGACACAGAGTGCATTTTTGAGGGTGGCAGTAGAATTTACTGACTAGGATTTGAAAAAAAATAAAAAAAACCACAAAACCACAAAAACAACCTCCCTCCCTGCGCCCCCCAACCCACAGCAAACAAATAAGTTCCTAAACATTGGTATTCAGAACGCTGTCAGCTTCAGTCACAAATAAAAACTGAGTGAAAGACAGACACATCCTTAACACAAAAATAGCTTGCATTCCAAAAAGATCATCATGAGAGATCACAAGATGCCCTACACATGGATATTATGGATACAAAAAAGAACATTCCTAGAAAATCATAGGAAAAAAATAACACAAGCAATCTTTAACTTCAACCAAACACTCAGAGTCATGTACTACTTCAAGCTTTCCTGTTTTTCCAGCCTTAGCCCACTCAATCCTCTCTTGCAGAGATTCACTCATGCCAAGGTGTAGCAATCTGATGTTCTACAGATATAAAGAGATGACTCCCATGCTCATTTTCATTTCCAGCTCCCAAGTTTGTACCAGCAGAAGTGCGTCTGCAATTTCTACTAGTTCAATTAATTTGGATTTGTATAACAAGCAGAAGATATGGCACATAAATTAAATATTTGAAACTTAGGGTTCTAAATTAGGTTAGGTTGATTTTTCAGCTGAAGTAATCATTTTCATGCACAGCTGTTTGGCCTCCGAACATCTTAATTAAAACCTTTTGGGAGGATAATAAAATTTGCCATTCAATCGAACACTGGACAATTTTACAGCTGATACCAAATGTTATATGATAAACTTAGAGTTGAGTTTCAAAGCATCATTGACAGTAATGACAATTAAAGACAGAGTTGATCTAAAACTCTCAGGTAATAAGTTTCTCCTGCACTCATTACTGAAGTGGGAATATTTTTATAAACCAGTGTGGGACTTTTTTCTAATGCTAGTATAAAACCTAGTTCACGTGCAGTCCAGCTGAAATTTAGTGAAACCTGGGCATTAAACTCTGCAAGAGCAATTCTACACGTCCTATGGAAAACATTTTTTTTTTTAAATGGTGTTCTGAAATCTATCAAGCCCCACTACCTGCAACACAAACCACCAACATGACGGTAGCTTAACACAGAAAATACAAGCTATCAGTAATATCCAGACTAATTATGAAATGTAAGGATGGAATTCTCCATTAATGTGCCTACCTTTCAATACACCCTCAAAAAAATTAAAGAAAGCTCTTAATCATTATACAAGTTGCGTAACACACAACACATATACCAAAGCTTTTTAAAACCTGAACATCATATAGCTTAAGAGATGAACGAGTGAAATTAAGACTTTGCTTTCATAATGTTCTTTGAGACCCTCCTAACTCCAGGCTCGGGAAGTATTTGTTTTAAAGTGCTGCACCCTGCTGCTGCCCTGGAGAGAGGGCAGCACTTCCCAGAGCACCCTTCACCACCTTCACCCAGCCCATCTTAGAGCAGGAGGTAAAGGGTCTAGCAGAGCAGACCCAGTATAAGACAGACCTTGGGGGAAAACATCTTTCCGACCTCAGCAGGCTAATTTAATTTCCTGTATGTTGCCTTTCCCTATCAAGGTAAAGCTAAAAGGAACATTACAGAGGTTTATGGATTCTTTGAAATACCTCTGCACCAAGCCGATGCTGCAGAAATCTCCTAACACCTGGGCTAGTGTCTCAATTGCAATTCCAGCAGTGTGGGGGTTTTTTTGGTTGGTTGGTTGGTTGTTTTTGGTTTTGGTTTTTTTTTGTCTTTTACATATTTAACAGACATTATGCTTAGCTGTTTCGTACTCAAAGATTTTATTTCTGGTGGTAGGTACTTAGTAATCTAACACAAAAGAGAAATTAGCTTTCAATGTTAAGAAGAAAGCCTACTTTATTTTTGATTGGTTGGCTTTTTTTTTGTTAACGTTTGCAGATGATTTAAAATCTGGATAAAATTGCTATCTAGTGCAACAGCAAAACAATTCATGTGAAACCACATCTATTAATTCTTTCTGTGAATAAATGAATGATTCAATACTTCAAAGTCATACAAGTAACTTTCCTGCAGCCCAGTTCTTATTGGCAAGAAGTAAGGAGAAATAAACTGCTGCTGCTTTAGAAAATGAGGTCACAAGGAAATTCTTTAGATGGACAGAAATCCTCAAGGCCTCGATTCTGCAATTAGATGCATGATATTGGAAGCCTGTGTCTCTGGAGAATCCCACTACTTTGAAATAGAGTTTCAGTTGGCTGCCATGGGGTACCAGACTAGTGTGGAGGGTCTGTCTCCATCAGAAGAACTGATGAACAGGACATACTTGAATCACGATAATTTGCAAAGTTTTATATCCAGTTTAAATCAAGTAAACAGACTTTCTTTAAATTTCTGCCATAAAGAAAAAGTCAGGAAACTGTTAATGAACAGGAAAAACAAAGACAGCATCCTAATTTCATGCTCTGCAATAGGAAGAATTTCTTCACTTTCTGCATACTCTTTTTCACTGTCCTAAATTAAATTGTCGTTTGCTGGAAGAAAAATGAAACAAAACCACAACCGGCCCTTTATACGTTTTCTGCCCTCTGTATAACATACACTTTGAATGTTATCACCATTGAAAGCCCAGAGAAGTGTCTGTTCCTTCCCGCAGTGAACTTAGTCAGCATTACACCCTGATGTATGCATAGACTCCATGAGACCAAGGACCACAAGAGAATCTATGTACACTGTAGACATTTAAATCTGTCATTTGAATTGCAGCATAGAATCATAGAGTCATAGAATATATCAAGTTGGAAGGGACCCATAAGGATTATGGAGTCCAACTCCCTGCTCCTCACAGGACTACCTAAAACTAAACCATATGATGAGAAGCATCATCCAGACGCTCCTTGAACTGTGACAGGCTCAGTGCTGTGACCACTTCCCTGGGGAGCCTGTTCCAGGGGCCAACCAATCTCTCAGTGAAGAACCTTTTCCTAATGTCCAATCTGAACTTCCCCTGACGCAGCTTCATTCCATTTCCTCACATCCTATCACTGGTCACCAGCAGGAATAGGACAAGGCCCAGCTAGTGGAAATACTTATCAGTGGTTTTTATTTTTTTTAAGAGCTCCTCTTTGCCCATGGTGTAGCCACAGAACTTGTTTCACTGTATGCTACAAAAAGAGCTTCTGAGTTTTCTCTAGGGTGAAAATCTCCCTTCCCATTTTTAATTTCACACATTGGAAAGATAAAGGGAGATGTTACTAGCACATATTAAGGATGCAAGACTGAGGCAAGGAGTGTTAAGTGTTTATTGGCTTTGAAATAATCAGTAGCTTGAGCTGCTTAAGCTATCATTGCCAGAAAATGCTGCTTTTTATACTACCTTTTGGGAAAATGCTGATAGAGCTAGGCTCATCTGGTGAACAAAGGCTTTGGTGTATGTACGCAACACTGGGCAGAAGCAATGTGCTTGTGCTAACAGGCATCTTGTGCAAGCAGGCACAACACAGTGTTAATACGACCGTTTGTATCTGGACCAGAGATGGTGCGTGCCTGGCTGGGTCTAAGCTCATCTTTGCCTGCAAGTGATACTCTGAGGACCTCCACAGAGCCTGAATGTTCTGAAAATGGGACTTAGAGAGAGCCTGCAGGCCCACATAATGAGGATCGCTCACAATAAGGCCACCCTAGCATTGCAAGGAAACCTCCAGAGGAAGGGAAAAAATATGTCTACATAACTGTATTATCTTAATCATAGGACTGTCCTTTTTTGCTTCTACAGTCTCCTGCTCCATATACTACCTATCTCCTACTTTCTGGAAGTGAGATGGCAGAAGTTAATATGAAAAAAAAACCACCCCAGAAACCAAACAGCCCTCATCAATACTTAAACTAAGAAAGGAAAAATCTTGCAGTCTTTTTTTTTTTTTAAGCAAAGATTAGCTACCTGAAAAATGAAATTAATCTTTCCTTAATTGTCTTGTTTTGACATTCATAGCATCTCTTTTTTAAATGAAGCCCAGCATGTATATGTCCTCTATGGAACAACCGGCTATTTGCAGGTATTTTTTTCTTAGAAAAATTATAGCATCTAGGAAGCTAACGTAAAAAGGCAAGAACTTTGCACTTTTCCATTTCTCAGAGAATTGGAAGGAGATCACAAACCATTAATTTCTGGCTAAGAGAATAAGGTATTATTTTTAATTTAAAAGGGAATTATTCCGGACTTTGATAAATCAGCTTCATAAGAAGGTTTAAATTAAAATAAAGTAAAATGGAGCCCTCAAATGGCATTCTGTTGAGAGAGAGATTGACATTGAATTTGAAAAGATTAAATTCAGATTACTATAGGTCCATATGCTAATTATGAAGTTCAGATTAACTATAAAATCCCAAAGCATAATCAGGCTTCTTTATTTCAAAGTCATGTCCTCTAAGTTACCTGATTCAGGTTTTATAAATTAGCTCACCTTGCTAATTCTAGTAAATGAAAAGAGCTTTGCCCACTGCAGTGGAAGTAACTAAGGGATCAGTCACTACTTGTGAGTGGGAATATTAGAAATTAGCCTTGAGGGGAGAAAAGAAAAAAGCATGTTATACCTTAAAGAGATCTTGACCCTTCAGTTTCTCATGCACCAAGCAAGAAGGATACCCTACTGATAGGACACTATCAGGCAAAACACAAAACTGCATAAGCAGGGTCCCCTTGAAATCTGGACTAAGGAATCCGAGTGCTACTTAAGGTCTAAATGGTACAGGTGACTTAAAGTTAATTTCTTCAGAGAGGCCACTTTTCACACTAAAATAATGTCGTAGAGATATTATATGTAAAATAAATGCAATTAAATACATACATGAAATTAAAACATACTGAATTAAAGTAAAACAATTAAATTTCCATACTAAAACTCTGACAAATGTTAAATGATTACTCACAGACTTTGAAGGCTTGCTTTATGCTAGTTAATACAAGACTTTCAGGGAGTCTTATTAATTTCAGACAAAAGAGAAACTTTCTGAACTAACAACACAGGGGTAAAAAAGATTTTGTCCTTCAAGAGATAACTAGGAGAAGCTGTACAACATATTGGGTCACTACAGTACGGTAGATTCATATATAGTACTGTCAGTACTCAAGGGAATATCTAAGGCAGGCGACCTTGAGAGCAGAATATTTCTATCTAATTTAGATTCCAGAGCAGAGAGTTTAAGCTGCTTATCAGACACCACGTAAGCTTCTATCTCTTCAGAATAATATGACCCTCTCCCCAACTATGCTCCAAACAATTACAGGTCATACACAATCTCAGTTTCTTCCCAAGTTTATGATTTACTTAACCTCACGCTGTTCTACTTTTCCCCCTTTCCTCCATCCATCATAGACATTACAAATTTTAATTACCTCTTGAGAATTATTTTTTGGGACCCCTGCATAGTTACGTTCAACAATAAAAGAATACAATCAACAGCAATTTCCCTCTGTGACAGTACATTTCAGAAGCTGTTACTGAAAGCAATCAGGTAGACCTTGTGTAGTTCTGCCACTTCTTGAACTAGAAAAAGGGTTTTTTTCATTTTTCCTTGATCTCTGCCACTGGACATATTCACAAAGTTGTCCAATTATTTTAATCAAAATTGTTGACAAAATGCTGGGTTTTCAAACAGTTTCTTTCCATAAAAGAGATTTTTCAAAACTCTGGGGGCGTGCTTTGGAACTGCAGCCACAGAGCATTATTGCGGTTCCAGTTTTCTTGTATCTTCCACAAATTGGGTGTGTTCCTCCTTCCAGTCAGGGATACCCATTGTACATTGGCTTTGCCCTTCAAGTCCAAATTCCTAACAGAAGAGACAGTCTAATCAGGTTGCCAAGTTGCAAAAGAGGAAAGAAATATTATTTCACAACTTATTTGCTCAATTCCTACATACTAGAATGGGGCACTTCACAAATGAGATTTGGAGTGTCAACGGGTCTATTTTTAGTTTTACATAGGAAACAAGATTACTAGGAAAATGTCATCTTCCTTGTTTACCAAATAACTTCATTTTAAGGTACTCCTAGTCTTGTTACAAAATTCCTCCTTAAAGTATCAGCACAACTTGGAGCCCCCAGTGGGGGCCACAATCCACTAAAATTACCGGCCTTATTCCCAAACTCACTACAATAGCCTAAAGACCTGAGCACAGTGATCTGGGCTGTATGAAAGGGTGGGAGGAACTAAAACAAACATCCATATGGTATTTTAAAGAGGAACTAGAATAGAAAAAAGGATTTAAACAAGAAATAAATTGGAATAAATATCGAATATACATAATATTCCACTGTACTGATCAAGTGAGCACATTTGAGACATTGTATCTTTCCTGTTTCTAACAGAATTGCATTGAAGCACCATATCTAACAGTGAGCACTTTGTACTACCTTGTGAAGACACTGCTGATCACTGTGTGGTCAGAATTGTCCTTCTAATTTTATTTAGCAACTGGAATACTGTGGCTTTTTCAGTTTATGAACATTTTTTAAATAAAATACCCACAGGAGCAAGATGAAGATAAATATTTTAGTAGCAGAACGTCACTGCAAAATACATTACATTTGGTATTTAGACTCTCTTATGACCCCCAGTTACGAAACATGTATAACATCCTTTGCCTCTAATCACACACCAGGGTGGCAAAAATCCAAAACATCAGGAACATGCTACAAGCTCATTATTTCTCAAAATAAAAATAGTGTGAAAATATATAGCTACCTTCACTCAGTCTACAGTTAAATCCTTTTATGGACTGCAAATCTCACTTATACTAATGTGTCCTTTGAACTGGGACAGTTAGTGCTATTAAGAATAAATAAGGGATTCCTGTAAATTCTAAGAATTCACTACTAGTCATGAAAATGTTGATTAAATTTGGCTTAGCATTCATTAATGTGGCATAATGAATAGTGTGGGAGAACATTTCATCAGCTGCAGTTCAGCTTCAGATGGTGTCATGCCCAGTCAAGCAGCTTGCCCACCTCCTCCTTCTCCAAGGCCACAGCTCTCCTTTCCAGCACTTGTGAGGGGAAACAGTTTCCCAGCCTAAGCCTACAAATTCTTTTCAAGCTGTCTGACCTCCCTCTGAAGTCACTCATGGCTAATAAATACTTTGTCCATTTGTCATCTTGTCTGCTCTTCCCTCAAATAATCAATTTCCTTAAAAAGGCTGTGTTCTAGCACAGGGCGACAAACCCTGCCCCTCAATAATACTACTTTTTATGAGATGCAGCCCACCCAGACTCAGTCTCAATGTCAGTAGTTGTTGTTCTTTAAGAACAAATATTGTAGAAACTACAGGAATTTGGGATCTGCACATAGAAAACATGCAGCTTAGTGTAAAGGAAGAGCCAGCCTCTTTCTGGCAATGCTGCTATAAATTTCAGATTCATCAGTTTGCAGATGACAGCATGGAGTCCACAGAAACATCTTTTAAATAGTTCAATATAGAAGAGAGGTGAATTATTATCAGTATTCCTTTACAAGTGTGAAAAATAAAATTTTAAGTCAAACTGTTGACAGGATCTTTTTCTCTGATGTCACAGCAGGATTATCAAAGGCTACTTGAAATGCTGATACTGCAAAAAGCCTCTGAAAGATATACAGAGGAAATCCTCACTGCCTAAGGTAATATCGTGGGTTAACCCCAGCTGGCAGCTAAGCCCCACACAGCCGTTTGCTCACTCCCCACAGCAGGATGGGGAGAGAATCAGAAGGGTAAAAGTAAGAAAACTCGTGGGTTGAGATAAAGACAGTTTAACAGGTAAAGCAAAGGCTGTGCACATAAGCAAAGCAAAACAAGGAATTAATTCACTACTTCCCACCAGCAGCAGGTGTTCAGCCATCTCCAGGAAAGCAGGGCTCCACCACACGTAAAGGTGACTCGGGAAGACAAATGCCATCACTCCAAACGTCCCCTCTTCCTTCTTCTTCCCCCAGCTTTTTTTATTGCTGAGCATGATATCATATGGTATGGAATATTCCTTTGGTCAGTTGGGGTCAGCTGTCCTGGCTGTGTCCCCTCCCAACTTTTTGTACACCCCCAGCCTACTGGCTGGTGGGGTGGGGTGAGGTGAGAAGCAGAAAAGGCCTTGATTCTGTGTGAGCACTGCTCAGCAATAACAAAAATATCCCTGTATTATCAATCATCAACCCTGTTTTCATCATAAATACAAAACATAGCCCCATACTAGCTACTATGAAGAAAATTAACTGTACCCCAGCCAAAACTAGCACAGGTAGTATTATGATGACATATACTATTAAATATTGTAAGTGGAGTGACTATGGAGATTACATATTACTTTAGAAGGGCTGAGACGGGATTCATACAGGCTAGCAAGACATAAAATTCATGCAGGCTTCATGAAAAACACTATTAATTCCAATGCAAGATAAAAATTAACTGAAGTCCTCATCAAGACAATAGCCAGTCTAGATGAGTGCTGTACCTGCAGGCACATGAAGGTAATGCTTATACTTAGAGAGGGAATGCTTACTGAACTTTACAACCTTCATCCACTAGTATTGCAGTATATCTGGAGATAGAGGCAAAACTTTAGCAATTGCAAGTCTGCAAAGCTATTCAGTGCTAACATCCCTCTGGTGCCTGAGAGGAGAAATGTCTGAACCTACAGCAATTGCAAACCTAACATTAACCCAATATTGCCTGTGGATCAGTATAATAGAGGACAGATTTGTCTCATTAGACTGTAGCAAACATTTTTAGCCTAAACTTCTATAGAAGCAGATGTTAAAGGAAGTGCGAAGTACTGTTGTCCATTACCAGACAGAAACTTTCTGTATCATCCTTACTTTCTTCCTTCTCCTCCTTCCTGTATCCTGCCTCCTCCTCAACTGCATAGGTCCAAGAGAAAAATGGCATTCCTTAAAAGTAGAACAGAAAGCTTTTGTCTGGTCTATTGTGTTGTACTGTACTTTAATCCAGGCATTTGAGGTAATGCACAGCTGAGAAAAGGGACTGGAGCCAATGGGCACTGGAGCTACACTGACATAGTTGCCAGCAAGGATATCTGTGAAATGATGGTCTCACTCTGGCTGCCCTTAGCAGTTAACTAATATTTATTTGATTGGAGCAAAGGAGATACAGCTGTATGCACCACTGACATGCTAGGGAAGCAAACTAATTGGGCAATCCAGTTATTAAACTCACTAATCATGTTCAACTGAAATATTCCCACAATAAGTTTGGAAAATACTACACTGGAACCTGTGCCTCAACACAAGTTTCTAGAAATGCAACTCTATATTCTGCATCATATTGCTAGACTGGTCCAAGCTACTCCAATTATTCCCAGGAAGATTTTGTATTTTGAATAAACACTTTCTCAAGGATTTCTAGATCAAGTAGCTAAAATTTCTTCATAGTTTTAATTCTGCATCTAAGCACAGGATTTTCTGTTCAAATAGCTATTGGTGACCTAGACAAGGCTCGCTAACAGAAGCAGATGTCAGTTTGCGACTATTAGGAACAAGGGCAGTATTAAGATGAATATACATTTGCATATTAAAGATGTTACAGCACCCTTTTTGTTGGCAATAGGATTTTGCTTTTGCAAATACCATTGACAGAAGAAATACCTACTGACCCAGTAAGAATCCTATGAACAATATTCCGTATGCTGGGAGAATGACATCTAAATTGAGGAAAAGTTCACATATTCCCATTAAGGCAAAATTAGCTACAACCAGAGGTTAATGAAATAATACAATCACCTCCTTTTACAGCTTCTCCTGAGAGTTAACAAGATTTTATTTCAGAGGAAACAGAGAAAGAAATGTATATGTTACTCTCTTTGCCTTCCACTGTACATTTGGGTTTGGAAAGACTGAACATTTCTTACATTGAAGAGATTTTATTAGGCACTGTTAGAGCTTGAAACATTAGTGATAAAGTTTATGCCCTTTCTACCTTCCTGTTCTCTTTTTAAAGTAGAATGACAGGAAGAAAATGTTAGTTGGAGAACTATTTCATTTGAGTTAGCCTATACTGGACATTTAGGAGTAATCTGAATAACTCCAGCACAGAACTTCATTATTTATGTGACAGCTGTAGTCAGAGGCTGAACCAAGATCATATCATGCTACGCCCTGTACCATCGTAAAGTCAGATAAAAGTGTCTCTGTCCAGAGATTTTACAGTCTAAATTTGGGCTATAATCTTGCAAATGTCTTTGGATATTTTAAAAAAGGAAATAGTCCAGCTGTTTGCCACGGAACTTCTTGGGTATATCTCTGTTGCACCAAGGAGCCTGGTATTACCCCAGGTAAGTTAGTGCTCTGAAAAAAGTGGGTGAGCCTTCCATACGCAGCACTCAACTCAAGCTACTTAGCAAGCTTTGATGTTCTGCTTCTGAGGCCAGGCTAGTGTCATAGGGACACCAGACTGGAGATGTGCCATCTTGCTGGCCTTGTTTTTAAACACAGACTTTGTGTAAAGTGCTGTTCATGTGTACTTGTACTTGTGTGATCAAAGATAATCACAGTTCCCTAGAGTGCTTCAGGCAATAGGCTAAATACGTTTTGCCTCCCTCCCCACCCCCAACAGAAGTGTAAGACATCACTGTGGCAGTCAGTCAAAAATCATTAAGTACATATGGATAAAGTGCTGACGCCTTATTCCTAGGCAGTTGTACAAGTTGCTTAGCTGATAGTCTATGCCTCCTTTGTGGATGTAACAGACAAATGAATGATGAGGACAGCAGATATACAGTCATGTTGCCACACATAGGTGAGAACAATTTGAATTAAGAATAAGCATCATGGAGTTCAAGGAAAGCATGTTTCTACACTTATAACCTCTGGAAAGGGCACATCAAACTCAATGGAAGATCCATCAAATTAAGTAACGGTTGGAGGTTTGAAAATCTTATCTTTTTCTTGGAAGGAACAAAGCAGAAAAAACACACAACATTTCTCAATAATAGCCAAATATCCCAGAATGTTATTTTCTGATCATCTGATTATGTATAAGATGAAAATTGTAGTTCAGGAAAAATCATCAATGACATCCTATGGCTATAACAAAACTGAATATATCTAATGACTTTTGTACTCCATTAGTCCAATTTTGGAATGGTTATCCTGCAGGACCCAAGATATCAGAGGAAATGTATACAATATACAGTCAGGACTCTCAGCAGATGCAAGTAGTATTCACTATCATTGTTGGTACCCAATGATTAATTTTGTAGCAAACTGATCAATCTTCAATTTATTTACAGAAGAATCCTTTACTTCTTACAGCTTCTACCATGTAAATATTTGTAAGCCGTTGTTTTGGTTTTCTGCCAAAGATTTTTTTCCCCCTCCTGTCATAATTTTTAAAAACCTGTGCATCTTTTACACAAAGCAAAATGCTCGTCTTTGACACATTTCTTGGTTTTTACTTGAAAATTAAAAGAGTTGAATAATAAATGCCAATACCTACACCACAAAACAAAACCCAAAAAGTATTACTTTCCCATTACAACTACTTAATTTCTGAATCTTTTATCTTCTGCTGATAAAAGAAGGTACTATGGCTCACCACATACAGTGTTAAACTCAATGATTTTAAGAGGTATTAAAGTCAGCCTTATTTTTACGTGCAGTCTTTTACATGTTAAAAAAAAAAAAAAGCTTTTCATTTCACCTGGACTGGAACTTTAAAAAGGGTGGAAGCTACACTGCTTGCAAGAAATTGTTTTCCTTCAGTGCTTACAGAACCCTGACATGTGGTCAAGGAACTACTCAGACTGATTAAAAGCAAGCTGCTAATAATTAACTACTCACAGATGTCTCCTGCAAATCTGACATGACTTTGATTTGTATGCCAAAACAGAAATATTCTGGCAGGACACCTATGAATCATTTCTATTGTCATCCACTTGAAACTTTAGATAGAGTTGTTATATTTAATACTCTCATATGAAAATGGAGACTGAACACAGTTATAATCCAGTGACTGTACATACTGTAAACACTTAGCTTTTCCCCAACTTTGTTCAGTCTACAGACTGAGTTTAAAAAAAAAAAAATTAAAAAGTAGCATGGGCAGAGCAGTAAATCCCAAAAAGCTAATCTGAGAAAGGTCAAATATTTTTTTTCAATTCTGGTCAAGATTGAAAAGTACTTCCATTTTTGGTATGTTATAAAAGACAGTGTTCTACTGCAAGAAAATTGAGATTCCAATAAAGACTGGTGTACACTGGGGATCTGACAGCATTAAATTATTGGGGGACTTCTCAGTGAAACTGTGTTTAACCCATCTCATTGTACTAACCTGTGTTGTGTACTATAGTGTAGGTACATCTTAACTTCACCTTGATATTTTTTAAGAGTGTCATTCCTATACTTAAACCTTCACAATCCATTTTTAGTAACTCCCTCAATTAGAAAACTGTTGGGATTTTCAAATTCAAACAACTAGACCGTAAAAGTTTTTTTCCTTATCCCCCAAATTCAGCTGAATAGCTGCCATTATTTGTAACAGGTGCCTTGATTTTTAACTGGGTCCTAGCGCTCTGAAGAAGCATCAGAATTGCAGCAAGGTATAAGAATCATGGCAACAGATGAATACACACTAACAGCTCAGCTAGATTAAATAAGGTCTATTTTATTACTAATGGAACTACAGCCAATAAGGCAAGGGCCTGACACACGTTTCTCACATCAGGAGTGCACCAACAGACTGACTGCACTAAAGCAACTGTAATCTCCCTTCTGTGTAATCCTCTCCAACCTCATCCATCCCAGCCCCAGAAGCTCAGCAGCTGGTGCTCGAAGTCTGCTCCAGTATGGCAGTTGTGTAACCTCAGATCAGATCAGCAGAGTGAAATTGTGAGAAAGAGCAATAAGAAGCCTCATCTGGGGCCCCCATGCCACCACCCTCCATCCAACGTCTTAGGAGCTGCCCTTGTCCTTGGCCTTTGCCTCAGCTATGCTGTAGGTATGATGTAGGTGTAGGCAGCTACCTGCCTTTCTCTTTGGCTTCTTGACCTGACTTCAGGTGTGCCTCATCATTAGCTTTCTCTAGAGTTTTCTGGACGGCCAGCTGCACCCCTTTTCACTGAGGGCACTGTTCTGCCTGCCTTGATGCTGCCCTTGGCCCCTGGGTCACCTCTCTTCGCAGAGCTCCTCTTTTGCTGCTCCCTGACAACTTGTCCATGAAAGAAATGCAAATGATTCCTCACTTCCCTTGCCAAGAAGAATTATCATTTCATTGGAAAGGTTAATTAAAACCTGAAGGAAAATCTACTCTTTGTTTTCTTGCTCAAAATATCCTTCAACATTCTACTGACAACTCCAGAGAGGGCAATTGTCAGGATAATATTTTTGGACTGAACTTGGAAGTGCACAAAACTTAATTTCACACACAACAATCTATGATCACAGAATAAATACATTTGTTGTGACTGCAAACTATTCTGGACTTCAGCTGAGACTTGAGGTTGCCAGTTTACACAGCCTCCAGAAGGAGGGACCTCTAACAACTGCTGTGCCATATGATGGCTGACAGCAGGCAGCAGCTCTGTCCATTTCACAGTGGATGCTCCACCTGTTCTCAGACTTTTCTGAACAGAGATGTACAAACAAGACAGAGGTAGTAGATTACTGGAGTTTGCAAATGAAGTAAAACCTTTTTAACTTCCAAGGATAAGATATTTTTGTAAAATTACCTGTAAATGTACTTGAGGTAATATTTTGACCCCCATTAAAATCAGCCACAGAATTCTGTCAGCATCAATAGAAAGAGAACTTCAGCCACAGCAAAATTTATTACAGTTCTTTCAGAACAGATGCTTTAGTAGAAGTAATTTTTAAAACTATATCATAAGGTCTACTCTCATTTACATGTATCATCTTCCTGACATTATTGCTGTGAGCAGAGCTCCTCAAATGCAAAGTGAGAACATTTAAAAAATGTGATTCTTTGTTAAGGAGCAGTAAAGTTTTAAAGCAAATTTGAGTGCTATAAAAATTATTTTAAACCCAGCATGTTTTGCAGAACATTTCACATTTTCAGCATTTAAATTTCCTTTTCAGTATTGATGAATGAAACTGGTCAAAATTTGTCTAAATTTATCATAGCTGCTGGTGTCTGAGGTAGCTCAGTGTTGCGATACTTGCATTTCCTGAGCACAGCATGGAACATCTCATGAAGGCACGGATACAATTTCCCTTGTGTACTGAACAGCTCCACTATGTATGCTGCTTTTAAAATAAGATATGATCCCCATAGAGTTTTTAGGGAGCTCTGAGTATTCCTGACTTTTGCTGGCACAGTGCATCCATCCATCCATCCATTCTCACCGTCCTTGGGCTCTGGTTCCTTAGCAAGAATTCTGGCTCAATAAAACTCAGTTCAGCCCCTCATCAGAAAGGGCACGGTACACTTTCTAAGATGCAATTGTCTTACACACCAGAGCTAACAGTTTGTCAGATTATGTGAAAATCATTTTGGTTCATACAGATGAGAGTGAGCAGATTAATGAAAAAACTGAGTTGAATGCTCCTCAGATTTCAAAAGGTGGAAGAGAGGGAATTAGCAAAGATCCTGGATTATCCCAAGCAGAGTCAGTGTAATTAGAAACATTTCCAAGTCTCAAAATGGTGAACAGAAGAGTCTTTTCACCCAAATGTTGACCTGGGATTACATGAGTAGACCATCTTTCTTTTAAAAGAGTGAAAATTACTGAACTGCATACAATCCTGATGAAAGCTGAACTTCATTAAGCTGCTGCAGTATGAAGTTGATTTGACCTACTGTGTAGGTAAAACACTAAAAGCAATGAACATAATCCCAACATTGTTGACAAGATACATTAGGGTAGTTTTTTGTTTTCTTTGAAGTATTCCATTGTCTAAAAATGTTGGACAAAGTTGTTCCACTCCATCGAACAAAACTGTTGAACTGCACAGCCTATTTTGGTAGTAACATTTCAAAAGCAACTCAACATCAGTCACTCAAAATCTATCTAGCATCAAGACCTTTTAAAAATTATAACTATGACTAATTTAATAACAGTATGACATTTTTCAGCAGACAAGTTACCTAGATGAAAATATCCAAAACATGCAATCAAAGACAAGTTATAAAATATGTTTGGAAGTGACCCATGAGCCTTTTGAGCATAAGACAATTAGAATAAATGACAGGAAAATGTTTGCCTCATTTATGACTGGAAACATTCTATTGCTACAATAAACATGAAACAATTTAGAAGATTATGTGAGACAAAGTCTTTTAAGATCTGGTGCAAGTTTCAAAAAATTTAATTGAAGAGTCATACGAGAATGCTTTTTCAAGCTAAAGCAGTCTCCTGAGACCTTATTAAGGCTGAAAAACCCAGGTATTTGCATGAATTCAGTAACCACATCCTGTTATATTTTATAACAATCACACCAGTAAGAGTTATTGCTGAAATTTTATACCACACCAAAACCAAGAGATATGGGTCCTTAAGGGTCCAAAGGGTAAATGGCAATATAATTAGTTTTGAAGACTGTCACAGCTTTTTGTTCTTTTGCTTAATGGAAAGTGTCCTACAGCAAAAGTATTTCTACTGTTTCTCTTGAATTATACACTAACATCTATGTTCCTAAATATTAAAAGAAATGAGGTTTTTATCTACGTTTTAAAAAATAAAATTATTTCAGTTCACTGGGTAATTTATTTTCTTTCCAACTGATACCTTTCTTTGTTTTACCATTTGCATATGCACCATAAATGAAATAATACAATAAAACTTGAATATGTAATAAAATGAATATTAGAATTACTACCAATACACAGCTTCAACAGTGAAAGTGTGGCTGATAGCATGCTTTTGATGAACATATTACATTTATGCAGCAATTTAAGATTTTTCTTTTTTTCCTTGATATTCATCTGTGATTTGGTAATCAAAAGTCTAAGGGTGTTCAGGTTCTCATCAAAGACAGTTATGGAAGCACATTATGTTTTCTTTTCAGAATAGGAGTGGATGTGGCTCAGTGAATGAAAAGAATATTCATGATACGATTCACCTTCTCCTGAGTCGGGTCTGCTTCTTTCTTCTAAAGCATTCAGAGCTCTGCCTGGCTTGAGAAATAGCAGTCAACATGCTTGAACTTCAAAGAATTTTCACTTTTGCTCTATATCAGGCTCTGGGACCTTTTGACTGCACTGGGTCTAATCCAAGACTATACTGTAGCTAAGATCAAGGACAGTCTCTTTAAACAGAATTAGGTTCCGAAATCCCTCCATCCCTCAAAATTTCTTTTTCCCAACAGAAAAGTATTTATGCACTGAATAGCACAAAAATCCCTTCTCAAAGCAATCACACCACTTGTATCAGCTAGCTATGCATGTCCCAGCACAAGTAGCTTTTATGGTTTCTTTCATAAGTGTAACTGCATCTTTAGTTGCTTAAATATTTTTGGAAATCTGCCCTTCATGACTGAGCCAATCTATTCCCTTTTTATTCTCCAAAAGTATCACTTCTCAGCTTTCCTATATCTTGCATCAAATTAAAGTTTATCGGGACAAAAAAATAATTTACCATAGTGCCTCCTGAAGGACTTTCTTAGGTACCAATAACAAAAGCATAACAGAGCAACAAGTCACTTTCTTCCAGCTCACAGCTGAGTTTATTAAAATTAACAGTTAGACATTAGCACTATGCATCTCTTTCACTTGTTGTACAGCTCCATCTGCACACTTGAAGCATCATCTTTCCTGATTTGCTGCTCAGGGTGAAAGAAACCATGTGCACATTTGACAAGCTAAAATAGCAGTTTTCCCTTTTTCCCCCATAAAGCCTCAGGCTGAGGTTGGTGGTGTTCAGTGCTTCATATTGCCTCCCTGTCTGAGCATATTTGTGGGCACGTACAAAAGGAGAAATAGCAAAGATGTCCGTTTTTTACACAATTCTGATCATAAAGAATACATGTAAGGAAAACTTTGCAATATACTTGTTTTAGTTGCAAGCATTTCTGAACTATAAAAATGATTTGACAGTCAGATCCAACAGGCAGGAGAGATCAATTGTATTGCTATGACTGAAAGAAGTTATTACAAAATATGTTATGTTGCATGCTTCAAACATTATACTTGTAATATTCAAATATGTCTATTTTCTCAGAAATTCAGTGCTTCCAGAAACTGACTTCATACTTAAGCAGTTTGAGGTTCTCAGTATCTTATCATCATCCAGGTACAACCTTCTAACTTTCAGATATACTTTGAAAGCAAAAGAGGCAACAGTTACAAGTTACAGAACAGAAAATTTTGGATGGAAATGAGTAAAAAAAAAAAGAATTCTTCACCATGGCAGTGGTAAAGCACTGGAACAAAAGCCAAGAGGGGCTCAGGATATCCATCCTTGGTGGTACTCAAAACTGCAACCTACTCTGACTTTGAAATTTGATCTGCTTTGAACAGAGAGTGGACTAGAGACCTCCAGAGATGCCTCCTGAATTAAATTATTCTGCGATTCTTTGATATGATGTTACCACGTATACAAATCACGACTGTATTTCTCAGTAAGCACTGACACACACTGGACTGAATGACCATCTTTTGAAGACTATGTAGGTATCTGCTGTTGAGCAATCACTCACAACGTGGGAATTCAGTGCATTCCTGATCATAAACTGAAGAGCTGGAATTGAGACAGTATTGGAAAATGAGCATCCGTTCATCCTAAGACACCAAGCAGTGTGAACTATCTCTTAAGAAACCCTTTTAAGAACTATTTCCCCTTTTCCTGTTTTGAGTACCAGAATAAACCCTCTGGGTTTATATTGCTGTGGGCAGATTCCTTCTATTCAGAGTAGATCACTCTCCTAGCCCTTGTGGCAAAGTGTGCTGGCTTGGAAGGATTATAGCCCCCTTGCCTCTCTTATTTTGGGTGGGTTTTGGTGGTTGATCTAACACTTAACATTTTTCCCTGCTGAAGCTACAACTTCAGGTGATGCAACCCCTTTTGTGTTGTTTTATTTTCTTGAATTATGATTAGAAAAATCCAAAACGGATGGTGTAAGAGTACTATGTTCTCACCATACACCATATTGGTTTGCATAGCAGGTGAACTGCTTCAGCACATTCTGGATTTTTCAGTATTTTCAGCTGCTTTGTTCCAGACCACAATCATATTATGTTCTTCTCAGGAATTTCTACCTTGAAACTTGGTAAGCGGATGATGAGTCACAAACTTGCACATTTTTCTTATATTCCAATAGTTCCTTGTGCATTCTTATATAGAACATAAGAGAGTTCACAAGCCCAGAAAAGTCCCCTAATTTTCCTTTTCTGTACTGCAGCCTTTGGGCTCACTTTCTCTGAGTTAATGGTTTTAGTTGTCTTGGCTTCATTATTCAAGCAATATAAAAATTAAGAAATAAAACTACTTTTTCTCATTTATTTTGCTGTCACCCATTGATTTCAGACAAAAAGGAGAAATTCTGCTCCAGAATCATCTGTTGCAGTTCAAGAGTGATTCACCTGACAGCACTTTTCACTATGCCATTTTTACTGTCAGTATTTTTCTGAGTTTGTTTTACTCTTGGCATTATGTGTTGTTCAAAAATTACTCAGAACCGAAAAGCTCAGAGGCCTCTTCAATCAGTCTTTTCTCATGTAATACAACAGTCGGTTCCAAAAGGCCTATGCAAAAATCTTAAAAATAGTCTTTTTCTTGTGTCCTCAGAACTGCTACATATTTCAGAAGGAAGCACTGATGTTCATCTTTGCATGTGGTTACTGTTGGGTCAATTGTCCTACCTGTAAGTCAGTAGAAAAAGATATTCAGTGTGAAGAGAGCCAAACAACATGTTTCAGGGCTGTTAAAAATGTTATTCTCCTCTACCATGTGTTACCAATTTACTTGAAGCACTGGTAACAAATAGTTGAAAGAAGACTGAACTGCCAGAACTGTTTTGCTCACAAATGCTCAACTGTGCTCAGTGTTTTTCTAAAGAAAACCAAAACCCACATGGGAGTGGGAACTCCTGGCAGAATATGCTGCATTGAGTCTCTATTGAAATGGGACATCAGGTTTTTGTACTTGTTAAAGTAGGTGTTTGTGCTGCTTTTTATTAGCGAAATGAGTCTTATCTCAAAGATTCACCTTCAGAATAGAGAGGAGTATTTTTAGTTATATTTCTTAGTCAGCAGCTGTCACTTTCTTGCTTTTACTGTATTGAGAACACATTCAGTTTATTTTTCCATTCTTTTGTCTCACTCCTTGCAGAACACTGACAAGCTGTGGGGGAAGCAGCATCAGGAAAAGAAAAAAAAAACACAACAAAAAACAAACTCACAAAAACCCCACAAGGTAGACAGTGTTTTGGCCCAGACTTACTCAAAATCTTGGGGACAATGGAAGAGGTCTGCCTTGGTGAAATTCGCTCAATGACATCTTAGTCAAACAAAGCAGTTAAGTACAGTGTGATCCCACGATTTAATTCAAGCAATTTAATTCAATTCCTTCACTGAAAGGGAAATAGTTCTGCTTAAAAGACCAGCCTAATAAGACCTCTAGTTCACATGTTAAGGTATTATCTTGGGTACTGTGGCTCTGCAATGCCCAGGGACTTATCTTTGCCCAAAACTCACAGGTAATGGGGAGGACAGAATTTGGTTTCTATTATCCTACCAGAGCCTTAGGGAATGAAAAAGGTTCTTTCCAAGTGTATTACTACTAGCTTCAGAGGAATAATAAAAGAAAGGATAAATCTGACTTATTGTCATCAATTATGATAGGGATAGTGCCGTTCTCTTCTGCAGCACTTGAATCACAACCTACAACATGCTTTCCATCTCCTGAAAAAGCAGGAGATGACTCTCTTGACAAAGCACAGTTTCATTTCTCTCCATTACCCGTGTCCTGAGATGAAAGTGATCAGTCAGGGTAATGGACCATAACCAGGAAGTAAGTAGTTCTAAACACAGAAAACAGATTGACAGGCTAATAAATAAAGTAGCTCTATATCCTAAGCCTCTCTCAACCAAAGGGATATAAAAACCCCTCTTATTTTGGTTTTCCTTGCCCTACTATCCAAAGATATGAAATTTTAAAAATCTTTGTCTCTGCAACAGAAATAAATATTGGCATCAATATAACTACAGCAGCAAATCTTTTATTGGGAAACAGAGATAAGGAGATCCTAGACTTCCTGCAAGCTTCTTGCTAGTTACCAGCACTTTAATTGTTGCAATTTTGAATTCCCACAAGCACAGTGATGAATATGCGGATATTGCATTTATATTTGTATACTACTCTCTATAAAGCAGATGTGCAGCATCTGATCCCTCACTGCTTATGTACCTGGTACTGTCACTTCCACCTGTCCCTCTACTGTTCCTCCGATTCTGTAAGATCTAGCGTGACTACGACAAGCTCCCTGTTGGTCGTATAAACATCATTCGTATTGCAAAATCAAGGAACTGTAATCCACAATCTGCTGCTGAAGGACTCCTGGTGTAGAAGAGAATCTGTTTTAGTAAGTAGCTGAACTTTCCACTCCCATCTAGCAGCAATGTTTTATATTCAACTTGTGTGTCCATAATTAACACATTATGAGGGCCACTGGAAAGGCAGCCAAAAAAAAATTAAAAAAAAATAATCACAAAACAAAACCAAGTATAATGTAGTGAAAACTCTTAAAATTCACTCTCAAAAAAAGTCCATTTCGAGGAAAGAAAGGTAATATTAAAAGACACAATAAGATAACAAGCAAGCACATGAAAGCACATTTTTAAAAGTCATTATTAAAAGAAAAAGAAAAAAAACAAACCGAAAAACCTCAGCATTTACCATCAGCTACCACACTGTGGCATCCTATGATAACACAGTATTTGACTGTATATTCAAAAGAAATTAACACTCAGAAGAACAGAAACAGTGCTAATAATCTACTGCAAGACATATGGATAAATGTTGGCCTTTTAACAGCAACAAATCTAAAACGGTAGATTTCTCCTCTCTCAGAAGGCTAAGTTATTGTTTTTTAATTAAGGAAGGGCATTTAATCTACAACATTTGGAGTTATCTATGAAACATTTCAAAGTTCTAAAAAAAAAATCTGGGGTCTTGTCAATGAGAAAGATTGTTAGTTAGAAGGAAATGGAAAATATGATCGTCCATGTTAAGTTTGTTTGGCTGTACCGAGTTATTCCAGTTTTTTAGTGGTATAACAATATTAATTCTATTGTCTACAGTTTTACTCTAAAAATAATAAGCAGTAGTTTGTTTTATCTTTGTAAAAGGAGAAGTCATTTTATAATCAAAGCAGAAATATTACTGCATCTTCTGTACACATAAGCCACTAACATTGGGATAGATACTTTATGGTGGATGTTGAACAGTGCTAGAATAAATTGAAAATCTTCTGAAATTATACAGCACGGCTGCATTAATACCTAAAGATTTCATCATGATTAATGATATTATAATGCATACTCAAGGAATGAAAAATAATTTGTCCCACATAATGGTTTACCACCTTGTCAGTTCAGGAGACTCAATTTTGCTGTGACCTTCCAATAAATGCAATTCAGTCACATGTTCATTAGCCACACTTTTTGTATGATCTAGAAAAATACAGTAGAAATCCAGTTTTGAAGTCCATCACAAGTCTGTTACAAAACCTTTTTCAATTTCTGGGCTGACAGCAATAATAGAATGAGTATATATTGGAACAGGTGACTGATGAGTCAGAACCACCCAGTTCAGTCCTATGGCTTTTCATTCAGGTGCACCAGGCTCATCAGTTGTTCCTGACACCTGCCAGATTATACATTTTGTAGCACATGCTTCCTCAGAAGAGACATATAGGTATGTACGCTTCCATTTTCAATTGAATGTTCTTACTTTATTGGAAGCCATCTGCCAGAGTGCTGTTTTCTGGGACACTTTCAGAGGAGTTTGACTGTGTAGAATCTCCTTACACTTCGACACAGCAGGTCTAGAAAAGCCACAACCTAAATCTTTCATTACAGGTAAAGGTTTGCAGGCTGGATAATTTGTTCAAGTGGGGGGTATTGTTATCTCAAGTGTTGTAGGTGGTTATCACAGACCTATGAATTTGTTATCTCAGCTGGAAGAAAATCACTTTCTGTAAAATTGCTCATCTCAGCTATCATACCTAATGCAATGTGGATTAAGACACGGAGAGCTGACTAGACTTCAGGAGGACCACAGCTAGATCTGCCACCAAGAGCTTAGAAATGTGACACGACGCATTGCACATAAGCTAGGAAGTAACAGTGTGGCAAGTTGGTTAGCCTGAAAAATAAAAACCTCTTTCCCTGAGGTCTGCTTGACATCATGTCATGAATAGCTATTAAATTGCTTTTAGGTTTGTTCAGTGCACTCAGAAGATATACAACAGAAAGGATAAAAGTTTACATGCCAAATTAGACACAATGGTCTTTCTCTCAATGTGTGAAATGACTCTCTGAAACTTACTATCTGATGAAGTAAAAGGTCACAGAGAACTCCCCCAGCCAGCTTTGAATCTAAGCTTGCATTCAAAATAGTACAGCTGTAATGATGAGATGCTCTGCCCAGACTAATAAAATATACACACTTAGTATTACTTCCCTACCTTACATACAGTTGTACTGATTTATACCTTAGTCTCCAGTGCATGAGAATTTCCTCAGAGATCCTGAATTCAACATATCGCTTTGAGGCATAAGCCAGAGGCAAAAAACATACCTGTAAAATCCCACAAACACCCCACCCCCAGCCACCAAAACAATAAAGTTTGAGTGTATGAGAGAGTGCTTTTTCAATGGCACAGAAAAATGGCCAAAAAACGCACTGAGCACTGGAAAAAGTTAACTCAAGCCTATGCCTACAACATATGCTACTATATTCAGTTTGGTTTTCTCTTGCCAACAGGGGTAACCACAGCCACAAAGATGGAGCAGCATGGGAGCTGATCTCATACTAATCATCAGAGCAAGTACTTCAGTACCTTGGGATACTTAAACTTGGGATTACTAAAACTCATGAAAGCCATAACCCTGTAAATTCTCCATATAGACAATAATATATCCTGAGGCAGCATATATTATATTGGCACCTTTTGCCCATATATAGAGAAGATTGCTCCTGGCAATTTTTTTCCCCATTTGATTGCTATATTCAATATACTCTAGTCAATGAAGGCTGGACTTTTCAAAGGTGCTCAAGGATCTATAAAGCCTATGGAAGATTTTAAGAAGTACCTACAGATGTTCCCAAAGTCAGGTGTCTTCCCAAACTCAGGGAGTTCATCTGGGAAGTCTTTCTTTCAATTTAATCTCTCGTCTTCATTTATTATTTTACTTTCTTTCCTTAAGTTTGCTGTATTCACTTAACAGTTGTATATCCTTTAAATCCATCCCAGACTCTTTAAATTCAATGGAAAAAAAATTAGTCACCCCAAATCTTTAGCTTAGAAAAAACAACACTTTTTCTCAAAGGTCTAAAAATAATATTTGAGGGAACGGTCTTTCAGTCATCAGTTCATACAGCCACATTCTCTTAATCATGCTCAGTGAAAACTGTCTCCAAATGATCTCACTGATTAAAAAACAAAAATGCCTAAAATACCATCAAGAATAAATAGATTCAGGTGGCAGGAGATATCTCGTCTGAATTCAGACATTTTGCCCTAACCACTCTAGGCCATTTCTTCTTCCTAACTCAGTTGTTTTGTTTTGGGTTTGTTTGTTTGTTTGTTTTTGTTTTTAAAGCAATCAACTTGATTTATAAGTCTGAATTTTAGTGCATGTATAAAAATATTTTGTATAGTCAGAGAAACAGAAACTTTACCTCTCTGTACTCCCCCTTTATCCCAGTAATTTTTTTTAAAAAAACACAATAGCATAACCACTGATAATAAGGTTACACTTGCTCTTTCAGTGTTGAGAAATTCAGAAAAAAAACCCTACCCAAACAGGTTCAAGATATGATTTCTCTATCAGAAGGAGGGATTTGAAAACAATCAAAAATACATTAAGATGGGTGACATGTTCAATAAATTGAAGGCAAGACAATTCCTGTAAATCATCATGACGTGGGAGATTAAATTTAAAGCTTCCCAGGATACAGACAACAGACTGTTCTAGCTGAGTTCTCATAGATTGACATCAATTAAGACTGTGTATTTGTTTTTTCCTTTTGCTCTTAGAATATGTCATGTCTTTCTGATAAGTTGCTTTTTCCAGTTGAGGGGAGAGAAATAATCGGAATGATGATATCAAGAAGAAATATTCTACCTTGGTCAGAACTATTCTTCTAAGAAAGTATTTCTTCAGGTAGCTCAGAAAATTTTCTATTTCATTGACTCCATCTCACAGTAAGCAAATAAAGTTTAGCCAATTAGTGAAATTCTAAAGCTAAGATGTTACTTAAAGAAACATTGTGGAGAAGGAAGCACATTTGCAATACATAAAAAAGTAATCTTCCAGTGTTTATTATCAGAGAAATATAAGTATCCATAAAAGACCTAAGACTACCTTGTGGCTGAGATGAAACAAACAGGTTTTAAAGTAGTCAAGTAGTGGACATCCTCTTTGGCTTAAAGTAAACTATTCCACTGGCAGCATGTAGGGAACACAGATGCACCAGATAACATTTTGTTTGATTTTAGGGAGCTGAAGTTTAGTACAGCACAGAGCCACAGCCTAAATGCTCATATTGTTTCGGTTTAACTCATTCACTGAGTCAGTAATTATTTTTTTTCAGGATCTGATCACTGTTAAGAAATAAAATAAAGTGTTGCTGTTTGATAAAATTTTCTTATCACAGTCAAAGTGGCACTCACAATATCAATAGCATCTTGTTTATAGAGATCTCTGCTCAGGCATAGCACTTTTATTAGGGGGAAATAAAAAAAAGATGGGCCAATGACCCCTGTACTGCCTTTCTAAACCATTCATGAACAGGCATGATTTTACCTGAATGAGACAGAATTTTGTAGGTTTTCCTCTGTAAATTCCAGAGAATACAAAAGAACAGTAGCAGAGCGTAGGAAATGCCATAAACAATCTCAGCGTACCTGCAAACTAGCAGGCAAGGCAGCACTACCACTAAGCCCTTCATTTAGGACCCAAAGTATCTAGGATAAGCGTGCAAGATGTTGACAAAATGACAGGTTCTGCAAAGGCGTCAGCCCTCTGTGGCTTTCCCATACCAACGATCTTGCCCTGCTAACCCTGAATCTTACTGGCGACACATCCCAGCACCACCATCCCATACCCCAGCACCACCTCATTTACAACCTATGACAGATTGTTTAATAAGAAATGCCAGAGATTACTAAAGACAGCAGACCACACAAGACCAGGAACAGAATATCTCACTTGAAAACTTAAAAAAAAAACAAAACCAAAAAACTATTGAGAAAACCCCAGCTTTTTAATTCGACCTAGCAGTCTTTTCTCACTTGCTTTAGTTCTTGTTTTCCAGCCTAGTCTTTATATTGTTATGGCCCTGCTTGTGCAATAGCAAAAGATGGAATATGATCAAAGAACTCAATTTAACAAATTGAGTGGTATAGACTAAACTATATCTGAATCTGAGTTACAGTTACAAGAAGGGGATATAAGACAACACTTAGGACTATCGGCCTGTAGAGCATGCATACCAGTTACTAGTAAGACCAACACCAGCAGCCTCAGTGTGGTACAGGATGATGAAGAGAAAGAAGCCTTAGATCGCCATACAAGGAAGACTGCACTTATATTGAGGGTAGCAAGAGTCTGGATGTCTTTTCAAAGTCATATCTCCCTGAAAAGGTGGAAACTCTTGGAGGTGGAGAACACACTATGGATTCCCTCACTTCCTAAACCTCCAAAGAAAATCTAAATAAATAGTTTAAATAATTTTTAAAAAAATCCTGAAATGCTGTCTTACTTCATCCACCACTTCCAGCAACACAGGTGTTACTGGCTGGGCAGCAATATCAACTACCACTCCTTTCATTTTGTTCTTAGTCCCTCTGTTGCTATGCTAATGTCAGTCAGCAGCTCAAGAAAAATAAAAGCCAAGGTGGCAAACCTCCTGAATTAGCATTTTCTGTCCATTTTGTGGAACTGGAAAGGACATGTCTGGCCACAGTTAACCAGGAACAAAAGGACTGGGCTTAGCTACCAAGGGTACGTTCTGACAAGGCAAACAACACATGCTGCTGCGTCCCGTTGCCTCATTCTCTGCTCCAAAACTCCCAAGCATCAATGTAAAGGACACTGAGGCTTGACAGTTATAAGCAAAGCAGAAGGTATTGTGTGCACCACAAATCAAAATAATCCAACTTCAGTTATATTAATCCAACATGTAATGACAGAGACTTTAACAGGTGTCCCTGCAGGACCAAAAAAAAAAAAAAAAAATTCTATACCATCTCTTGCCTAATTTGTAAAATCACAAAAAATTATATTCTGAGAAGGATTTGTGTTCACTCAGAACAGTATAAGTGTCACAAGCTGCTATTTTCTTTAGTCAGTGCTATTGTAATAAAGCCTTCTGGTAGCTATAATTCTATCAGTGTTTGCTGTAGCAATAAAGTACACCACCTATTAGTTTTAATTTATTGCCTAATTTCATACAAAACTACTCATAAAACTAACGGAGAATGATCAGTTATTTTTACTTAAAAACACACACACACAAATAGCAACTTTTTCAAATCACCGCTAAAAATAAGAAATTTTTATAGTTTTATATATATTAATCTACAGAAAGGTTAATTTCTAAATATTTTTAAAAGTAGGTCTTGCAGAACACCATTGCATTTCTCTTTGAAACTTAACCTTACTACATTTGTGGGTTCACGATGTAATGGTACAGGCATAGAGATATTGTCTTTCATTATGCTGCCAATGTGTGAAAGCAGGTCATTTGTGTTCAGATAGCCTCCTTCTACAGAAGTCAGAAGAAAGCCGGCAGTTCCAGAAGGTGTCTTATTTCACCCTAGTGGGGTGACACAGTCCAGCAACCAATGAGACCTGAAAAGCAAACATTGATCCTTTCTGTGTGTCTCTAAGAGCTACTAATAGTATCTCCATAGTATCACTCCAACTTTTCTCACCTCTGCAACCAAAAGTTCACAATGCCTTGGTCTCACTTTTTCTGTTTGTGATCACACAGAAGGGAGAGACTGGGGAGCAAAAAAACCCCCATACCTCAGTATATTCTGACCTCACTAATGGAGGGAAAGTGGTACAACTACATTTTTATGACATTCTAGGAAGGGAGGAGCTTGTGTTTCCTTTCCAGTTTTTGAAGAGATGGTCTGTTACTGGTAGATAGATAGCAGGTACAACCAAGCACACAGGCAGTATAAATTGATATCGTAAGATACTTTCAACAGTACCCCCTAAAAGAAGATAATTACAGCACACAGCATACTGAAAAACATGTTGATATGACCATCTCAGATTGTAGAGCTGAATTATGAAAACCTATTTATGAAAGCCACAGAAAGTGTTAATTATTTTTTCTTCCCACACCATAATGAGGTAGTTTTAATTTTACATCAGAACTGTTCATAGCTCAAAATAGCTAGTCACTGAAATTAAAGGAACATGAAGTTGGTGGTTTTGTTGTTTTAAGAACAGATTGTTTTGAATTAGTGCCATCAGAAGGCAGATTTTAGTAAAAAAGGATAGGCAATGCAAGCCAACAGTAAATTATTCAGTTGTGTCCTAAGTAATCAAGACAGTATTTTGTGAAAATCAAGTAGATACTTAATTCAAAGGAAGCTTTTAAAGGACTTTTCTAAGTGTTAATTTTGATCAAACACTGTAAAAATTCATGACATTTTTGACCCAAGGAATTCTTGAGCTAAAGATACATCCTGCAGTAAAACCTGAAGTTACTTATCTGAGTGTGTTTCTCAAACTACTGGCTTACTTTATAGTCGCATATCAGAGACCTTCAGGCTAAGCGGAGAAATCTTTCAACTGATTTCCATGGGAGGTTTTCTTCAGAGGGGTTTTAATAGCTGCAAGTTGAAGAGATTCTTGAAACTGTCTTGGTGGTTCCTGAATTTCAGAATACACAAGCAAATAAGAAAGGACTAAAGGTTAAAGGGATCAAATGAAGGAAGGAAGAAAGAACAAAGGAAAAAAAAGAATCATAATGGTGGCAAGCTTACTCACCACTGATCAAGCATGAAGATATCCAATACCATCAGGGAAATGAAACTCTACCCTCCGCAACACACTTCCCTGGGTTTCAGTTGACTCATTTCCAAAAAATGTAACAGTACTTACAAAAGTGCTACAGATGAAAAAGGCCATGTGGAAGTAATTTACTATCTCTTTACAGAAAGGGAAAGTAAAACAGAAAGGAGACAACTTGTCTGAGACGATCTTTTAGGCCTGGGAATGTCTTCCCCATGTCAGCTTTACATTTGAATCTAGCTCTAGTTTCAGTCCAGTCATGTCGTGACTACTTGATCCACTCTTCCCTACCTACATTTAGACCAATAAACAGATCTTGTTTCAACTGGACACTAGTGTAATATCACTAGCTCTTTTCATCAATATACTACCAGATGGACATTCATGATGAGCATCAACAAAAATTACATATACATTTCTATGTGCCTATGCCTCCATGATACATTAAGAGTGTATTTGATTCCAAGGAGAAGCTACTGCAAAAAACTAGTTTTGTCAGCTGAAGGAGGGCCAGCATATTATTTTGAGTTTTAAGGTATAACAATCATCTTATTATTGAGGAGGTTAGTACAAAGGAGCAAAACGAGACATAGTTTCTAAAGGATATGGAATAGAGTCTTATCATTCCTATTAGGCACCAAGAAAGATCTAGCAAAAAATTATCTCTTTCTGGCATTTTGTGTCTTTCCAGCTGAAAAGCTGATTGTGGTAGTTCTCTCAGGCTTCACCTAAGTAGAAAAAGGTGGAATAACTGCCATAGTACTCTCTGGGGAATAAAAAGTACTTATCTGGAAAAAGAAGAAAATAAGAAGTCACACATTCTAGACACTTTCTGGAATTGGTTCTTTCTGATGCAGCAGGCTGATATAATTTGAGCTGGAGGGTGGGTGCACTCAGCACTTAGCCAGCTGTAGAATCAGAGACATGTGAAGTTGATATAAAAGCCATTTTATGTCTTGCCCCCAAATTTGATCATGCATTGAGTGTCACTTGGCCAGGTCCCATAAAGAAGACTGTTGATGAGTATAATATCTCTTACAATTTTATTTCATTCTATAAAGACACTAGACTGTAACCAGGAAGATACATGGATAGGATATGACGATCAGATGAGAACAAGAAAGAAACAGGACAGGAGACAAATAGAGAAGAACAAATTCTCAGTTGGTGTAAAGCAGTGTTGACAATTAAACTGAGATGAGCCAGGACTGATTCACATCAGCTGAAGACCTGGTCTACTGATAAATGGTAAAAAAATACCTCTGCAAAATACTACACTTTGTTCAGAAGAATGGAAATGTCCTGGGTTGGGTTAAAACTGTGTCAAAGCTCCCCTGCCAAACATAACATTCTCTTACCTATGGAGTTGAGTGCCTAGCTCGGATATATGTTTTCAGGAAAAAAGATTTGGCCTAGAGAATTTTGTGCATCAAAACAGCTGTAGCTGACCTGGAAATATCTGGCTTGAGCCACACGCTGAAGACTGCCAGGAGTCTACGCATGACCTAAGTCTTTGGACAAGGCTTCAGCATGTTTCAGGTACCAGTCACCCCACTCAGTAAAATGAAAAGATGGGACTCTTTACAGTTTCTGTGGTAAATATAAAACACAGTTATAATACAGTACAGGCAGTGCCCACAGATGACTACTTTCTAGGTAGCTGTTATAGTCCACATTGCAGAAGTTGAAACATTTTAGCAAATCAGACAAGTTTCTCTGTTTAAGCAACATGACTTTTCTTTCTGTGGTGCATATGCTATAGTAAATTCTGGCTTCCACTTATATTCTAGATTTTCTCCATCACGGCCAGAGAAAAAGTTGATTCTTCATTTGGTTTTGTGCAGGAAGACACCCCCGTTTCAGCTGAACCCTGGCTCAATGGATAAAAAGGTAGGTTAAACTGCATAGCTTCAATTACGCCAGATAAAAAAACCCCTCATGTTTGATATATCATAAATTCAATGCATCTTAATAGCACATAGCATGCTTTCATCTATCTAGAAGAGATGAAAATTCTTAAGCCTATTGATTACCAAGAGTTCTTGTAGACTGATACTATGAGAATACCTGTGAAGACCATTTCTGTTAAACAAGCATCTCCTCCAGCTAAGACATCTCTGTAACACAGCCATTTTCCCATGCATCACATTTTAACACAAGTCCTTCTAAGTCTACCTTCAGCACAGCAAATTCTGGGGTCTTGTCTCACTACTACTTGAAGACCAAGTCCCACCAACTCCACTCCACCCAGGAAAGATTTTTTTTTTTTTAAATATTCCTAGCCTTTACCTCTGACATTGTGCCCATTTTCAATTGTTCTTTGATTGCTTCCTGCATTGACCCCTTTCTTGCCATGTCCAACTTAAAAATTTATAAAGGAGTGCAGTGTAACAGTAGTGCTTACATTCTCAAGGATTTAAAAATAAATTAGAATAGTAATGACTGTTAGTAATGAATTTGGATTCCATTGCATCATCTTGGGAGATTTATAGTAAATGTATTTTTAAAATTGTTGCCTGTAGAGAACACAAGCTTTTTATTTAGTCCATGTATCACATGATTTAATAGAGCAAAACAATATTACCAAGATTTTGGCTAGTATTATTTAATTACTTAAATATTAAAATATGAATGGAAAGCCAAAAGGAAAATTAGGAGACATTTCTACCTGAAAGTCATTGATTTGCCCACTGAAAACAGGAAGTCCTTCTGCAATGCTCCTAAAAAAGAATGATACCAAAGTCTTCATGCAAAATATTAATGGACAGTTAAACAAAAGTTAAAAAGCCAGCACAGGATTTTCTTATATCCTAGCTACTCACCTTGGGTCGGCCTATACAAATCACTAAAACTGAGGGGAAAAAAAAAAGTGGCTTAAGATATTTCAACAGAAAACCATGGGCCAAATGTTTGCAAATTCAACCCTTCAAACTGAAGGATAAAATTCTAGAAAATATCTTTGCAATTTTACAAAAATAAAATAAAAACTAAGTTCACCTTGTGACTAAGATTCAATTCTATGCAATATAAAACAAGATAAAGCTTTGTGGCCAAGGTATAACCCTCTGAAGATATCATTTAGTAATCATACATCCTTAACTGCATTAGTGTTAGCTTGTGCATCTACAGATGCCTGTTGCTACTTAATTTTAAAAGGTTTATAATCTTGTAATGAAACTGTATTTTTGACCAGCCACAAAGCAGAATCTGATCTGAGCATTATAACGTAATTAATCATGGATTTTAGTGTCTTATTTGAAATAATTTATTCAGATCTGAGAAATACACTGCATGTCTATGATTGCATTATATAAAAAGCAAATAAACTACATAATTAAAAATGAATCACATGTATTATTTATCATAAAATGGAACACCCAGGAGTTTAGAGCTTGGGCTCAACTAGCTTGCACTTTGACTTCTGTTTAGTCACCTGCAGCTCTACAATGAGAGACTGAAACTCTGCTGCTTGATTCTTAGCCACTTTAACAGTGCTGGGAGAGTGGCTGGAAAAGTTGGATCCATAGCATTCAAGACTCAAAATGGGCTTCACGTTTGGTGGGCAGATACTAATATTATAGTGGAACCTGTACCTTTATGAGCCTTTGTAAACTGCTAAAGGAATGAAAAAAGAAAGAAAAAAAAGGAGGAATTGCATGGCCTTTGGAGATGTATAGTACAGAATATAATTGTTCTGATTTCCACCTGCAGGTTTTGCATCTTCAGTTATGATCCCAAACCTAGAGAAGATCTAGAGCAGTAATGCTTTGGCATGTTGTTTCTGAAAGCACCCCCTGCTATGTTATCCACCAAGTCATCACCCATGACTGTAATAGCACATGTGCCGTGGATGGAGCGAGAGTAGACTTCACTCATAAGAGAGAAGCAAAAATATACTTTATTGATATAAAACAGTGAGTTAACAAGGTTCAATGATAAATGTGACAGTGGTTTAACAAGATTCGATGGCAAGGTACACTTGATTATTTACTGCATAGAGGACAGGACAAAACTGTCAGGGAGACCCTCCCATTGAGTCACGAGATTCAGAAAGGACCCCCTTGCTTTCTAAACTCCTTCTCAGAGAGGAGTCTAGGTGCAGCTGGATCCAATCCTAGTCCCAGACTCGGTCAACAGTTTATGTCTAAAGGATTATATATGCACAATCCATCCTTTATACCACTTAGCTAAGATTTCAAAGTTTATCATGCTATTAGTCACTTACTGAGGATCCGTTGCAGCAAGGAATCTCTCAGCCTTGAGGAGTAACTCTGAGAGGTGTCCCTGCTCAAGGGGAGATCCTGGCATGCAGCCCGCTGCCATACAGGAGAGCTCAAAGGGCTCTTGGGCTGCTCACTGTTTATGGGGGTAAGATGATTGACTCATCGTCACATTTGCGTACTGACCACAGATTTTAGTTTCTTCACTGTGGTTAGGTGGGCGCATCACACAATAGCCCTTGGCTATTGTGTTGTTATCTGTCTCCCAAATCCACTTTGAGCCAGATGCAGCCATCTTGACCAGACGCATCCATTATGACCGCCACTGGTGGTTATTGCTTGAGCAGGGTTATGGGAGACAAAGGTGAGGTTGTGGGGGGGGAGCACACCATCACAACATGGTAATTAGGAGATATGATAGGTCATTTTTAAAGCACGACCTATAGTACCCACAGGAAAACTGGAAATGTGTGTGTTACTTGACTGCTTTGCTGGCCTAGCCGGTTACCTACAATGTAGAATAGAACTTTCTGGTGTTCACCTGATGCTACATATAAACAAAGGTGAACAAGCAGATGTCATGGGTGCTTAAAGCACGTAATACAGCTGAATGGAAACGGTGAAAAAGCAAGACAACAGGCTACAGATAAGTGAATAATGTAGCTTACGTTCTACCCATGGTAAGGAGGAATCAAAGACCATGCTGAGACTAAGAACACACGTTGCATAACCTCTGCTGGTGGAGCTTCTAACTAGAAAAGAGACAGCTCTTCTGCTGTCTTCCTTTCTTTGTTTACACTAAAACACAAACAAAAAACAGAGTCAAGATTTGACTCAACCGGCAACTTCCATTTGATGTTTGGGAATTCAGGGTAGTAAAATCCACCTAGATAGGCTTGAACACCTATGTTCTAATCTTTGCCCAGGAGGAAGCAGTGACCAGAACCGTTCCAGTACTGAAAGCTACACGCATACTTCAGTCTATCAGCTCATAGCCTTGATTTGTATAATGGTCAGTAACATGGTGCTTCTATTCCACAGTAGTAATGTGTCAGCCTTTGAGTCATGTTATAATCCCCTTTGATTCAGTACAATGACATTTAAGCTGTATAATTGATAGCACCATAAATTCAGCGGGGCCTACCACCACCACTTGTACTTTTTTTTTTTCATGTGTATATATATGTACAACTATCACGCACACACATGTAGACATATACTTTCTTTCCTCTGGTTGCACATAAAACCTAGAATTGTGTATCTTTGCATTCCATCTGTTCCCAAAGGGATAAATTGAGATCATTGATATAAAAGTAGCAATCCTGAAAAATCATTATCGTTCTGATAATTCCTAAAAAGATAAGGACAGATCACCCCAGCTATTTAAAATAATGAGTTGTATATCTGGTATTACTACTTCAAAGAATTTGATTTTTATTTTTTGTTTCTAATTCTTTACTTTTTTCCCTTTTTTCGTGAGATGTAGCTTTGCAATTTCCATGTCTTGGTTCACTCTTTAACAGAACACCGCTATTCTGGGGTTATTTTCTTCCAATTTCTTTTTTAAACTCCTAAAGATCATAACAATAAATAGGTTATAAGCCTACTTTTATTTTAAATTAAAACTATTATTTTTGGATGACTACATGACTCATTGTGATCAGCAGTGCTTTAGGAGGAAACAGCCGTTATTATGAGAAGTATGATGAAAGCTAAAACTCCAAGAACAAGTAGGATGCAGACGAGTTGATTTGTTCTCTGGTGACCACTGGGGTGGCTGTGTGCTCTCTCTTTCTCAGACTGCAGCATTATAGTCCAGCTCAGAAGTGTTTGCAAGATGACATTCACAAAGATGAAAATATAAATCTATATGGAGATTTTGTCCAGAGCCTACACTAATTTGATTGCAACAGCTGCTTAAACACCCCATGCTAATCTCTTGTTTTTAACAGCATGTTACCCTTTCCAGAGTAACTCACACCGACAATATTTCTTGCTTTGTTTGTTCTGCTTCTTTTAGAAATGGTGGTTAGCTGAGATCTTTCAACTTCTCACACCCACTGTAATCACCATAAAGTTAAAATGACTGTTGTTAATTTAAACAAAATACTCCCCTTTTGACTCTCCTTTTGTTCCCTTCCTAATTAGATTTTTTTAAAACCTTTCTATTGGCATAATTATATTTATTCTAGCAAGAATGTGGAGTACACAGTGTAAGACCAGACTCTTGTACATGTGCAATTGGCAGAAGCACACTTGATACATGCAAAACATACGCACACATACTTGACTGTCTGCCCAATGGACAGCTGGTGAGAGAAAGAGGTATAGAGAGAATCTTAATACTCAATACAAAATCTGTATTTTACACATTGAATAAAGTGCTTTGTGAGGAGGTGCTGACACAGTAGAAGATACTTTAAGAAAGAAGGTTCCCCTAAAACATCCCCATGTCATTCTTAAGAAACTTCTATCATCTGAAATTACACAACTGAATTTAGCTGTTAACACAACTAAATCAGTCTCTCTAGGCAAACATCTCCAAATGGTCAACTACATTAGTGTTGCAAAAGTTTTCCCAAAGTATAAATTAAAATTCTCCCATTAAAATTTAAGCTCAAGGTATTTTTATTCTATCCACTGTCAACAGAATGAAAAGCTTATTCCTTTCTTTGAAATCTACAGACATGCCACCCTTCCATCCCTTCTTTTTTCAACTAAAACTTGCCTTTTTTTTTTCCTGTTCTTTCCTCATAGGCCATGTTTTCCAGCCTTTTTGATCATTCTCATTTTTTCCTCTGGATTTCTCCAGTTTATCTATATTTTTCTTGAAGTACTGCCAAAATCAAAGCCCAATACTGGCATTTTAGCCAAGCTGAGTAGAAGGATCACAATTCTATTGAAGTATTCCAGGTACATTTTTAGGCTGTTGTGAGACAGGTAACACTGTTGAGTTATTTTCAGTATGAGATTCACCACAACATCCAACAGCATTTCTACACAACTACTCCCAGTTGCTTTCTTAACCATCTGCAAATAAATACGGGCTCCAGCACATACTAAAAACTTACTGGATACTTTCAGTGAGTGTAATCTTCACTACCATTAGATGTCTATTTCTCTGCTTTGACCATACAGAAAATGTAGGCAATTAGCTCGGATGTCTACACCATAGGCATGTCAAGTTAGATGAAAGGAATCTCACCTAAAGTATTTTTGGATGGTTGATGTCTCTCATTAGTACTAGGTTTTGCCCTTGTATTGGGTTTATGTGGCAAGGTTTTGGTAGCAGGGGGGGCTTCTGTAAGAAGATGCCAGAAGCTTCCCGCATGTCAGACAGAGCCAGTGCCAGCTGGTTCAAGATGGACCCACCACTGGTCAAGGCCGAGCCAATGAGCGATGTTGGTAGCACCTACGTGATAACATATTTAAGAAGGGGGAAAAAACTGCTGCACAACAGCAGCTGGAAAAGAGGAGTCCGAATATGTGAGAGAAACAACTCTGTAGACACCAAGGTCAGTGAAGAAGGAGGGGGAGGAGGTGCTCCAGGCGCCAGAGCAGAGATTCCCCTGCAACCCATGGTGAAGACCATGGTGAGGCAGGCTGTCCCCCTGCAACCCATGGAGGTTAACGGTGGAGCAGATATCCACCTGCACCCTGTGGAGGACCCCACATTGGAGCAGGTGGATATGCCTGAAGGAGGCTGTTACCCCATGGAGACCCCATGCTGGAGCAGGCTCCTGGCAGGACCTGTGACCCCACCAGGGACCCATGCTGAAGTAGTCAGTTCCTGAAGGACTGCACTCCATGGAAAGGACACATGTTGGAGCAGGTTGTGAAGGACCGCAGCCCATGGGAAGGTCCCACATTGGAGAAGTTTGTGAAGGACTGTCTCCCATGGGAGCGACCCCATGTTGGAGCAGGGGAAGAGCGTGAGAAGGAAGGAATGGCAGAGACAACATGTAATGAACTGACTGCAACCCCCATTCCCTATGTCCCTGCACCACTCGGGGAGAAGAGGTAGAGAAATCAGGAGTGAAGTTGAGGCCGGGGAGAAGGGAGGGGTGGGGGGAAGGTGTTTTAAGATTGTGCTAATTTCTCATTTCCTGCTCTGATTTAGATTAACAATAGATTAAATTAATTTCCCCGAGTCAAATCTCTTTTGCCTGTGATGGTAATTGCTGAGTGATCTCCCTGTCCTTATCTTGACTCATGAACCTTTCGGCATATTTTCTCTTCCCTGTCCAGCTGAGGAGAGGGAGTGATAGAGTGGCTTGGTGGGCACCTGGTGTTCAGCCAAGGTCAACCCACCACAGTCCTTTCTGGTGTTCACTTCTTCCTCCTCCTCCTCCCTTAATAGATACATCTCCTTTCTTACTTCCATGCTTTTTGTGTCCTTCCAGTTTGTCAATCAGCACAACCTTTCCTGAGACATATTTTAACTTTTTAAATTAATAGATAAAATAGCATTTTCTGCTTAAAAATAATTTCACTGTAAAACCCTGCTCTAGTCACAAGGAAGGATCTGAGCTATCCACATCAATTTGTATGTGTTCTGCAAAAACTAGACAGAGAGTATCATGACACTACAGAGAAAAAGCCTTATTGGTTTCTATGAAACCATTTATCAGGCATGATATTATGACAAACAATACATCAAAATTTGGTGCCACACGAACAAGTTTGTCAGAAGTTCTATCCACTCATTTTTTGTGTAATTCCATACTCGGCAAAGATGACATCATTTGACCCTTAAGAGAACAGTGCATTTATGCAAACATATGCACTGAAATCATATTGTCAGACTATCATTCAAAACTAGGGCTAAGCAGATTTTATGTATTATTAGTATGCTGTTCAGTTCTTAAAGTGCCATCAACTTTTCCACCAATGCATCATTCAGCTCAAAATCCCAGCATTCATTTAATATATTAGATTCTTATAGGGAGCTCTCCCACACTACATGTTCTTGGCCCACTTCATCCCCTTTCATTCATCTTCTGCCTATGACCTTATAAATTTGTATGTCCTCCAAGTATACAGATCACCTAATTGTCTTAGTTTACACCTGTATTAAGCTGCAGTTTGCTAAATGAAGAAAAAAAATGATTAAGATGTACGTACTGCGGCTGTCTTGAATGTCTGGACAGCACAGATAATTCTGTGACCTGGCATCATCTTTTAAACAACCTTCCTATTGTTTTGTGTGTCTGTGTGTGTTCATTTTCAAGCACTATTAATGATTTGATTGCATACCATATGAAACCCTTGGGAGAACTATTGTCCAACATCTAACATTTCATCATTCATCTAAAAGCAACTCAATGCAATTGCCACTATGCCCCATGCAACTGTACTGCTCAGCTGTCACGGACAATTATAAATTTCCTTGTAGACCAAATTCTCTTATTAGAGCCCAATGGAATGCAAACCTGGATGCAAGGCAGACCTAGCATGGGGAAGCGCTTAAGGAAAACACCTATAAACTGTGCAAGTCTGAACAATTTATACCTTTCAAGAAAAATATAGTCAGTGAAAGGCCTGAGAGGAAGAGCCTTCTGAAAGGTAAATTAAATACATTACCTTCCCCTACTTCGTTTTTATTCTGTGCAGAAAAGTGGTAATTTTATCAGGATGAGAAATAATAATGTAAGCATATATCTACTAAATTTAAAAGTCAAGACTTTTGTATGCTCATGAGTTTAAATAATTTTTTTCCATCTGTTTTGATCCTGCCTGATCCTGAGCACCTTGCAGCTTTGTATACTTAGTTATTTTCTATATCGCCTTTGACTTTGCTAATATAGATTCAAGTTCTGGTAGGAGATTAGGAGAAATGAGCAAATGATTAGAAGAACCAGCGCACTCCCAATTCATGTTTGGAAAGGCCAAGTGATAAATACCGAGGTCTATGGTCCCTGTGTGAAATTCAAGGAGTCAGAGAGTGAAGTGGCAGAAAGAGGTTTAGAACATCTTCAAAATTTAAGGCTTTAATGTTTTATTACATTTTTTCCAACATATACTACAAAAATTAGAGGGAATACCATTGAAAGAAAACTAGAGGAGAAATGGTACTTCTATGGCTCAGATCACTGTTATTGGGATTCACAGAAATCTATGGAAACTAAGACTATTCACAGTGTGCCTGCAGGCAGATTTTATGACATCATTTAAAGTTGTCCTATTACAAATCATCACAGAAAAATTCAGACTTAATTTGTTTTCCAGTTTCTGCTGGAGAAAAGGGGCACAAAGGAGACCTCCTTTCCATAAATAACTGCTAAGGGCTGGATCCATTTGTCAGGAAGCTAACAATTTTTCACTTAAGTCTCTACACTTCTTTTCAACACAGGGTCTTTACAAAATGACTGTTTTTATCAACACAGAGGCAATATTTGAAGAAGAGAGACCGCATGCGCTAGTAATGATCCCTAGAGAGTGTTCCATTATGAATAATCAACTTGCCCTGCCTCAGATTTCTGTGGGCCTCCCTCAATACTGTGGGCCAAAGTAGACTGCATTAAGCCTTCCTAACTAGTAATGTACTTTGCTTCAAAAGTTGGTTGTAAGGGAATTACTAGTAATGCACTCCTTTGAATGAGTAAAACTATGACAAGCTCTTTTGTACATGAAATGCTACTGTAAGTAAAATGGGTGATTTAGCATGAGGAATGCAATGAAATGCCTTGACTTTTGAAAAGAACCAATTGTTAAAAATTATTTTTAGACCAATATTCTTAAGTCAGCTTTTTGCAGTTGATGGTATTTCAAGTGCCATTTCCTCTATTAAGAGGGTGCTGCAGAGATCAGAATTGCTTTTCTTCATGACTATTACATAGAAATTTGTACTGTTCATAGGTTGTTAAATTCCACATCTCCTTCAGGAATCAAAACACTGCATACATTCCAGGATCCCTTCAAAAATGCCCATTGGAAGGAAAAATCAAAATCTCATATGAGCATTCTAAATAATTATTTTGATTAATTGAATATGTGAAAGCAATATTCACAACATATAGTAATGCTAATGCCTTACCTACTTAAATTTCTTTTAAGACCCAATCCTGCTAACCCTATTCATGCCAATGGTCTTACTGTAGTCAATGGAACTATTTGCTTTAACATTACCACACCAGAATTCAGTGAGCTTATTTCAAGAGTAATTATGCCTACTTTGAGTTTTAAAATAATAATATCGATTTTATATATTTAAAAATGTAACTTTTACATATATTAAAATATAAATATTATAAACACAATTATATAATTTATTATATATAGAAATATTACACACATTTTATATATAGCTTTAGGAGGGCCAAATTCTGCCAAGTACTAAACATATCTTACATGTTACTCACTAACTTCTGTTGACCAGCTGAATGGTCACAGCCATATTCTATATATCGGGGTCAAATGTGCTGCTTCTGTAAATTGGAACAGCTGAACCAGAATGGTTCCTTTATAATGCTGTCTGTGTGGGGAAAAGTAAAGTGTGCACATCTGTCACTGCTTTAGCTTCTGCATGAGAAAGAAGAAAATACTCATCTCGTGGAGAGAGCGATGCATTTTGCCTTCTCAAGCAAAGCTTCACAATATCTTTTTTAATTGCCTGCAGTTATAACTAAAACCAATAACAAATGTATGCAGCATATGCACAATGATTCAATGTACAATGAATCATACAAGAGACTTTGAAGATGTAAATAAGAAGCAGAGAAATTACTGTTTTTCAGGGCCTCCTGCCATGAATCTCTCTGTATGTACAGCCACATCTTTTATAGAAGAGAGGCCTGGAAAAATCCATACTATTTTAAGCACGTGTTCCATAATATTTTATTGTAGAATATTTGCAGCCACAGTGTGCCTTATTTATGATCCAACCATACAGCAGATGCATTAATGTAGCTGAGAACACTCCAGGAAAATACACATACCAGGAAAATGCTTTTCAAGGATTTAAATAGCTGCAAGGCACTTTTGCTTTAGTTTCAAGCTAAACCTAATTAAAGCTAATCTCTTTCTAAAAAGGAGAATGAATAACTTCTGAGGAGCATAGATATTATACGCAGTACTGCACAATTCTGGTCAACTAGCAAACCTATAGGCATAAGTTTCTTGTTTTGCCCTAGGATGTTTTCCTTATGTATTTTATATTGCTAGTGTAAACCTAAAGTATGTTAAACTAGAATTAGGCATATGAAAGTAAACCTGGATGTAGTCATATTATCCTTCACTCTTCTGCTGTCTTTTTGACCCAGAATCATCCTTTACACTGACCATGCATTGCAGAACGCAATGACTTAACACTGAAGTCCCAACCGGTTAGAGACTAGATAATAAAGCAAAATTATGTCAGGCTGCCTGTGGTACATTCCAGTTATTCTAGATTTGTAACTTACGCAAATGCAAACTGCCTGTTGAAGTTACTTGTACACTGAAATCTAGTTGGGAAGCAATCCAAGAATGATAATCCCCAGACAGCTAAGCAGTGTTTTGTTTTATTTTGTTGCTTCTTTGTATTCCCCTTCCTTTTGAGTTTATTGTAGCCATTGGTGGGCAAATATATGACAGTGGCTGAAGATACAGTGCTTTCATACCACTGTGCTGAATATTAATGAGAAAATACTCCAGTTCATCCTCAGGCAGTTTAAAAAAAAAGCAACCCTAAACCACAAAACCTAACACATTTGGGTACCAAACACTTGACCTGAATTTAAGATACCAGGTTTCCTCAGTTGCTATCCTAAAGCTTTAAAAAAGATATAAGGAGTTAGAATTGATGATGTTGCTAAATTCCATGGATGGTATTCTCTCACTCTCCCTCCAGAAAAAAACCCAAACCTATGTGGTATTTAATTCAGCTTCTTTTCTTACTGCCTATTTATGATAAACTATCTTATACCAGAAGTAATTCCCTGTATGTCAGTAGGACTACATGAAAGCTTGGTGGGAGTGAAGCTGGTGTTGAGAAGAAGCCTAATGACTTTCTAGCCCGTCTGATGCCAAGTTGTCAGGGAACATGGCTTTATTTTTGGCAGTAAATCAAGGGATGTCAAGTTCAGAATTCCACGGCTTCATTTGTCCTGTCTCTTACCTTTTAGCTTTCAGATTTGGAGGCTTTTGGCACTTGCAGAGGATAAGGAAGTTCCTAGACTGAAACCCTTTAGCAGCATACAGCTTGCTTTTGCTGCAATAGCAGGTATTATTCAACAAGTTACAAGCACAGAGAAAGTACAAGTACAGGAGTTAAAAGTTCCTAGAATCTGCCCAGTAAATGCAACCATGGTGACTATTATCACATAAGTGATAATTTAAAAGTAAACTTAAAAAAATTAAAAATTTAAAAGAAACCCACATCATTTGGCAGAACATACTGGATCTCTAGTATTTTAGACAGCAGCTGGGAGGGAGGACAGGGGAACAGACACACCACCACCAAAAACAACCAAACATAAAACCAAAAACATAATGGAAAAGAGAATATATGACTTCAAATGGCTTGCTATGCACATAACATGAGGTCTCTTCAAGTCTCATTTGATAAGAGTCTTCTGACTGAAATATAAAATTGTAGACTTTGTGAAAGAGCCTGAAGCAACATGAGGATATAGCAGTACTTATACTATAATATAAAATATGCTAAGAAAGAGAATGATAATATGTCTGGATTCACATTAGCACAGGGCCTATCCTGGAAAAACATATCAGTGAATGTTATAGTTTACCTAAGTACCACCTGGACAGTCCTTTCCTCTATTAAAAATGAACTTCTTTAAGAAACCTTCCATCAAATTTACAATATCCATTCGCACTTCTGTTTCCAACAGCCAGCAAAAGAAACTATTACTTTCTCCCCACTCTCACAGTCTTGAGGGTGGGACAAATAGAATATGTTTTCTTCCATTATTGAACCTGAAATGCTTTTTCCCCCTCCTTCCTCATCTATCAGGGTTATGAAACATGGCAGTACAAAACTGGCAGAAAACTGAAATCACAATAATGATTTAAATTAATCGGATTTAAAATCTATGTCCTTTCTGGACATTGAACACTGGTAACAACTAAAATGGAAAGTGAAATAAAAGACAAAGGCTCTTAGTATTTCCTGTAAATTTTTTGCTTGATTAAGAAAAACTAAACAGGCTTTTCTGGCCACACAGATATCTAAGTGTTCCACCTTGAGCAGGTAAAACTATCCAACATTTTATCTAACTTCTCACACAAGGTAGGTAAGGTACATAAGTAACAGTATTCCCTGTAGTAAACATGCAGAATCACATCATGAATGTGTTGGCATTTGGGATCTCATGACCACTCTTTCACATATTGGCATTTAAAAGTAGGAATTTGAGGTCCTTGCACTAAATGCTTTGTAACCTTATCTAGTAGGTAATAAAGAATGGTCAGAACTCCCTTGATAAACATCTTTGACTAATATGATTACTAAATAACAGAAATAGGAAATATTTGGTATGATCACCATCTCCCCAAAGCAGTACTCTTTTTAAGGTACTCAGCAAAATGTGTAGGAAAGAATACAGAGTGCTGAATTGTCCAAGGGAGGAGCAGATAGACAGGTACCCCATGACAACTTTGTGATTGACTGAGGCTTCTTTGTTCCATAGCACCCATAAAGGCAGTACAAGAGTTTCCCTCAATCTACATTAGTGAGCCTGTAAGACCAAAGAGTCACTGGGCATGAGACTAATAATCACAGAATCACAGAATCATATAGGTTGGAAAAGACCTTTAAGATCATCGAGTCCAACCGTAAACCTAACACTACCAAGACCACCACTACACCATGTCCATAAGCACCTCATCCAAATGTCTTTTAAATACCTCCAGGGATGGCGACTCAACCACTTCCATGGGCAGCTTATTCCAATGCTTGACTACCTTTCTGTGAAGAAATTTCACCTAATATCCAATCTAAACCTCCCCTGGTGCAACTTGAGGCCATTTCCTCTTGTCCCATGGCTCGTTATTTGGGAGAAGAGACTGACACCCACCTCGCTACAACCTCCTTTCAGGTAGTTGTAGAGAGCGATAAGGTCTCCCCTCAGCCTCCTTTTCTCCAGACTAAACAACCCCAGTTCCCTCAGCCGCTCCTCATAAGACTTATGCTCCAGACCCTTCACCAGCTTAATTGCTCTTCTCTGGACACACTCCAGCACCTCAATGTCTCTCTTGTAGTGAGGGGCCCAAAACTGAACACAGTATTCGAGGTGAAGCCTCACCAGTGCTGAGTACAGGGGCACGATCACTTCCCTAGCCCTGCTGGCCACACTATTTTTGATACAAGCCAGGATGCCATTGGCCTTCTTGGCCACCTGGGCACACTGCTGGCTCATATTCAGGCGGCTGTCAACCAACACTCCCAGGTCCTTCTCTGCTGGGCAGCTTTGCAGCCACTCTTCCCCAAGCCTGTAGGGTTGCATGGGGTTGCTGTGGCCCAAGTGCAGGACCTTGCACTTAGCCTTGCTGAACCTCATACCATTGGCCCCAGTCCATCGATCCAGCCTGTCCAGGTCCCTCTGTAGAGCCTTCCTACCCTCAAGCAGATCAACACTCCCGCACAACTTGGTGTCATCTGCAAACTTACTGAGGGTGCACTCGATCCCCTTGTCCAGATCACTGATAAAGATATTAAACAGAACTGGCCCCAACACAGAGCCCTGGGGACACCGCTTGTGACCGGCCGCCAACTGCAGTAAACTCCATTCACCACCACTCTTTGGGCCCAGACATCCAGCCAGTTCTTTACCCAGCAAAGAGTACACCCATCCAAGCCATGAGCAGCCAGTTTCTCCAGGAGAATGCTGTGGGAAACCATGTCAAAGGCTTTACTGAAGTCTAGATAGACAACATCCACAGCCTTTCCCTCATCTACTAGGCAGGTCACCTTGTTGTAGAAGGAGATCAGGTTGGTCAAGCAGGACCTGCCTTTCCTGAACCCATGCTGGCTGGGCTTGATCCCTTGGTTATCCTCTACATGCCATGTGATGGCACTCAAGATGATCTGCGCCATCAGCTTTCCTGGTACCGAGGTCAGGCTGACAGGCCTGTAGTTCCCCGGGTCCTCCTTCCGGCCCTTCTTGTAGATGGATGTCACATTTGCTAATCTCCAGTCAGCTGGGACCTCCCCAGTTAGCCAGGACCGCTGGTAAATGATGGAAAGGGGCTTGGTGAGCACATCTGCCACTTCCTCCAGTACTCTCGGGTGGATCTCATCAGGTCCCATAGACTTGTGAGTGTCTAAGTGGTGCAGCAGGTCACTAACCATTTCCCCCTGGATTATGGGGGCTCCATTCTGGTCCCCATCCCTATCTTTCAACTCCGGGGGCTGGGTACCCAGAGAGCTATTGGCCCTGCTATTAAAGACTGAGGCAAAGAAGGCATTAAGTACCTCAGCCTTTTCCTCATCCTTGGTCACTGTGTTCCCTCCCCCATCTACTAGGGGCTGGAGATTCTCCTTAGCTCTCCTTTTGCTGCTAATGTATTTGAAGAAGTATTTTTTGTTGTCCTCGACGGCAGTAGCCAGATTGAGCTCTAGCTCAGCTTTGACCCTTCTAATTTTCTCCCTGCACAACCTCACTACACCTTTGTAGTCCTCCTGAGTTGCCTGCCCCTTCTTCCAGAGGTCATAGACTCTCCTCTTTTTCCTGAGTTCTAGCCAAAGCTCTCTAGTCAACCAGGCTGGTCTTATTCCCCGCTGGCTCGTCTTTCGGCACCTGGGGACAGCCTGCTCTTGTGCCTTTAGGACTTCCTCCTTAAAGAATGTCCAGCCTTCCTGGACTCCTTTGCCCTTTAGGGCTGCCTCCCAGGGGATTCTGTCGACCAATCTCCTAAACAGGCCAAAGTCTGCCCTCCGGAAGTCCAAGGTGGCAGTTTTGCTGACCCCCCTCGCCGCTTCTCCAAGTATCAAAAACTCTATCATTTCGTGATCACTCTGCCCAAGAAGGCCTCCAACCATCACATGGCTCACAAGTCCTTCTCTGTTCATGAACAAGAGGTCCAGCGGGGCACCTTCCCTAGTTGGCTCACTCACCAGCTATGTCAGGAAGTTATCTGCCACATGGTCTAGGAACCTCCTAGACTGTTTCCTCTCTGCTGTATTGTATTTCCAGCAGGCATCCGGTAGGTTGAAGTCCCCCACAAGAACAAGGGCTGGCGATCATGAGGCTTCTCCTAGCTGCTTATAGAATAGTTCTTCAGTCTCCTCATCCTGGTTGGATGGTCTGTAACAGACTCCCACCACAATATCTGCCTTGTTGGCCTTCCCCCTGATTCTTACCCATAGACACTCCACCCTATAGTCACCATCACCGAGCTCTAAACTATCCAAACACTCCCTAATATACAGGGCTACCCCACCACCTCTCCCTCCTTGCTTATCCCTCCTGAAGAGTTTATAGCCATCTATCGCCACACTCCAGTTAAGCAAGTCATCCCACTATGTTTCCACGATGGCAACCATATCATAGTTTTCCTAGTGTACAATAATGCATTGACTGTGAACTTTTAGGTTTAATATCTGCAGGTCTGCCAAAAAAAAGTCTTAACGGAACATCTGACAGATGAATATGCAAGATCAGGTACTACTACTTAGCCTTCAACAAGTTTTATGAGAGGAGCAATTCACCTCAGTTTGTGTGGGAGAGACCACCAATCAGAAGCTGTGAGTGGCTCCTAATGGAAGAGGCCATTCCTTGCTAAATATCAAATGGCAGTGCAATTCAGGTGCAGCAGGTTATCTACTTTGCCTTTTTTTTTTTTTAATGACCCCATAGCATATGAACAGAATTTAGACCTTACAGGTTTTCCCTTGAATACATGATCCAAAAAGATATATATTGCATATGTAGAAAGAGTCTTGGTAACTACGTATGGTGCTTTTGCCTCTGTTGCATGTAGTTTGCTTAAAATGAGAGTCACTGTTTTATACTCTAAAGCTGCCTTTTAGAGAGTGCATATGTAATAGAGATCAACCAGATCAGACCTATTTTCTTGCAGGTTAGATAGTAATGTGTGTGTATCTCATTCTTCAGACTTCTCTTTCTTGGTGAGTAAAATATAAATGAGTTAGAAGATATTATTTGATATGTTTTGACACTGCCTGTTTAAGACATTATATAATGATTTATTAAGATAGGTAGCACAAGTCAACATTTTTAAAGTAAACTTCTAGCCTTACATTTTAAAGTTGTATCACACTACAGATGTTTTCTAACGGGCCTTTAGTAGTCTTTTAGCACAATGCACAGGAGCTATTTCTTCAGTTAAGTTTAACATGTGTTCAAGAGGAAATACATGCAAAAAAAAAGTAACTTCTTGTAGATGCATGGTTTGTAAAATCTTAAATGCATGACATAAAAAATTTCAAAAAGGTCATTTTACTTGAACTTAGGTATTATTTCTCACTTTGAAGTATCTGCTTTGAGATGAATTAGCTGCAAAAGAGGCTGAGATATAATCAGTCCTGTGCATGGCTCATCTACATTAAAAAGTTACCTTAGGGATGTAATTTAGAGTTATTTAAACTTCTCTTTAGTGTCCTACTTTTGATTCAGATTCTACAATTATGGTCCAAATCCAGTTTGGACAAAAAGAACCATAAAATTTAAGAATACAGCTTCTGAGATACAGCAAACGCATCATGCTTTAGGTAAACATTCAGCATTCATGTGTTCATTATGACCCTTAAAGATATTTGTTGACTGATGGGATTTTACGAAGCTTTGGCAAATGCTGAAATGTCATTGTTACCATAGGTGGTGTCACAGAGGTACACTAAAGCTAACTCAAACGAGGGACAAGCTCAAATGAAATAGCCAAAATCACACGACAGAAACCAATGAGAAACAGAGGTAAACCAAAATCGGTCAACGCTCCAATAACATTTAACACATAACAGGTTCGAGGTGTCAGTCAGGGTATTGTTACTACACGGCAATACACACAAGAATAATGATCCAAAGTGCACACACATACTCACAGAGGAGGAAACTCTGTCTCTCGTGGGTACGCAGAAGATATAATCGCTTACCCGGGGGTGCGGGGGGGGTGTGTGTGTGCTCACTCAAGGATCTATATCCAGAACAAATCACTCACCAAAGGAGGCAAGGGCACTCAATCCCGGGGAGTTTCCTCAGGTGGCATCCCAACCCGAGGGCTGAGGCCCCAAACACAGCCCTACTACTCTGAGAAGACCACTCTCAAAGGGGTTCTACGGCTGCGCCCCATTTACACCCCGGGCGGATCTGAGCTGTGGTCATAATTCGTCATGATCTAGAAGCTTCTCCGAGCCAAGGCGCTTCACTGGCTGTGGACCCTGCCTGGCGACCAAGCAGTCCCACCTCTCCTGCTCCCCCTGCCGAGGTGTGTACGTGCCTGCGGGCACGGCAGAGCACAAAAGGCGCGAAAATGATGCGCGAAAAGCCGGTGATCGCCATGCCAAAAGCCGCGACCGTTAGCGGGGGGAGGGGCGGAGCATGCCTGTCACAGGTGGGCAGTTCTGCCTTTCACCTCCTCGTCTCTTGCTAGCTTGCGATTGCACCTCCTTCTTCCAGTTCTTTGCACCAAACTTGGTCATCAGTTTCAGTGATGTAAACACTACCAAAGGCAAGTGGAAGACAAAAGAAGTGTACAAAAATATTTGAGTAGTACTATGATCTTCTGTGAAACTACTATAAAAAGCCTGTCTTGAAGATTTATAGAAAAAAAAAAAGAAATCTCTTAGGTTAAGTATACCCCTTAGCCATGTAATTGATATGCATTTTAAATCAAGACAGGGTCTATAGGCTTATTTTAGGAAAAGGAAAGGAATGAGGATCTTTGAAGGGGAGGATTTCATAGCTTAGAATAGAGTTGGAGAATGCTATGCAGCAAACTGAATTACTGAAGCATATAATAGGCAAACATTTTCTGATAGGAGACAATTACTTAAAATCTAGGAAGCCGATAGTACCACAAAAGAGTTATTTTTCCTAATACTTTTTCAGTCAAAGGTATTGTAATTGCTCCTGTATGAAGAATGGTTCCTATTAAATGGTGTCCTAATGTTTCTTGGTTATTAATCACACAGCAACATTGCTAGATAGTCTAAAGATAATTTTCAGAATATATACTCCTTGAGAATCTGGTTTGGCATTTTCAAACCATTAATACTATTTAGCTGCTTGAGAGCTATCTGGCCCCCTGTTGAGGTAGATTCTCTGTCAGTAGAATCCTTTCTGATTCTGATTTGTTCTCTTACTGGTGTTTGTGACTTAAATGTGCCTTTGTCTCTGAAACTAGTATATTATGTGTTTAGATAATTTGCATGATACCAAACAGAAAGCAAGTACTGAAGAAAAGATAATAACTCCTATCTTTCTCTTAAAGGTCCCTTTCTCTTGATTGTAAGTTGGCATACTTTTGCACACTGATCTAGTTTTGTGATTGTATGTTCTTCACTTTCAGTCCAGGACTAGACAGCTTTTCATCTGTGAAGTTACTGTTAAGAAACAACATTAATAAGAAAAAAAAGTGGAATTTTTCTTGATTTCTTTTGGTAAGACACTGGAACAAGTACTGAAAAAAGCATTGTCCTCTTCCACAGAGAAGTGGAGGAACAGTTGATCTTACTGACTTGCCAACTGAATAAGGACTAAGGCACCTAAGATGGAACTGGGTGGGAGAAACTTCAGAAAAGGCTTGTAAGGCACATATTCCCTTCGTTTTGAAATGAAGGGGGAGGAGAGAAGGGAAGAGGCCGTGCATGTTGAAAAATCTGAAGTATTTGTACTGGGAAGGGAAAGGTTCATAGAGGCACACAAGTCAGTGCAAAACTTATGTTCTCTGAACAGCCTTAGTTGCTTTTTGTTTTCACTAAGCACTTTCTGTTGATGAAATTTCAATATCTAAGTCAAATCTCATTTCTGTCAAAAGCGGATAATATAATTGACTCCGAAAAGAGCCAGAAGGCAAGTGTTATGTCAATGTAAAACCTTAATTGTAGGAAATTGATGATTTGGAATTGAATAAAAATGTTTTTTTCTGTTCATCGTATTCTCCTTCAAATGATCACTACAAATGTTCCTGGCTAAAATTATAAATTAATTGTTCTCAGGAACATTTAATGTTCTAATTCTTCTAACTTATTTTGTGAGTAAAAGTATGCTTGTGACTTGCTGGGAACCGAAAGCCTCACTTCCATTATTAAATGAAATGAACTAAATCTATTTGAATTGTAAAGAATTTACTGTGTTTATTTTGAAATGGTCACATTTTAGCATATTAAAATGTTAATAACTCACATGAACAAAAATAATCAAATTAACCTTTACTTTACAAATATCAAAGGTTTTTCCAAGGCTTCAGCTTGCAAGAATGAGTTGGACAGGATTTAAAAAATTCTGCTTATCCATATTATGAAAAGAAGTAATTGAACAGAAACTTCAGTCAATTTTTGATGTCACATATTGAAATTTAGTACCAATATCAATTCTTTTAGTACCACTTTTTTAGTACCAATATCAAATTTTTAAAAGTTTGCACATAAAAGAGAGGGAAAATACATCAGCTGTTCAGATAGTGTGATCTTTGTAGCTTGATTAAGGTGAATGGAAAAATGGTGACTTTTGCCAGCTTTGGATGTGACAGTATTCTATCTAACTACCCTTAGAATAAGCTCTCCCCTGACCTCTTACAACCAACCTGAAGGACAAATGGTTTTATCTGGCTTCCTTGCAGAAAATTATATAGTCAAAACTTAATATCTATGTAAGGATTTTTGTGGTAATGAGACTCCTGTTTAGGTGGTAGCACTAGCTTTCGGGCCAAGTTGAATACTCATACCTCCTAAAGGGAAATTAACATTTCTGGAGCTTAAACTATTTTTTCTTTTTGTTTTTTATTCTCTAGCTGAGCTCCCTCTTCCTGAGGTGGCTAGCAGTGGCACAAATGCACATCTTGCTAAGGGGCAGGAGGATGTGGTATGCTGTTTATGAAAGCAGGTATCTCAAAGATAAGATTTGTAGAGCAAGTTTGAATAAAGATTCCCCCCCCCCCCGCGCCCCGAACCGTGTTAATGGGAAGAGCTGTAAATTTTTGTGATGATTAAGTCCTCTAGGATACTACTTTATGGAGTCTGGTCTGGAATTGTGCCAGCATAATTTTTGTTTTTCTTAGAAGGAATGAGTGCAGAGACTGGCTTCAGAAATTGTGGATCATCTCAGTGTCATGAAAAGTTTCAGACGAGTTTGATGGAACACTCTTACCTGCTTGGCTGTCTTCTGGTCCCTGAACCCTGAAAGCTTTCTAAGATCACACTTCCTAGACTGAAGTCAATAGAAGTGAATGTGGTGCTGTATTAACGTCTCCTTTTCCTTTCTCTAAGGTTTAGAATAATTAATTGAGATCTTTGTTCATCAGGTGTACCATGAAAGGCATTCTGAACTTGGTTTTCAAGTCAATATATCAAGTAAGAAACCCTCTACTCCATATATCTGGTATTGAAATGCCCCATATAGTTTGTCTCTGCAAAAAATCTAGGCAGAAAACTTTCTGTTAGGCTTTGAAACTAGTGAATAAGGGCAAACTCATTTTACTAGTTCTTCAGAAAGTTTTTATGACATCTTTTAGATGATTCAAGTGTGAGCTCAACATGTACTTCAAACATTGGAGAGCTCATTCCATTGAAAAATGATGATGTAAAACTTATCCTGAAGAACTGACTGGGAGGATTAGGGTCAATATGTATCTTCTATTAATCTACTAAAGATTATGCTCTTAAAAAGGAAGGTGTGAACTTTGCTAAAATTTATATATCAATAGACTAAAAAAGTAACATCACACATACCATACAAAATTTTGGGAATAAAAAAGTAGTAGTAAAAGTAGTATCAACAGCAAATAAAGGTGTTCACCAGTTTTGAGCTGTTTATTACAGTAGGGAACATTTATCTAATTTACCTGCTATATAAATACAGGAGAACAGTCAGCTGAAGAAGAATTCCAATTGAAAAAGGAAGTTCTAGGACTAATACCAGCTATGTATAGTGTATTACATATACAGTTGCAATTGGAGGAAGTCAGATCTCAATGTTCTGGGATACTTTTAAGGATGTTTTTTGGAAAAAAAATGTAGGCATGCTATGATGTTATTTCTTGCAGTACTATTTAACCAGCAGCCATGGCTACTGTAAAGGCTAGCATGAATAAGTTAATCTGTCTTTTCAGGAGGTATTGGTGTGATTTTTTTTTTTTTTAATTAGGACTTAAAGTAGGAAATTATCTGCCTGATGTGGCAATAAAATGAGACATTGTGATAAATCCTAAGCTTGATTTTACTTTAATGTCTTGGGTAAAAAATAGAAGCTCATGACTTATTCTGACGAAATAGTCATTTTTCCAGACTGACTTGTTCAACCTACTGCAAAATCATTAAGCTAATACCTTGTTCCTTGCACTTGAGAGGGTGTGTTGCTGGTGTTTTCACGTACTTAGTAGGAGTTGCAGTGCATGATTATCCTGCAGTGTCGCTCTCTGTTGCCAGCAATGAGAAGCTATCCTGCCCTTTAATGTTAGCCACTGCAATCTGCTGCAGGGGATTTTCATTTACAGGGACAGAACGAATCTTGCCGTACTCCAGCAGCAAATGGAAGCCTCTCTGGTGGAACCTCTCTGAGGGAGGAACAGGATGCATTCTAGGGTGGCAGTACTTGTGTCATTAATGCCTTCTTTGCCTCAGTCTTTAATAGTAGGGCCATTTGTTCTCTGGGTGTCCAGCCCCCCGAGTCGGCAGACAGGGACGGGGACCAGAATGGAGCCCCCATAATCCAGGGGGAAATGGTTAGTGACCACCACTTAGACATTCACAAGTCTATGGGACCTGATGAGATCCACCCGAGAGTACTGAAGGAACTGGCAGGTGTGCTCACCAAGCCCCTTTCCATCATTTACCAGCAGTCCTGGCTAACTGGGGAGGTCCCAGTTGACTGGAGATTAGCAAATGTGACACCCATCTACAAGAAGGGCCAGAAGGAGGACCTGGGGAACTACAGGCCTGTCAGCCTGACCTCGATACCGGGGAAGCTGATGGAGCAGATCATCTTAAGTGCCATCACACGGCATGTAGAGGATAACCAAGGGATCAAGCCCAGCCAGCATGGGTTTAGGAAAGGCAGGTCCTGCTTGACCAACCTGATCTCCTTCTACAACAAGGTGACCTGCCTAGTAGATGAGGGAAAGGCTGTGGATGTTGTCTATCTAGACTTCAGTAAAGCCTTTGACATGGTTTCCCACAGCATTCTCCTGGAGAAACTGGCTGCTCAAGGCTTGGACGCATGTACTCTTCACTGGGTAAAGAACTGGCTGGATGTCTGGGCCCAAAGAGTGGTGGTGAATGGAGTTTACTGCAGTTGGCGGCCGGTCACAAGTGGTGTCCCCCAGGGCTCTGTGCTGGGGGCAGTCCTGTTTAATATCTTTATCAGTCATCTGGACGAGGGGATCGAGTGCACCCTCAGTAAGTTTGCAGACAACACCAAGTTGTGCGGGAGTGTTGATCTGCTTGAGGGTAGGAAGGCTCTACAGAGGGACCTGGACAGGCTGGATCGATGGACTGGGGCCAATGGTATGAGGTTCAGCAAGGCTAAGTGCAAGGTCCTGCACTTGGGCCACAGCAACTCCATGCAACCCTACAGGCTTGGGGAAGAGTGGCTGCAAAGCTGCCCAGCAGAGAAGGACCTGGGAGTGTTGGTTGACAGCCGCCTGAATATGAGCCAGCAGTGTGCCCAGGTGGCCAAGAAGGCCAATGGCATCCTGGCTTGTATCAGAAATAGTGTGGCCAGCAGGGCTAGGGAAGTGATCGTGTCCCTGTACTCAGCACAGCTGAGGCCACACCTCGAATACTGTGTTCAGTTTTGGGCCCCTCACTACAAGAGAGACATTGAGGTTCTGGAGCGTGTCCAGAGAAGGGCAACGAAGCTGGTGAAGGGTCTGGAGCATAAGTCTTATGAGGAGCGGCTGAGGGAACTGGGGTTGTTTAGTCTGGAGAAAAGGAGGCTGAGGGGAGACCTTATTGCTCTCTACAACTACCTGAAAGGAGTTTGTAGCAAGGTGGGTGTCAGTCTCTTCTCCCAGGTAACAAGCAATAGGACAAGAGGAAAGGCCTCAAGTTGCACCGGGGGAGGTTTAGATTGGATATTAGGTGAAATGTCTTCACAGAAAGGGTAGTCAAGCATTGGAATAAGCTGCCCGTGGAAGTGGTTGAGTCACCATCCCTGGAAGTATTTAAAAGACGTTTGGATGAGGTGCTTATGGACATGGTGTAGTGGTGGTCTTGGTAGTGTTAGGTTTACGGTTGGACTTGATGATCTTAAAGGTCTTTTCCAACCTATACGATTCTGTGATTTCAGTAAGATTACTGTCAAATATCTATTAGTCTTTTTAAAGTAAGGTTATCAAATGAGTTTTTCCTCCTCCACTGTATGTCTGAAATCTAGCAACTAGCTACTTAAAATTAACTGGCTTTTGACAGTAATGAAACACATATTTAAACACCTGTGACAAGTTAAAGCAGAAGTGATATGAGGCTCTGTGAGTTACAGTTTTATAACACAGTTCTCCCAGGTACAGTTCTCCTAAGACGAAGAAAAAACAAAAAATTAGACCAAAAAATTAGGTTGATTTTGTAAAATTATATTTCATAATAAGGCATTTCATCATGCAATGTTTAAATACTATTGAAATAACAATGTTCAAAACTAGCAAATAGGTAATATTAAATGACTCGGTTCCTTCAGACTGATTTTTTTCTCATTTCATGGAAAATTCAAAATCCTAATTTTGTGCTGAAGCAAACACAAAACATATGTCAAAAATTGTCCATGGTTACACTTAAAATTTTTAAAAATTCAGGCAAATATTGAGCATCAAGTACTTTGAAATTGAGGACTTCTAAATATTTTAGACAGCTGTGCTGGTTTTGGCTGGGATAGAGTTAATTTTCTTCCAGTAGCTAGTATGGGGCTATGTTTTAGATTTGTGCTGAAAAGAGTGTTGATAACTCAGGGATGTTTTTGTTATTGCTGAGCAGTGCTTACACAGAGTCAAGGCCTTTTCTGCTTCTCACACTGCCCCACCAGCGAGGAGACTGGGGGTGCACAAGAAGTTGGGAGGGGACACAGCCAGGACAGCTGACCCCAACTGACCAAGGGGATATTCCACACCATATGGCATCATGCTCAGCATATAAAGCTGGGGGAAGAAGGAAAGGGGGGACATTTGGAGTGATGGCGTTTGTCTTCCCAAGTAACCATTATGCATGATGGAGTCCTGCTTTTCTGGAGATGGCTGAGCACCCGCCTGCTGATGGGAAGTAGTGAATGAATTCCTTGTTTTGCTTTGCTTGCATGTGCAGCTTTTGCTTTACCTGTTAAACTGTCTTTATCTCAACCCACGAGTTTTCTCAGTTTTACCCTTCCAATTCTCTCCCCCATCCCACGGGAGGGGAGTCAGTGAGCATCTGTGTGGTGCTTAGTGCCCGGCTGGAGTTAAACCACGACAACAGCAAACCATTAAAAAACCAAGCACAATAAGAAAATAATAATGATAATAGTTCCTTTTGATTAGCGCCTTCTAGGTTTATACTCTACAGTTATGTTCTCAGTTACATTTCAAATGCCCTTCTTCCTCTCTCATCTACCTCCTAGTCTTTAGCAATGTCAACACTGTTAGAACTGTATTTCCTTAAGATATTGTCAATATGGATAAAAATTATGTGTATCTATTTTTTATCAACATAGGAAAAATAACCCCAGGCACTGTAACAATTAGGTATCTTGTAAGTTTTGGAATAATAATAATGAACAAAAAATTATTTAACGCTAATACATCACAATGCCCTTCACCAGCAAAGGAAGACTATTACTCAGGAAGCCTACCTTTCAAGTAGCTCTAGGCATTGAAACACCGAAACTTAGATTTTAAATTTAAAATGTAATTGAATTTGCTGGTGCAACTGCATGAAATGTATCCACATTATTTCTTATTTAATTTACTCTGATTATGCGTAGAGTCCCTGATCCTCCATTAGTCCATGCAAAGCTTCTCTTGGCCAATAGAAGATATCCTTATTTATTATATCACTTCGCTCATCACTCTCTCCTAACATGAATTTTGCAATGCTACTGATTTGAAAATGATCGAAGTTAACTCTCTGACTGTCCCTTTCAAACAGGATTGGAGTTTTTGTAGTGAAAACTAGCTGAATTTAATTGAATCTTGGGCTACTTCCATTCACTTTGCCTCCGACTGTATTATCCCTTTTCAGCCAGGCTGCTAAGACTGTTAGACATATTTAAAATCTAAGCTTTTCTTATCAGTTAAATATGCAAAATAGGGATTGCAAAGTTTGCATATTATATTTGAAAAAGTAAAAAGCTCCTTGGTCAAATTAATGCTTATGCTGTATGAAGTAAAAAAACATTCCTAAAATTTTAATTGCAGCTATAAAATTATATTCAAATTTTTATATGTTGACCATGTTGCCTGTATTAAGGTACAAAGACTCAGAACTTCAGAGAACCCAATGGATAAACAGGGTTTTAGCACTTTCTCTGCCTGTTTAGATGAAACAGTTCTGGCAATATAATCGTAGGACTGATGCACAGTTCAAAAGGAAGGAGCTTAAGTACTGGGTGGCTACCTCCATGTGATTTTGTAGATATGGTACTACAGATAATCCTAGAGTTGCTCCTTTCATTTGCCCAGAACCATAGTATGATTCATAGTACAAGTTCTTCTTATAAGGCTGATGCGCCCCTAACAAGAAGTCCTTAGTCTCACTGGACTAAAGGCTGAGGATATTACAGAGCCAGATTTTCACCAAGTACTGTGCAGCTTCTTTACTTTGAAATTTACAATAAGAAGGAGGTAAGGAGCTCTGCTTTTTGTCATATTTTTTCCTATGTAATAATTTAAGATTAAGAAGGTGGACTTCTATTAATATAAGTGAAATTAAATCATTACATGAATTACAATTATTGAACTGTTTGATTCTCACAGATACAACTTTAAAACAAAATGTCACTCAGTGGATTGTGAGAAAGACTTATATGCTAACATACTCTGTTTAACTGACATCCCAAAAGTGTGCAGATGGATAGTGACAGAATTAAATACGTCCAGTATTTCTGGTAGTAAGGAGATAATAGACAGCCTCATGTTCTTTGATGTGTATCAGCAGGACAATTTTAAGCAGTAAAGTCCATAGCTGCAGTGTTTACATGGGCATATTAATCTACTCTGAAGCTCCAAAAAGTACATTAAATAAAAAGGTTTCTAGCTGACTTAACACTTGAATGTAATGTTTTAGCACTGCAGCTCAGAAATGACCAGCACTCAAGAACAGTCCTGAAACTGAAAATAATGGACATACTTTGGGAATGAACATTCCTCTTGGAAGGAGACTCACAAATCATATGTTGTTCATGTAAATCAGTCAAGAAAATGGAATATGGTATTCCTTTTTTCAGGCACTGTAGATTAAATTTCTTGCAGATGGAATCATAGAATCGTTTAGGTTGGAAAAGACCTTTAAGATCATCAAGTCCAACTTTTAACCTGTCACTGCCAGGGACACCACTAAACCATGTCCCTAGGCACGACATCTACATGTCTTTCAAATACCTCCAGGGATGGTGACTCAACCACTTCCATGGGCAGCCTGTGCCAATGCTTGATAACCCTTTCAGTGAAGAAATTTTTCCTAATATCCAATCTAAAGTTCCCTTGGTGCAACTTGAGGCCATTTCTTCTTGTCCTATGGCTTGTTACTTGGGAGAAGAGACTGACGCCCACCTCGCTACAGCCTCCTTTCAGGTAGTTGTAGAGAGCAGTACTGTCTCTCCTGAGCCTCCTTTTCTCCAGGCTAAACAACCCCAGTTCCCTCAGCTGCTCCTCATAAGACTTGTGCTCCAGACCCTTCACCAGCTTCATTGCCCTTCTCTGGACATGGTGCAGCACTTCAGTGTCTTTCTTGTAGTGAGGGGCCCAAAACTGAACACAGTATTCGAGATGTGGCCTTACAAGTGCTGAGTACAGGGACACGATCACTTCCCTAGTCCTGCTGGCCACACTATTTCCGATACAAGCCAGGGTGCTATTGGCCTTCTTGGCCACCTGGGCACACTGCTGGCTCATATTCAGGTGGCTGTTGACCAACACCCCCAGGTCCTTTTCCGCCAGGCAGCTTTCCAGCCCCAAGCCTGTAGTGTTGCGTGGAGTTGCTGTGGCCCAAGTGCAGGACCCAGCACTGAGCCTTGTTGAACCTCATACCATTGGCCCCAGTCCATCGATCCAGCCTGTCCAGGTCCCTCTGTAGAGCCTTCCTCCCCTCAAGCAGATCAACACTCCCGCACAACTTGGTGTCGTCTGCAAACGTACTGAGGTTGCACTCAATCCCCTCGTCCAGATGATTAATAAAGATATTAAACAGGACTGGCCCCAGCACAGAGCCCTGGGGAACCCCACTTGTGACCAGCTACCAAGTGGATTTAACTTGATTCACCACCACTCTTTGGGCCCAGCCATCCAGCCAGATTTTACCCAGCAAAGAGTACACCTGTCCAGTTTCTCCAGGAGAATGCAGTGGGAAATGGTGTCAAAGGCTTTACTAAAGTCCACGTAAACAATATCCACAGCCTTTCCCTCGTCCACTGAGTGGGTCACCTTGTAATAGAAGGAGATCAGGTTGGTCAAGCAGGACCTGCCTTTCATAAATCCATGCTGGCTGGGCCTGATCACCTGGTTGTCCTGTATGTGCCGTGTGATGGCACTCAAGATGTGCCACGTGAGGCAGTCAAGATACACACTACTGCTTGTCTTTTCATCAACACTCAATCCCAGGAATCTAGGACTAGTACAGACAGACAGTATAGTCCTTTGAAAACAACACTCCATGTCCAAGCCAGCATCAAAGCATAAGAAGCTGTTTTCTGCAACGATGTTGCAGACTGCTTTCCTAAAGACTTAATATTTTAAAATACTTGGATATATTTGCACAATTGGGGTAATCTTTTTCAGTAAGAAAATACTCCTGAAGGAAGATACGGCAGCAATTGACAGTAGAGATAAAGAGGGAGTTGAAGACTGTTAATGCTTTACTATCACTTACTCAGTTGCTATGTTTGGTGCATAATAGCGTGTCAGGGTTGCCAAAATTTTTATTACTTGGTCTGACTTGTTAGAGGCACATCCCTGTAATGGATGTACATGAGAAATAAGGTGCCCCCTACTTCAGATGCTTTAAGAACATAGATAATGTTCTTAAAGGGGAGAGGAGAGGAGAGGAGAGGAGAGGAGAGGAGAGGAGAGGAGAGGAGAGGAGAGGAGAGGAGAGGAGAGGAGAGGAGAGGAGAGGAGAGGAGAGGAGGGGAGAGGAGGGGAGGGGAGGGGAGGGGAGGGGAGGGGAGGGGAGGGGAGGGGAGGGGGAGAAGGGGAGGGGAGGGGAGGGGAGAGAGGTGATGTAGGGCCTCCTCCTGGAACTACTGCTAACAGGATGGAGGATGGAGAATCCCAACGACTGTGTAGGATTCTGATGTCACATTCAGCAGTCTGCTTAGTTGTCCTAATTTTACTGATTTTTTGGTCTGTGAGATCATGGACTTTATCTGCTGTGTTTTGGTACAATATAAATAGATTTCCAGTTTATGAAACAAAATGGTCATGTCATCCCTGAAGTATATAACCACACACACACATTCAAATATACCTCTAAAATAAATAAAATAAAAAAGAAATAAAAAAGAACTCTCAGCATTAAAAAACCATGAGTTTAGAAAATGCCAGGTTTGACTATAAACCAATTTAATAGCTCTGGATTGTACTGGTAAACACAATCAGTATCAAATCTTTCATGCTTGCCTAGAGTTTAAAGAATGAGAGCTGATCTAGACACAAAGAATAATTCTGGAAGGTGTTCTTTTTCATATGTATAAATAATATATTCTAAGAAAAAGCTTGAAATAAATTTCATCAAAATTCATACTATTTTTTTAAATCAACCTAAACAAGCAATTCTTGACTTACTCCCAAGCTGAGATTTTGTGATCCATTTTTTGGCTGGAGGATTTTTTTGCGGTGAAGTCACAAACCCTTGAAAATAAAGTATTATAATGAAAAGTCTGTGAGACCCTGAAGTGTAGCAGCAGGAACAGTACTGCTATAATATTAATAAAAAATTCATACAGCTACTTTAAAAGCAGAGTAATAGCCAAACAGCATAAAATGACATCAAACCCAAAACACAGCAGCATTTTAATAGAAGAGAGTAAATTCATCATTCTGGCAGTCAGTAATTTTATAAAAGCTCCTGTTCTCATTATGCCTTTTAGTGTTTTAACTACAGATGAAAAATAGAAACAATTTTAGGCTATTCCCGGCAGACTCAAGTAGGTTTAAGGGTAGCTGACCAGATGGAAGAGGGTGACTTAAAGCACTATGTTTTACCTTCCATTCCCTCTGGCACTGAAAAGAGAGGAAAGCACTTCTGAAAATTTCAGGCTCTGCTTGTGGAAGCAGTAATATATGTTTAGCTAAAATTATTTTAAATAGGCTGCTGTTACTGCTGAATTTACTATAATAACAATTGGAACATGTTTCTTGTAGCAGAAGAAGTGGCTGGGGAAACAGCAGTCTTTCTTTGAAGAATATAACTTCAGGTTAGTATAGGGAGAGAAGTCTGCACTTGAGAAAGTAAGTGTGTTAGGTAGTGAAACACAAGAGGCCATAGGTCAACAAAGGTTTATATGGAACATATGTAATAGGTATTTAAAGCTATTGTCAGGAAAAACCCTAGTTCTGGAGTAGTGAAGAAATTATTGTTCTCTTGGCCTATGGTTTGAATCCTACTTCATGTACATGAAAACAAATTTAATCTTCTGAGTGTCCAGTGCAGAGAGATTATTCTTAGTGTCAGCACATTCAGAACCATTAATGATGTGCAGTATAGGGCGTGAAACAGATTCATTCATCAAAAATCTCTTGTCTATTTTAAAACTCCATAGTCAACAGGACTCAGCTGACTCCTCCCACTCCATCCCTATGATAAAATATCTCTGATGATATTTTTTGTATCCAGTTCTGATCACACTGACACTAGTATAAATTCAATGACAACAGGAAGATAAGCATAATGCTCCCTACCCAAACCAAGTTCATCACACAAACTGCAAATTTTTCAATCATTTTAACTTGGAATGGTCACTAAAACTGTCTATTAGGCTTTTAGCGATAAAATGACAAGAAACAGAATGCCAATCTTTTATTATACTAAAAAAGTTTAAGAAGAGTTGGCTTTTTTTTTTTGTGGGTACCAGCATGAGAAAACTCATGTCTGCAAGTAATGTATTTGTGACTTTTTTATTAACTGTCACTCAGAGTCAGCAATGTTGGATGCTCTCTGTTTGGCTGTTATATAAAACTAATGGATTTTGAACTTTTACTAAAAAAGTTTCCTCTTCTCACTAGTATGCAAGTGTTGGATTCAATGGCCAGCCTGAAGATCAAAGCCAGTAATAAGATTCTCTGTGTGATTTCTGTTGAAAATGCATTCAACAGTCTACCCTGAGCTATTGTGTGTGCTTCTGAGGAGGGTAAAACTTAAAATGCTTTCAAAGTCAGGAGTCACTTTTGAAGTAGGCAATGGAAGTGGAAGGGATTCCAATCTATTCAGCAAACTGTGAGTCTATAAACAAGAAATTAATAAGTTGATAGCACAAAAAAAAATAGTCCAAACCTGTTGGTGCATAAGTGACCCAGTGGCAACATACCAGTTCCATAGACGGTATTTCACAAGCACCAATATGTCTGGTCACCTTTCATATAGGCAAAACAAACTCATATCTATTTTTTCTTATTGAAATGAATTTCACTGCAAATGCAGAGCAAGGCTTTGCATTTGGACTCTTCAAATAATGTAAAAGAGCCACTTTGTCATTTTATCCCAAACAATACAAGTTAGACTGGGCAATTCCATTGATTTCATCACTCCAGTTCCTTCCTGACCCGATTACAACTGAAAGTGCAAAAGATGAGTAATTCAAATCCATGGATGAACGTGAGATACAGGCTAAGAACAAGTGTTTGAAGCTTGATTGATAGGGACCTAATACATTTCTATTTTTCCACCGACCCTTATGTAAAGCACAGTGTGTCTAAAATAAATAGCAATAAATGCTAAGAAATGAAGCCTAGGATATATAGCAAAGAAGATATGATTATTCAATAAATAGTAAGTTTATTGCCCATTTTATTAAAGGAAGCAATTAATAGCAATACTGCAGTTGAAACTTGCAGACATTACATGTTTGAGCCCATGGCTTGTTCTATTTTTCTGCTGATACTACCTTAGTTTACAGAAGCTGAACTAGTGAAATCCATGGGGGAAGATTTTCTTTCAAACTCACTGCCTGCTATCAAGAGCTGGGCTCTGATAGCTTTCTGATATGACCACTTGCCTGGCAGGCATCTTGGTCTTTTTCTTATATATCAAACTGAATAGAAGTTCCTTTGATTTACAAGTCTTTAAGGGATAAAGATCAAACTTACACCTTTAAAGTAAAAAAAAAAATAAAGCTAGATGAGGGTTTTAGGAAGAAGAAAAACTGAACAAGAAACAGAAGTTGGGAACGAAGATTCTGGAAAAGAAAACACAGGAACATCTAAATCTGCGCATAAATCTAAAGATGTGCTTGACAAAGCCAGAGTAAGTGTGCAGATAAGCAGCAGGAAATCAGTCAGAAACCGGCTTTAACTTCCCTATCTTTTACAAATTTGTTTTAGGCTAATACTTATGGTAGTTTTCGTATAGACAGAACCAGTGGCTTTGCACAGTTCATTGACTATGATGCTCTGAACTACTCTGCCCTTACACACCTTCAGAGTTTTGTAAGACTTGTTACCTCATTTTTAGACAGTTGTTCTGGTTATATGATGCAGTGACTACCAGAGTGCCTTCTTATTCCTGCCACTGATAGCTGTGGGAGTGTATTTGCATTTTACTACATAAATGTCCAGCATGAATAAACAGGGAAGTTAAGCAGACATTCTGATTTTCTTTTCATTGCACAATCTTAGCAGTAATGCTCCTGGGACATGTTCATCTATTGCATGGACTATATCACCCATTTATACTTATTTTGAGCAATGCCTCTTGAATACATGTGTATGGGTATGCCCATGTGGTTCAGTCTGCACAGCACACAAGAATGAGGTAAATATCAGGGCAGGGGTCAATAGTTGAGACTGGAGAGGTATAAAAGGATTCTAAAAATCAACTTACAACTTGTAGTCCTTCCCACACATCTCTTCTCATCAAAAACACATGAAAAGAAAATCAACAACTTCAGTAAGCTGATGGATTACACTTATTTGACTTTCATGAAGACTGCTGTATTGAACGTTTTCACAGGAGTCAAGTTAGCAGTATTTCATCCTTGCCATGTAAACTGCAGTTGTCTAATCCAGCTAATTAGGATGAAAGCCAGATTAGGTTGAACTCAGCAGTGAATTATGCTCCTGAATCCAGTATTTCATCCCTAGTTATGATTTAAAAATACCAACACCAATTATTAGCACTTCCATACACAGTACTCATCAGCTTGTAATACTTATCTTCTTTCCCGTTAATATTAGCCAGAAGTGAAAACATCTGCCTAAGGCTATAAAAATCTAGAATGAATTGATAATATAAAGTACAAATACTGTGAAGAAGATGCTGCCCAGCTACATCAGCTGAGCAAAAGATACAGTGTGCATGATTCCTGCATGCATATTATAAAGATTCTACACCCTTTTTATATTAAATGCAAAAAATATATATATTCAGGCTTTTTGATAAACAGAGATAAAGATAAATGGAGACTCTGGATCTGAGCACTTTATCTGAATTCTGCAAAGCCGAAGAACTACAAGATTTACTGACTTTGAAGTTGTGCAGTTCAGTTATACTAAAGACATTTTGTTTAGCAGAATAATCACTGTTTTGCAAATTACACCCAATTTATGCCCAATTCCAATGAATGACTAGTTAATGTTTGGATCTTCCACTGATATTGAGAACTACTGCTCTGCATGAGTTTATATTCACATCCTATTTACAGCAAGCAAGGAAAGTCTTTAGCAGATAGTACTAAGCCTGGAACTTTTCAAAATAAATAGGTCCCATCACACATTAAAGCAGACTTTACAGTACAGGTCTCAGTACTTGAACAGGATTGGGTTCCTCAGGCCCTTCTGTGGATATAGGTTGTAAGCATACCTTATGTATTACAGGATCTAACATCAATGCTATGTAATATAGGGACACTGACATACCAAGTTGACTTTCTTTATTGAATGCCCCATAAAACTTAGAAATATTGACAACTAAGATTGATCTTTCTTGCTATATGTTTATTGATTGTGCTTTTTATTATTTAATGGATGCCTTTATGGTAGGCCTGTTATAGAAGATCAATTTTAAATGTTAACCTTGGCTTTGATAATTTTTTTGGCTACAAAGCAAGAAGACTAAGTGTTACTATGATGCTTCTGTGAGTTAAATGAATTGATAAATATATTTGAAATCAAATTTTCATGTTTGAAAGATCATATTTAAATATTATTTATCCTTTGCAGGTTTCATTAAAAAAACCTCAATAGTTTAGTGCAGTAATGTTGCTTTTAAAACATATTTGTTTGGTATCCAGAAGAAAAATATCTCTCTTGGTAAGATTAACGGCCTGCAAATATCTGTAAATTAAACCAAGATATATAGCAAGGTGACATTTATTAGTAATGCTTTATCCTGCAAATGACTGAGCATACTGGCTTCAGTCCAGCTAAACAAGTAATGGGCTATTCACTGTATAAAGTTTAATCCATGCATAAATTCTTTAGGATATTAGAGAATAGTACTCAGTGTCTAGCAGATAGAATTTATAAAAAGTATGTTAGGAAATGTACAGTGGACTTAAAATTTTGTACTGAAGTATGCATAAATGCAGCAATGGGACCCCTTAACTCATAATCATATAGGAGATAAATGTGAGACAAAATGTCAGTATGATTCAATGAAGTATCACAGAAACGCTCAAGCTGTATGACTAGCACACGCACTATTTTACCTGAACTAGCTCATTCAGTGCTCTTTCAGGCAACTTCATGATGTACTTTACTGAGTAGTGTAGATATATCTGAGATTTAAACAAAGGAACTTGAACTTGGTGAAGCTTAAACTAGACAGTCAGTAAGGGTGAGACTAATTAAAACAAATGAACAAAGAACCTTTATCGACTGTATGGGTTTCATCAGTAAAGACTGTATTTCTTTTAAAGGGTGTTTTTCCAGTTCAGCACATTGGCCTAGATGAATGAATGTGAACAAAGTCCATGGCTTGCAGTAGATTCTATTGTAACAATAATTCCATCTAGCTCTCCAATTATTCATCTACAAACTGCTTTACAAAGAGTAAATTCAAAGGCTACAGTCAACTAGTTTTGCTACCATGTGTAAATATAGAATAAACACATTGAGTTCATAGGACTTTATTCATTGAAAAAATGAAGAGAAAGAGGAATTTACCCCAAGGTATCTGAATGGATGTTGGAGTGCTTGAGGTAGAAACGAACATGCATGAGACAAAGTAATGGACAGTACATTCAGGTCCCAGTGCTGAAGGCCTAGCCAAATGATACATTCAGGTATCAGAGCCTTAGTATCATGCCATAAGCATTTCTATAGCTTGCAAGAGCAAAGTCTCACCTCTTTTTTTGAGATAGAGAAACTAAACAGACTACTTAAGGAGAGATCTGGCCTTTCTATATCTGCATGGCTTGGCACCCACTGCTGTATATAAGTAGGGGGATCCCAGATATACAAGTTATGGACACTCCCCAGTAGACTCTCTCCTTCTGCCGTGTCAAGTCTGCTTATTTATTTTCTTGCTGTCATGGTCTGCCACCCACAAAGCAGAATGAACACTGGCTTGGATGTGGGGCCCAATTTCCTTCATTACATTTGTGCTCATACTGATCACATTAAACACTGCTCTTCTATGGGAAGGAGGTGAGGCTTTAACCTGGAAAACAGAAAATCTTGCAAATGAGAGGCTTCGTTATTCCCAGACAAGCCTGTAGAGCCATCCAGATCATACATATTGTATAGCTAGAACAGCATATGAAGTCACTAATGTGCTACAGTTCTAGACATAACAGGAAGATCAAACCTTTAAACCATAGGCTTTAAGTTTCAGCGATTTATTCTTTTTTTCACTGCAGTTGCTATTTCACAAAAGTACTGAAACTTAACAAGTGCCCCCAAAACATGAGTTACTCACAGACAAGTTACTCATGAGCCACATCAAACCAGTGTTGCTTCTTGCAGCTTCCCTACACAGAAAACCACTAGAAATCCAAACCTGTCCAGGAGTTCAGTGTTAAAATACAGGGAAGCTGTCTGCACCCCAGTCATTTACAACTGACTCAAAACCTCTAAAATAGTCTGATGTTTCTGTTCTTTACAAAACAGTCTTAACAAAAGGTGGCAGTGCTGTATGTATAGGGATAGGTTGTGATGGTTGCATACTGCATTTTTACATATTACGGCTCTGCCCTCTCCTGGGACAGCCAGCATACTGCTTAGCCAGCCCACAGCAGGTGATGGCATGGACAAAGCAAACAGTACAGTAGAAATGTACTACTTTGCACACATGACTGAAAGACCTGCCGCGAATCACTGCATTTTCTTGAATATCAAGTAGGAGAACAAGCAATCTAAAAAGCAAGACAATTCCAGTACACATCTGCTCTTTACTGTCTCATTTTAACTAATACATTTTAGAAGAAAAGTGCAACATTTTTCTAAAAAAAAAAATTAAAAATCCATTGGTAACACTTCTTTATTTTTTCTGTTATATTACCTGAATATTTTATTTCAAATTTTGAACTTAAAAAAAAAAAAAAGAAACAAGTAGATATATATTTATGTGGATTTGTAGGCAGATTTTATTTTTTTTTAAATCTAAAACTGTATGTTGATTATGTAATTTATGAGTTGGTTTTGACTGACATATATCCTTCTTTTTACTTACTTTTCAATGGAAAGAGGCATTTCTAGGTAATTTCAGATTAATCACTGGTTGCTGGCCATCATTACATGTAACAGTTCAAGGAAACTAAAGGTTAGCATTTCAAAATGAGAATGCTTAAAAATAAAATCTGAAATACATTTTTGGAACCTAAAGTAATCTACTGTTTCCAAAGCTGCTGAATGCTTCCATGCCATTTTGGGGCAAAATAACCCCAAGCCAATTCAGAGTTGTTTGAAAGTCTAAAAAGCAAATAAGGTACCCCAATTTGAAATTGTCAGTTTACCAGCATTTGTGAAAACTTTTAACCAATTGAGAAACAACGTCAGAAGTTCACATAAGTACAATTTATTTTTTAAAATGAAAACACTCTTTTTGTGGTAACTGCTTTCTGATGGGCCAGTCAGTCTTTAGATCTGTTCTTTGTACAAGTTAAAAAGCATTCTATTAATAATGCTTGGCTGAGTAACTGTCACTTTACAGCACCAATATCCATCAGACAAAGTGTGTACATCTACTTCAATTACAGGCATACAAGAATAAAAGTTAGAAAAATAAAACATTTAAGAGACAACATACTGTTTTCATTGACAAGATCTCTTTGACTATATGCTCTCCAGGTGAGGTAGATCTCTTGTCTTTGTGAATTTTGATCTACACTTTTTGTAGAGTAGAGGCCAAGAACTTGGACAGAAACTCATCAGCAATTCATCAAGACACAGCATAAGTACACTTCATGAATTGTTCATTTGCTGTTTAGTTAATGCAATGACCTATTGTACTGAGGATAAGTTATTAAGTAATGAAATAGGATGATTGGATTAAGCTAATTACTTGCTTTGAAATGACATTTGTACACAGATTCTTTGGCCTTGCCAGAATGAATTATATAATCTAAATGGTATTTTTTGCATTCCATTTCACAACTTCCAAAGCCATTATTTTACCTGATAGATGGGATCACTAAAATTGTGATTTAAAAATAGGTCCCATAATACACTACTGCTGTGAAACAGACTCTATACCAGGAATCACATGCTAATCAATCTAGCCTGAGGTGCCTAGGCAGAGGATATATTAATAAGTATAATTAAAATAATAGGTCTGATCAGATTATTTACCAGAGCCAATATTCTATGCAGAGGGATATAGGATCTAGCACTGCAAAGTTTTATATTGAAAATAATCATACTGACAGGAAGGCTGCAGTATGAAGAACTGTTTTTCACTTATGTTGACTTCTACTGATAAACCCAAAGTTCAGAAAGTAAAAGAAAGCTTTACTACGGTGTATCTTCTGGGAACTCTTTGTGGTAGGAGAGTACAAGGCTGGTATCTGTTTCAAATTTAATCCCACAGCAGACACAAGCCAAATGAGAAAATGTTTCTGTGGTACGTCTCTACCTGCATTGTATGTCCCATTGTCTTAATCCACCCTGACAATTCTGCCACTGTTTCTGGCAGGTTTTCTTGACAAGAACCACTGAATGGAGAAGACAGGATCCATAATCAATCTATCATCAGCTCAATCATTGCAGTCTCTGGCACAAAAGACAGAGTGGGATTAGGGTCAAGAGAGGCAGAAAGTGTTGAAGGCGTGGAAAGAAGGGGAGGAGAAGAGATAACACACTGCAAAGGAAGAGAAAGGAATAAAAGAAACTGAAGGAGTTGAAGAAAGACAAAGATGTGTCAGAAGCAGCAGATGCTTGCCGTTGCTGTGCTGCCCCAAACTGGCCCAGTCCCGTAGAATCTGAAAGACTTGCACTTGCAGGGATAACTGCCATGGGTAGTTTTTTGACTAATTTCTGTTCTTGGACTAATTTTAAGGTTGACAAAGGTGAAAGGAGGCCAAGGAGAAGTGAATAAGCTTTCCTTGTAATAGTTAAGCACAGCCCAACAGATACTAGTCCTGCCCTGTTTCCCGGGGTGAGGCTTAGGGGAAGGCACTGCTCTATCCACTGTTCCTGCAGAGACCTATCCCTCATCTCAGGAGCTCTCAGACTCTGCTGAGAGTTGCTCACTGCTGTACATCTGGTACAGGCATGCAGCTTATTCTACAGCTTCATGACATGGACTTTCTTCTCCCTTCTGTAGATCATGAGCATTCCACAGCAGTTGAGATACCAAGTCATGACATGTTTTGTTTTAGCACAGACTGGAAGGCTGGCATTTGTGGGAGTAAAACCATGCTACTGAGTTAGAGACCCCAGCTTAGAATGACTCTGTCTTTTCTGTGGGCTACCTGCAGCTTAAGGCTAAATTAACAATCTCTGATATTTTAAATGCTAATGTTAGGCATAAAAAATAGAATTATCATACAGTATTCATTCCCATGCACCCATATACATATTTTTTCCTCAGTGTGGCAGCAGAAAATATAGTGAGATTTTAATGTTTTAACCAAGCTCAAATTATCTCTGTGTTACACTGATCAAAGTTATTTGAAATTGCACTCCTGAGCAGAATTTATATTTGAAGGGACTTTTCACATTTCTTTCATTGTCCTAAGGTAGAATCTGAGCTTGTGTACACCCACAAGGCAGCTAAAGGATACCGTTTCTTGTCTCAAAATCTTGGCCTCTTTTCCTCTGAAAAAAATAATGTGAGTTTTATCTATTTTAGTTTCTAATTCTTTCCTGAAAGAGAACTCAGTTCTTGCAAAATTACTTGTTCTTTCCTTTGGTGTTAACCACAAATTGCATGTCACCTCAAACATTTATCTTGTTCTATATTACATATTTGCGCCTCCACTTGCATGCATTTTGGCTCTGATATATACGCTCTGGAAAGAGTCCTACATGAAAACTAGTGTTCTGCTTCTCTTCTAAGATGTTTGGTTATATCCTAGCTAATGTGAAAGCAATTTATCAAATTTGTCAGAGGGACTTTCTGCTATATCTAAACAAGAATCAATCTGCAATGAAATTATGAGCTAGTAGTTTTAAATATGAAATGAAAATTATTACAAAATAGGATTCTGTAGAGCTTGATTAGAAACATGGAAAATGCAAAGCAATGTAGTTTGACAAGCTAAAACACTGAAGATGTTTTGAATGTTAGCTTGTTGGAGTGAATTTCACTTGAAAGGAAAGGCTCTCTTTTGTAAATATTATCTTTACAATCTAAGTGAAATCTTGAACTGTGGATAAGTAGTTAGCATGATTTTTCTTGCTGTTTCTAATTATTTTTTATAACACAGTACCACCTAGAGGCTCTCTTGTTCTCTGTGCTGTTTATGTGAGAAGTGGGAAGCAAAACTTCTGGAGCTTTTTACTATTTGCATGGATAAGACAGACACAGCATGAGAAGAAAGGAAATGGAGCCCAAAGGTGGGGAGAATGGAGTTCCTTCAGAAAGAAAAGCTGATCTCAAAGAGAATAGAAGCCAAGTTTCCACAGTCATGACATTTCTCCAGTACAAAACAAATAGCCACTCAGACTGGTGCAAAGATGATTTTAGATCTAAAATAGATTTGATCTCCAGCCCTTTTTGCATGTCTCATGTCATGCCATGTCATGAAAAAAGTTTGAGCAACTATTTCCTGCCCCAACAGTGTCATGGAGTAGGTGCATTTTTTTACCTCTGGCAGAGTTATATGCTCCTTCACTCTCATCCTTGCAAGCATTTTCAACCTGAAAAGAAAAAGCATGATCACTTCTACGGCACAATTTTACTTTAATTGCCAAATAAAATTTTCCTTTCTGAATCAGTAAATGAAACCATTAACATCAGCCATACAGAGTACTCATTCTAAAGATAAGCATGACAACTTTATTGTCTAAGAGTCTAGTTCTTTTTACAGGCACCAAAACTAACCAGATTAAAAAAATTTGAAATATTTTTATCTCTGTTGTGTCTGTCGTATTTAGCATATGTCATGCTGCCTGATGATTTATGCTATTTGCAGCCTGTGAAATCTCCTGGAAGTTACAGAAAAAGGTAAATAGGAGTGGAGTGATTCTTTTTAGCAGTCACTGTAGATAATCCAGGAAGACAGGGCCTTAGAAGATTGTTGCCTCCATTAAAGGGAAGTAGGGGCAGTGTTTCTTGCCTCCTCACTTGCAAGGTTTCCACCCATACCCTTTATCTTCTCTCGCTGTGTAATGGGAAAGAGCATTATTCATGTTAATAGAAGTGCATTATTTCAGAGAGAAACAGATCCCAATGGAATTAAGCATAATCTTCTTACCTCCTTAACAGAATACAGACTGAGTAAAATACTGAGTAATCTTTCCTGTGATTATATATTTTATTAATGGGTATATGACGAATATATTAAAGATAATTTTTCTATTTCTAATGTGATATGAAATTCCTCCCATGAATTTCAAATGAGATATGTGTCTTTTAAATTGTCTTTTAATAATCTCGGACCAGATTTGTATTTATTGATCATTGTTAATCTGGTAACGGATTGTCAGGAACATAAAATAGAAGACTTAGTTAACTTGCTATATTTTCTCAGGTTTTTTTGTTAACTCCCCCTTACTCCTTTTCAGCAATCTGTATTTGTCAGGCTCTCTTCAACATGTTCCAGGAAGGAAATCGTGTGCATATAGCAATTTCCATGAACAGGAGACTGCATAATTAGGGCTCTAATATAGATAAATAGAGTTCTTATTGCTTCAAGGGTCAGATTTTTCAAAAACAGCTATTAACTCTCCTCCTTTTATGGTTTCACCTGGAACTCAACACTCTGAATTTTTTGTATTTGAATAGCCCTTATACTACAGCAGAGACACTTAATATTTGCAGGTATTTCACATGGTTTTCTGGGTCCTCATCTCCAGACTGCCAAGGGCTCTTAAGGGAAGCTGATCATTCCCCTTAACTGTTGTGGCTTATAGAGCAGTTTCTGTGATTCAATATTATCTGTTTGAAAGTGATGCTGGCATAAGCATGCAAAACTCACTCCACTATGAGCTGAAAGTCTCATAAATAGATGGTATAATCTATTAATATAGAAACAAGAAAGAAGCAAACAATTCTTTGATGTTATTTCATCAAACTTTTAGCTCATAGAAGACAATATATTTTCTCTGGGTCTTCACAGAACACTGCATAAAGATAGTGACTGCTTAAAATTGGAATGCCTAATAAATAAGCCTAAAGTAGCTTAATGTGTTCCCACAGTAACATTTCTATTAGTTATGCAGGAACATAAATTATGTCAAAACCTGTAGCACAGTCACAGTCAATGTTAGGATGAGTAACTTATTTGGCATAATTTAAGAGAATAATCTAGTTGCGAGGTATTCTAGTGCTCCTCTCTACATCTACCTATGATTTTCTCTGAAGAACTCATCAAATCATATAAACAGCTCAGAAAGTTGCAGCTGAGCCTTGGAAAATCAAAGCACATTCAACGGAGCCAAGTATGCTTATGTGGACTATCTATCTTATCCATTCTGTCTCCACAACCACATGACTTACTGTATGGGCTTTCTTAAACTGAAGGAGATGGTATTGTTTTCTAACTCTAGCTGACTGTTTAACTTAGGCACTCATACACTATCACCAGCTCTTCCTGCTATATACAGTTGATGTTAGGGCCAAAATTAAGAGGCCTCTCTAGCTGCACAGTGTCAAATTTTTAATTATGATGATGATTTACACTAGCATAACTTGTGAAGCTAGCATAGAAAACCATAACAATGTTGTTTTTGTGAAGAAAAATGTACTGTCTCTAAAGAAAAGATAGATAATACAAATAGTTTCTGCTTTCTAAATATTTTTTTTAATTATTAGAAATTTTAATAATGTTAAAATGGTTAAGAAGAGTCGTTGCTAAAAATCTTGTCTTTCTCACTAAAAATATTAAAGTCAAGGTTAAGAAGCTGGGTGAGAGAGAGAATTTGTCATTGCATTTTGTTGTTTATTCACATAGTTGTGATTTAAAAGATATACTATGTTTGTTAGGAACCACAGTATTTTTTTGATAATTAAAGCAAAAAGAGGAAATAATATGAAAATAGACAGAGAAATTATTCTTCCTAGTACTGATTCAAAATACCGAGTTGGCACATGAGTAATTATAATAAATTGCCATAAATACGCTAGCTAATATTATCTCATGAATGTCAGGTAATTTTAAAGTTATGCTTAAATAAAGATTGAACAACAACAAAAAATCGCTCCTAACAACTTGCCTAAAATTGATGTCTTTTTAGGAATAGCTTATTATCTCCTATTCCCAGCAGCTCAATATTTTTTAAAATTATAACTGTATTTGAGCTCACTGTTATTCCTCTGATTACCAGAAAATTGCATGAAAAGTGTTTGGGTCCAATGGAACTCTCACTACCACCCTCCATCTATTTCAGGATATTAGCTAAGGATATTAGATAAATACTGAGCAACATCCAACATCACATTCTTAAATTTCAACAATCTGAATATCAAATAAAACCCATTCTTACATAGAGAAGTGAAATGAGATAATGCCATATGAAAAAAAATGCACTAAAAAGTTCCACAAATGTGGCCCTTTAGTATGTTGAGCAGTGATATTTTATATAGGTCTCTATATGCATATATAATATATATGAATAAAGATATATAATGTATATAATTATTATATACACACATTGTATATGTGTGTATGTGTGTACATGTGTACTATGTGCATGTCTATATCATGTACATGTATATATACATAAACACTTTTATTATCATGGTAAAAACCTCATATTACAGTCAGAGAAAGAAATGAAGTAGCTTGGGAAAAAGCTCTCTTTGAAGGCAACGGATTTAATTGCACATTTTCCTAACCAGCTGTCCAATCAAAAAACTGAAACACTGAAAGAATACCCCCGAAGAGGAGTTTTTAAATTGAGTCTGAAGCATTTTGAGAAGCTGGACCAATGCTTCTGAAATGTTGTCTGGATATTAATATTACCCAGACCAGAACAGCTTTTCTTTGCACAGCAGGTCTCCTTCCTCAAATGCCTTTATAAAAGCTTTTTGAAGATTTAAGTAGAACTGGCTAATATATTCCTGTGGCTATGTCTGGTTTCCAGGTTCTCTCAGTCCAGAAAATGTCATTTCTGTGGTGAAGCTCTAATGAGTAAATTTATCTTGGATACAGAAAGACCTGAGAAACCTATTTTCTACTGCCTTCATCATTTTTTCCTCAAACAAGTAGTTGGATCGGTTCAGAGGTGGTTGACCAAAGATGCTCAAATGAGGGCAGGGATCTGAATTTGGGTCTCTCACGTCCTATGCAGGTGCCTGGATAGAGAAACTCCTGGGCAGTGTAAGCTCTTCCTCTTTGATAAATGCATAACACTTTGGATCTAAGAAGGATCCTCAGTGAAAATATTGTTAAAAAAATTACATTTCTGCAAAAACCTACTGCTCTAACAAAATGATGTTTGTTACAAAAATCAAAATAACAGTGAAGAAATCCTAAGCAGTTATACTAATTTATTTGTTGTGATTACAATTTGTTATTATAATAAATATATCCTGGAAATACAGGAAAAATGTGTCAGTTCTGCAAAATATCACTAGTAAGGCTTCAATAACAGGAGGTCTTTGCTGTTCTACTAAAGCCATAAGGTAAGGAGCATCATGTAATGACTACGCAATGTAGTCAGTAAGCAAAGAGGTGGCTTCCTGAGCTTTCCTGGCAGCTGGCTGCCTGTGAGACTGTTATGTGATATTCTGTATTGGACTTGTCAAATAGGAACACAGGAAGTCTCTTCTTGCTTATTAGGCAATTTTGCCATCCTGGATTCTCAGTTCAGAAGGACATATCTTCACAGCTGCAGCTGGCTACTGAATAAAGGCAGATTGACATGGGTAATTTCACCACATTTTAGCACACTCCCATGGGATTAAAATTCCTTCCTATTTGAGGAATTTCTGTCACACCCTGGAGTGCAGCTCGAGGACACAGCCATGGCACAGTTCCCTGAAGGGCAGACAAAATTTCTGGTCTCCTAAGATGTCTGCTAACATCCTATGAGTGACCCAAAAAGTGCAGACCCATGGAAGGTTTTTACAGGACCAGTTACCTAATTGCAGAACCATTAATGCAAATTGAAATAGAATGAGCACTCATATTTTAATCAACGTTGTGATCATCCTGCGGAACCATGTTTAACACATTATGCATTTAGAAAAGCAAGTTCCAATTAATCTTTGCTTGCCAAAGTTTTCTCCTAAGTACAGTATTTCATACTGAACAATTAACTTAAAATTACTGATATGATACATGCTTATTCCATTATGAGATCATTACTTTCTGCAGTTATTGCACTAGTTTCCTTTGTAATTACAGGTTAAAAAAAAGTGCTTTTCTGTGTATGTGAGTGTCTGTGAGTGCGCACATTCTCATGCTTAATTTGCTCTTCTATATTCATACAAAATGAATATAGCACATCAGTTTTTAAAGGTGTCTCACTGATAAATAAGTTTCTCTCTGCATGATATTTTTTCCTGTCAAACAAGTTATATTTATTTATTTTCAAGTCTCCTTTATGTTAGAATAAAATGTTGATGGATATTGGTTTGCATAGATTTCATGAGAAGTTGAAAAGGTGATTTAATATTTTCTATTTGCAGTGGAGGAAAAGGCTTGAAGAAAAATGATAGCATTCAAGATGTCTTGCCATTGCTAGACTGAAAATCAGTACAGTCTGATGTGTTGTTTTGCTTGCTTTTCTTTGGTTTTGATTTTTGCTTTTTGTATGACCACGGCTGAATTTAAAAATAAGCAATTAAGCTAAAACCTCATAAACATAGGCAATAAGATTTCTCAGCCTCAGAAGCTAACTTCTCAATCAGTAAAAATTGAACTTGTGACGGTCTGCAGTACAGTCACATATTGTCTCCTTCTATACTCAGTTTATTGTCATCTTCAAGTTTATCTGTAGGGGGCAATACATAATAAGAAATGCCTAATATCTCATTTTCTTCAAATACCATCAGAAAAGCTGCAAGGAAAAGACTGATTTTATCAAGTCAACTAGAAGTCCAGTATGTGAATTATAGCCCTTTATTGTGGATCTTTATATATGTAAGCTGAGAGCTTATCTGCTATTAATCTAAAAAACTGACTAAATGATTGTCCTGATTTTTCAGGCTATTCGGATTTCCCTACATGAACATTCTCCTTTTGTAATTTTAGGGAACTGCACTATTTTCTGCATTGCCTAACACAGTGATACGTGGCACGCGCACACACACACACACACTCACAAAGCACGAAATAAAGGAAGGCTATGGGCACACTAGAGGGAGCAGGTAATAAGGGGGGAAAAAAAGTTGCCACTTCATTTCACTGTCAAAAAATTCTACATAAAATGAGCACACTTCTTTCAAAAGAAACAGGCCCTAAGATTAAGCAGCTCATGTAGAACTGTTGGTTATACTAAGTATTATATAAGGACTGGCTCACAAGCGTGCATCTCAGAAAAAGAAGCCATGTGAATAAGACAAAAAGGATGATGAAAAGGAAATTGCTTGAAATAGGATGTCAAAAAAATGCTTCCACTTCACCTTGGCTTTGTCAGGGCTGGTGAAACTAACAGAATTTGGTGAAGAGAGTTTAAATGAAGTAATAGTAGCAGGCGTCATGTTGAATAAGAACATAATGGAAACATATTCAGGAAGGGCAGAGCAGGGAAAGCTTCAATCTCCCTACAAAGATTTTGTTCAAGATTCTGTTATTCAAATATAACATCAGAGACCTTAAGAAACTTAATACTTGTGTTCTTAATACAGGTGTTCTGACAGATAACTATCATCTTAACCATTAACATATTTAGACCAGAAACAAAGATGAAACCTCCATGGTAATATACCTGAGAGAGTTCATTGCTACTGCCTCACTCATCAGATCTGTAAAATCTCTTTGATAAGGCTTTGAAGCAGGCAGAGCTTTGCAGTGGATCTGCTTAGACCTTCTCCTGTAAGTCTAGGCAGAGGAACTCCCCAGAGGCCAAAAGGCTTTTGCATTAGAAAGAAACCACAGTTTTTATTGAAATATAAACCTGAATAATTAACTTTTTAAATGGACAACACATGATTACTGGGGAAGACAGAATAGAAATAAAAAAGAGTTATATAAAACCTTTCTCCTGCCCACACATCTGTGCAATGCAGATGCTTCAGTCAACTCAGTGACTGCAGTTCTGAGCTGCAGCAAACTGGCTAGTCCTTTTGGCCGTTCCTTCCACTCCCTCGTGGCCTGCTCCCTGCTCCTCCCTCCAGCCTTTGCTGAGGCACTGAGTCCTGCATTACCTAAGTGCCAGCATTATTTTCCTAAGCATGGAACAACCTAAATAGCTCCTTTGCTTCTTGCAGTCCTGTCTGTTTTTTCCCTGGATCAGCAAGATTGCCAGCAACCAACCTTTCTTTAATTAGCAACAGCAGTATCGAGGCATTTTGTATTGGAATAGCATTTGACACAACTTAAAACAGACTTCCTGCCAAAAAGCTATGCTACCACATTCTTAACTTTGCTCTTCTGTATGACCAAAGCAGAACGCCATGAAGTGAATCTTCCTCGATCTTTCTCTGAGTCTCACTGCATATAGCCAAGAGGATTTTCTCTTTAATGCTTGTGCTTGGCATGAAACATGAATATTACTAGGTCAGAAGAGGAAATGAAATTCAGATGCAAGATTTTTCTTACTGGTTTTGATTGTTCCAAGTTAAAATACAAAATGCAAATATGAAGCTACTACAAATAATAACCAATAAAAGATAAAAGTCTATTATTAGATTGTAGTAGCGAAAAAGATATCAGCTGCATACATGAATTGAAACATCAGAAGTGACTTCAATTCCCATTCAAGCACAATGATGTCCTCTAGCACAAGAAAAAAAGTAACTAAATTTACAGATTGAAGTAGTTGTGCATTGGTGTCAAGAATATATTTAGAATGTAGTATTCCTTAGAGGCTACTTTTTGTGTCATACAGTATCAGATTCCAGTGTGCTAGATGGGAAGCAGTATTTCTCTGTAGGGTTTCTGATGCTGGGATGTTCCTCAGCGGTTTATTAACATAATTTGTTGGCCTTCCCTAAATTTAGTATTTAGTAGCTGTTCTACAAAAGATTCTTTGTCAACATCCACATCTCTGCATATATGTTGACTCCATGTCCTTTTTAAGTCATGTTCTAGTTTGAATGAGACGTGATCACTAAATTCTGCATACACAAACAATATCACTTCAAGTCACCAGAAGGCAAATACATTCAATGCTCTGTATTGGTAATTCCTTGAAGTAAAAGAAAGATATTTAGTAAGTGCTTAACTTCTAAACTTAACTTAAAAGTGCTTAACTTAAAAGCCAGTTCTGATATGTTTTGAGTTACTACTCAAATATGTTTTGAATTAAAAATATGTTACTGCTCTACTATATTTTGAGTTACTACTCTCCAGTCACCATGTGGGTGCTCTTTGAAGAATCTTATAAGTCTTTAGACAATATAATTGTACATTGCAACAAAGAAAACACATAATTATTTAAAGCAAGACTATCTAGTATTTAAAGGATAAGACTGGACACTGGGATATTTTGATTTATTTCTTGATTTGCTGCAGACCTCCTATTTAGCTTTGTTGATGTTGCCTTTCTACTCTATGATAAATCTATGATCTGTATAGGTGTTTGGAGAAAATAGCTCACTGATAGCTGTACTTGGATATTTCAACAGTAAGGCCCACACAAGCATCTAGTAGTTGTATATGTGAACAACAGGCTGGCTGTATAAAGAGACAACACATTTATAACATCCTGCAAGGTAACTTTATTTGGAAAAAAATTTTGGATCACAAGAGAGGTTTAATTGCTTTTAAGTGTAAATTAGAAATTATTGAGAGCAGTTGATTTTCAGCACTGTCAAAACAGCAAAATTGGAAGGAGAATGTTCTATATTTTTAATTCAAAAAATAATTCATGTAAGTTGGAAAAGGATTCAGTGATTGCTTAAAGATCTCACATTTTCTTCAAGTTGTTATAAGCCTGTTATTGAATAACACATATTTTTGTGGAATATATTATTTTTAAACTCTTTAGATTAAAAAGACTGTAAGTCTTAGATGAGGGTGCAGGCAGAGTTTTTTAATCACTAGTGAAAGAAAATTCTTTAGTCTCCTGTGTGACAGCTAGTGGATCTATTTGAGTCATTCTGTCACTAATGAAATGCACTTGCCTCCAGAAAGCAGTACTGCAGCTGTTTTGCCATATCTGTAAAAAAATCAGAAGAGTTTAGCATAAAATCTCAACTAATACTCTGTGAAGTTTAAATAAGAAAGGAAGAGCATGAAAATTTAGAAGAGAGAATACAATTACCTAGAACGATACATTCAGCTCTCCCTCTTTTACAAAAGGGGACACAAATTCTTTAAGTAATCCAGAATTTGTATCTCACCTGAGACGACACTTAGACCAGTAGAATGGCCACTAGCATCCTGCTGGATTATTGATTCATTACAGATAGAGAGGGAAAGAGGCATGTAGTGAAATCACCAAATCTGCTTCCCAGAGAAGAGGTCACAGCACATCATGAAGGGCACATATTAGGACAGATCAGTTCTTCCTGTGAAAATTCAGGCAGATGTGACTGAAGACATCTGTAATCAACACTTTTGGGGAAAAATCACACTACTATCTGTTCTGTTGCAGATTCCAGCTCCCAGGAATCATGCTAGTACTGTTATCTTGCTGCAGAAGTCACAACAACATCAACAACAGTATAAAAATTCAGTAACACCTACAATTCATGAGCCTGACCTGAACAAACTGAGTTTGGTAGGACATTGTGTAGGCTTGACGTAAGTTTGTACTTAAGCACAGAGCTGGAGATCAGAATATTGCAGAGCAACTATAAAAAAATACTACTTGTCCAGATCACTTTAAGCTGACAATAATCTGTCACCATGCTCTCATTGCCTTATTTTCCATATCTTGCCATTCCATGAATATGCTTATGATACTGTTGCAGTCACTGAAATATCATAACATGGAAATAGCCACCAAGGCCTTATTGAATAAGACAAGTGGATAAGGAAAACAATAATACCTAATTCAGAGTGAATTTTATTAACAAATATTTTCATTTTAACTGGTCATACTTATGCTATTCACAAACTAGGAAAATTTGCTCATTCTGCTGTGGGCCCACCACATCAGTGATTCTGGGGTTAGCTCAGTGACAAGTACCAATCACATTTCTTTTCATGTTTTTGGTAGAAGAAAATTGGTGCTGTTCCATGACATCCTCTGGAAATGCCTGAGACAACCTTTCACATATTCATCTGTTTCCCTTTGATCTCCAGGGGGTAGCAAAATCTCACCCAGAATCCTTAAACTTAATCAGCCCCCCAACCTTTCTTAGGCCCATCAGAAGCCATTTTTATACTCTAGTTTTCCCTGTCCACCTTCTCGTGGTGATTGACAAGCTTTTTCCTCTGTGTGCTCTTTCCGACTGGCCTTGAAGAATCTTATTGATTCTCTATGTGTCCTCAGATGAGTCTATAAAACCCAAACACCTTTCTGTGTCTGTGGAAAAGGTGCCCTAAGTGCATCTTGCCAAGAGGGGCAGGACTCAGTTACGGAGAATTTTCTTCCCTTTCAGAAACTACACAGACTAACCCTACACAATGTTAAAAAAAAGCACACTAATGAAATCAGGAAAGAAAAAAAAAGAAGAGAAAAAGGACATATTAAATATAATAACCTGGAGAAAGGTTGAGAGCCGCACATAGTGTTGAATTTTTAAACCCAAAGTTCATAGTGGTTAGATCTAGTGATCACAGTTTGATTACTTCCATGGGAAGTGCTAGCAGCAGAATTCAAACCAAGAGTCAAACAAACAGCATTGTTTTTCAGTTATGATGAAATCCAGTGCTTGGTTCAGGTGCAAAAATAACACCTAAATTACATTTCCATCTAAAAGCACGGCAAAAAATATATTCTAAGGGACAGGTGCTATGGTCATTGATCTTATTTTTGTATTTAACTCATCAGAAAGGCTATACAGCTAAGGGACACAGAGTACAGGTTAGAGACTGGAAACACAAAAGTCAACAGATGGAGAAGCCCAAATTCTCATTTTCTATTCAGATTTCTCTGACTGGTTGTATTTTAGCTATTTTAATACTGCTGTGTTAGGAGAGTTTCTCCAGCCATACTTACAAAACTGCAGTTATTTGAGGTGCTGTTTTGGACATACAGCTTTTTTTAGATATTAACTAATTCCTTTTTGTTGCTGAATAGTCTGTGTGAGTTTTAGTGCTGTTGTTCCATCACCACGCTATTAGCCTGACACAAGCTCCCATATCATGAAGCCTCCCATTTGATGCATAACTACTCATACTAACTGCATATTTAACATACATAACTACTCATTTAAGTTCACGGCCAACTCGCTCCATGTAGCATTATGGCATACCTGGGAACAGGCAAGTTTTCAGCCTTGATGGAAGAGCAGGAGTGCTATGAGGTCAAGGCAAACAGCACACTATACAATGGTCTGCCTATGATTAGTCAAAGGCCTAAGCTACACAGAATTGGTTTTTTGCAATTTTCCCTCTTGACCGCAATTCCATGAGGTGTCATGTTGGTACTTTCTTCTAATAATGTTCAAGTTTTATGAAATCAAAGGATTACATTGTGTTTAGATCAACTGTGTCATTCTCGGTGCAAAAAGAATATGTTGTCAGAAGCATAGAGAAATACAATCCATTTAACCTAGCGGTGATTTGATCTTTGAAAGCAATGTGTAGCTTGAGGAGAACCAACATAACATCTCCATGAAATGTGATTGTAATAGAAAATGAAGAGGTACAAAGCATCGACATACTTTAAAACTATGAGTCTAAGCTGAGCAAGGCACCCAGAAAACATTAAAATCACTGGGATTTTCTACAGTTGCAGAGTATCTTGTGGTGACTAGCTCTTGCGGTGACTAGCTCTTGCCTTCTGATGACCCTTCATGAAATATATCCACTCTTGCTACCAGCAACTCTATTTAACATGATACCAGAGCCAATGTTTTCATCAACAGCACAAGATACAGAATTAGGCTTTTTCCATAAAGTCTTCAGTGTGGAGAGTCATGAAACAGGTTTATATCTATATCTGAATTCAAAACACATTTTCTCATGGTTTCCAGAACTTTTTCTAATCTTATTGCCCATGTTCCTTGAAACTGTTCCTGACAATATGAATTCATTAATCTAACTCATATTTATTAACTGATGGTTCATGACTCTCACTATGGCCTCAAAAAGCAGTTGTGTGAGAATGTTACTATGATCTAAGAAAAAGAAAATCTGTCAAAACTCCTTTCACAGTGTTTGAGGATGATCTCTGGATACATACATACATTAACTAGATAGGACTGTTATCAGGGAAACATTTAGGAATCCTTTGTAGAGGTAAATGTAAGAAGGGAGGGGAGAGGGAGGGACCTGGGTCAAGGATTCGTAATTTTTTGGTTTTTTCTACGATGAGTAATGAGCCAAAAGCATTGGAAAGACACTATACTACATTATCAAGATGGGGATCGGCACTGGAGGAAGACAAATATACAGAGCTGCTCCACACCTCTATTTTTTAAATTCTGAATGTTAGTGTAGTGTAAATTTCGGTAGGAAATGGGTGCCTCTGCAAAACCTTCAGGAACTGAGAAACTTGCACAGAGCGCTGCAACAGGCAAATAACTGCTTTCTGCAAGCACTGTGAGGAGGGAGGCATGTAAAAGCCAAAACTATGACTTCCATATCCAAAATACCACAGATCAGATGAGTCAGGGTTACCTTGTCTTTATGAGAGATTATACCTTCTGGCTCTCAGGTCCTGCTAAGTAGCTAACTCACTGAAAAGTAGGGAATAGAGACCTTGTCATTCATAGAAATGAAATGCTACCATTGACTTCCCTCTCTTTTGTACAACTACCTTTAACAGACATAAGCTCACATCCTCTCTTCCACTCCTCTCACTTCAAGAACTGATTTTAAGTTCCTGTTTCAGGAACATGCCACAGAAATGCTACCCTGAAAATTGCTCAGGAGGCTCCAGTCCCTGATCCTCTGCTGCTCGTCTTTTGTATCAGAACTCCAATGGCTGCCTGTTCTAACCACTTGTTTCCATTCCTAATCTATAAAGCAGTATTGGCGAAGTGGTCCACAGCCTGCCCAAAACTGCCTATTCATTTGCCTTTTATTGCATTAAAATGAGAATGCCTTCCTCTTGTCTTTTTTTTTCACGTTTAGCAGACATGAAGCATTCATTCTATTTTGATTGAAGATGAATGTTATTTGCAACTTAACTGATGTACCTTCACTGCCACTCCCAGCAACACAGCAAGCATAGCAAGGCTGTAATTTGGATTCCTATTGGGGAATGCTGAGATGTCACTATCTACTGCTTACACAGCACTTAAAAAGCCCTTCTGTGTTCAGTAATATCCTTTACACAGTTCTTCCACGTGTCCACCAAAGACTATTGTTTCATAACAAAGTCCATTATATCAAGTTAGACCAAGTTAGATGAAAAGGCTAATCCAGTCACTCTAGAGCAACATTCTACACAGTATTTGTATACGATTTAACAAAATCAACACCATTGTTAAACATAAAAGGAAAAAATAAAAGTGAAGTTATGTCACCCTTAACATACAGGAGAGAAAATATACTGTTTTTCCACACAAGTTCTTCCCCATGAAAGCTTTCTTTCGCCATGAATCATTTTTTTTAAAGTCTTTGGCATTTATCAGTAAACAACATAAAAATTACAAAAGATTTATTCTTGGTTCCAAAGTAAAGAAAATATATCAATTAATTATGACATGGAGATTATGTTTCCTATGACTGAATATTAGAGAATACCTTATCTCAGAATTTTGAAGTGATAATGTTTTAATGAAATGCATTCTTAATTCACCATCAGGATTCAGATTGTATTAGTAAAGTGCAAGTTCAAATTAGATAGACAATAACCTGTGTTCTGTTTTCATCTGTTACCTACACTAGACAAGTTTTCAAAAATGTGGTTTTTAAGGCCTGAGAGGAGACCCAGTTTTTTAAGGAACAGTGACTAATAATCCTAAAAATCACTTTTCTTTAACTTCTGTTCCACTTCATTTAGGAATATTAGGGCTACCATATAGATACGCTTCTAACATGCTCTACTTTTCTGTCCAGAAATGTTGCCAGATGGAATTAGAAGCCTTTGGTTATTTGCCCAGGATTCCTGAATTACCAGTAGTGTACTCAGAGCAGTAGCTAGTTCTGAGAGGACTGCAGATGTCTAGAAATCCCAGACAAATGGCCAATGATCATGTGCAGATCAAAAGCATGTTGCATGAATTAAAAACATTCCCATGAGAGTTCTATGCAATATTACACCATACACAGTCTTTTAATATTCTGTTGTTAAAATAAAAGAAAATAAGCAAACATACAGCTTGTGAAATAGAAAAAAAAGGCTATATTTCAAGAACTATTTTTTTAAAAGCTTGGCAGTACAACAGATTTACATATAAAAAATACAGTAGTATACGTTTTATTCCAAGAACCATTATTTCTTATATTCGGTGCAATGATACGGCTTCTGGTTATCTCTTCTCTAATTAGTTTTAAAAAGAGGCAACTTCTGTGTCCAAGAAGGAAAATCACAGCAGAAGGTTCTAGTCCTCATTCAGTCAAATGTTTGCTGTCTCTGGCTTGGTTTGTCTGGCCTCACCATGCCCACAATGCTTCTGCAGACATGATAATAGTCTGTTAGAATTTACACAAGAGCATTAGCAAGCTGAAGGTTTCTGTACTACAGAAGTACAGAAGCAGTAGAAAAAGGTTGCAGCACCCTTGTTTCATGGCAGTGCTCAGGCTTTCGAGTAAGCACACGTAGTATCTACTTTGACTCCTATATCACGTAGTGAAGAAAACAAAAGGAACAGGGAGAGCGGCTGAACAAGATTCAGTGCCACACTGTCTCACAGAAGCATACAATTCCCTGAATTTTTGAAATAGAAAAGTATTTTTGTATGGTCTGTACTTAGGGAGCACATACTTTTTCTAAAGTAAGCAGATTAGTCTTCTAAGTGATGCCTGGGACAGTATGCTTTCCACTGTCCTCTGCTGTGGAATTCTGGCTAAGCTCTTTGACTCTCTTTAACAAGTCTTTGAAGGTCACAGAAACATGGAATTGTTGAGATTGGAAGGGACCTCTGGATGTCATCTTGTCCAATCCCCATTGCTCAAGCAGGGCCACCTGGAATAGGTTGCCCAGGACTATGTCCAGACAGCTTCAAATATCTCCAAAGTGTGAGACTACACAACCTCTCTGGGCAACCTGTTCCAGGGCTCAGTCACCTTCACAGTAAAAAAGTGTTTCCTGATGTTGAGAGGGAACCTCCTGTGTTTCAGTTTGTGCCCATTGCCTCTCGTCTTGTCACTTGCCACTGTTGAAAAGACCCTGGCTCTGTCTTCTTTGCACCCTCCTTTTAGGTATTTATAGACGTTAATAAGATCCCCCCTGAGCCATCTTTTCTCTAGGCTAAACAGTCCCAGCTTTCTCAGAGTTTTCCTCAAAGGAGAGGTGCTCCAGTCCCTCAATAATCTTTGTTAGACTATGTCCATGTCTCTCTTGTACTAAGGAGCCCAGAACTAGACATAGTACTCCATGGGTGGCCTCACCAGTGCTGAATAAAGGAGAAGGATCACCTCCCTTGACCTGCTGGCAATGCTTTTCCTAATGCAGCCCACTGTAACATTGGCCTTCTTTGCGGCAAGGGCACTTTGTGGTTCATGTTCAACTTGGTGTCCACCGGGACACCCAGGTCCTTTGCTGCAAAGCTGCTTTCCATCTGGGTGGCCCCCAGCATGTATTGATACATGGGATTGTTCCTCCCTAGGTGCAGGACTTTGCATTTCCCCTTGTTGAACTACATGAGGTTCCTGTCAGCTCACATCTCCAGCAGATTAAGGTCCCTTCAGATGGCAGCATGACCTTTTGGCATATCAGGCAGTCCTCCCAGTTTTATGTCATCTACAAACTTTCTGAGGGTCCACTTTGCCTCATCGTCCAGATTATTAATGAAGATTTTAAACAGGATTGGACCCAGTATTGACTCCACGTTACACTGCTAGTTACTGGCCTCCAACTAAACTTTGTTCCACTGATCACCATCCTCTGGGCCTGGCTGTTCAGCCACTTTTCAATCCTTCTCAATGAAAAATCCTCATATTACCCATAATAATATTTTATAATAATGAATATTTGTAGAATATCCCATCGTTTCCTATAGTATTTTGCAATAAGTATGAATATGATCAAATAAATTTTGCTGTTGCCTATTGTGAATGCACACAGATAATTCAAAAATTAAAAACTTAAACATTAATTCATTAAACAGCTTGCATCAAGCTTAGGAATTCTTTTTGGACTCAAAAGTGAATGTATTAGTCTAAAAGGGAACAAGCCAAAATAAACTCATGTTATAGAAAAGACTTTCCTTTTGTTTTCTTCTAGTATAAATGACCTCTGATTATCCTATAACCTCCTAAATTCTCTTGGCCAGATTCTCAGCTCATGTAGAATGTGTGAAAGCAATTATAAAGTGGCTTCCCTCAGCAGGTTATCTGACTATCAAACTGTCAAAGTTAGAGGTAATTTCCAAGGACATACTGATTTTCCCATACTTTAATTTGCCCTTTTATAGAATAGTGATATGATGGGCAGGTGTATGGCAGATTAATTGCCTAACGACAACCAAAATGGCTGCAGTTCAGTGATGCGTGAAGTGATCCTGATATAAAACCTGCACCAGCAGAATAGTGGACTTAGATGACCCAGTGGGTCATTCCTATTTCTGATGTCCAGAACTGTGTTATAGAGTCAGTAAATCTACGTAATATCCTTCTAAAAGGGAAATGTTATAGATAGAAATGCTATTAATTATATAAGTATGCAATTTATTTGGTAGAACTTAAGGTAGTACTACTGCCTATTACTAGATACGTCTAAATGCCAGTAGTTTTCATTCAGTGCAATGAATAATCTGAATGTCTAATCCAATGGCTTTCAAATCAAGTGGTTATTCATTTAACTGGAGATGTAGAAGACTCTGGTTGGAGTTGAAGGTCATAATTTCCTCACCCTTTATTATGTGGTTTAGATAATGGTCTGCTATGTAGTGTATGTGTATCTAAAGTATATCATCATGTTTTTATTTCTGTGGGCTCTGGCATAGTGCATTTCTGTGTACACTTTTGATGAGTCATTTCACTTTTTCTTATCCAGAGGACCATCACCAAGTATGATGCCTTGCCCTTTGTAATGTGAGAGGACCAGGCACTTGTTGATCAAATGCCAGGGGCAAAGAAGTTCAGAAAAATGTTTCCACTCTGTTCTCCTGTGTATGACAGTGTGCTAAAACAAGACACATTGACAGACATCTCCTCCCTTCCATTTGCAACATTCCCATAAGGAAAGAACCACTACAGAAAAATCACTGTTTGCTGCTTTGAAATTTAGGAAACACAGATCAGACTATGATGATCATGGCTGACATATTTATGGAAGAAGAATAATGATGGGATCCCATAAAAAGAGCTACTACTGCTGTGAAGCTGTGGGCACAATGCAACACAATGAAGCTGTGAAGCTGTGACAGTGAACAGTGAACAGTGAAGCTGTGAAGTACAGTGCAACACACACCAAGTTGTTGCACTGTGCATTGGATATGCGATGAAAACTGTCTGCATGTACAGCTGAAGTGGCAAATACAAACTAAACCTCACCCTGAACTGAAAGAGGATAAATAAACCAGGAAACCAGCATGAGTTTTCAGCTTCAGCCAAAGCGCTCCAATGTGATTTTCTGCAGCCTCTTCATAATAGGCCACTACAACAGCTCAAAGTGCCTCCAGGGTGCAGATGGTCACAGTGAGGGCCATGTTTAGAAAATTTATTAACATCATCTAGGCAGAGGAGGAAAAATGACCCATCTCCACACTGAAGAGCCAAGTCATGGGAAGATGAGAATGTCACTCCCTGTCACAGTAACAGAGAAATTTGGGGAAACAGGCAGAGAGTGTTTCAACTCACAGAGGGCACTCACAGATAGAAACTCATTCTTGGATCAGACTAAGTAGTAAATTCGTCTGAAGTGCAAGCACCTTGCTAAAGCTATTAATTCATCTATACCATCATCTATGACATCTGCGTGCCAAAAAACAAAGCAGTGTAATGGCTGTCTTCAGTAAAGAGAGATCCAGTTGGTCATGTGTGGCATTGGTGGGAGAAATTAATCTCTGAACCTCATGAGTTAGGACCAAGATAGCATCCAAAGACTTCCTGCAGTTTCAGAAGATAGTACACAGTAAAGTATTGTATGAATTTGCAGTGTATTATCTTACTGTGCATTAATTTCCATTAATACACAAACCCCCAAACTCCATCCAACAGAGTTTAACAGGTGTTTCCTGATCCCTCAAGTAAGCAAGTGCTTCACCAGTGATACACCTCCACAATGTAATACAAGTGCAGATGGATGATCCTTCACAGCAAGACACGTTTCCCAATGCATTGCTATGACAACAGAAGATTTTAGGTGAACTCATTGAATTCTTACTACTCAAAACTACACTGAACATCTAAGGTTGCAGCAATGAGTTTATAAATTGTACTCATTCTGGAGTAGCTTGGGAGCTGATGATACTCTTTGAAGGACACTGGGAGGGGATACATAACAAACTCCCACTGACATTCAGTACTACCACATGACTGGTTATCTGATCTTAGGGAGTGAAGAAGAGACAAGGAAGGGAGTCTCTATGAGATAGCCTTTTAGTACTGCTGTTGGCTTTGTGAAAAGTCTGTAGCATCTCTTGATTAAAGCTATTGGGAAAATACATATAAATACATAAGAGTATTGCTTCACTATTAGAAGGGGGAAAAACCCAAACATGTCCAAGGCATGATTATTATTTCACCATGGTTCTTACTTCACATTATCTAAAGTAGTAAATAAGTGATAACTTAAATTCTGACTTGGGGTAGCAGGTAAAGATAAAATCCCTGTGCCAGTCTGTTGCAAAATGTGAACTGCAAATCACCATACTTGACTTAAAAATCACACCCTTCCACTTTGATTCATCCCTTCATTCCAGTAATACCAGCTGGGTGATTTAGGAATGTAATTGCCTTTTGAAGACGTCTGATTTTTCAAAATCAGGCAGTTGCCCATAAATGCAACCAGATACCTAATCTGACTATTAAGGAAGTGTAAACTTTAGGCATCTAGAGCCTCAATCTCTCTCTCAGATACAGGACAAACCACTTATATTATTCCACAAAGGTCTACGTTATAAAGTCAGTGGAAGAAATGACAGCTTCCCACATCTACTGGCATAACTATGTCAAGAATCATGTGTTTAATTCTATGCTACAGAATGCAAAGAAGTTACATATTTTTTTTCTAACATTCTTCATGGGTTTCTAAAGTTATATTTCTCTTGGGAACTCCTTGGGCATCCCTGAAATGAGAATAAAGTTTCTATGAAGAGAGTGCCATGATTTTCTATTTTATACCATGCTTTAGTACCTCATTATTCCTCCCAGTAGAGCGTGTTGTGGGGAAATATTTTTGGCCTCTTCAGCAGAAACATTTGTCTGCTTGGCAGGTGTTCCCAACAGTTATTTTTATCAACTAGGGTGATATTTTTGAATTTTACCTATACTGTATAGATAGATACATTCATACATATGTACACGCTCACCTCCCCATGGAAAGCAATTATAAATATGTGCTTTGAAGTGAAAGACTCACATTGATTCTACCAGATTTTCATTATATATTGTATCACCCCTTCTCTGTAAGTGACTAGTTTCTTTCTCCTTTAGTCTCATGAGACAATTTCTGTATCCCTTCACTCTGTCATCTGATCTCACTATATATTTTGTTTTGAGAAGAACTCTAGTATCTTCCAGTCTGTAGAAATCATTACTGGAGGTAGAGAACTCTTTTTTTTTTAAATGGGAATTGCATAAACTCAAAAAATTCATATTGAATAAATTTAATTTTCACTCACCACACTTTTAATTAATGTTATATTATTGGTCTTCTGGTCATTGCTATTTTTCATTTCTTTCTTTGCCTATAACTTCTCTCTCATAGTGTGTGGAATTTCATTTTCAAATCCAGCTTTGCTAATCCCATCATGCACCATGCTTTTCGATTCATCCATTGAAGACTAATTTAAAATTAAATAGACTTATTACTCATAAGCAACTACATCAAAGTTTCTACAATTCTTTACTGTCTGACTCTGGAAGAATATGACATTCTGAAAGTCATTTTTACTTTTCATGGGATATTTACCTATATTTTCTTCCCACTCCAATTCAAATTCGCAGTCTTCTGAAGTCTAACAGGGAGACTGTAGCAGAATGAGGAATTAAATTATTTCTTCCAAGCATGCTGGTTCAGAAACAATCTTTTTTTCACAGCAGCTTTGTTATAACAGCTTTGTTATAATTATGATTTTAGGAAAAAAAAACCCAGTAACTGTATAGAGGTCCTATACAGGCACATGTACTTATTGTTTCCCAGTTCCTAACTCTTTAAATCTCTATTTACCTTCTTTCTATTTATTTTATTTACCACACCATACTGTATGCTTTTTCAAGCAGAGATTAGCTTCATGTAGATATGCACTGCTGCTAGCGTAAAGGATGCCATTCCCAGTCAGACCCTCTTAGGCACTCCTGTAATACCAATAAACATTACCAGATTCTTCTATCCCTTTGCCTTGCTGCCATATCCAAGCACAGGCTTGCTATGAATTGAACAAAATTATGTCATCAGTTGCATCGTGGCAGTTTATAAGTCTGTCAACCCTTCAAATTCCTTAGGACATAAAGACTTAGAGAAATCTACCAAATGAGCCATTTCAAACCTCATGGACACCCTATCTGAGCTGTTACAGTTTGCAGGCACTTATCATTTTCCTGGGGATATGTCCAGGAAGGCTTTAGTTTCTAGTGCTTAGCACACAGAACTGTGTGTTTCATTTTTGTGTGAATTAAGAAAAAGCATGAATCTACATCATGGATCACTTACGGATCTAGCACACAGACAAGAAAAGTCTTATCTCTGCAAAATTGCAGGATTATGGAAACCAAGTTCTGCCATTTTGTATGACTTTGAGAAATCGTATCAGAGTACCGCAACTCTCTCCAATCCTTTCAAAAATGGAATAGTAATAATTTGTTAAAGTCAGAGAAGGTGCTGCAAAGTGTCTTTCCACAATACATATTAAACATACTGAAACTCTACTCTCATGTGGTGTTTTGCTAGTTAACAGCAATGGGAATTTTTACTTAGGGGTTGACCACACTGAAAAAGATCTTGACATATCTTGACAAAAAGTCTTGACATAACATTAATCTCAAAGTTAGGTCTCAATCGCAGCTGTTAAAGTAAGAGGGTAGAGATCCCAGCCTGTAATTAGAACAAAACTATGTCTAGGCAAGAAGAAACTCAGAAAACAATTTTATGACTTTAGGGATGAAACCTGCAAACTACTGAACAACCTAGTAAAAATATCAAAGCACTAAGATGTTTTTGACTATGATCTCACTTCAGAGCTTGGTCTTACCATTAATGTAGTCAGAGTGCTCAACATCTCACATGCTGGCCTACTGTCCCAAGGAGCTTAATCTCTCAAAATTCCATTCTTTTTAACTGGATTGTAATTAGGCCATGTGAATTTGTATGTATGCACACACAGACACAAGTTAGTTCTAAAAATTTTTTTTTTTCAATGAGTAAGCAAAAAGCATCCACATAGCTTTAACTCTAGCTTCATTCTGGTAACACTATACCACACATACCCATTATTTTATACATCCTGAAGCTACGCCACATGGATCAAACACACAGCTGCCCTTTAACTCAGCAGAAAGGCTACACAACATAAAGATGATAAAAACAGCATGAAAAACCTCTCTTGCTATCAAGGAAAGAAAATACAGAAGTAGATAATGATATTAATGAATGCTAATTGAAGATTCTTGCAGATGCATATATAATTATAATTATATGTATACTTTAATAAAATACCTTCAAAGATAGCATGCTTCTGTGGAACCAAAGGTAAATTCTCATGTCAGAGTTACCTGTGGGGTCACATTCTGAAGCAGTTCTTTGCCCCTTTCAGAGTAGGATTTTCATAAGTGTTCAGATTTTGTTAATAAAAGAAGAGCACTGCAATGCTGAGGTGTTCTGAGATAGTCTGGCCAAAGTAGGAAGTCCTGATTTTAAAAATTATTCCCCCTTTAAAATATTATTTTTGAAAGTGTGTAAGAAAAAACAGTTTTGCTTTTTGTTTTTTGAAGGACAACTTGTGATACTTCTGTTAGATTATGTCGCAATATGGATTTTTTATTTGTTTTCTAAAATCTAAAGTGAAATCTTAAAAGGAATTTGGCTGGCTGTTATGTCATTCCTGGTTCATAACAATCAACTTCCCAATGTTCCTTGTGAATGTGTAGTGTCAAAGGAGACTAAGAAAGACACTGCCATGCTACTCATTCAATTATTCCCATGATACTATGATATTAATAAACAATGGCTTATGCATTTTTACCATTATTTCAGAGGAGTATCACTATGAAATTAAGTCCTCATGGTAGTGGGGGCACAGTATATAATGGAAATACAATGCCCAGGCTGTTGAACACAGTTCACACACTAGTAAGAATGCTAATCACATACCTGTACCGAACTGTGTACAGAATGTGTACCTCAGTATACTAAACTGTTTAAGAGAATTCAAGCAGTCAATTACAATGCTTGATTAGTTTATTCCATGGAAGAGATAGTTGTTGTTAGGTAATTTCATTTCATGACCCAGGCTATTCTTTTTTAAGATGAGAACAAGAGATAAGCAAGCATTCTCAGAAGTAAAGGTAAACCAACAATTAATAACATGTTACTAGGTACCACTATTGTAAATGTCCATTCTTTATCATCAATTTTCAGGGTACCAGCACTCAGCGACTATGGAACCATGCTGAATCAGGAATTCAGCTCCTCTGCTAGTGCAAAACTGAACCTGAAATCAGTTTATGCATGACCTCAATAACAAGCCTTACAAAACTTGCAGAAACAGAGAAAACCTTTCAAAACTACATAGCCTTAAAACATATCTAAGTACCTGCTCACTATGCAGCATTTGCAAAGAGAAAAAAAGGGAAATAGATTCAAACTTCACAGTGATCTCCAACAGCTATGCAAGAATACCAGAGAAGTTGTGCAAGAAGGTAAATATTTGCTGAGATAGCAGGAACAAAATGCTTCAGCAAATTAGATTAATGAGAAAGATTTTGGCAAGTTCTCATGGACACAAGGTGCTTTAAGACTTGTAGTTCCAACACACCATTTGGCAAATACTCTTCTTGTGATTGCTTTTCAGAACATGCTCAGCATCAAAAACACTTCAACATTTCAACCTGCAAATGTCAGAAAGCTCTTCCAGGAGCAAAACCATACTTTGGTGACTTAACCATCTATGACAGTAACGCTAGCAAGTAGTAGAAATGGTTATTTAAAGAAAAGGAGTAATGGAAATAATAAGAAAAAAGTAACCAGCACCAAGCTTAACAAAGCCAAGTAGGAGTTTTTAAGTGCCCAGTTTAAAAGAGCACAGTGATCGAGACTCTTAAATAGATCCTGTTCTTGTAACTTCTAAGAATCTATGAAAGTAATTATTAGGATTTCAGCAATAACAAAAATAAAGATGTGTAAAGTTTTAGAAGACTTTCAGAGCCAGTAGGGCATATTGCAATAAGTAAACAAACACGTTTATTACTCTCCAACGAATTCATCCTCAGAAAGTTCCCTGTTGAATGTATGTGAAAAACCATGAATGCCGGCTCAAGAAGAAGTAATTGTGTGAACTAGCAGCTTAGTTAAATTCACAGTTTCCTCTTCTGATTTTGAGGAGGCAGGGATACAAATTTTAAGGTCTGTAAAGGCTTAAGATGTACAAAGTACTTACAGACAGATGGAAATAAACAGCACCCAAGCATATATGTCATAAATAAACGTCAGTCAATAAGAATAATGAAGATTAGTACTGTTTCATACTGTAACTAAGCAAATAATTCAAAATAATTCAAAAAAGTGGTTCAAAGTATTACACATGTATTTTTCTGAGGCTCTTATTCTGTTAATCTTTATCCTTTGTTTAAAAAGTCAAGGGTGGCATTCCACTCAAAACAAAAATACTAATTCTTTCAATTCTGTGATTCATCCAGACCTAGAATAGCAGAAATATATCGTGTCTTTTTTGTTCTTCATATTTCTTTTTTTTTTCTTTAATGACAAATTACATCACCTAAGATGAAATGTGATGTGTACAGGAAAATGAAGAGTCAGCAGTTTAAACATATTGAACTTTTATGGTAGACAAAAACTCAATTATTCATTCTGCCACTGTTTTACCTCAACCAGATGTATGGAGGTGTGTGTAACTCTATTAATAATTTTGACATAGCTGTAACTTTGTTTTTTCCATATAGTCAACTAATAAACTTGGCACTGTTAACTGTTCCTGACTTCATTTTGTATCGTAAAATATTGCTAGAGAACATTTTCTTGATGGCAATAATGAATGCAGAACACGTTACTCACTACTCAGTTCAGTGAACCTCCAAAACAATCTTGGTTTGAAGACAAACTTAACTTTTCCGATACCATAATTGATCACAAACTTCAGAATGTAAAAGTAAGCAAGAAACTGTTGCTGTTTTTTTAAATGAAGAATCCTTCTAACGCTGCTTTAAAACATCACTTGAAATATCTGATTTGACAAAGTAGTAACATTCTTAAAATGCATTTTAAAATGCCAACAGTGAAACTGCCAACAAGAGATAAAGAGTTCTGAATACCTCTGAACACTTGTATCTAAAAGTACCAAGGGCTTGTGCTATAAGAGCACAAAGTCTGCATACAACATTAGTGCCAGTCCTGCAATTTCTTCTTTCAAAAGGCTTCAAATAAGAGATTCTTTACTTACACTTACCTACACAGAGAAGACTGAAGAACAGGCACCCAGGAATTTCTTAGCTTCCCAATATCATGAAGGAAACTCTCATATCTGACAAGTAACTATTACCAGGATGTAGCAAAACTTGGTAACTATCATCATTACAAAATACAATTTTTCTCATTAACACATTAATTGATCAGTTCTGTTTACTGATTAGAGTGGGCTGGTAGGAGGGACATTACTAATTTCACCTTGCTAATGTTGTTTGTGCTTATGAAATATAGACAAGATAACAGAATCCAGCCAAAAGAGTTTCATGGGAACGTAGATTTTTTTTTTTCCCAATGGGTTCAATGCATTTTTGTACTGAAAATAATTGTACTGATTAACAAGGAAACAATGTATCAGTTAGTCATTGACACAATAAAGTACCATGTTAGTATTCCCTTCTACAAGGTGGACCACAGTTCTTTTAAAAGATGATCATTTTATTGTTCCACATACTGTTATGTCTTAACAAATTCCAGATTAATTTGTTCACTTATTTTGCAGGCAAAACCAACACAATTTTAATTAAAAGGTTTCAAGTTTTCTCCCTGTTTGTATTCTCTTTTGTATGAGCCAGAGTCTAACAAGGACTGTACATGAATGGAATCCTACGCTTTACCTTAGGATCATTCAAGAAGAATAGAAAGTGAAGGATTTAGATCTGTATTCCAATGGACTTATTCCATTGGACCAGTGGACCTATTCACTCCAACTCAGCTGAATATATGGCAGAACCTCTGAGTTACGGAACAACTATCTGTGGGAGCTGCAGCATGTCCCAGGATGCATCTACAACTGCTCTGAAGGAAGAGTGGACAATGAGGCATATTTTCACTGGCCCTGTGCAGTTGGAGCCTTGGAGAAGCTACTGACAAGTGACAAATTAATTCCAAATAAGTCTGATACAGTAAAGAGGCCTCATGAATTTACAGGTTTCCAAGATACACAAAATCCAAGTCTGTTTTCTCATCAGAATCTCAGATAACAAACTAGAGATAATCTAGATGTCTCTGTTGTAATAATCAAAGGTAAGTATACAATGCACATGATGTTGATGTTGCTATGGAAATCCATTGTAGAGCCCTACCTTATCTCTGTAGGAACTTAGACAATGTACCTTTGTCTAATTAGCAGGATGTGGCTGTCAAAAGCAGAAGGTTAACTGATGTATTACTAGCCTAGTTAGTAAACCATGAAGAACTGCTCAGATCTGCCAAAAAGGTAGGAAACTAGGGGAAAGGTAATTCCGGCAGGGGGAGATCGTGACCACCGACTCACAGAACACCTACCCCAATTATACCACTGACTCAAATGATGAAGTTGAAGAAGAACAACTAAGCTTGCATACTAATTTACATGCTGGGCAAAGGGATTTTAACCAATCATTTAATAGAAGAATATTGCATCTCTATTAGGAAGTTGAATATGTTAATGCTTTGTGTATAAATAACTGTTAATTTGAAAGCTTGGTGTGCTGTCTTGAGACAGACACCCACATCTGCGCAAATATGCAATGAAATACCTCTGCTCTGTGTGTATATTGGCATTTTGCACACTGAGTAAATGAATCCCAATTTTTGGGACAACATCTCCACTAGAACCTTTTCTAATACACTCGACAGAATATAATTTTTAAGTCACTTTTAAGTCACTTTAAAAGTTACTTATTATTCACCTTCTGACGCAGAAATGAATCTGATCAATTTATGTCTTGTTTTTTGAAATATTTTAAAAATTCTTGCTATATTATGGAAAACAAAGAAACAAACAATATTACAATCTTTTCGTACACAGCAAAAGCCATCCAGAGTGAGACCTCTGGCAGGGTAATGGAAACTCCCTGACCTCACTGTAGCTCTGCTCCTAACACTAGATGTTTCCTCATGTTTATAGTCTTTCACCTAAGCACTTATATTTCAGCTGATCATGTAAAACCATACCTAGCTCATTCAGATAGTCGTAAGAGAAAGTGAACTTACTATGCAAAAATGAAGTAATGCCATTTATATTGCATTGCTCTCAGGCAAGTAATCTTAAACCAGGATGTTTCAAAACAATTACAATAAGTCGTGGCCAGAGCTGAGCCTGGTTTACATTCAATTCCTTTAACTTTTTTATCAGCAGAGACAGATCATGGTTCTTCACATAAAAGACCACAGGAAAGATTGCTTTTGAATTTCATCAATCCTGGTCATTAAAATATTTCACAAAATTTTATAGAGAATGTAAGAAAGAGAATAATAGATTTGTTTTTCTTAATAAAGTTGTAGCAAGTTGCCGATTCAGCTTTATGAAGACTGGGACTTAAATGAAAATAAAATACAAATAACTGTTTTGATGAAGATGGTAGGAGAAAGACAGTGGGGTTTTAAAAAATAGAAAAATAGGTCTGTCACCAAAATGAACTGCTACTGACTGTGCTTCAATCTGAGAAATTTATTTTCCCCCCAAGTTTCAGAAAACAAATGAAAAGGATAAAGCTAATAATTATGGTAGTAATAGTAATAGATATTTATATAAAATGTACATACTGTGAAGCTTTAGGAATTAACATAGATACCTGCAAATACGGACTTTTTCTCTGTTACCGAATATGTCATGTTTGACTTAGGAGGCATTAAATAGTAAACATTGCACATTAAAGACACTGCAACTCAGCTTATAGTACTCTGGAACAGAAATTGTTCATCCATTTGTCCATGGAAAAGGAGTACTCCCTTGTCTGAATAGCACATTAAAGATCATGTGAGTTAGCCATAGTAACAAGAAAAGGATTGCTTCTATTTAAAGGTGACTTCTATTTTTGTGGGGCCTATAGATCATACAGGCATCCAGGTACACATCTGCAGCATTGTAAGAGCTACTGCTAGATGAGGAGGTTACTTTTGGCAAGCTTCTGGATGTCTAGATGTCCTGAAGAATTGCCCCTGCACATAGTGTTCCCAAGATGTCTGGATGAACTCAACAAGCCCCATGTAGACTTGATCTGCCCAGGACACACAGTAAGTAAACATGGTTTAGGTAAATGTGGATCTTTGCAAAAAATATTCTCTAAGGAAGAATATTTTATAAGACAGTCTACAAAAACTGTAGAAATCCTAACAAAAACAACTCACAGGCAGAGCCAATGGCCAGTTGGTACCTGGCTGTTACTTAGAGGATTATCCCGCTTTATTCTGCGAAGTTGTCACTTATTCATTTAACTGTTCTTAGCTGGGTACAAAGTATGGGGTACCCCATTGCTTTGGTGTCATAATATTTGTTCTGGTAGACTGGTTTTTGCCTTTTTTTGTGTGCTTTGGTGTTGGTATGTTTATTCCTCCACATTATATAACCTACTATTTACACTGTGTATGTTACCAAAATACCTAAGCATTCCTTACATGCACAGAACTTTTAGAAGTATATTAAAACCAGAATTTCCCCAGATGGTCGTATAGCAGTAATTAAGTAAAAACTGCTATTCCCAAGGTGTGCTCATTTCTGCTAATATCACCAGTACTGCTGCTGCATACTCAAGGAGGTTAACAAACAGAATCAGATTAGCTTTTGTTCTTCCAGAACAGCAGGGCTAAATATTCATTAGGTATAAAACAATGAAGACACATGGAAGAAGAATGGCATGCTATGGGTTTCAACAGTTAAACACATAATCTGTATAATTGTTTGACAAAATAAAAAAAATTAAGATAGGATTGGTTAAGAAATTTAAAAATTCAGTCCATTTTCTAGCTTTCCAGTCAGTCATGTATGAAAGCCACTGGTTTTACATCAAAAGATATTGTGAGTGATACTTGTGAAGGTAAATGCAGATTTAATTTTCTGTTTGCAAACCAAATGCATTTCTTGAGATGGGAGAAGAAATAAAAAGAACAGATGTTGTTCCACATCTAGAATGTTAAGAAATTAATTGGAAAATTTCAGGAAACAGAGATTTTAGATATTTTTAAGTGTATAGGTGGGGGAAAGGGGACAGGGGAATGACTAAGTGATGTCTAGTCTAGAGTGGAAATGTTTATTGGTGGAATTATATTTATTGGGTCAATGATTTTTTTTTAATTTTTAAAGCAATGTCAGATCAACGATTATTCCTGAACATCATTAAACCACTGAAAGGACATTTCACCAGCATAATTATTTCCTTTTTTATGCACATAGATAAGCATACCAACACAGGGTACATTTATAGCAGCATAGCTATCTATGTGAGAGATGCTAAATGATACAACCTTCTAATTAACACGGGGTCTAATTCTTAAAGGAACAGGATCTTAGTGAAGACCCAACACAGTTCTGCCATAGCTTAATGCACAGTGATTTTTTTCTGACACACTCAAGTTATCAAAGTGCGTTACTCTGTAATCAAGCTTGTTTTCCTGTTACTTAATCATGTCTTGGGCTTCTTCCAGCAAATGTCTCTGCAGTGACGCATTCAGGAAAAGATTTTGGAAAGAGTTCCAACTCCTGTATTGAGATATCCAAGCTTTAAAGAAGAGCATTTTCCCCTAAACTACAGCTATCTACCTGTAAAAGCACTACCCAGTGCATCTTGGTAAGCTTTAGCATATTTGACTAGAAATATTCTCCTGAAACATCCACCATAGAGGCCTTCTCAGTACTGTGGCTTACAACTGAATGTGTGTATCAAAATATGGCCATAAGTCCTTTGGGGGACTTTAAATAGATTTTTGCTTGTTAGGAGGTATTTGATCTGTGTTTATTAACATATATCAAATGCTAATTTGTTCCCACTACTGTTTTTCTTTTTGGTCTCTGAAACCACTTCCCTGAGACCAGTCTGCAGCATTTTTCCAATCACCTCTCATTCAGTAAGACCTTGTGAAACAGACTGACTTGCTGGCCTCAAGAGGAACATTTTTACCACTGTTGCCCTGACTTGCTGGCCTCAGGAGGGACATTTTCCCACTGTTTGCAGCACCGCTGGTGCTTTATGGGAACAAGGACTGGGGGGAGCTGTAGTTAAATACTCAACAACGAAGCATCTTGATAAACAGCCCTTGTACCACTGCAATTACCGTATCTCTTGATTGCCAGGAAATAGGCACTTGATAAACATGTGGTTGCATTGTTTACCCATGTTTGTTTTCAATTAAAAACAGAAGCCTATAATGTGCATTAGAACATTGCTCAGTTTGGTTTGAAACTAGGCAGGTAATTAATGATTAGACATTGCATCTATTTATTTAAGACAGTCTCCAGAGGCTTCAGTGACTGGTTATTCCAAGATAATAAGCTTGTTAGAAGGCTAGTGGAATAGCAGTTTCTTTAGGACTTTTTCTTCCTGTCCAGTTCTTGCACTTTAAGTCCTTTTTTTATGTTTTTTTAAATTTAAAGTCTTTTGGCTAGGCATCATACAGGTGTTTAATGCAAGCGTAGCCCTTCCCCACACTCTGTATCATGTGGTAGCCTGGATGTTGCAATTTCTAGGCTTCTAGCTGCCCAAAGCATTTTGGACCTGCTCAGCAAATCATGTTCTCTAAACTGCTTCATTGTAATCATTTTTGCTTAGCTGCTAGTCTGATTAATCTGTTGCACTTTGGCAGACTATCACTTGGTAGTTCCTTATATTAGTAGCTGACTCACAAATTTACTCAGTACCAAAGTATTGTTGGATACAAGTATTGCAGCATCTCTTGTCAGATTTTGGAGATAAACCACTTTGTATCTGTTTTTTACCTTAACCTGGTTAAAAGTCAATATGATTTGTAAGATCAAGGGATACCATTCCCTTACAAAACAGGGAATTTATCAGTTATCCGGTTCCTGAGCATAAGATAACAGCCTTCATCCTAGAAGATACTTGAGTCAAGTTTGAGACCTGGTACCACAGGATTCATGAGACAAAGGCATGTCTCCTCCAGTGAACAGTGTTAAGCAGATGGACATCCTGGCATGGAATGAGGCAAGAGACCACTCCTGAACCCTCAAGTCAAACTGGGATCATCTCAACAGCAGTGACAATATCTGGTAGAACGCAAGCATTACATAACATTTTGTGGAGTAATAACCCAACTTGCAAGGGAAAGCGCATATATAACATTTCATGTACCTTAAGCCAGGAGAGATCATTTTGAGTGGCCGCTAATTTACAGCAGATGAAGAACAAAAGACAGACAACTCTTCAAAAGATATTAGATACTTAAATCTCTATCATTTTCAATGAGAGTTAGGCACCTAATTTAGACAAAAATTAATATCTATGTTTTTTCTGACTTTAAAAAACTGGGACTGAAGCTTTCAGTTCACAATAAATTTTCTTCTTAGTGTATTTTCTTCAGTTAGAAAAAAGTTATGCATACATGCACAGATATACAGATGCACATTCACACCATGTATATAATGTGTGTGTACAAATGCACACACATACAAAATGTACACATATATGAAAATATACCATAATTCTATATTTGTACATGGCTAAGCATTTGTGTTTCCTCTATACAAAACAAGGTAGATCAGTTACTTATACCATTTAAAGATCAAAGTCACATTTTCATCATACTTTGTGTCTACGTGCATTATACATACACATCGTCCTTTTTTTAGACTTATGTGACTCATTTTTGTTTTGAAGTTGCTCATTCATTTGCATAACTGGAAGTTGTGCTGGTGTGCCTGAGGAACATAAGTTCTTTATATAAAGAGTATTTCATGGGTTTTTTTAGTATAAATAATATGGTCATGACTCCTAAATGACACAAATTGCTTATTAAGGAGGCCAAAAAATAGCCTTTAAAACACCCTAAATGCAGTCTAGATTGATTGCTTTACAGAAATAATGAAGAAATAATCACAATATGACCATTTATGTAATTTAATAGAGTGATTCACTGAACTGTTAGAATCACATGGCTATAAGACAACATAATGCTTTGCAGTCACGTCTGTTGTCACTAATCTAACTCCCACTGAATTATATGGAAAGACACCCCCTCAATTCCACTGGAAATCTGAGCTGATTTCTGCTGATTTCAGCAGGAAATGGATTATGTCCTTAACAACATGCACAGTGGAATTTAAGACCAGTATTTGTTTCAGAATGAGAATGGGACCCTGTCTTCCACTTGGTCATCATTATAACGTAGGAGATGAAATTCTGTTTAAATCATGCATTTCTGCAAAAGAACATGAAATGCAAGCCATTGATCTTGTGATTTGGAATAGCTCATTAGTATAATCCCTACACTGTTGTATGTAAAGACACATTCATAAAATCCTTGATGAAGTAGGCCTTAATGAGGCAATCTGGTTTCTCTCAAATCAGGTCTATATTGAAAATGTAAATCTGAAATATTTCTGATGTAAAGAAGTTAGGAAGTGTTCTCTAAGGAAATGTGCATCCACAGACATTTTTTTTGTCTGTTACAAAACAGACATTATCTGTTGGAGTCTGCACTTATTACAAATAGTCAATCTTATTTATTAAAGAGACAAGAAGAAGTTCTGGCAGGCACCACTTACTTTAAAAACTAGAGTAAGGTGGGAGATGGCCTCAACAGCATCAGCTGCGTAGCGGGAATTCTCCAAAACTTTTATGACACAGAAAACAATAAATGCATTAAAAACCACAGAGGAAGATGTATGTGGTTTAGGGACCCAAACAGATAATGCTGGATTCAAATTTCCTCCATGGAACGTGGCCAAAGCTAAAAGCTTTGTCTCTTGAGGTTTACTGACCTTTAAAGCAACTTCAGCTTCACTGAGACATGCACTACTGCGAACTTGTCACTTTTCAGGTAAGGACACAAGCGTATTTTGTTCTTTATGGCAATTACACATGCCTATAGGGATTGTCAAATTATAACAGACACACTAAGTTTCTGTTTAAACATGAAGAAATAGAACAGTGGGTCACTTCCTAAGTTGCTGCATTTAAGACAAAGTTCATAATTTCACTTTGGATGGCAAACTACTGTATCAGATGGACAGAAAAACTTTCCACTTGAAAGGTAGTGTTGAATTCTGTACAATTTTTATGTGAAACTTGTTAATCATAATTTTTCAACATTTCCATTAGTGAAAGAGCAAAATATTTTAATCATGTTTAAGTATCTCATTTATTTGTTATCAAAGAACCAAGCAATTGTGAGCTATTGGGAAACATCTGCACTATCAGAAAATGCACATGGAGTTGCCTTAGGTTTGCTGCTTGTATACAATGCTCTCCACAGAGCATACTCTCTCTTTCAAGTATAGACTACATTTTTTCTAGTCAGTATGTGTATTTCATTTTTAAAAGGTATTTCAGAGGGAGCTGGAGTTTTTATATTCTAGAACTGTAGCTCTAACTTCTTTCATTAGAACAGTATTATCCTGTGCAAAAATACTGTCAGAAATACTGGACAGCTGTGACAGCTGAACAGTTTTTCAGTTTCAGTTTCCTGCTTCTAGTTCCAGGCCTGAAAACGCGTAATTCTATCAGCAAAGGAGGACAGCAGACAATTGTGGAAGGTCAGTATATACTAATAAAAAGAGATAAACATAGATTGAAAGAGGAAGCAGGGGAAGAAAGATAATGTTGCAAGAAGATATGCAATGGCAAAATAATGAAAGAAAAGAAACATACATAATACAATTAGACTAGTGAAGACAGAGCTAGTAAGGGAAGCATTCCAACTTCAGCCAAGTTGTGGGCAGAAAGCTACAGGTGAACAAGAGGCAAATTTTCCCTCTGCTTTTTTGAGGGGTGAGGAAATCCTAAATCCTTCCGCTAACTCCTCCTCCTTACTTTAGCTCCCACCAGTGGGACACCAGAATCTAGAGAGGTTCAGCAATTCTGAGAAACAGATTTAGCTCATGAGGGATAGAAAGGATGGGATCGTCTGAAAAAAAATGCACTCCCTAGCACATCTGCAATGGCAGAGCATCAGTTAGAGAAGTGACCCACTTCGCTTTTCCCACCCTCAGCCAATTCTTCTTTTATACCACCATACTCCACCTACTGTCAAAAGCCTGCAGCACTGTTACAGTGCATAGTCAAGGTTACCAAAACAAGGAATTTTAAGCAGATCTTAGAATATATTCATAGAAAGAGGGTATTAAAATGAGTAACAGACAGTATTTGTGCCAGAAAGCTAAATTATTCTAACAGTTACATGTATCAATTCACACAACAGAATATCAGTGTTTAATGTGGTCGAACTTCAACCATTTTATATATAATCCACTTGTAGTGAATGCCTAACAAGCAGAAAATGGGCAGGAAATATTTAGTTTCAGACTACCATACATGGATGAATTATCATCCATTCATTTTAAATATTCAATTAAGGAAGAAAATTTATCCTATATATTTGCTAGGAATTATTTACATTCCCTTATCTATACCATTTTGAAGGCTATATCCAGAAATAGTTTGGAGATGTAGTTATGGAAAAACAGAGACCATATTGGCCATTATTGGCCATCCCACCTCTTCTAACTGTCCTGCAAGTTTGTGTTTTAAAATTATCAAGAAGTGAACATCCATTCCATTGTTACACATAACTCTTAATCATCTATTACTTAACCACTCAGGCACTAACTAAATAACAAATAACAAAACTTTTACCACTAACATTCAATACATCACGCTATCTTTCAACACACAGTATGTTCCAGTGCCATTGCCTGAGTCTGGGTAAATAAGACTAATGTTTCAGCTTCTCCAAGTATTGAACTAAATCAGGAGTTATCTGAAGCCCTTCTTTAGGAATGGCTGTTCATTAAACTCAGTTTTGTTTATTTGTTTGTTTGGGTTTTTTGTCTGCCTCGTCACTGATTTAGGTACTTTCATGAAAGGGAGAGTTTTGTAAAGTGAAAAAAATGAAACATATCTTCAGGTGAGAAAGAGATATTCAAGATATTATGGATTTTGGTACTTCTAAGTAATGCTGCACCCTGATTCTACAAGTATTTTATCATCCAGTGTTTTAGAAACTGGAATAGGAGTTTTTTCATCAACTGTACCACAGGGAATATAATTTCTCCCTATTTTGAAAAGAGAATTAGTTCTAAGTACTATGTAAAACGAAGCGCTCTTTAGCCTGAAGAAAAATATAATTTCTTTTCTTTTAAGAAGTAATGGGTTGGCAAATACTCTGCTCCTGCAGTACTTCCCTTGCTACATGGATTCACTCTTTATTGCTACCTTGCTTTCTTCTTTTTCCCACTGTAAACAAATGAACAAAAAAACCAAAGCAAAACACCTGACAACTTAATTTCACTGCTTCACAGTTCTGTGAGGCAATAAACCTGTGCAAATATATAGCCAAATATGTATAATCTAGAGTTTGAACACTAGAAAACAGTGAGGCAAATGAATAAATTTAGGTTAACAGGTATTTTCATTTACCGGAATTTAATATAGTCTGCTTGAGTAAGCAAATACATCTGCCTGAAGGCTTGTAGGATTAGGACATGCACCTTTAATGGGATAGACTAAAATCCCCAGTACAAAATGTCCAGAAAATCTAGACATTTGAACATGCATCTGAAGTTCTTATCTCAGATCTGTGTAATGCAGGTTCTTCACATCATCATCATTTGTCCAAGCAGAAGTGAAACATATTTTTAATAAATGGAATAACCCCACAGACCTCTAGCATATGTAACATCTGCAACGTGAGACAGTATCACTCTTCTGTGGTCTTCCAGTGAGCCACATATGAATGAACAAAATGTTTCCAGAATACCAAAATAAAAGGGGAAATTTTAAATTAAATAATCTAGCAATTTTTCAGTGCAGCTTTTTATATGAAAGAGGAGCGATCTTAGTTTTTGTATCTGAAAGCATCTATTTCATCAATCTGCTTTGTTTGTGAAAGAAACATAGCTGCATAGGAAGATCTTGTACTGGTCAGCATATTACACATCTTCTCCCTAGCGTAGCCTGAATGTCTCCCATACAGCTTTTGTTTCCTTCCATTCTACGGCTGCCCAGTTCAAAATCTTCAGTAAATTGCTGAGCTTCATGCAAGCATGAATGTTTTTACTCATATACGATAGTCATGCTTCCTTTCATACTTAAGATTCATATGAATTTTGTAGGCAGTTATTGTCTGGAAGGAAGGAAGAAGATATCTCTTCTTGCTGGCATGCCTTCCCAGAAGATGTCAACTTTTTAACTGCTTTTGTTTAAAAGAGTGACTCTGAGCCTATTATCACTCTTAATCCATGGATCATTTCAGTCTCTGGGGAACCTCTCTTCTGCCTGCCTTTCTTCTGAAAGGGAGTGAGAAGAGAAAAGTGAACCCCAGCTGTTTTACCCAGAAATTATGCAGGATTATTCACTCTAACTGCAATTTTTATCCCTGCCTCTTGGAAGGGATAGGCCTGTAAAACCTTGTCGGATTTACAGATGAGCAGCTTGGGAACTCTGTAACCCTTTTTTCTTCAGTATGAAGGAATCAAAGTACAGTTCCAAATTCAAAAGTTGAAGATCATGAGCCAGATTTTAAATTTAAATGTGAATGACTGTAGGACTGCATTTGTACCAAATCACACCCAGCTGGAATGTGGCTCACAGTCATTTCAACAAATCTGCATGTAAAAAGCCATGTCCTTTCAGCCACTATTTAAGTCTGTCATCTTTGACACAAAGCTATACAGACACTGTCTTGAAACTATTTTCAGTAGTTTTAAATATTTGCCCCAACATTTTCATTCAGTTCAATCTTCCTGATTTCCAAAAATAAGACCTGCATTTAGTAACTTGCACTGTGTTGCTTTATAAATAAATTCAAGTCTCCCTCAACCCACTAGGAGATTTTTCTATCATTAAGAACAGACTCCCAGACTTTCCATATCTTTACTAAAGGCAGATGAATAATTGTATAAGGAGGTACAATTCACTATAAAAATCTGATATCTTTGATCTCTTTCTCATTTCAGTGGAAAGCTGAAGCATAAGCATAGCTTTGTGAATCAAGTTTGGATGCTAACATTCTGAGCATATCTTTGTGAATAACTGCAAAGAATCATTTACATAATTAAAAAGCTTTTCCTGTAAGCAGTCATATTTTCTCAAACATATTCATGATTACTTGAATTTGTTCTACAATTTGTTATATGAATCAAATAATGAATTACTTCTAAGTGGATGTCAGATGATATTTAAAACTTATACATTCCTCCTTTCTTTGATTTGCCAGGTAAGCAACATGGTTGTGCCAGCTTCCTCGCTGGTGAATTATATGGATGTTCTTTGCCTTACTTGAAGCTTGTAATTTAGAAATTCATTTTTCACAAACATTAATGCCACTACAGTTCTATTGTTCAGCTTTTCACATGAAATGCAAGGAATGTTATTTTGTCAGAAGAAAATAGCTCACAGAAAATATTCTCAGAAACACATTAGTGATATTTACGTGGGATCCTTTTGATGTATATATCCATACCTGAGATCTTAGATAGATCAATAAAGCAAACATAGGCTTTATGCTCTTGAGGTGGACAAAAAGTAGTCATTTGGGGGTAATATTTTTTGCAAGCTGGAAAAGTGGAATAGATTCGCCAAACTGACAGGAAGAGCAGAAAAATTATCCCCACTTGTTTTCTTATCTTTCCTTGTCCCATGATGTGCTACAAAATTTATTTTGAATTAATAGGCTTCAAAGGCCTTCCACTGGTTTTAGAATGGGTACACATTACTGTAAAATCCAGGTCATATTTGTGTAAGATTTGTGTAAAAATAAATGTAACACACCTTCAACTTTTTGATGTGACTGCAATTCTGGAGGGATAACTTTAATTTTTTTGGTGTCTTTGGCTCTCTCATGCTGCTAGTGTATTCTCAGGGACTAGCCAAAGAAACAAAAAACTTCAGTCTAGATTCAAAAACAAAAGTAACAGTGGTTCAACATTATACAATCTGTTCTCCGCAAGACAATTAACTTCATGGCTATTATGATAAGCCTATGAAGTCTCACAACTACAGTCTTATTGTAGGCTTGGAAATTCATGATGCGAGCTACATTTTTTCCTAATATATCACTATATCTTTTTCTTTCATCAGTATCTGGAATGCAAAAGCAACTTCTCTTTCTATTTGCTGAAAGCACACTGTTCTGTCATTTCAAAGACTTCGCTGCACCATACATATCACACACCAGATATGTTTGATTTATATTTTCTTTGCCAATCAATGTTTTCAGAGTGCTTTGATACATGTTCATACCGTGGAACTAAATACTGAACTGGGAACCAGTGACTTCCAACATTGTTCATTTACAGACATCATTCAAATTTCAAATTAAAATTCAAATTCAGTGACTAAACTATTCAGAATGATCTCTGCCCACTTGTCACTCCCCAGAAAAACAAACAAACAAACAAACAAAACCCAAAATCAAACCCCACCCCACTTGTTTTTTCTCTCTTCCCCAGTGCCTGTTTATATAATAGGGTTGGATTTTTAACTGCAAACAGATTTCAGTGGTGTTTAGTTTGATTTTCAGATGGCTTGAGCTTCAGTATTTTGAGGATTAACACCTTTACCTCTTTGTTTTCCTGGTTCATGTATAAAGATTATGCGGTGTTTCCTTCTCTCTTGTAGGGCTGAGAGCTAATTTATGTATAGCAACTACTTTTAAACAATAAAGTGCTGCAGTGCTTGAGTAACAAGCACATTCTTACATCAAAGCTATTTTCAATTTGTCTTGCAGCAGTCATTCATAGGTTATCATTTAAGCTTTTTTTTTCTTTTAAACAGCTTTCATTCTGCTACAAATGCCAAAACTAAATGAACAACAACAAATAAAAAGGGTTTTCCATCCTGATATTGTGCTTGTTTCTATCAGTTTGACCCTAACTGCAGCAGTGAGATGCCTAGTCTCGAGAAACAATTAATGACAAGGACAACAGAGTCTAGCACCAGTGAGAATGACTTTGATTGTTTTCTCTTTGTCTATACAGTGTCTGGCAGGAAATATAAATGGCAGTTTTAATGGGAAGGTTGATAGAACTGACCTAATGATTTAGCTTTCAGACTATTTAAAAGCATGCAATTCTCTCAAAAACTATTTTCTGTACCTTCTGTTCAGCAGAATCTCAGCTGAGCTTCCCAAAGTAGAAACACCATTCTGTTTTCTTTGCTTCTAATGCTACTGTCTTCTTGCATCAGTGGGAGACAGCTTAAAAGGCATGTTAATACTCTACATAATTTTTGTGCATTTTTTCATACATTGGCTTACAGTGTTATGAAGGGAGACTACATGACTACAGCTGATTTACTGTATTTGTGAAAAAGCAAAGAACTCTTAACACCTTTGAACTCAGCTATTTATATAAACCTGTTTCTTTTGACAAGGAATTTCAGTGTTGGTTGTGCTGGCCTGTATCAACCAATTTATAAAGAAGGTCCTTCTGCAGTCTCTTCTGGGGTGATTCAGTAACATTTTATAAAAGACAAAGAGAAAAAAAAATCCATATTCTGAATCCTGAGCATGAGCTTTAAGGATTCCCCTACCCTCAAATTGCTTAACATATTAAATAGCAACAAGTCACAAAAAAAAAAGTTTCAGCTGCTTCCATCCTTCAGATTGTTCTGTAAGGGAAGAAGTCCCAAACACAGAGAAGATATTGAAAGCATTAATATGGAATTAATTACCAAATTATATTTATGCAAGGTTTAAGCCCAAATGAAAAGTATCTGTTATACCTTCTACCTACTTGTACACCATCCTAATCATTGGCTTCTGTCTGAATCTTAGCACAACAGAAATTTTGCAGAAGCAAAATGGTGCCATGGAGGAAGAAGACACTCTACAGCAGGGATTGCAATCCTCTGGCTATCTGGACTTGGCTGAAATTTCCATGTTCAGTTTCTAGCTCCTCCAGAGATTCATGTGATGCTAGAGTGTTAGGCAGCCCTTTGAGATGGTGATGAGAGTCTGCAATGGCTGACTCTCCAAACATTAATATCTGTAACTCAGCTCCTGCTCAATATGAAAAGGAGACAGGGATGTGTTAGGAGAATGTATTAAGACTGTGAAGAATTCAGACATTACAATAGCAAAATAAGTAAAAATAGCTTCAACTGCAGAAGGCTGTTGGCCTTCTCATTGGCCAAGCATATTTTAGTTTCCTCTTTATGCTACAATACTTCTTTAATGATACTACAGTGGAGAAAATTACTGTGATGAGTTGATTCTACCGTATGGTGTTTTGTTTCTAAATGAAGATGTTTGGATTGCCAGCTCAAAGCACTGCAGTGCTGCTTAAATTCAATAGCCAGCTACAGATGAGCATTTGGAGAGGTCTTTTTCCAGACCAAACAAACTGTTGATTATTTATACTGCCTTGGAGCACGACTGATAGGTCAGAACCCTAATCAAAGACATGCTGCAGAAGTACAATGTGTCTTCCAAAACGACAGCAGTTCCACACAGCTCTTTCCTGTACTGATCATCAAAAGAATGGAAAGCAAGTCTGATCATGAATTAGGTATCAAAACCTAATAATAATAATGAAGACAACATGCTGAATTATAAATATCATACTGTACTGAATTGTTTTGTATCATGACCTCGTTGCCACATTATTTAAGCACTTCTTAGTTGTGTATTAAGTAATATAATTAACATCCATCATAAATGAATTATAAAAACAGTATTATATAACATTCATTTACTTTAATTTGTGGTGTGAATTACATTTGTAAACCAGAAAACAACTGTGGACCCAACCACGAAATATTCCCATTGCTGCACTGGTCCCCAGTAATATCTTTCAAAGTTAGAGCACTGGAATTTGTATGAAAATTCTGCAGGAGGATACAAAATGTACTAATTTGTAGGTTTGATTTTCTGAAGAACTGAAATGACTGCATAGTGAACCAATTTCCTCATTATTACATGCAGATAACTGAGTTACAAGAGCAGTCCACTGCTTTCCTAATAATTTCTGTGTTTGTAGTGTTATGTTTTATTGGTGAATACAGGCTCCTAATACAATTAGACCAGAAATCCTCCCTAAAACAAAAGCTATCATTGGTCTGGCAAATGCAGCTTTGATTTATTCAAGTAAATATATTAATAATGTCCAGACCTAAATAACTTCTCTATTTAATTCAAATATGATAACATCATTATCTTCGTTTACTTGTGGCTCAATATAAAATCAAGAAAGAAACAAAAGAGAAGACACAGCAAGTTTGTGGGAAATGGAATCATTCTACAAGATAATTGGATTTGGATGTCCTCTTCCAAAACACTTTCAATATCCTATTTGAATAGAAGTAGCTAGGCTGTACTAAGGTCAGCAGAAAGGAGGCAAAGAGCCCTATTGACTCTGTAGGGTCAAGATTTTGCTCTAAAGAGAGAAATGTCACCCTTCCAAGGGAACAAATCGGACTTATCCAGGATTTTCCATGAGAAGATTAAATTGATCAATACTGGCAAATACATTTGTTTAAACTTTGTAAGTACCACATAACCATTTCTATTTTATTGACTACAATTTCTTAGATTTATGTTACAGTTAGATTTCGCAAATGTAGACATTTATACAAGTTTTACCGAAAGAGTCATTTGGGTGGGAACTGGAATACAGCTCTTCCAATCAGTTTGGAATATCCAAGGTATTAAGTAATATAATATTTTCTCTCTCCCTGCATTTTGCACAGGCTTGTCCATAACTCACACTCAGGGCGTGTCTACTGATTTAAACTCCTTGCATGGCATAGGTATGAAAGACGTAGATTACTGATCCTGCCAAGACTAGCAAGAGACTCCAAGTTGGTCTTCAGTATGATAAGATATTCAGGCTACCCAGATCAGAACTTCAGAAGACTGGAAAAAAACATACATGCTATGAATTCTAGGCACTCTAGGTGGGAACTGACTAGATTTTGGTAGACTGATGTTTTCAGTTTAGGTGGTGCAAGAGACACAGGCACCTATTTTGGTACCTGGAAAGCTCATTAGATGTAAAATCAAAGGGCAAATATGACAGGATTTAAGAATCTAAGTTCATTGATCGAGTTAATAAAACCTTTTGTGTCCAGAGTTCCTAAATGGAAGTCTGTACACCTAAAAGGGGGACTTCAATTTGGAGAGACATACCAATGCAGGTTTAAACCTGTATGACTCAGTTCATAGAATCATAGAATCATTAAGGTTGGAAAAGACCTCTAAGATCTAGTCCAACCCTCAACCCAATGCCTCCATGTCCCGAAGTGCCACGCCTACATGTTTTTTTAACTCTTCCAGGGATGGTGTCTGCACCACCTCTCTGGGCAGCCTGTTCCAATGCTTGACCACCCTTTCAGTAAAGAATTTTTTCCTAATATCCAATCTAAACCTCTCCTGATGCAACTTGAGACCATTCCTCTTGTCCTAAAGATGCATATTCCCATGTAATTATAATCACCAAGTACAGCACACAGCAATATACCAGTAGCTGATGTGAAATCACACTCTGCTCTGTGTTTTTGTCACTACATTAGTATCAGTACACGAATCAGTGATTTTGAAACACACATATTGTGAATTGTAGCATAGACTTATGAGTCATTTTTGAAAAACAGGTCTTCAGCCTTCAGAGATCTTATCAGATTTCTTATAAGTTTGTTATTGCAAAAGTCAAGTCTATGGTAGTACATTTATAGCAAACAATCTGCTTTCATGGTAACTATTCCCAGTTCTGTCCCTTAGCTGCAGAATGATCTGGAGCATCATTAGCTATGATTGCATTTCGGTTTCTTCAGCTATAAAACTGGACTGGAATATTATTCCCCATGACCCAGAATTATCCTCAGACCTATGAAAACTTTGCAAGTGTACACAAACGAATGTGTAAGAAAATAGGTACTGGCAGTTTTTTTAGCATCCCTGTTAGTCTTTGGTCTCTCCAGAAACTATTCTCAGACACTAGTACCAGTAATAGTGGTGACAGATTACATGAGGATGCTTTTACCTTCAGATTTAGCTGATGATCTCCAAATATAAGCCATTAAAATAGACAGAAGTGAAATATTTTTAATTCAGGTGCAGATGGGAGTGGGTGGAAAGGAGAGAACAGTTGGGATGGAAGCAATATAAAATCATGTACATAGAAGGAACCTCTTACTGTTTTTTCACTAGAGAAACACAGTGCTGAAATCTTCTCTCTCATCACGTGGTGCAAAGTGCATCGATGTGATGTTAGATACTGAAGCTCCTTCAGCCCTTCAGATGAATTTGTGTTTTTAATTTCGTGGAGGGAATGAAAACTGAATGGCAGGGATGAATTGTGTGTACTGTAGCTACATTGTAATTCAACATGTGTTAACATTTGTTATTTCAGGATTCCTATACACATATAGAAAGATCTCCCTGTTATGTTAAAGAGTCTTTGAACAGATGCAGAGTAATGCTAAATATATTACATCATCCAACCAAATGTTCCTTGCAGTTTCTAGTAATAAATTTATAATAATTAACTCTCATTTAGCACATTTCATTAAGAGGTATCAAGATTCATCATAAGAAATGGCAAAATCATTGCTCCCACTTTGCAATTAAGCAGATTGAGACATCAAGCAATGACATTCACTAAGCTGCAAACAAGCTTCTTGAGCCCACTTGTGTCCTCTGTCAACAAAGTCCCTAGTAAGGCTTCAAAGGTAAAACCAAGTAGCAGAATGGAGTAAGATCCACCCAAAATGAGATCTGGTGGTTTACAGGGTACTAACAGTCAGATAAAGACAACAGTGAGAAAAAGTAGTACAAGGAGAAAGAAATAGGTATTTAGAGGTGATAAAGGAGATTAAAGAGTGAATGTTAGTGATTAATCTTGTCTATGATAAGGTTAGGAACCATTCCACTCACCACACAACCCAACTGCGCTATTAATCCATGCTAATTGTGATAGTACTCAAGAGCCAAGCTATATTAAACACCTTCGTTAGGTGTTTAATATAGAACACCTTATATTAAACACCTATATTAAACACATCTACCGAGTAAGAAAGTCCCTGCCATAAATTAAGAAAGTCCCTGCCATAAAGATCTTGTAGTTGAAACCAATGAAACAAAGACTACCCATAACATCTGACATAAATGAGACAAAAGGAACTGTTAACATGACAATGTGATAGCATTAGTGCATGCACCAAGAACACTACATTCATTCTCATAGAAGTTATACTCTCCCCCTGCAGATTTGTGTTCTATTTCTTTTTTGATTATCTGATGAGGGAAAAATATAAAACAAGCTTTTACACTAGGGATGAAATTGTTTAAACATTAACTTATCTAGCACACTGTGAAAGAGCAATATAGAAAACTGGTTGTTTTTAACATAATTCTGGGTCAGTAAACTTCTTTGATTAGGGAATGGGAAATGTTCCAGAATTACAACAGAAAATCTGCCACTGTCATCATGTTTTCACAGTTCACACTGGCAATTATATCTGTGCATATGAATTAATTTCTGATTGATGACAATATGGGTGCCCCAGGAACACAGAGTTAAAGATATTCTCTCAGGTAATCATAGTTTTCCCCAGTGAATTTTAGTAGCACTTATGACAGCTGGCTAAATTATACCTATGTCCTTTACTTCAAGAACTGATGTTCATCAGACTTTGCTATCTTGACTACTCAAGCAGCCCATTTCATGCATGTTTTGCACCATGCATCTCTGTAATGCTTATTCCTTATGCTGTTACTTATCCTTGATCAGGATCTTTCATAACTGCAAGTTCTGTTTCCACATTAACATTATGATTCAACATCACTAGCTGTGTGCAAGGAAGCATGCCAAGATACATAAATTCAAAACACTTTGGAAAGTACATGGACAGAGAAGGAAAAATAAAAAGTCCAGCTGCTTAGTGAGAATGGCTTCTGACAGCTGTCGCATGTCCTTCAGAAAAGGACTGTTAGTAGCTACGATTTTCCTGAGACTGTCTCATTTCAACACCCTAGTGGAGACATCTTCTGAGACCTCACAAAGAGATAAATGGAATATTAACTAATATCTCTATTGAGCAGGTGCTGTAAATTTACTTGTTGAAGAAGAGCTTTAAAAAAAAAGCATAGAGGCACTGTTCCTGCATACAGCCCAAAGCCCAAAGCTCATGCTGAGAACTGCAGTTTAGAGAAGACTATAAAGGGAATAGCAAGTGGAAGATCTTATTCCCCTTGTGCCCAGGTGCTTAAGTACCATGGTCATTTCATGGACAAGTACTTATTTCAATAGAGATATAGTAATATTACTTCAGGCAGGGGACCTAGAATGATCTGAAAAGGGTCTACTTATGGCAAAGAGTTTTGTATAACCGGCCACACAGCTGTCGACTGAGCATTGCAAAGATCTTGCTCTGACACTCAGTTTCTGTGTTAAAACACGTTTTTTCATTCATAACATTTCTGTACTTGATAAACATATCTGACAAAGCCTGGGGAATCATATAAGAATCCCTCCAGTTTCTCTTAGCTGAAAAAAGTTTTCTTGAGTTGGGTAACACTTAGCAACAAAAATGGCTAATAAAAATAATTAGCTGTGGGGAATAAACAAGTTTCTTTTAATTTATAAAACATTTCTATATCTAAATATATATATAGATATATATCTATTTAAAACACTGTGTGTACTGTCCTGCCTGAGATTTGATTGTAGAAAATTGTTTTGGAATGGAAGATTATTCCAATGTTTATTTTCATCAGGATTCATATCAAGTTTTGTTAAAATCTACTAGGAATCTAAAATCCTATGTTGTTTGCAACATCACAGTAAGGCATTATCTGGGTTTCCTAAATCTATTCCTGATATATACATTATCTATATTAGTTTAAGTTGCTTTCAGTTGTCTGTTGCCAACATTCATGTTTCCAAATGGCTCTGCAATTTTAAAGTCTTCTGACCGATCAGAACACCTGATGTTGTCACATTATAAATAATCCAAACAAAAGGAAACAAAAAATTCAAAGAGCAAAGAAAAAGAGATATGAAATAACCCACTAGCAAGAATATGAAAAATTTATTTTTGCCTCTCAATTCCTTTTTGCCTTTTTAACTCTTCAGAACAAAATCACATTTGAACATGTTTAATTTCATGCCTATATGTTTTTGTTTTCTTTCTATGCTGTCTGCTGTTTTGGTAACTTTTCTAAAAAATATTTGTAACTAGGAATAGGGTACAATGCAGGCACTTGATTTCTGGTACTGTTTCTAAAAAGCCAATGATCACCAGTGTTACCAAATGCATGCTGATTTTTTAAATATTTCCATGTAACTCAGATCAGTTTGCGAACACCGACCTGAGTTGTGTCCTTGAGGAATGGCTTTCTTCCAATGCAGAATTATATTTACTGAAACCAATCTTTCATGTTTACTACCTAGGTTCTTGTAAGAAGAAAATATATTTTCAGTGGGGAACTAATTAGCTGCAGTAACTACAAACGTTAACATGTAGAAACTTCTCAAAGACACCTGATAATGTACTCCTTCCCCCTCACTCCCCGGTCTTTTCTGGAAGAAACTGTTGTGCTTGGTTTTATTTAATTTCAGGTCATCTTTCAAAATAATCTCATATACATTATTCACTTTTTACCCAGCAATCACTTGTGCCTTAAAATCCTCACTTAATGCATCAATCCATGCTCCGGGATTTGACTGGCAGAGAGTAAGCTTGAGGTACAGTGAAAAAAATTGGAAAAGAAAGACTTTGGGGTAGTTCTGGATCCTGGAGGTAAATTTCTGGCCCCAGTAAACTCAGGGCTCCTAAACTCAGAGACTTTTAAGGTCTCTAAGACCAACTCAAAGTCCTTCACATAGCACATAAATGGTACTTTTTGCAGAAGGGAAGAAGAAACAGAGAGGCAGGAATAGCGAGGCAGGAAGAAAGGAAGACAAATTGTGCTATACTTGAAAATAAGAAAGCAGAAAGTAGTTGAAAGTCTGTCTACAATTTAGACATAAATGTGTAAATCTGTAGAAGGTATGTTAGTCTGCAGGAGAGAAAGCCACAGCCTAAAATCAGAATGCAGCAAAGTTCTTTGGAAGTTTTACTGTCAGAGTATTTTTGGGAAGAAGAGTAGGGAAGGAAGAGGAAAAGCCAGTTTTAGAGCAATAACCAAGAAATTACCCGCCCTTAGGACATGAAGACAAAGTCAGGAAGCTAAATGACTCAGATCTTCTCATGCGCAAATGGAGGAGAGATTAGTTGTGTTTTAGCTTCAGCTAGGGACTCCCAAGAGCCTAAGGCTGGAGGCTGTATCTTAAGTCACTTTGGTGAGGCCAAAGGAAGTTGCTGCTCTTCCTAGATGAAAGAGAATAAGAGAAAGGGGCCAATTACTTTAAGCAGCAATACAGAAGTGTACCTTTTTTAATCAAACGGGAAAGAATGAGGTCCTTTGAATATTAATTTGTTACTGCACTACGACTGCAAAAAACCCCAAAACATTAAAAAACCAACCCTTTTAGCTGAATCCAGAGCATTTTGTGCTTTTACCCTTTCTTCTAACAACCTCATAGCAAGTCAGCTAGTTAACCATTGGCTTGAATTCTAGTCCTATCTCATTCATCTGGGGATATCTCTTGGTTTATTTGGTTCATTGCTTTAGAAACAAGGGCAAATCTCAGAAAACCATGAAAGTAATTAAGCCAAATTTTGTGTGAATTTGTGTCCCATAAAGTTCCACCACAATATGCTAAATTCCCTTTCTTACATCCACTATAGCATCAGCTACCTGTGGTACCTCCAAGTATCTATATCATGATCGACACCTGCACCGATCTCTTCTGTTGTAAGAAAATGAACTCTGTATCACTAATTATTTTCCACAAATTATTTAGGAACTTAATTACTTTTAAGATTTTTCTCTCTGTCTGGCTTGTGAAGCCAGGGAAACAATCATATGAGCTTCATTTTCTTAGGGAAGGAAACTAAAATAAAAGCCCCATCCATTTCAGTTCCCAAAACAGAGTGGAAAAATCAGTGTTTTCCCAAGTGTAAAAAGTATGAAATTTGTATGAAAACACACTTTTTTCCATACTTCTGGGAAGTTACTGCAAGGAAGAGTACAATCTGAAAAAAGTACTGATCAGAAACAAATACCTGCACTAAAAAAAAAAAAGACTCATAACTGGAAAAACTCATAGAAAAGTAAGAAGTTCTTATTGATTATGTAAAATAAGAATCTAAGCTAAGTTAGTATATTGATTGAAATTTATCTGATTATCAGTTTTTCTAGAAAGTTGACTGTGTATCAGATACAGAAATCTTCTTATAAATATTAATACTCTATTAAAACTAAAATTTTTTGTTGTCACCTCAGAAGTTGAGTCTCCTCACAGGAGACTCACTAATTTCCTCTACAACAGGAAATTAGACTATTGTGAGATATGTGTTATATTTTTTTAAACTATAACCATGTTCCTAGAGGTACATTTCAACCATAAAATAAGCTTAAGTTACAAAACTATAAAAATTCCTGACCTTCAAAGCTTAAGAGAGCACAGGCATATGTTTAACTAACAACACTGTCGCGGATGGAGTGAGAGTGCACTTCACTCGTAAGAGAGAAGTAAAAATATAGTTTATTGATACAGAATAGGGAGTTAACAAAGTTCAATGCGACAGTGTTTTAACAAGATTCGATGGCGCGGCACACTTGATTATTTACTGCATAGAGGACAGGGTCAGACAGAACTGTCAGGGAGACCCTCCCGTTGAGTCATGAGGTTCGGAAGGATCCCCTTGCTTTCTAAACTCCTTCTCAGAGAGGAGTCTAGGTGCAGCTAGATCCAGTCCTAGTCCCAGACTTGGTCAACGGTTTATGTCTAAAGGATTATATGTGCGCAATCAATCCTTTATATCACTTAGCTAAGATTTCAAAGTTTATCATGCTATTAGTCACTTACCGAGGATCTGTTGTGGGAAGGAATCTCTCAGCCTCGAGGAGTAACCTTGAGAGGCATCCCTGCTCAAGGGGAGATCCTGGCGTGCAGCCCGCTGCCGTGCAGGAGAGCTGAAAGGGCCCTGGGCTGTCCACTATTTAAGGAGTAAGATGATTGACTCATGGTCATATATGCATATCAGCAAGAGGTTTAGATCCTTGCGTCAGGCAGCCCTTGGCTACTTTGTTGCCATATGTCCTCAAGGTCCAGGATAAGCTGGATGCAGCTATCAGGATGACTCCCACTGATGGTTACTGCTTGTGCAGGGAGCTGGGGAGGGGGGGGGGAGCACACCGCCACAAACACTTTCAGGTGGAAACCCTACAATTTTCTGTTAGGTCGTTTATAAACCCATAGGTATTACTTAAATAATAATTTCTATTTTCTAAGTCTCCTTCCTCTAAATGCAAAGATTTTTCTTTAGATGTCTTTTGCCAGTGAGCAATTTTCTATTAGTTTTGCAGACATGGTGATATTTCAACAATGACCCAGAACACAATTTCATAATATTCGTAGCCTTAAAATTAATAGCAGGATTATTCCTGTGTGATGCCATGTTTTTAAAAACAGACAAATCTAAGACTTTTCCAACATTTTGCTAAGAGGAAGGACTGAATATCCATAAAGCAACAAAAGTTACTAATTTTTCTTCAGAGTCTGTTTTCACTAAGAACTACTCTTACAGCCTTGATTTGATTCTTAGTTTATTAAGAAGCCTTGGAAGGCACCAGCATGACGGTCATAGTTTCTCAGAACCTTTTTGTACAATACACAGAATTATATTTCATTTTTACATTAAGATTTTTTTCAATATTAAAATGCTTCATTAATATGAGAAGTATCATTAAAATGCTTCTCACATTAGCTTCATGCTAAGTTCACAAATAATTTTATATATTTAAAACCCATTCAACAAGCTGACTTAGTACACTTGTAGCAGGGTAACCTATTGTTGCCTGAACTGTTGACATCATACTGTGGAAGCGGTGTATTTCAAAGGGGAAGAACATGAAATGAGACTGATAGAGACAAATGTTAAACATAGGACAGATATATGCAATAGAAAAATATGTGTCTGTGTATGTGCTGGATTGTTAGTTGTTAGGAAAACTGAACATTAGATTGTCTATTGCTATGAATTGGTATGATTTAGTTCTCCAACTTCCACTCCCTCCTTAAGACATATAAACACATCATCCCAACTCATATGAATGTCAGAAAATTTAAGTCCCTTACAAAATTTAAAAAAGGTATGCACCTTTTTTGTCCATGCCTTGATCCTGTCTTCCTCTTTGGTATTGATGCCTTTCAACTCTTTTTCAGAAGCATTTAAAAGGGTTCTGACAAGATAAACTGCTTAGCTTCTCTCTGGTATAATATAATCTCCTCCTTCAGGCTCACCTTCTCTTTGACACCATCAAACACAAAATTCTGTCCTAATTTTCAGTCCTTCATTTGAAGGACTCCACTTTATGTTCTCCCATGAGGATCCGTTAGCTCATGACAAAACAGAAATCCAGAAAATCATTATTATTTGTCAAAGTCTCCTCTAAAGACTCCTATCTTCCCAATACAGACATACAACCAACACAGAAATGAAACACAAGTGACCAGGCTGAATAGCATCATGGTTTGTCCAGTAACCTCATACACAAGTCGATTCCAGTAAAATAAGCTCCTGCTTTTATTATCAGGATGTTTAGCTGCAGCCACCTTCACCCACTATTGTGTTGCACCCTCAGGTTTGTTTCACTCACATTTCTTTATTTTTTCATGGCAGGAAGACACATTAATTATATGGTCATCATCACAATGCTTATCATAATAGAGTTCAAAACAACATGTTTGTACAGGTTTGGGGGAAGAACAGTATTTGCCACAAAGTTCATTGTACTAGTTTCATTCACATCCTTCATCTAGGAGGATCTTCCTGGCTCTTTTGAAACAGAAATAAAATATGCTATTCTCTTAAAAATAACACACATAGTTAAAGAATGGAGGAATTTCAACAGCCTGAATCAGCACTTCACTCCCCTCTGACGGCATAAGAAGGTCTGCTGGCTAGGGTCAGAATCTTCTATCAGTTCCCTTTCTGGAAAGCATATGTGATGGATTAATATCCTAACAATACCATGCACAAGTGATGGGAAGGGGTAAGGATAAGCACAGCTTCTTCACTATCAGTTCAGAAAGAAAGGCACAGAGCTCCAAGTCTCTTACACATAAAGCAGTGAAAGTAAGATCAATTTCCTGGGAGACTTTGCCAGTGCAAATGGAACTGGTCTGGATTTTACATTGAGTAGAGCTGGTTGACTATCAAATTAATATCTGCACAAAATACTGACATTTTAACATAAGTTTTGTCTCCAGATAGAGAGAAAGGGTTTGTTTTGTGCAATAGCAATTTCTCAACCTCATGACTTGGAAACAGTGGTTTGAATACTGTAAGGTATTTCAAGCTCAATACGTTTGAAATTAATATACTTTATTTCTGTCTCATGTTGAAACAAACACGCTCCTACAACATCCTTCAAATGCAACGGAGCAGCATTTCTTGACAAAAAACTATTCCATTAAAAATGTAAACTATCTCAAATGTTGTCATGTGCAACCATTCATTTTTCAGTGTAAGAACAGTTGTTCTGAGTAAGGCTGACAAGGCCTCTGTTGAACTTACCAAATGTTTTGCTAGACTAGAACAATTTCTCCTTTTGATATTTGAATAATCCTTTCTGTGCTGCCCGTACATTTGCTAAATAGAGGTAAGCCGTAGTCTTTTTCAGGCATGTTTTAGAAATACGGGTCTATGTTAAAAAAACTAGAGACTAGAAAATTTTACTGTGTATTACAATAAAGGAATGCAAAAAAATAGTATTTAGTCATGTAAATCTTCAAGTTCAACTTGAACCCCTGTATTCAGTATCAAGAGAAACACAGAAGTCTAAGACTATACCATATAGAAGAGTTCAAACGTCTGCATAGTGCTCTGTGGGACTGCCTATATAAGTTAGGTTATGGCAGGATTGGACTTGTTATTATTCCCAAATAAATGAAATAAGGTGTAGATCTCCTTTTCTTTCTCATTTCTTTTTTTTTTTCTTTTTCTGAAAAAAAATTCCAAGTTCTATAGTTGCCCGTTAGTTAAAAACAAAACCAATAAACCTGCCCCATATTGCTTCCTCTTCCACTGCTTTTTCCTCTAATAGTTTAGCTGTGACAAAAAGAACAATATACCCTTCACCTCACCTTAAACTGCATGTTACTTAACAAACATACATCAGAAAAAAATGTATTGTTCTTTCCTCTTATTTCCAGATATCATAATTTGATTTTTTTCATACATATTAAAAAAATTTGTACTTGTAACAAAGTTAGATCAACTGCTGATGAAGGGATGACCAAATTCAGTCACGGAAGTTTGATACTGAGACAGTTGTTTTTCCGGAGCCAATGTTGAGATAAAAGCTGATGCTTGATGTTATTTGAATTTCAAAACCACCCTCTTAACAGCATATTCAATGTCATATGGTGCTACCAGACTACTAGCACCATGTGAAAAATATTAAAATCTATTCTTTCTAGGGGTAGATTTGAATAAGACAAATGAGAACTCCTTTTCCAATATTAATTGCTAATTAATATTATATTTTAAACATAAAGTCCATGCAAACTATAAAAAGCATCAGAGATTCTCCTTGTGCTGCCCTCCCCTGTAACTGATGAGACATCTGGAATATCAGAGAAAATCAGACATATCTGGAATATTTGTTTCTTTACAATATCTGGCTAACACTTTCATGGCTTACCATTTCTTTAAAATTCAGGGATCGCTTCATGGAGAAGAGAAGTTTCTTGGAGGAGAAAGCCCATTTCTTCATGAAGATGTATAACCCCTACAAACAAGAACCCCTCACAATTATGAAGCAACAAAATGCTGCTTGATCTTCTGTTTGCAATGAAACATACTTGCAGATATTTGATATGCAAATATGTTTTTTAAACTCTATCAAAAAGAAAAGAAAGCAGCCTTAGGAGAGAAAAATGGCAGCCAGCTGCACTTGCACACAGCCTGCTGAAGCTCCTAGTAATGCATTTTGGTTTCATAAAAAATACCAAGGTAGAGTTGCTAACACTAACACCTTTATCAAAACTTTTGCAATATTCATTCCTTTTTCCTCATGGCCTCTAGTGGCATTTGCAGACAAATTATTAGATAACTCAGCTCTCATTTCTTTAAAATAAAATCAAGTTGAATAGCTATGAGTTTCCAGTCTTCATAACAATAGAAAAAAGCTTGAAAATATTATACAAATGTAACATGAAGGCTCTGTTAATTTCTTAATATCTCAGGATTACACTGACAAATCAAGATTTCTTTTTCTTCTTCTGGATATCCCTCAGAAGATTTTTTTTTTAATTCTAAAAATTTCTATTTGCTGCCATGCAGTTAAAAAAAATTTTAATGGAGTTCGCAATATTAGTGCCATTGAATAGGAAGTGTTTTCCTAGCAGTGAACTACAATCATTTAATGCATTAAGGATGAGAGATATTGCAAAAGCTCACTTAAATTACTGTGGGTTTTTTTTTTATAATTCCATTCAGAAGGAAGCACATATCTTTCAAAAAGATATGCTAAGAATAATGATGGTCTGTGTAGACTGGAGAAGACAAGAAAACTGGACTCTGGCTGAAAGAGACCAAAAGTAGGCTAGCTGCTTTGACCTAGAACTCTTTAACTGAGTTCAGGCTTTTATAATCTAGAAAGCAACTTGCAGAAGGTGAAAGAATCAAATATATTTTCTCTCCTAGTTAATAAAATATAGATTCTGTCAATACTATATAGCCATAAAACAGTTTCTATACACACATCCACTTTCTGAATCAGCCTAGAATTTAATAAGCCAGTAATTAGAGGCCAAACTGAGTGATCTTTCATCTCCTGGTATTAGTACTGTTTGCTTCCTTCTAGCAATATTGTTCATTATCTTCTGAATATCAAGTGGGTTTTATTTTTATTTTTTAATTCTCTCAGATAAATTACATGTGCCTGATCCACTTAGATAATTCAGAGCTAAGATTTTTCTAATGTTGACCTTTGCAAAGGTCTCTCTGCTATCTTTTTTATATTTAATTAGCATTTTTTTCCTTCTTGCAGCAATCTCTCAAAGAATGAAATAAATGACTATAATTATCACTATCAGTTTGCCCTTATTTGATCTCCTGACCATAGTATCACATGCTGGTGGTTACACAGTATTTCCACTGTGGACCAGTCATTAGACATCATACTTGTTATAACTATTAATCTTGATAAGAAAATAGAAGATAGATTCCACTACCCTCCCCCCCAGTAAACTCTTAATCCACAGCTGAAGAACCATTTTATTTTTATTCCTTCTCTTTTTCTTGTTCTTATGGTTCTTTCCTCACATTTTTTGGGCAGTCTTATATTTGTTAATCAAAACATTTGGAAGTATTTAGATATTGATATAAGCAGCTACACTGCTGGTGACACAATTTCTGACAGCTAAATATGATTTAAAGTAGTGCAAACACAGACTTAATATCAGCAATTAGACTGGGAATTTCAGTCTTCAGAAGCTGACCAACAAAATGTAAATCTGCTCTTGGGAGCTATGATGTCCCACTTTAAGGCAATTCTCTGCACAGCAGTCTAAGCATAATATATTAATTCTAAACAAAGAACCCTGGGCCTAAAGTTTATTCATCTCAATAGTTAATACCATTATTTCATGTATGTCAGGCAATAGGGGGTTTTTTGTTTGTTTTTTTTCTGTTAAGGCAGGTTCAGTTCAGGGCAAAATCATCCATGCCTGGATTTCCAGGGCATCACTTAGTTGCTTTAAGTTGGGGCAGTATATAACTGGAGCAGAGTTGACTGCCATAATAGAAAGCATTCCTCTGTAATAGGTATAAAGTGACTAGAACGGAGGAAGGACCAAAAGAAGGACCTTATACAGCTACACACATTCAGCAGACAGGGCTCACTAGCTGGGAGCTGCCGTTACACACGCTTCAGCTGGGGTTTGTGCAGCTGCAGGATGGTGCTTCTGTTCCATATTGTCTGAGCTGCCTGTGAAAACTGGATCTCATTCCCTCCAGTTTTTTACAGAAGTCTCTGCATTAAGCCTGATTATTTGCTCATTATTCAGTAAAGGGGTGAATTTAATCTTTCTAGCACATAGCTTTAAAAAATACTTTATTCCTTATAAAGTGTGTTTAATTTGCTTCCTAAATTTTTCACAAGATCATGGCTACAGAATTAATATTGCCCTAGTTAACTAGGCATGTGAATTCCTACCTCCTGAAACAAGGTTTCAAAACCTGGTATCCAATATTTCCCTCCCTTAAGTTCAGTTCCTCTGTATTTTAATTTCCAGTGGATGCTTTTGGTCTCCATGGAAACTGCTCCAAGGAGATTTGAAATGTTACATATTATTTAATATATCTTATATTCACATAAATGTTGCCAGAAGATCTGTCATATCTGTTCAAGTGTAAAGTACCAAGGGAGTTAAGCAAAGGAATACATTAAATTGAAAGTCATTGTAGCCCATCACTGTTGACACCACTGGCCTTGAAAGATTTTCAGTGAGGCTCCTGAGAACAATCTTGAAAAATCAATAATCTCAGTAGAAAATGCACCTATTATTATAGTCAACAAGCTCATAATAAATCATCATATTCTATAATATATGCCATTGAATTTTGGGTAGACTTTAAACAGTTAATGCTTCAGTTGTCAGTTAAACTTAAAAAGTAATAAAGTTTACTGGGATTAATGTGGTGATTCTTTGCTATCTAACAGAAGTTATACACTTAAAATCTATAAAGATACTTTGGTGATCAAGGAAATAAAAATACATGAGATTTAGCTGATTCTCTTATTCCTTAAGTTTTCACAAAAGAGATCATTTCATAACCAAATTGCTGTTTACAAGTAGGTTTAAAGAAAAAAGAACATTATACAACTACATTTACAATTATGCTAAACAGAATCATTGAAATTGTTCAAAACAGTGCACTAAGATTTTTCCTGGATGTAAAACTACTTCTGAAATATTCTTACATTATGGTACAAATTGCTACATGAGCCTCAGCTTGTTTGGCAAAAGACAAGGAATTCATAGTAAGAATTAGATACTTGAATACATGCCGCTGAATTGTTTGTGGATGGTATTGCCTTTTGAATAGTTTCCAATTTCTGTCCCTTATGGGAAGTTACCCAGTACATGTGTGCAGCAAGTACAGTGACTTGTGATAGCATCAGTGACCCCTGGCCAGTGATTGACCCACCATGTGAACTTTTCACTAAACCTCCCTGGGCCTCTGTCAGTGCTGAAGTTTAAAAATGTACAAATAAGGGGACTGTCATTGAAAAACCCATTCTTTTTCTCAGTTGAACTATATTTGGGTCAAGCAAATTGCCAGGAAAAAAACCCACCCTGCTGTCAATGAGAGAAACTCTAAAACAGGTCCTGTCAAACCCTTTATTAAAAGATGGAAGACATACAAAAGATCTTGGTGTCATTGTAACACACAGAATGGCTGCAAATTGATCTTCTTTTCATGAGTATGAAAAACAGCAAGTAAAGAGCCCTACCTGCCTCATTTTTAAATATTGACAAAAAAGTTAGAAGATTCAAGAAGTTTTCAAGAAAACAATAGCAGTGAAGACATGGTGCTCTGATCTCTAGATGTTCACTGAAGACCCTTGGCAGGTAATTTGGCTGCAGCTGCCTCCCCTTTCTTTCTGCTAAGTAGGCCTATACTTTAGCAATAAAAACTCTGCCTGCAACCTCATCCAAAATGAGGGCTTGCCTACTGTACCTCATTCTCTATTGCTTTATAATCCTAACCCTGAAATAGAGGTGTGGTTCTCTATCAAGATGTCTGGCATACTGCATGTGACACTTTGGCCCACCTTTTCTCAACCTGTGAACAGCTACTGCTGGAAAGGTTGTGGCCCAGAGCATCTTGTAAAGGACGCTTGCCGCCTCTTGTTAAGGACACTTGCCGCCTCTGTCTCTAAACCAAGGTAGGAAGTGCATTCCTAGTGCTTGCAGGGAGAGAGGACTGTGAGGCAGGAGAGCGTTCCTAACAGGGAACAGCTCTTCAGATGAAATACGTCTTTGGGGAGAGAGACTCATTTCATGTAGCTTTGCTTAGAGCATGGGGACTACAAATATTTCTCATCTTTGGATTTAACAATTAGGAAGCATTTCTCTCCCTCCTTTACTGGCTGTTACTAGTGTTACAGTGAGAACAGACTAGCTAATGTGCACAGTAATTATAGCATGCAATATAACAACAGCAGTATCATGCACTAAAGAGTCAATATACCTGTGGGATTGATTCTTTCCTTTGTATTGTGCTTATAATAATAATAATAAAAAGTTCAGCATAGAGGATTTCTCTGGGATTAATGACTGACTGGGTTAATGGCCTGCAACTCAGTTGTGATTGCTTAATAATGATGCTTAACATTCAGGTAGTTCATTTCTTTGAAGGATCTTAAATTTTAAGTATCAGTTTTCATTCAGTGCATTCATATTCCAAGTATCCCAAAGTGGTAGTGGAAAGATGTGGGCAAGGGCAATAGCTATTATGTGCTTAGCAATAGTGCAGAGGTTTGAAAATTAGTTTAGTAGCACTGATGAGAGAGCTACTCTCTGCAGAGGAACTACTGCAACGGATTAACAAAACCACATATTTATTTTAACAGCCCACTCAGAAGGGAGGACAAAGTAAACAATAGTTCAAGCACAGAAGACTCCTGAAGATTCTTTTTCAGTATTTCACTGCCATTGCAAATAGCCTCTGATAAATTTTCATATAAAATTATGATTGTTTTAAGCAAGCTATGACAGGGGTGAGCAGATCCGCAGCTACTAGACTACTGTCATCTTCTTTGGATGAGTGGTAGATACCCTCACCCTCAGATTCCTAATAAAGGGTTTGGCAAGGACAGTGAGAAATCATCTAGTCATATCCCTGTACATCTATTTTCTGTAGTAGTAAATGCTTTACCATTACCATCAAGGATCAAATAATAATTGGCCCACATTTTACATCATCTGTGGAACTAGAGATATTACGTCAAAGGTTATGTATCCCAGAAGGGTGTGTTAAGTTCACAGTAAAAGCTTCACTTCTTTGTGCAGTTCATTGCCGCCTGTCTTACAGCTGAACTGTGAAATGCGGAAACTCAATATTATCATGAGGAAACAATCATTTAGCAATCATGGTAACACACAGCAGGGGAAAGGTTCATGTACAAAGTGTTGTAAAGAAGCTGTATTACATTCTTCACAGAAATGAAAGATTTTCTCAGTTCTTGAAGGTCTGGGCATGAGTATCTGCCATTTGGTATCACATATGTTGAATTATAATTCTACTTTCAAGTTGTAATCTCCCATTCCAAAACTAAAAACAGAAGGCTGAAGTGAACAGGGATTTGAGATTGCAGAAGAAATGTGAAGTTTCTTATGAGTAACAGACTGTTAGACCATGAATCTCAGATAAAAGGGGAAATAAAGGTCAAATTAATTAGAACATAATGCATCAACATGTAATTTTGTGCTGAATAAAAGTGGCAACCCAACTGGCAACCCAAGTTTTCATGAGTGTGTTTGTGATACCCTACTGTGTTTAAGCCTGCATAGTCTAGTGAGTGATTTAAAAACAACAACCACCCCAAAACTCTAGAAAAAAAATCCATTCAGTTCCCTGGGTCAATGTTAACAACCATGTGATTCATAAATCAGTTTGAACTTTTAGAGATGTTTTGTGGATTTCTGCCATTTGAACTAATGGAAAAAAATGATAGCCACTGCAGGTTGTAGTTCTCTGAGTGAATATCAAGAGCTCCATACTGTCACTGGTTTTGTAACTTTGTGGACAGCAACAAAATTGTCTGAGGAAATGTGAGTTCTGCCTCTAGCTTCCTAAAAAACTGGACTTTCAGACAGAGATTACTTTTCTTATTTCCCTTCTCGAACTCTGATCCTCAAGCGTGATCCCCTCTCATCTTGTCATATTCAACATAGCAGTTTTCTTCATTCGTCTTCCCTGAACCCTTCCTACCATTCCTAACTGAACCAGACTGCATTCCTAATCGTGTTTCCCAACTCTAATATATCTTGATCCAGTGAGTTGCAGTTCCTCAACTCGAGTCTCTTACATCAGCCAGTCCCAAACATATTTTACATCTAAATCCTTGGCTTAGTCATCCTTTCTTCTCAGCACTCTTTCTAGTACAGTTCTTGTCCCCTTTTTCACAATGACTGTCAAAAACAGGGCAGACAAGGTCACCAAAACCACAAGCAAAAATGCCATTGTTTCATTCCATGAGCTTGGCTCCAGTGTGCTCCACAGGACCCCCATATCATAACTTTAGGCATCTGAATTGTTGGGTGATGACCTGCAAGAAGCCTCTGATCACCTAAACCTGTGCATTTTTTTAAATAATATCTTGGGCAAATAGAGGTTACAAGTTTTTAAGGTGCTGCTCTGAAATACAGTGGGCAATTGAAATTAGCTGCTAAAGATAAATCACCACAGTTTTTATTTTATTTGAAAAAAGGCAAAACCATGTGTTTTGCCTAATCTGACTGGCTACACAACATTAAGAAATTAGCTTGAGGCAGTCACAGCCTCAGTTACATATTGGTAGTCATATTTGACTAAGAAGGGTTCATTAAAAAAGTGTCAGAACCCTTAGTAAAAGGTACAGCCATAATCAATATGCAGGTATCTGTTCTGTCTCCAGTGATAGCAATGTTACCCATATTAAATTCAGTAATTTCACAGAAGAACAAATTTGCCTTCCTATCAATTATAAAGACTTTGAGTACAGATCAAGATTTAATAAAAAAGCAGAAAACCTTGTTTTCAAAGCTGATTTTTTAATGAGAACAATACAGAATGAACTAATTCCCTCAAACAAATAGAAGTTTGTGGTATATCACCAATTCCAAACATTGCAATTGGGAATTACTTCCCAATTTCACAATTCATTTATAAGCAAGTACTTGTGGTATAAATTACAAAGTATGAACTAACATGAAAGTTGTCATGACACTATTCCTTTTTCTGGTCTGCAGTGATATATGATTTGTAGTTTTATGGCCATAAATTGGCCATAACTTGTTAGAGAAAAACACATCTGAACACCAAAGACAAGAATATAATCTAATTTAAGAAGAGACACAGATACTCTTAATTAAGAACCTTTAGACTGAAAGGCAGTGGGGTGGAATAGTCATAATATGGCACTGAATAGGGTCAAAATAACCCTCATGTATATGAGTATTAGATGCCCAATGAGGTCAGTGAGCTCTCGACTAATATGGCAGTTTTTCTTGTTTTGATTACATCTAGCATCTTGTTTATCTAATATTCAATAGCATTCCAACTAAGCCAGAAATATCAGATGAAATACTTCATAAAATGTTTCTTGGAAATTTAAGTACATCACACCCAGTGTATTCACCTCTTCTATATTAGCAGTAATATCTCTGAAGAATTTCAGCAGTTTCATTAGGTACAACCTTTCCTATGATTTTACCCAAACTGTGCTTATCAGCAGAGGAGTACAAAATACCATCAAACTAAACAGCAGCAGCTGTCTCCTCTTTGCACACCAAAAGACTGAGAGAAAAGACTTTTAAATACAGTGGTAATTTAACGCATCCTTTACTAACAGCTTCATCCTTACCTTGCTAGAACTAGGAAGGGCCTTCCAAGGTATTTTGTCTTCTCTTATATTTACCTTGTGTTAAAATAAATCTGTGACCATATATTAAATTCTTTGACATTGTTAATGTATGGAGTTTTATGTTCTGGTGGTTTTTTTGTTTGGGTTTTTTTTCAGTGTTTTGTTTTTTGGGTTTTTTTTCTGTTTTCTGAGTAAAGTAGCAAAGCCAACATTTTAGCCAGAGTAAATAATAACAGTAAATAATAACCCATACAGTTTTCAAGTAACAGTATCTTATAATTAGTTTAAAAAAAAAAAAAAGAAAAAAAGAAAAAAGAAAAAAAAGGAAAGAAACATGATGGATGTAGTTAAATCTAAAACAGTGGTTTGAGGCACCATATTGTCAGATATCTGCCTTCAGAATTTATTTAGACAACAACAATTTTGTACATTCCCATCACCATATGAATCAGTAATTGTCATAATCCTGCCTAGGGTCCAGTTCTCCGAGGAACTGAGAACTCCCTAAGAACTGTTTGTGTGAAATGTATCTGAAAGAAAAAACACTTTGAATTGTATCTTCATTTTTTTCTATATGGTGAAATCATACTTGATCCATGGTCTGTATGAAATAAATGGTAGATATTTTTTATTTGTCTACAGAAATTGGGGAAACAACAGTCTTGGGTTAATAGCATTGGATGTACATTTATGTCTTTTAATCAAAGAGTTATCACCATTTATGCCCCTACATCACATTGCAAGTGATGTTGAGGAGTGTCTACTGTCTTTTCTAGAAGAATAGAAACCTCTTTAGGAGAAAAGGATTGTGGACATGGACATATTAGGACAGAATTTTCTCAACAAAGAAAAGGAAATATTTGTATTACCTGGTACTGTATTAAAAAAAAAAAAGCTTCTTGAAAGAAGTAGCATTATTTCCAATGAATGCTTGTCAACTGCCCAAGTAAAATGCAAGTATAGAGCATATGAAGATAGCAAGCTTAAGTGCAGATGTCCATTTTGTTTATCTAATTATAAACACAAAAATAGTTTCAGAGAGGAAATAATTAATCTTCCTTTTGTGTGTTCATTGTGCTTCAGTGTTTTCTAATACCTCTCTCCCACACACTTCCTTCAAACCACCAATTGCAGTTAGAACTGCATAGTTATTCAGCAAAAAAGATATCCTTTTTGATGTACCAAGAGAAAATGTAGTTCCCTTTATGAGAAGTAAGTCCAAACTGGTTTACAAGATTTGTGTATAAAAACGTTTATAGGTTGAAAGTCTTTCTTTTTTTCTTTTCTTTTAATTTTAGCTGCACAGATAATTGTTTAATAATGCACAAGGTCTCTGTTTGTTTGTTTTCTTTTTCCTACAATGTACTTCTACATTTCCTTTCTCCCCACTGTTTATTCACTTTACCAACTCCATACTGTTCCCTAGTACAAAACTAGTTCATGGCGAATACATATCAAGAGGAAATCTTGGTACAAGCTCAGATAAAGTAGTGTAGAAGATGAAAAGACTGTGGTTTTGATCATTGCCCAGATCATGTTTCCACTTTCTCTTTATACTTCATTATAGAATATATTATATTACTTCAGCACTATTTTCACATGGGCCCAGCATACTGCATATCTATACTATAGGCACATTGTCAATCTCTGCCACTCAAATTTTCTGAAAATACTAAGTATGATGTTTAACTTGGATTCAGTTTGGCACAAAAAACTTTGAATCTGAAAAGGCAGAAAAATTTCTACTGACTTCAGTGGGCTTTTTGGCAAGGCCAAAGTTATCCATTTTCTCTCAACACTTTTCAGGTTAAGAATACATATGGAGTTGCAGTATGGCTTGTACAAGAGATTTGAATCTTCAGATCTTCCCAATATCAGACTAGGAGAGAGATGAGGAGAAAGAATTCATTTTGCATGAAGAACAATGTCAGTAAGAATGAATATTCTTAAAAGAACAGTTTATTTTCTTTTAAAAAACTGATTGTAAGGAATGGGCTTCAGAATGTGTGTTCTTCTCAGTTGCTCAATATGTACGAAGTAAAACAAACAACAAAACAGGTTTTGCTATTCAAAAGGCAGAAGATAAGTTCCATAGCTACTTTGTATTTGAGGTGTCTAGTATTTCTGTTATATTCAATGAAAGATCTTCGTGACGTACAGTACAAAACCTACAGTAGCTGAGTAGAGAGGGGTTGTTTTGTGCTGTACAAGTGAAGCACAAAACCACTGACAACTTGAAATTTTCTTGCCAGATGTGAGTCTGCCGTACAGAGACATACAATAGCAGCCTAGGCTCTCTGTGACTGTTGCATCAAATCCTGCAGCAAGTAGATGAGCACTGATGCTCCATTCCACTCCTAGTTCTGTTTCCATTCACAAACTGGCCAGTACACAGCTGGTATTTCTCCTTTTCCCACTATATCACTTTTACCAACATCATGCAGATTACAGTAATACACAAAGCCATTAAATAGCATTCCCTAAATTCCACCAGAAGAAATTTTCTAATCTCTTCAATGCTGAATGTTTCAGAAATATTTTGACAGGGAAAACCCTTCACCTTCCAAAAAACACTCAAACTGCCTTTAAAAGTGTACTTTTGAAGGTAATATTAACTCCTGAGTATATCCAGTAACGTACCTTTTTTATATATAGGAAGATAACAAAGTTAAATAATAATCAATTATAGAAATCTTCTGGCAAGATCTGATTTCAAAATGTAATTCTCCTAGCCTAGGCTCTGTAACTCACTATATATCATCATAGATCTCATCCTTATTGACTGAGCTGGGAGGCCTGCAGGGCTTGTTAAAGTCTATAAAATCTATTTAAAGAGTTTCAGCTTTGGCATTTGGTAGAAGCAACCTGACATCAGCTAATCTGAAGTACTTTATCTATGCAAATAAAAAATTCACCGTAGTTCTAGAATTTAATAGAGGAACTTCAAATTTTTTAAAATCTTTTTGGCCACATGATAAAATGCAACATATCAACACATTTTCAGCATCTGTTTTTCCCCTAAAAGTTTACTGCATAATGTAGTCGCGTCAGTGGCATAACTTTGTGACTGGATAAACTTTAGTCTTGCCAAACATTTCTACCGTGTAGCCTCCCAAAAGGTTCACACTAAGAGGAATAGCTGCACTACCTTTCTAGGAGTGGTTAGTAACAGGGGCATCACAGTTTCCATGTAATTACCAGTACTACATAGAGTAAAAACAGTTTCATATTTTTGGGCCCTGGTTCAACACTTAAATACAACATGCAAGAAGTCTGACTGAGGGGTGATAACTTAAACACATGCCTAGATCCTGCTGAATAAATGCTCTCTCTATTCCAAATATGTTGTTGTTTTTTTTTTTTCCTTTTAGATATTCATTTGCACCAAATATTAACAGAGTTAGAGTAGCTTCAGATGTCATAATTTTTATTGATTCCAGAATCTATAGGCAGGCATAAATGAGATCTAAATAAACCAGTTGTTAGATTCAAATAAAAAAGACCCTTCTGTAAACATTAAAAATGTGCAAGTTTCAGAAGTCTACCAAGGGTTCCTGGTAAATAGATTTCATATTACAGAAAGCTTCTGCTTGTGCTCAGCCTGTTACATCCAGGGATTTTACTTACTCCAAAGGAAAAAATCAGGGTCAGAATGAAGCACTAAAACATATCTGCAAGAAGGTACCTTCCCTTCTCTGTTATAAACCATTGTCATTAACCACCATAAGGTAGATCACCTGCTTTTAAATTTTGCTAACCAAGACTTTGCTCCTTATTTATTTTTTAGAGGACTGCTAGGTAGTTTTTGTCCATTTTGTGTTTGCTCCCCACCCCCCCTCCCCCGGTTTTGAACTTAAGGTCACAGATGTAAAACCTTTATCAGAATTACAGATTTGGAAGAGAAGACCTGTCCTTATGACTTTGCTTCTGGAAAGCATTTGATTGAAAGGGTAATCTGAAGATAGGGGTGATATGCAGTTCATTGTATTTTCTGCTATGAAATTTGTAGAGGATACCATTAGTTATTACTGATTGACAAATGAGATGTTATGTATTGGAAGGCAAAGGCTATATCACAAGCTACTATTTATGTCAGAACAGTGATACAGTATTTTAATTAAATGTATAAAGAAGTGTATGATAAGAGGGGGAAGGTACTGTAACACTGCAAGTACATACAAAGCTATCTAGACATTTTAGCCATGTTTCCTCAGATATACCCTTTTAATCTGCAATGTTAGTAGCAAAAATGTTGCAGGGCTAAGAATGAACTTTTTGATCTGACAGCACTGTATTACTGAGAGATTCAAGAGGCTCAGAGCAATGCTTTTTCTCTCCTGCGAACCTATGCAAAGGACAAAATCACAGTCACTTTTTGTACGGTCAATAAATCACTGCAAAATGTCACATTACTCTTCCCTTGTTAGACTGATCTTACTGAAGATGCAAGTGTTTGTTTACTTTTTACAAAGAATATGCCAAAAAGATAGTATGGTCCCTAGTAAACATCATATCACACAGACATTTATAAGCAAACATTCTGCAGAACAAGCAGTATTCACTGATGAAGCTCCCAGTTATCATTTGTGGATATGGATTCAGTTGTTGGTACATCAACTGATCTCTAAGGAAAAGGTAGATCAGAAGTTAGGGATTTGCCTTCAGACTTCATGCTGCTATTAGCCTGTTATGGATGCCCCATTCCTCGAAGTGTTCAAGGCCAGGCTGGACAGGGCTTTGAGCAACCTGGTCTAGTGGAAGGTGTTCCTGCCCATGGCAGGGGAGTTGGAACTAGATGATCTTTAAGGTCCGTTCCAACCCAAACCATTCTATGATTCTATGATCTTTGGACAAGAAGCTTCTGAGCCTTTAACTCAAGGATTTTGGCTTAACATCATTCATGTAGGGACTAATATCCTTCATCTCTCTTGGAAGATATGTGCTTCCATTAAATTGTGCCATAATGGTTTTCCTTTTGGCCCTGATGTAGCCAAGTGTCATTTTACAGAATTGTAACCTGCAAATCAAATTGGAGAAGGTGGAGGAAAGGCATGCAAGAACACATTCCCCTTTACCACTGCCCAAACCCATGCTGGAAGCACCATGTGTTGACAAGAAAAAGGATGCCGGTCTCATATTCTGGCATCAAAAGACACAGAGAATTTCACACAATAGCACTACTGAAAAACCACAGCAGCCATTGTTCACTCTAGTCTGTCAGAAATATGACTAAACTTAAACATAAAAGGCTCAAAGTACTGTAAGGACAAATGATGATGAAAATTTTCTTTAATTTCTCTCTGCTACTATTTATTTCTTTACAGCACCTCTTATCTCCATTACCCCTTATGTGTGTGTGTCGTGGTTTAGCCCCAGCCATCAACTAAGCCCCACACAGCCGCTCACTCACTCCTCCCCCGGTGGTATGGGGGAGAGAATCGGAAGGGTAAAAGTAAGAAAACTTGTGGGTTGAGATAAAGACAACTTAATAGGTAAAGCAAAAGCTGTGCACGCAAGCAAAGCAAAGCAAGGAAGTCATTCACTGCTTCCCGTGGGCAGGCAGGTGTTCAGCCATCTCCAGGAAAGCAGGGCTCCATCAGGTGTCATGGCTACTTAGGAAGACAAAACACCATCACTCCGAACGTCCCCCCTTCCTTCTGCTTCCCTCAGCTTTATAGGCTGAGCATGATGTCATATGGTATGGAATAGCCCTTTGGTCAGTTGGGGTCAGCTGTCCCAGCTGTGTCCCCTTCCAACTTCTTGTGCCCCCCCAGCCTCCTTGCTGGTGGGGTGGGGTGAGAAGAAGAAAAGGCCTTGACTCTGTGTAAGCATTGCTCAGCAATAACGAAAACATCTCTGTATTATCAACACTGTTTCCAGCACAAATCCAAAACATAGCCTCATCCTAGCTTCTGTGAAGAAAATTAACTCTATCCCAGCCAAAACCACCACAGTGTGAAAGAAAAAAAAAAGAGGACAATCATTCATGACCAATAGGTGATGTTTAACCATGAAAGTGAATTGAACCCACAGTTTATGGAGAACAAGTTTTCTGGAAGCTGTGAAATCCAGCAGAGCAATATAACCACCAACATTGGCCAAAGCACATGCCTACTCGATGAGCTACCTTGGACAGCAGGGAATGGAGCCACAACAAACAGTAGCGGATTTTGGCTTCACTCACTGCTCAGGAATAGCTAGAGTAAAATTATTGTCAGGGAAGAGGTATGACAAAAGAATCATAGGACTAAAAGTAATGGCTTCAAGTATCTGGGAAGCTGATTAATGTTCCTGATCCAGCCCCCTTCACAGTACCAGAAGAAATAATGACAAATGTAAGAATATTTTTAGGAAGAGTAGAATGAGTATATATGCAGGGGAGAATGACTCTGATGTTTATATCAAATAGCTGCCTGAGTATGCATACAGTTCTGAAGGTGCAAAACAGCTATTGGCAGGACGTTTAATTTTTCAAACTGATTTTCAAGAGAGACACTAAAGCTTTTTTCTTCCTCCTCTCCTTCTTCCAGAAGGACAGCCTAAGTAAAATGTAATTTAGCATGCAGGAGTTCTGGACCCTTGTAAATGTAATTATTTGGGGAGAAGGTGTTGAATGGTTGGGGGTTTGGAGTCTGAACAGAAGGCAGGAAAGGAAATAAGAAATGCCAGAAAAAGCAGCATAGCAAATAGACAGAAATCCTATTAAATACTCAGACCTGAAGAGAAAATAGCATGAGAAATGCACAACTGGAACAGAGTAGAAAAATAGTTTCTTGCATATATTTATCACAACTAAAACTCCAGTACATTTCATGGGTTTTGGATCACGCTTCCAAGAATGGAAGATATGAATGATAAATCAAATAAGAAGGTATTGGAAAAAATTTATCTAATAAGGAAGAAATAAATGCTCAGTTTAATAAATGTTAATATTTAGGGACAGAATGTATTATTTAAAAAGGAATAGTTCTTCCAGCTTAAACTCAATATATACTGTACAATAATTTTTGCAAAGGAAAACAAATTGAAGCTTTGACTAGTCTGTGAGCAAGCATATAACAAATCTATATTTTAGTTAAATACTAGTTTAATATAAAAATAACTTGAATTGTGAATAAATCTGAATTTTTAAAATTATAAAATGAAATAAAAATAACCCTGAAAAGTCCTGCCCATACAGTCCTGGCAGGAATTCATATGTCAATAATTAAAAAAAAAAAAACCTGAAAAAACACCGACAAACACAACAACCAAAACCTCAAAACCCAAAACAAAAAAACCCCTTTCATCTGTTATTTTCCCTTCGAGCATTTTCTTCCATGAGAATACATCACAACAGGGAGCCATGAATTGGTCATTTTACCTATATATACCCCCATCCACGACAGATATTCCAAACACAGGAGCAATCTATGTGATCTGCTTCCAAAGCTCCTTATGCTTCTTTTGGCCTCTACACAGAATATTTTATCCAAGCAGCCTTCTTCTATTTCTTTTTGACATTTTGTGCCTTCTTATCTGCTCCTTGGCCTTCCCTAATTTTACCTGTGTTTTACTCTTTGGGACCTCTAACTCCCATCACAGAAAAGAAACAATTTTCTTTTCCTCCATTTATTCTTCAGCCCAAATCATACCATCTGTCAAGGCAGTGTAAATTAGTAGCACCACAGAAAAAAAGCTTTTGATATTTTAGTGTGCTGGGACATTACAGGATTACTGATGATGACTGTGACTGATGATAGAGGCTAAGAGATTGTTTTCAAAAAGTGTCCTGCTAAATGTTGTCTGAATGCAGATGTACTGGTGAGGAAGAAAATAAAAAATACTATTTTTCCTATCACTGCTGACATTAATTAAAGGAAAGAAACATAGTTGTCCCACTAAGATTAATTTTGATTAACTTATTTGACTAAAAACTATGTCTGTTAAAGAAACAGCTTCTCCATTAAAAGTATATATTGCTGACCAGCTGTCTTTGTTTTTACTATCCCTTCTATTTTAGGAACTCAGATCTGTGGATTTGTAGAAATCGAGAGGGGTAGTTTCCATTCTTATTAACAGATTCACTTGTCAGTGTCATAATGGACTTGTAGCAACATTTCACATTTTTTAATTTGCATATTGATTGGAAACTGCAAGGAAAACAAAACAAGACACCATCACCACAATATGGAAACTATCTTTCTCTAGGAAACTGGAATTGATAAAGGTTCTGTGGTTTTAATCAATAATATTTCTTACTGCCTCAGGACATTTTTAAAATGTATTATCATTCTGTTGCATGCGAAGCTTATAGTCGCATTTGGCCACTCCTCATTGACCACTTAAAAGAACTTCAATCAGGAGGGCAAGCTAGACACTGACTTCTTAAATCCCTGGTAGTCTGCTTGCTGCTGTATGCAGACTGCTGTGGAAGCGAGAATTTGTGCTGTTCGTTTCTGTGGCCGCTTCCCATGCCCACAGCCAATGAGCTTATCTACAGCAAATGAGTTCTCAGTTTGGAGGTGGTGGTGATGGGTGGTATTATCCATCCGTAACACCAACACTTGTACCTAATACCCCACTTCCAAAGTCACTACAATTTTAAAAACATTTCAATATTGATAGCACTTTACTAAACCAACAAATGTATGTAAGTAAAACTAATTTTGCCATAGCGAGATAGCAGAGTTTGCCCAGCACCAGTCTCTATTGAGACTGAAAAAAGATTTACATATTCTCTTAAATAACTGGGCAGAAGTAGGATAATAATAGGAAACACTTCAGGAGACAAGCCTTGTATACAGCAAAAGACAATCTTAGTGCAATGATTAACTCTGAGAAAATAATTCAGTGAAATAATAATAATTAATAATAATAATATAGTTTATATTAATTTTCAGCAAAAGGATTTTCTTACTTTCAGAGTTATCTCTTTCCAGGGCACTTTACTGCAAGAGCAGATTGAAAAGAATCATACCATCAAGGCTAGTGACTGATCAGTGGAAGTTTTATCAGCAGTTTAATTAAAATAATGGGGAATGTTATTTTGCTGACTTGAAAAAGTGAGGGTGTTTCAGGACTGCAGTTCTCAGGCAGAAAAATGGGAGACCTCAGTGGAAGTCAGAGGAGTAATTTTAACCAAAAGCATAGCATGGCTAATTGGATCGTAACGCACAGGTTTTCATGATATAGTGAACAAAACAAACAAACAAACAGTTGCTTTCCTGAACACTAATTCTGCTTCTCTTGGTTCTCAGGGATTCTGATAATAGTTTGGATATAAGCTTCACACTGACTCACGTGTTAAGGAAAAGATATAGCAGGTCCGTTCCCCTCATCTACACCACAGGCAGAGTAGCAGAGACAATTGCTTTCAACCTTGAATCACCCATGACTCTTAGAATAGTTAGATTAACCAGTTTCATTGCTGACAACTCATTTGGGAAAAAAGAATATAGTTGCATACAATGTTGTCATCTACTAAATTTATATAGCATTCTTCTCTATTTTGACACATACGTAATCTTTGATGTCTCCTCCTTCATCCAAACACAACTTCTGGGAGTGAAACCGATTCTATACTACCTGGCCACTTAGAGGTTAACAAATCAGATTTATCATTAACTTGTTCTTTCTATTCCTTAGAGAGGAACTTGTTTTAGATTCTTGTCTTCTGAAAAATCTATTAAAAAGATATTTTTACTCTGAGCTGCTTTCTACTGAAACTTTATAAAAAAGGATTTATTTATTTTTTTAAGTTGCAGTATATCAGAGGCTTTAAAGCTATTTGCTTTAAATTTGAAATAGCAAATTTAACCTTTGCAAAGTTGCTGAGTTTTCTGAAACTCTGTGCTATTGTTTAAATTTTTGCTGAAGGGTAATAAAAAAAAAAAGTCAGCTTTTTACTAGGATGTGCGGTGGGAGACACCATAAGAAGATTTCTGGTTAATATGCATTAAAAGTAGTATTAGCTCCAGGTTTGTAAATCCTCTGAACTAGTTACATTCCTATATAAGCATCTCTTTTGAACATTTAAAATGTGGTAGTATGGAAAAATTTTTACATTTGTTTGCTACTTTAACGAAAGAGGACTAAATTCTATTAACCATTGGATTTAAAATGAAGCATTCAAGCTCACAAACCCCTAAGGACAAATAAATTTATCATGAATTAATGGTATCACTCATGTATTGAATGTAATTGCTATGTTTGAACTGTTTGTATGTACTTCTTTTGTGTCCGATACTACAGCACACAAATCTATTACAAGTCTGAGTTAGAGAGCCTGGTTCTCTAGTTCAAGCCATAAGGATTTAGACTTCTAGTACCTCCAATTCCATAAAAAGCTAATCAGCCCTTGTGGCAGCAAGTATCTATTGAGAATCTATGATGGACAGACTCCTGCATGCTTTACTCATTGCCAGAAACTCATTTTGAGAAACAAGAATGAAGGCAGAAATATTTAAGCCTTTGCCCTTTATCTTTTTAGATAATGACATCGGGGTAACATTCAACTTTATCCTTCATAAGCAGGCTGAATCCTGTTTCTGCACTTGGGGAGATATTACAGAGCCTGTATAGGTGCAGTTTTTGATTAGCATAATTGTTGCATTGGTGATGCAAAAGGGGTCTTCAAAAGAAAGATGTGCCATTTGTAAGAAAATCTGACACAGGAAACAGATGTAAAATTACCAAACTGTACAGGGACTAGTAGGCTTACAATTAAAAAAAAAAAAAAAAAAAAAGAGAAGTTGAATATAACAAACAGGTATCATAAAATCACAGAAAACCCCTCACTCCTGGAGGTACTCAGAGCAGGACTAACTTTAAAGTCAGACTGGCTTTACGTTCAGCTGAAGTAGAAATCAGACGGTGATCATTGAACAAATTGGTGTCTGAAAATGTTTCTTGTAAGAATGACCTTTACACCTACAGTTAGAAGAAGCCAATCCATTTTCATGATGATCTGATTTCTTGTCATTCTTTTGTCTCCACACAGGAAATTCTGAGACTCACTGGGAAATTCATGTTCTCTGACAATGTTTTAAGTGGTCAAAAGGAAACCAGCGAGTTCATGCATATTTTGTTAAGCTGGTAGTTCAGAGAATTTAAAAATCCAATTATTTATGGAGCACTTTTTGTGGAGCAACCTTTTTACGGTAAAGGTTCTTCACAGTAGAAACTTGCTCACTGGGAAATTACAAGTGATATTTTTATAAAATTTAAGGTATAAAATTTAAGGTATATAGATGAATAACTGGTACTAGATGGATAATCAAATTACCATACCAATACCATAATCCTTTCTTCTCCCTCCTTACTAATAGCTTTTCGTACTCTTTATTACTAATGAGTAATATGTACAGTCCCAAAGCTGAAGCTGTGTCATGGTTTAACCCCAGTCAGCAACTAAGCACCACACAGCCACTCACTCACCCTCCCCTCTCCCCCTGCGCCCCTGCCGTGGAATGGGGGAAAGAATCAGGGAAAAAAAGTAAAACCCATGGATTGAGATGAAGACAGTTTAATATGACAGCAGAGGAAGAGAAAATAATAATAATAATAACAATAATTATTAAAAAATGTACAAACCAAGTGATGCACAATGCAATTGCTCACCACGCACTGACCAATACCCAGCCTGTCCCCGAGCAGTGATCACTGCTCCCCAGCGAACTCCCCCCAGTTTATATATGGAGCATGACATCATATGGTATGGAATATCCCCTTGGCCGGTTTGAGTCAGCTGTCCTGGCTGTGTCTCTTCCCAGTTTCTTGTGCACTTGGCAGAATATGGGAAGCTGAAAAGTAATTGGCTAGTATAAGCACTACTTAGCACCAACTAAAATATCAGTGTTTATAATCAACATTATTCTCATACTAAATCCAAAACACAGCAGTATACCAGCTACTAGGAAGAAAATTGACTGTATCCCACCTGAAACCAGGACAAGCTGTAAACTTTATTATATATTACCAGATTTCAGATTTACTTCTACTATTTTATAATTATTCTTATTACTCTGCTACTAACTATATTTATTAAAAACATAAAACAGAGTAGCAGAGACATATTTCAAAGAAACCCAGTTTTCAATACATAAACAAATACTTTTTTTTTTTTTTTACACACACACATACATATATATAGTAAATTAGGTTGTAAGGGCAACTTAATAATTTTTCCTAGCTACCTGAAGGCCCATCCTAATGCAGCAGCAGATAAAATATGCAAACACTTTTACTATAAAATAATAATAAAAAAGGTTGTTAAGCTTTTAATGTGCCAGAATACTCCAATAAGAGTACCTTTGGGATGAACTTTTAAAACCATTTAGCCCCTAATCTGCCACATTTGGATCAAATTAGCTTTTTTCACTTGTCCCTCCCTGCCCTAAAGCTTATAAGAGTCTTTCTTGGCAAACCTTATAGGGATCTACCATATTGTAATGCAGAAAATTTCATCCAGTTTCTGTTATTAATGTGGATTCAAAAATTCTATTAAAGTAGTTAGCACTTCATTTGGGGAAAAAAAGAGGCAGGCCTTTGGCTGTGGGCATGTGCATTAAGTCAACTGAAAGATGTTAAAACCAATTTGGTAGCAGTAATGATGGGGTATTTCTGCAATACTACACACCCAGATAACAAGTGACTTGGTCTTGAAACAGCATTTCTAAAGAATTTCTGAATATATTTAGTAAACTTTTTCATGCCTCAAGTTGTTTTGGATCTAGCACCAAGCATACGCTTGGCATTTGCTGACCCAAATGTGAGTTGTAAATCAAGAGAAGTTGAAGAATTCTGCCCTGAAGTAACTAGGTACTTTGAAGCACTATTTTTTAAAGATCTCCACAGAAAAATATTACCCAGAAAATACACGAAGTGAATAAAAATATAGTGTAATTATAGTTTTATAAGATCATTAGACTGAAAAGAATCTTCATCAAACGTGTATGTTTAAGAGATTAAAACCCACTTAAAGATGACCTGTTAATCAGAGGAAATCTTTTCTAAGGTTCAGATGTTTAAACTGAGAAGCATATCACTGCATATGCAGGAAGGAACATCAGTGTGAACTGAGCTCAGTACCAGAGGAACACTTTTTGTTGTGTAATCCCTTGTATTTAAAAACATTACAATAAATTTGGCAAGCACATGAAGATAATTTTATCACCTTGTTTCTGAGAGACAAAACTTCAGTTGGATCTTATGCCCTGTCAGTTTGACTGTCAGGGGTGACTGGTTATTAAATTGCTAGCTATGACCATTTCCTTTCATTCTTCTTTTTTGGATATCTCCTTTTGGCCTAACTAAGGCCAAAAGCCTTGACTTACAAGCAAAAATTTAAAGTGCCTCCCAGTAAGGGCTACAAAGTCTGTTTTCATCACACCAGCTCTGACTGTATACATTTTCTACTTACTGTATAAATTTTCTATTTGTCCTTTGAGGAAGGAGCAGTCTTTTTTTGCCTTTCATGTGTGCAAAACATAGCAAAATGTAGTCTTGATTGGTGAATGAGATAGGTACTGGTAAAGAGGTCTACAGCTCTTTGAATTACAATTTCCAGTTGTATGGCATTCACATTCCTCTTTTGTCCCCTTACAATGCAAGCCACCTTTTTGTTTGAACTGGTATCAAATATTAACAATTCTCAGTGCAGAATGATTCCATTTTCTTTCATTAACAGACTTAAACAGGAGTCGAGTTAAGGTTTGAAGTAATAACATTTGAAGTAATAACGTTTTCTCTTGCATTCAAGCCCTGGAGGCTTTTTAATTCTTTAATAAATCTTTCAGTTTCTACTTTTTCAACAATTTATCCCAGCCCACCCATTAATAGATTTTTATCAAATGACTCTGTAAATGGAAAAAAAAACCGAAACAAACTTGAAACTTTGATGGCACATGTTAGTAATGCTAACCACCTTTCTTTTTTTTTTCGCAAATACCAGTTGTGCACCTGCCATATTGAGTGAAAAGATATCTTGTTTCTGATCAAATCAATTTAGAAACTGTCAACCTAAAATCCCTTGTGATATACGAGCTATATAAAAACTCCATGCTTTCAAGTAATACTCCAGAATATGAGTTGCCATTCTAAAAATGGATAGTCATGGTGGTCTTGATAGAAACCTTGAAGGTATGCTGCATATAGAAGCCAATGCAGTAAGCATTGTACCAAGCCTGTAGACAGTAAATGTGTTGATCTTGAAGTCCAATAATGGGAATAGATCACTGTTTCACTGTTGTGTTATGAAAAATGCACAAAGATTCATACAAAAAATGTGCTAGGCACAGGGTCCTAACAGCATTTTACCTTTTTTAAGCTGGTTTGAAGTAAAATAAATTTAACCTTCAGTTAAATAAATAAATTTAACCTTCAGTATGCTTCAGTACTCAATTCACTTGAATGAACAATAGGGGGGGAATTTTAGTGGTTCTGTCTTCTGCATAAACAAAGGAGAAGAAATTCACCCCCTTGTCTTTCCCAAACTTTGTGCAAGGTATTAAAGTACATGACTGATTGAGCAAAGAACTTGTACAGCATAGTGTGTATACTTGGTTATGTACACTCTGCTTAGTTTCCTATAAGAATAAGATGTCATAGAGCGAAGCTAGCTATTCCTAAACAATATTAGAATATTGCTGTAATACTGTTAGAAACACTAGTATTTCCTAACCCAACACCCTTTTGAAAATAAAGCTATGCTTATTACCTTATCTCCAGAAAATTTCAGGACTGTGAACAAGTCTGGGAAATTCAGAGGCAAAATTGAAGAGTTTGGATGGATTTACCATCATGGCTTACCACTGACCTGTGCTGCAGTTGCTCCTACCTGCTTTAATGAAGAACAGAATCTCATTGTGAAGGTAAGGTAATTCAGAACCAACAAAGTTCCAGCAGTCCCAAGAACACTTTCAATGATTATTTGATCAATGTCAAAATACAGATAGATCACCCATATATACATCACCAGTACAGTAACAGACAACAATGTGATAACTACAACAAACCAAGCACACTCAAGGTATCAAGGGTTTTGTAGGCATTGTGATATGCCTCTTTAGGTCACTTCTGTATTTTGATGAAGAGTCCCTATGCATTAGAGGAAAAATACAAATACTCCAAAGAAAACTGAAATGGCAGGAAATGAAAGTTGGTACCACTGTCAGAAAAATGGTGCAACTGGAAGCTTTGAGAGGTAGAACAGGATCGTTTTTTGAATAGCCTTAAAATTGAAGTATGTAGCCTACTTTTAATGCACTAGAAAACAGGATGTCAGCATCTGACCTATACTGTCTTCTAGACAGTGCCAAGACTTGCAACAGTATAATTACATTTCTTTCTCATGAGGGCAAACAGTAGGAATCTTTATGAGTGTAATAAAAAAAACATTTTAGGAGAAGGATCAAACAAAGAGCTAGTAGTGAATCCCCAGTTCAGGAGGGTTCCTTGCAATTGTGAGCTGAGAGATGTAAGATCTCCTTTGGGAAGAAAACAGATAAGTCTTCAGAATCACCAATTATCAGGCTCTTTATCCCAAGCCCATCATTCATGTCTTCCACATAGGCTAAGGAAATTCTGAAGAACCCAGTGCTGGCGATTGATTGGTGATGGAGTAGCTGTTCCTTTTACAGAAATACCTGACTATAATGTCTATGAGTAGATGAATCATTTCAAGGATGATACTGAAGATAAGAAACAAGAGTTAAGGACTTAGTTACAAACAACTCTAAAAGTAAGTAACTGGCTTTAAGCCAGTGACTAGTAAAACTCTTCATTTGAGTATGGAGAATTATTTTTCTTCGTAAAGCCCTCTATAAAGTATTTGATTTGAGTGGATGTTTTTGTTCTTGGCCTGTGTTATGATTCCTTTAATGGAACAATCTGATTTTCTGCCTTCTACCTCTGTTTGGCATTTCCCTATTGTGCAAGGATTTAGAGCAATTTTGCAAGTATGCACAATTTTTTTCTGGCAAAGAATCTGTATGCATCCTAATCATCTTACTACCCATTTACTTATTTATTTCCACTGAAGGTCTGACACCTCTTTTTCAAATTAGAGGAAAAAAAGACCATCTTGGGAAACACAGAAGGGTTTCAACATTCATAGGTGTTTGATGTTTGTGCTAATAGCTTGATATTTCTGTGGCCTTCAATTAGCTAATGACCTTAATATATTTATACATGGAAGAGAAGGAAACAGAAGGTGATAGGCAGTGTGTGAATCTCAAAATCACAGCTTTACAAGTATGTCTGTTCTTTTTCCCATATAATACATTCTTAAGTAGAATTGAGAGGTGCAGTATTTCAAACTGAGGAAAAAAAATACAGTAGTTAAGCATAATTTATACCACAAAGTCAAGGAGACCACTGCATTGCAGTACATACCCTGAAGTCTTTGGGGAAAAAATGAGGTTTTATTCTTTATGAATTGGGCTTTATGTCAGTGTTCCTGAAGGTGTTGATAGTGTGCTATGCCAGCAAAGTACTGCTAAGGTATTATTGAGGAATCAATGTATGATTCTCAAAAGCTTTCTAGTTCTAACGTAGGGAATACTATAGATATTTGTTTAAGAGTATTCCCAAAGAAAAACTATAAATTTAAGCTAACAATATCCATACAAATAAAAAAAAAGTTGGCCATTTTGGAGCCATTTCTAATATGCAGGTGTTCCCCCTTGGTTCTTAAGAAGTGTATTCCCAATTTTTATTTGGCCCAGGGATCCAAACAAAAGTCCACTGAAGTCAATTAAAAGATTTCTATGAACTGAAGAAGAATATTATGCTATATAAATAATTTTTAAATATTATTCACAGAAATATATATATTTTTAAAAATGTCAGCAGGATTAACAAAGTCAAGTCTGCTCCTAAAAAGATTTTGCCAGGCTATCATATCTACTGGACACCTTTACTCTACACAAGCACAATAAGAGTGACTGTGGCTTTGTGAGTTCTTTTCTCCACATAGTTATTTCCTACATACACCTATTTCTATGAAATTTTGCATTGATTTAAGTATTCATGATATATAAAGAAAGGAATTAGTCTTTCAAACATGTTAAATACAATACAAAAAGAAAGTATGATACTTCATGTAGAATCATTCATTACAAATCAATGAAACAAAAATATGTAATGGAGGAAAATATGACGATCTTGTTCAGAATGTTTGTACAATTTTTTGTTAGAAGGAATGGGAAAGTAGGACTGTTATCAAGTTTAGGTTTGATTTCAGTGCATCAAGGTGCATCAAGGGTTAGAGTTCAGTGTGGTCATATGTTAGAAAAAGATCTGAAACCAAGAAGATAAAATCTAGAAGCATGTGCAGACTATTACACTTAAGAGGGTGGAGGAAAAAGGAAGCTGGAATCAAAGGCACCAAAACAAATTATCTAAATAACCATTTTTTTCACCAGACAGCAACACTACCAAGAAGATCTGGAGTTACAACAGACTGAAAACTGAATGCAAGTCAGTCATTCAATGCTGTTGAATGCAAAGCTTACTTATACTGAGAGAAAAAAAGCCCATAACATGCAGGAAGGAGAAAGTGATTCTTTCCTTCTTAGCACTGATGAAACCTCAGTTGGAAGAAGGTCTTTGTTTTTTTGTTATCACTTTTTAAAATGTGATGTATATACACTTTTATGGAGCAGACAAATTGAGATTGTCCTAAGAAATTCAGCCAAGCAACAGTAGAAGTAGAATAAGCTTATTCTTCTCTCAGGGGTTCATATAGGAGTCTGCCAATCTCCCCTATCTGTATGTAAAAGTGCAGTCCATTTTTCAGCTTACATTAAGATTAATGGGGAGACATGGCAAAGGGAATCACAGTATATTCTCCTATGTATCTGACGAAGATTGTTGAGGATGTACCACTGTGCTGGTTTGGCTGGGATAGAGTTAATTTTCTTCACAGCAGCTGATATGGGGCTATGTTTTGGATTTGTGCTGAAAACAGTGTTGATAATGCAGGGAAGTTTTCACTGCTGCTGAGCAGTGCTTACACAGAGTCAAGGCCTTTTCTGCTTCTCACACCACCCCACCAGTGAGTAGGTTGGGGGGGCACAAGAAGTTGGGAGGGGACATGGCTGGGACAGCTGACCCCAACTGACCAAAGGGGGTCATACGACCCCTTGGTATTCCATACCATATGACATCATGCTCAGCATATAAAGCTAGGGGAAGAAGCAGGGATGTTGGGAGTTATAGCATTTGTCTTCCCAAGTCACCGTTATGTGTGATGGAGCCTTGCTTTCCTGGAGATGGCTGAACACCTGCCTGCTGATGGGAAGTAGTGAACGAATTCCTTGTTTTGCTTTGCTTGCATGCACAGCTTTTGCTTTACCTATTAATCTGTCTTTATCTCAACCCATGAGTTTTCTTACTTTGACCCTTCCAATTCTTTCCCCTCTTCTCTGCTTCAGGGGTGTAAGTGAGCGTCTGTGTGGTGCTTAGTTGCTGGCTGGGGTTAAACCATGACAACCAGGGTCCAAACTTCCCAAAACATATACACTTAGTACTAAAGAGAGCATTTACTGAACCAGGACTAGTTACAATCATGCATCAGTTGCTTTTCTGGTCACACATTTAATAATATCAATTTGAAAGTTCATCAAACAAGTGAATCTTCTTGCCAGCCTAGGAAAAAGCCTTTCTTTTCCACTGCAAGAACCACATGCTGTCCTTTCTCTTGCGTCTTCCCAACGGCACCATTTGTCTTTTAGAACTTGCAATTATTTCTTGCTCAAACAGTTTCACATAACCAAAGGTCATTCTTGAGATTGCAAAAACCTCAATGATTCTGTGATTCTGTGAAAAATGGCAAGGTACCTTTCCAAGTTTCAAAGTCATACTTCTATTTTGCCATTCCAGGACTTGTTCTTCTTATCTTTGTGTACATCTACTGGCAGACAAAATCACTGAATGGTTGAGGTTGGAAAGATGCCTCTGGAGATGGTCTAGTCCAACACACTGCTCAAAGGATGGTCAGCTAGAGTACGTTGCTCAGATCCTTGTCCCATCAGATTTTGAGTACCTCCAAGGATGGAGACTCCAAAACCTCTCTTTGCAATCTGTTCCAAGTGTATTTATTTCTGTTCCTGTTCCAAGTGTGTTTGATCACCCTCACAGTGAAAAAGTCTTTTTCTTATGTTTAAGTGGAATTTCCTGTATTTCAATTTGTCTCTTGTCCTGTCACTGGGCACCACTGAGAGAAATCTGGCTCTGTGACACTAAGTTGAGAGACACCAAGTTTTTTAAGCATGCTGTGAGATATTTTCTCACTTTCACCTTTAGCCACTTGGAGAGTGTTACTGTCTTTTCCACTGTCACAGAACCATTTAATAAATATCTTAGTTGTCTTTGCATCAGGCTTTTGAAACCTAAGATCCCTGGACTTCCAGGAATGAAACAGACTGGATACAAATCTGTTCTTGTACTGCAGCTACGGCTGGCTTCTGCTCATAACATTTATATTTCTCCTCCATTTTCCAAAGCCTGTTCTCTTTGTTAACAACCAATCCATCACCCATAATCTGTTGTACGCAAGATTAATATAGTGCTTTAACTATAAAACACTGGATATTTGCTTAACTCAATTTTCTCATTCGTTGTGGATTTTAGTAGCAATCAAGATATTATTCAAATGGAGTCTTTGCTTACATTTTTTCCTCATCCTAATACTATTTCACTGAAAGTGTCCTGCTGTTGCCTACAATATTTCAATATTTCAGAGACAAAATCAGCAGCCAGCAATTTCACAGATAATTACTGTACAGTCTCTTGCAGTTTTCACCACTGAAGCTCTTGTGTGTAGGTAATCAGAAACCTGCCTATTAGCAAAGAAAATAACTCAGAAAATGTAAAAATTCAAAATTATGCTATTTTCTGTTAAAGATCTAACATACGCTGCCTTTTAGCATTAACAGAGAATTTAATTCAGAGACACTATTATATTTGCTCCATCCTGTTGCAGTACAATGTATTGAAATATCATATATTTGTACTTCTTTAAAAATCTCTATATACGTGGATGTCTGTACCCCCCATTATTATGGTGGAAACACTCATATATCCAACAACAACAAACGCAAAAAATTCGCTCACCAGTTACAAGTAAAGCACAACATTAATTTGAAAACATTTGTGCCATGTACATTCAAATAGGTTTTTGTTCATAGTCTGTATTGTGCCTGCCTGACAGAACAGACTCAGACCTTAACTAATGCTTTTAGGTGTTCCTACAATGATACAAAAAAATACATAAAACCCAACAGAATACCACGTCTTATCTCTCTCTGCCTCATTTGGTAAGAAGGTTAACATTGTTAACTCCTAAAGTTTGCATAAGCATGTGCAAATGGAACATGTGGAGGTCATTCTGTCTGTAGAGGATTCTATCTCCCTGTTCCTGTCCCCCATCAGTATACAAGTTGAACAGGCCATGACTGGGGGTCTCTGAAGGAGCAGCCTTGTGGATTTCCCCTCCAATTTTGTCATCACACTCCTAACATATCCTCCTCCAAGGACTGGACAGTGAGGACTCTCAGATGATTTGCTGTTCCAGAACTCTATTACAAGATAACATTGAGATAGCTGAGACTATCCTGTCCATCAACTCTTCAGAGTAGGGTTTCCTTTGGTTTTGATAGCCTCTCTTATCTACTAGGAGTATTACAGAGCATATATATATGTATAGGTATACATACGCAGAATCAATAGACAAAATACCATTACATAGTGCTGAAACTTATGTAGACACATCCTATTTTTGCTGAACCAATGAAGTTTGTTGTGTATATTATAAACAGCTTCACTGGTCCATAGGCAGGATGCTTTTAATAAGTGGTGAGCAATACTGTTGAGCTGGGTTTCAGTGCTACCGAATATTGTTCACCATATGCTTACTTACGTAATGACTTGAAAATATGGGATCAGGGAAAGACTGGAAATTGTTTTGATGGATCAGTCCCAAATCTGTTTGGATCAGTTTGTGTAAGAGCATGTGTATAAAGAGGAGCTCTTTGGAGATGTATTTCAGCAGCTAACTGGTAGAGGAGTGGCACATTGTTTTAAAGGGATAAAAATTAACCTTCCTTCATTTTGAGTCCAAGATAGCTCTGATAACTTGGGACTTTCTCATACAGAGAAATTTATAGTTTCCAACATCATAGATCTAAAAAGCTATCTCAAATGCAAGTATGAACCTTTTGCAATTGGTTCATATTTACTGCTTTCTCATCCTACCAGCTGTTAATGATCTTCAAATCCTGTTGGCTTTTTAGGCTGCTGAACATTCTGCAGGATTAGGGTTATTGTTTTTTGACAATGAGCAATACTCAAGACACGTCTATTGTCCCATTATACTCTTTTATGCTTTAAAGGCCATCTGTCCATCCTTTTCATTTTCCTGGTTCTTCAGCTTTGTCTGAATATGGGACAAGGCAAACATAGTTCTGCCTTTTAACAATAGGTCTGTGCAAGATGATCACTAAAATGTTTTAAACCTTTTAGGTATTAATATTAAGTGGATTTACATTGAATAGGTCTGTCTAATGGATCAGCTTATTGTATTCACTGGCAAAGTCACCCGCATGAAGAAAATGCTATTAGCTGTACAGCATTCTAACTCTTCTCTGAAGAGGAGTCCTTCTTAGCAGTCTTTTATTCTCCTGATGTCAATTATAAATCATGAGTATTCTGACCTCTGCCGCACATTAGCACTAAGAACTTTCTAATAGTTAGCTCATAATTATACTGCTGCTTTGTTTTCCTTTTATTCTTAGTTAAAAGTTAATATTATTTCAGATCTTCTAATTCTCCAGGTAATCTATAAAGACTTTCATGTGGGAAAACTAATTTAAGAAAAAAAGAAAGGAAATTACATATTTCTAGTGTGTGTCTTTCTCCTTCTAAACACCCTCATCTCCATTAAAGTATCTTTCAATGTGTATTATCTACCTGATTTTATAACATCTCATTTATCTCTAATTTTCACTGACACAAAAAAAATTAAAAATAAAAGATATTACAATAGCTTGATATTAGCTGGCTTGTACTGTCTGATTTCTAGAAGCTAGTAAGCTGCAGCTGAGATCAGGTTCTTCTATTAGCAGGCCTGTCTCAAAGCCCATGAAGTCAATGAAAGTTTTGTCCCCAGCACTGGTCATACCAGGGTTTCAACAAGCCGTAGGTTTCAAGAGTTTGGGATGTTCCCGTACCCACTCACAATGACCTGTAATGAAGTCCATGTTCCACATCCTGTACAGTCATGACCCTGTATTCAAGCAGGCTGCTACTTTAATTTTGCTTTCTTCCAATGTTATATCTTTTTCTGTTCCTATGCTCAGGAAGAGCAATATTGTGTACATATATATAATATCCCAGGTTACCTTGGGTACACACATTATCAAAACTGAAAAAGTATTGAATGTAGAGAACTGGACATGCTTCAGATGGGATAATTAAAGTGTCTTTATCAGAACACTAATCAGCTCACTAACCTGCCCTCTTTAACCCATGAAGCCACTTGTAAATTACTTTGCTAGTAAATTACTTTGAAAATAAACCAGAACAGCTGCTTACTCTGAACTGCTTTTGCGCTGTGAACAGGACTGGTGAAAAGATCTGTATTAAAGAGAAAAAAAGACAGCTTCAGTTCAGTATGTGTTACAAGGTTGAGGAACACAGTGATAGTTTCAGGGATGCTGCTCAGTGTAAGGGCAGAACAGGCATTTTTCTGTCCACAGTCTGCTAGATGGAGTTGATATGAATATTCTGACATCCTGCCTCTCTTCCTGTGTCTTAAATTATGCACAAATAATTTAAAGCCAGATCCTAAAAAAGACCTAAACACATCATGAAAATTCATAACCCTGAATGAGAGGCCTAGGTACCTCCATCAGATTTGATTCCCATTTTGAGAGATCTTCATTTTCAGCTGATCTGTGAAGCTGAAAACCAACAGAAGTCTTCATGTAAGAAAATTACTGCATAAGGCAGCCAGAAACTGTTTGATGTAAAAAGTGGAAATAATCTGCAGGAGCATGTTTCGTTTAAAATATGCAGGCTCCAGTTCCATACTTTCTCTCACCATACACACATCTCTCTAAAGAGATCTTGATATGTTTCTTAAAGAGTTAAACAGCTTCAGTGGTGGATACAAGAAGTTCTTTACTCCACCCCAAATCACTTCGGATGTACCCTCCTCTTAGGGAAGTCTGCTGCCTCCCTGGCGCCCGGGTGAAGGATGTCACGAGGATACTCCCTAGCCTGGTACGGCCCTCGGACTATTACCCCCTACTGCTCTTCCATGTGGGGGGCGATGAAGCTGCAACATGAAGTCCTAGGGCAATCAAAAGAGACTTCAGGGCCTTGGGACGGCTAGTAAGGGACTCCGGAGCACAGGTTATTTTCTCCTCTCTCCTTCCAGTTGTGGGCAGTGACACTAGAAGGAACAGAGACACCCGATCTATCAACTCATGGCTCCGTGGCTGGTGTCATCGCCACGGATTTGGTTTTTTTGACAACGGGATGGCCTACACAGCACCGGGTTTGCTGGCGTCTGATGGGATTCATCTTTCTCAAAGGGGAAAGAGAATCTTTGCTCAGGAACTTGCGGGGCTCATCGACAGAGCTTTAAACTAGGCTTGAAGGGGGAGGGGGATAATATCAGGCTTGCCTGAGGGAAGCTGAAGGACGACGTGCCACAGTTAGAGGGAGCGGGTACCAGCGAGGGCACTCAGCCTATGCCTGTGAGGCGTGCAGGGTACTCTGGGGCACAGCCGAAGTCGAACAGAATTGAGCTAGGGGATACTGAGGCAATAGGAGCCAAGAGGGAAATGCCAGTGAAACGCCTCAAAGCCCACAAGGGGTGTTCTTCTATGAAGGAGACACAGACGACAGCCCAGCTGAAGTGCCTCTACACCAATGCATGCAGCATGGACAACAAGCAGGGGGAGTTGGAAGCCATTGTACATCAGGAAAACTATGATATGGTTGCCATCGTGGAAACATGGTGGGATGACTCGCACAACTGGAGTGCAGCGATGGATGGCTATAAACTCTTCAGGAGGGATAGGCGAGGCAGGAGAAGTGGTGGGGTAGCCCTATACATTAAGGAGTGTTTGGATAGCTTAGAGCTTGATGATGGTGACGATAGGGTGGAGTGTCTATGGGTAAGAATCAGGGGGAAGACCAACAAGGCAGATATTGTGGTGGGAGTCTGTTACAGACCATCCAACCACGTTGAGGAGACTGAAGAACTATTCTATAAGCAGCTAGGAGAAGCCTCACGATCGCTAGCCCTTGTTCTTGTGGGGGACTTCAACCTGCCGGATGTCTGCTGGAAATACAATACAGCAGAGAGGAAAGAGTCTAGGAGGTTCCTGGAGCGTGTGGCAGATAACTTCCTGACACAGCTGGTGAGTGAGCCAACTAGGGAAGGTGCCCCGCTGGACCTCTTGTTCACGAACAGAGAAGGACTTGTGAGCCGTGTGATGGTTGGAGGCCTTCTTGGGTAGAGTGATCACGAAATGATAGAGTTTTGATACGTGGAGAAGTGGCGAGGGGGGTCAGCAGAACTGCCACCTTAGACTTCCGGAGGGCAGACTTTGGCCTGTTTAGGAGACTGGTCGACAGAGTCGCCTGGGAGGACTGGGCAAAGGAGTCCAGGGCAAAGGAGTAATGGGCAAAGGAGTCCAGGAAGGCTGGACATTCTTTAAGGAGGAAGTCCTAAAGGCACAAGAGCAGGCTGTCCCCAGGTGCCGAAAGACGAGCCAGCGGGGAAGAAGACTGGCCTGGCTGAATAGAGAGCTCTGGCTAGAACTCAGGAAAAAGAGGAGAGTCTACGACCTCTGGAAGAAGGGGAAGGCAACTCAGGAGGACTACAAAGGTGTAGCAAGGCTGTGCAGGGAGAAAATTAGAAGGGTCAAAGCTGAGCTAGAGCTCAATCTGGCTGCTGCTGTAAAAGACAACAAAAAATACTTCTTCAAATACATTAGCAGCAAAAGGAGAGCTAAGGAGAATCTCCAGCCCCTAGTAGACGGGGGAGGGAACACAGTGACCAAGGATGAGGAAAAGGCTGAGGTACTTAATGCCTTCTTTGCCTCAGTCATTAATAGTAGGACCAATTGTTCTCTGGGTACCCAGCCCCCAGAGTTGGAAGATAGGGACGGGGACCAGAATGGAGCCCCCATAATCCAGGGGGAAATGGTCAGTGACCTGCTGCACCACTTAGACACTCACAAGTCTATGGGGCCTGATGAGATCCACCCGAGAGTACTGAAGGAACTGGCAGATGTGCTCACCAAGACCCTTTCCATCATTTACCAGCAGTCCTGGCTAACTGGGGAGGTCCCAGTTGACTGGAGATTAGCAAATGTGACACCCATCTTCAAGAAGGGACGGAAGGAGGACCTGGGGAACTACAGGCCTGTCAGCCTGACCTCGGTACCAGGAAAGCTGATGGAACAGATCATCCTGAGTGCTATCATATGGCATGTAGAGGATAACCAAGGGATCAAGCCCAGCCAGCATGGGTTCAGGAAAGGCAGGTCCTGCTTGACCAACCTGATCTCTTTCTACGACCAGGTGACCCAGCTAGTAGATGAGGGAAAGGCTGTGGATGTTGTCTATCTAGACTTCAGTAAAGCCTTTGACACCGTTTCCCACAGCATTCTCCTGGAGAAACTGGCTGCTCATGGCTTGGACAGGTGTACTCTTCGCTGGGTAAAGAACTGGCTGGATGGCTGGGCCCAAAGAGTGGTGGTGAACAGAGTTTACTCCAGTTGGAGGCCCGTCACAAGTGGTGTCCCCCAGGGCTCTGTGTTGGGGCCAGTCCTGTTTAATATCTTTATCAATCAATGATCTGGATGAAGGGATCGAGTGCACCCTCAGTAAGTTTGCAGATGACACCAAGTTGTGCGGGAGTGTTGATCTGCTTGAGGGTAGGAAGGCTCTACAGAGGGACCTGGACAGGCTGGATCGATGGGCCAAGGTCAATTGTATGAGGTTCAACAAGGCCAAGTGCAAGGTCCTGCACTTGGGCCACAGCGACCCCATGCAACGCTACAGGCTTGGGGAAGAGTGGCTGCAAAGCTGCCAGGCAGAGAAAGACCTGGGGGTGTTGGTTGACAGCCGCCTGAATATGAGCCAGCAGTGTGCCCAGGTGGCCAAGAAAGCCAATGGCATCCTGGCTTGTATCAAAAATAGTGTGGCCAGCAGGACTAGGGAAGTGATCATCCCCCTGTACTCAGCACTGGTGAGGCCACACCTCGAATACTGTGTTCAGTTTTGGGCCCCCCACTACAAGAAAGACATTGAGGTGCTGGAGCATGTCCAGAGAAGGGCAAGGAAGCTGGGGAACGGTCTAGAGCACAAGTCTGGCGAGGAGCGGCTGAGGGAACTGGGATTGTTTAGCCTGGAGAAAAGGAGGCTTAGGGGAGACTTTATTGCTCTCTACAACTACCTGAAAGGAGGTTGTAGAGAGGTGGGGGTCGGTCTCTTCTCCCAGGTAACAAATGATAGGACGAGAGGATATGGCCTCAAGTTGTGCCAGGGGAGGTTTAGACTGGATATTAGGAAATTTTTCTTCACTGAAAGGGTTATGAAGCATTGGAACAGGCTGCCCAGGGAAGTGGTTGAGTCGCCATCCCTGGAGGTATTTAAAAGACATTTGGATGAGGTGCTTAGGGACATGGTGTAGTGGTGGTCTTGGTAGTGTTAGGTTTACGGTTGGACTCGATGATCTTAAAGGTCTTTTCCAACCTATATGATTCTGTGATTCTGTGATTCATAGTATGGTAGCCCTGGCCAGGAAATTTGGAGATAGGTGTTTGAGACTCCGTAGGTAGAGTCAGGTATTGATTGATATCTTGGGTGAGATATTTTCCATATCTTGGCTAAACATGCTAAACTAATCCATGCAAGTAAAGAAGTATCAGTGTCACATTCCATTTTCTTAGTGCATCTAGTCACAAAAAGTTCCTGACTTCTAATTCAGATCTTATGCATACATAAAGAGATGGACAGATGGTGACTAGTAATGCACTACAATGAAATATTAATACTGTTGAAAGACATACATTTTTCTTTTTTCCCCAAAAAAAATTCAAGAAAATTTGTGAGCTAAGAAATCCATCTCCCATTCAGGTTTACAACCAGCCCTTAAAAAGACTGTTAAAATCCTTGTCATCACTTTGAAATCTATCTTTATTGGGAGGAACCCAGATCCTTCTGAAATATTTTAATGAAAACTTCAGAGAGAAAATAGCTCTTGACAAAATAGCCCAAAACCTGCTGCTGATTGCATGTACTCCAGCACAGAGGAAAATTGGTAGAGATTCCACACCTAACACAAATCAAGCAGATTCAACCAAAGATCTCTTATACTGCAGTGGGTCACTTTACCTCAAGAAATGACTTGATCTTCTCTGCAGTGTGAGCAGGAATCAATCCCTCTTTGAGACTAAGAAATCTTTTCCCATTAAACTTTCATCGAACAAGACACTGTCAAAAAGTTTCACTTTTGACAGATCAGCTTTTACTGACCCTCTGACTTTCTCTATTAATAGCTCCCCCCCAAAAAAAACCCCAACCCAGCATATCTGCTCTGTTGACTGTAATTTCCAAGTAGCTTCACATGAACTCTTAGGGTAATGAACAGTAATTAACACATTCTCTTAACTCATCTTAGAATTTAATGTTGAACTCAAGCAAGCAGCAAGGACTATTAACTTTTATGAGTGTATAATGACAGAACAAAACCTCCAAATGTAAGTGACCTCCAAGATTTGTTTTGATTCCCAGACATTAAGAAATAAATAACTAGTTCATTATATCATGCGGGGAATTTATTTGGGCAAATAAATCAGGCTATATTAATTAAAAGTAACAACCCAACTTCTATAAAATTTGTCCTCAACTATGATCCAATTTGTTTACTATCAAACTGGTAACAAGCTTGTAAAATTCTGACTTCCCAACAGGAAAATAACTTATCTATACAGAAATCTCCCACTTCTGCTTCTCCCTTAACCTTCTGTTAGTTCTCTTGGACTAATACCTTCTAACTTTGAAATACACTAAGTGTGATTTAATTGTTCTAATGTTAAAAAGAAATAGGTTATCTTAGGATAGATAAACTATCCAAAATTTTGCCTTGTAACAATCAAGTCACCAGAAGACCCATTGTAAATTTTTGCTTAAGTCAAAATAGAGAGGGATCACTCCAAATGTTATCTCATCTTAAAACAGGGAGAAAATTATTTTTACTTTCTGTTGAGGATTAGTTTTGTGCTGTTGTAGCTCCCTGAATCACTGTGGCAGGTTGACCTTGCTGGATGCCAGGCGCCCACCAAGCCTCTCTATCACTCCCACTCCTCAACTGGACAAGGGGAAAGAAATACAATGAAAGGATCATGGGTCGAGATAAGGACAGGGAGATCATTCAGCAATTATCATCACGGGCAAAAACCAGGCTCGACTTGGGGATATTAATTTAATTTATTACCGGTCAAATCAGAGTAGGATAATGATAAATAAAACACAAATCTTAAAACACCTTTCCCCCACCCCTCCCTTCTTCCCGGCCTCAACTTCACTCCTGATTTCTCTATCTCCTCCCCCTGCGCCACGCAGGGAGACGGGGAATGGGGGTCGCGGTCAGTTCATCATGTGTTGTCTCTGACGCTCCTTCTTCCTTACACTCTTCCCCTGCTCCAGTGTGGGGTCCCTCTCATCGGAGACAGTCCTCCATAAACTTCTCCAATGTGGGTCCTTCTCATGGGCTGCAGTTCTTTATGAACTGCTCCAGTGTTGGTCCTTTCCACGTGTCCTTTCCGCAGAGTGCAGTCCTTCAGGAACAGACTGCTCCAGCGTGGGTCCCCCATGGGGTCACAAATCCTGCCAGCAAACCTGCTCCAGCGTGGGCTCTTCTCTCCATGTGTCCACAGGCCCTGCCAGAAGCCTGCTCCAGCGTGAGCTTTCCATGGCATCACATCCTCCTTTGGACATCCACTTGCTTTGGCATGGAGTCCTCCATGGGCTGCAGGGGGACAGCCTGCCTCACCATGGTCTTCACCACGGGCTGCAGGGGAATCTGCTCCAGTGCCTGGAGCACCTCCTCCCCCTCCTTCTTCACTGACCTTGGTGTCTGCAGAGTTGTTTCTCTCACATATTCTCATTCCTCTCTTCTGGCTGCTGTTGTGCAGCAGTTTTTTCCCCTTCTTAAATGCAGAGGTGCTACCACCATCACTGATTGGCTCAACTTTGGCCAGTGGCGGGTCCATCTTGGAGCCCGCTGGCATTGGCTCTATTGGACACAGGGGAAGCTTCTGGCATCTTCTCACAGTAGCCACCCCTGTAACACACTTCCCCCCAAAAAAAACCCCTTGCAATGCAAACCAAATACAATCAGCATATTACACTGTCAGACAAGTGCGAGAGACAGGAGAGAGGAGGCAGTGGAAATACAAGAGAGTTTACTGCAGAAGGGAAGCTCCTGCCTCTTTTTTTTCTGCCTTGCCCCACCATTTCAGAGCCTATCTCTGAAACAACAGCTGACTTGACTGAAATGTGTTTTGTGTACTGTTGATTTTTTAGTATAAACCCTTCACTTCTATGGATTCTTCCCACACAGCGATGCATCATATCTTTTGCCAGATAGGCTAAAAAATCTTCATCCAGCAATTGTTACTGGTTTTGCTTCAGTTCAGGTGAGACTTCTTGACATTAGTGGGAGATTTGCATGAGTAAGGACTGACTATAATTGAGCAAGAGCTTGAGATGTCCATCTTTCTTACTGAGACTGAAATAACTGTTCTTTAGCTTTTTCACTATCTTTATACAGCTCATAGTTTTTGTTTTACTTCTTCCCAGACATAACAATAATATTCTTATCTTACTGCTAGGTACTTGCCATAACCTATGGAGTTTCGAAGCAATCTCATACTAAATCCACATGAATCTTCTATCTTCCTTAATGTATTCCAGTCTAGTTCTGAGTAATCAAAATCTCCTACTCGTATTTACCAGGGCTTCTCCTATGTTTTATATTTTATTTGCTCACCCATTTCACAGTGTAGCTATTTTTTTCTTGGACAAATCTATGAATGTTAAAGTAATTAGTTTATTCCTTGTAACCTTTCCAAGTGCAGTCAGTAACAATCATGTAGTATCAGTTTCTCTAAAGTCCACTTTTTCTCTGACAAACCTTCTGCAAAGAACACATCTTCCATTGCCAGCCCACATGCAAATGTACTTGGCTGTAATTACTACAGCAATATAAAATGGCTAATAAAAAGAAATGACTGAATGAAGCATAATTATACTTAACAAACTAACTTGAAGATTTAGTTTGCTCATTAATGAATACATTGAAATTCACTTATACTACATATTCTTAGGGTTTTCTGGAAAATATCAAGTATCATCTTCTGAAATTATGTTGAGAAATGGTGTTTGTTTCCTACGCAGAACTGCAATTTGGTCCCCAAACCATTTCACAGTCTTTGACCTCAGATGACTGCCCTGAACGTGGATTTTTCCCATTAACTCTTTTACTGCAAATGGAAATATCATTCCCTTGCTGTCAGGCTGTTAGTGCCAAGGGCTGTATTCTGGCTAGGGCTGCATGCAGGCAGCTACTGGTAAGGCGAAATTTGCAAGTATAATTCTGTTTTGTCACCACTCAAACCACTGAAAACAATCCACCTAAACAAGTAGAAGAACTTTTGAGGAAAAGAAAAGAGGAGAAAAACATGTAATGTGTACACGCGTGAGCTGAACAACGTTCAAATCTAGGGTCTAAATTTAATGAATCGCATACGGCTTCTTTTTAGGTCACTTTTTGGCAGAAAATTAATTTAATACACAAACAAGAAAGAACTAAACTTGAGATGGTGTTGCAAAACTTCACTCTTCACGAGGTTTTGTCAATGGTATGATTTACAACACAATTGCACAGTACCAAGATCAATAGTGATAATCCTGTACTTTTGTATAGATTTTTGTTTGTTTATTTGGCACAGTTAAAAACAGTTTATAAAAGACCTGAAATGCACAGCCCCTCAGAGATCTTTAAGGAGCTGTCTTCTGTCTACTAGAACCATTATTGCCATTTTACATGATGAGTAAACAGTGATACTGGTCTACTGGGCAATACTCTTCCATCCCTCTATACAAGCTGAGAACAGAGCACATGCCTTGGAGCAGGGCTCTGCCTTGCTGCTGCCTTGGTCATATATTGGTGTTTAAGCCTTAGGGTCTCTGTAGGTGCAGGGATTCATTCACATAGTATGACTGGAGCTGTACCACTGTACAGGACATGTGTTTTGAGTTTCAGATTCCAGATCTCCAGAAGCAGATGGGTACTTGACAGTGGTTAATCATGGCAACGTGGCCTCAAAATCTTTCATAAATTCCTTCCTGGTAGGACCTGGGATGTTGGTGATTCCCTTGAGCCTTCCTGCTCTGCTGTGGCACCTTATAACTGTGTGTTCTGGACATTCAGTTTTTAGTTTCTTCCAAGGTGTTGAAAATGCTTTCTGCCTGGCAGTATGCAAGGACATGTAGATATTGATCCTGCTAGATTATTGTTTGCTTTCAGGGAATGCAAAGGACTGGACTTTGCAATCCAAGTGGCTGCTTCCTTTTGTCCATTCCTAAGGAGTATATAGAATAGGGAGGAGAGCTGAATGTGTAATTATGGATGTAAATTCTGAAATACGTGCAAATGACAGGTTTTTCTCTTTGATTTTGTACTTTCAAAACCCCCCTGTTTCATTTTTGTCAGCAAAATGGCTATAGAAAAACTGGGAAAAATCAAATCCTTGTAACTGCGTATTTTTTGTTCAAGAAAATAATATTTCACCTATTTACAGTGGTGTTGAAAGAATTCTCAAAGGAATTTGTGAGTGATCTAAGAATATTTTAGGATCTGACTCAATCCTAGGAGACAGGCTACATTTTGAAAAGTGAATAAGAATATACCTCAAACTGCCTTAGCCCAGATGTTGGTATTCACAATGTGGCAAAGACAGCTTCAGGGGTTGGGAAGAGGATGCATGGATCCCTTTCCCACATACCTCTGGCGGGTGGAATGGTGTCACCTCATCTGCTTGTACTTCTGTTCCTCTTTCCCTCATGGTCTGTCATCTCTGCAGATTGTACATTAATTCTACTTTAATTCACGTAGAGTCTTCCACACAGTGGAGCCCCAAATGCAGCTAATAATTTTACCTGTGGCTGTCATGCAAGTATTGGTTTTAAGGACAATCAGGTAGCAAAATTAACAAAAAGACCTTTTTTTAAATTAACAAAATTAACAAAAAGACAAAATTAACTCAAAGACATTTATTGCTTAAAAAAGAAAGAAAGATATATCTTTATGTAATCTTAGACTCTTGATTCTCTTTCTCCTCTCCAAAACCAAAATAATAATTTTCAGCAGTAGGCAGGAACTTTATAATAATTTAAGTTTGGTACTGAAAGAAGTGACATCATGAGTATCTGGTTGCAGGGATCACTACAAAGAATTGCCCCTTCTTTGTCATTATTACAGATCATTAGATGCCAATGTCTTAGCAGTAACAATGGTTCACAAGTAAGAGACTGAGGGTCTTGGAAATCCTAAAGGTGTCTATCATATTTTCAGCCATGACCCTGATACAGTAGTAAAATGTTAATAGTGTTAGGAATAATTGAATCCTTGCCTTATTACATATGGACTCATTTGAAAGCTCATTATTTATTTGGCAAGTACTTAGCATAACAAATTAATCTAAAGTGACACATGAGAATAAAGTAGGTAACTCAAAATGAAAGCCGAAATCAAGATTAAAGACGTAAGATCAAGCCTATTTATATCAAACACTAGTAAAATATTTTGATAAATGGAAGAGTTTCAAATGGCTATAGAAAACTAAAGAAAAGAGAGAAGACCACAGATAAAGGTGGAGTTAGTTGCAATTTGAGAGTTTATTCATGAGAGAAGGGTACAATGTCCAGGGAGTCTACAGAATACTTTTGCATATGGCTATTTGTTTAGAAAAGTTACCTGGGAACTTTTCTTTAACTGGACAGATGTTGTAATTAGAGTATTACAGTAACTTTTTCCTGTATTATGATTATCTTCGCTGAAGCACTGTAAAGGAGCCAGAACTTCATCTTTGATTCTTCACCATGTGTTCTCTCAAGAGTTTCATTGAAGAACGGGTGAAGTGAGCATGGATGTCTCAAGATAGATGGCTATGCAGAGTGAAAGATAGATATGCATTTCCTTGGGGAAGGGAAGAGAGACAAGAGGAAACAGACTTGAGTGCCTCAGTTTCACTATTAGCATGAGCCAATTTGAGTACCCTTGCAGCGTGTGGTGGTTGCAGCTGCATAGCTGGTGGATGGGGCAGCTTCTTGAAATAGGCTTCAGAGTATTTACTGGGTAAGTAAATTTTATTGCTTCTTTTTTTCATTGCTTGTTCACTTTATTTGGGTCACAATTCAACAAAGCGTTTAAGCATTTCAAACAGGTGAGTGCTTCTATTGAATTAAAAGTTAAGCACGTACTTAAGAACTTTGCTAGTTCAAGGCCTTAATCATAAAATGTCATAAATAAGGCACTGCAGCCATTTGTGTGAATCAGCAAGATTTACCTCTTTGAATCCCTTGAACATTGGGGCACAGTTTTCATACAAGGCCTTTGCCTTTATTATGAGATATAGTTCATTTCAGGGAAGTGCAAAACCATAACCTACTGCTCTGTAGGCCACATGGTATAGATCCATATGGAAATGAAGCAGATAAACTGGAACTGCTTCTAAAAGTGTAAGACTAAGTAGCTATATGAATGCATAGTAATTTAGGAGGATGATGAACCTTTTAATTACTGTTAGGATTTTTGGATATTAAAAAAATGTTCTAATTTTAGCTGAAGCATCAGAGTTTGAGAGAAAAAATAAGGAAACTGTTGCAATTTAAAGTAAATAAAATAGAATGTAAGACCATATAAACACAGAATAAAAACTTGAAGGAGCCATTTTAAAGACCTCAGCTCAGGCAATGATTTCTAATCAGTTCTAACTGTTTGTAGTAGACATGCAGCACTGCATTAATAAAGAAAATTAGCAAAAGGGCACAACTTTATATGATGACTCAGAACAAACCCTCTCAGCAGAACAGCTTTATAAAGCCAGTTTCCCGTTAAATGAAATTAATAATTTGCTACAGGTGCTTTATTTTTAAATAAAAATATTCAGCCACAAGTAATTTTGGAAGGAATATTTTCTTCTTTAGGAAGAAAGTAAGAAAAAACCCCACATAACACTCAGTTGCATAGCTTCAAATAATAGACTTTGTGTTCACAGTAGTTGAAATGTTACATTTGTGATGCTGGCATTCCAAAATGCAGAATTTCAGACTCATGTTTCAAAGTTTAAGCTGGCCACTGTCAGAATCAAGATGATGCATAAGAATTTCCTTATCCCTGCCAGAATGCAAAATGATGCAACTGCATAAGAGCACAGCATAGTGTAAGCAACAGATTTTCTGTTTTCCATCAGCGTAGTGTGTGGCATTCTGAAGTATTTCCAATATGTGTGGTATTAGGCAAATCTAACTTTTGTAAAGTAAAATTCATGCAAAATGTCAATTTTCCCAAATTTCCAGTGACTCAGCAGTTAAATAGGAAAAAACCCACAACATTGTGGGTCAGAGAAATGTGCATTACTTTAATGCCTTAAAATAAAACTCCAGTTGATATAAACCATGTTGTACTGAATCTTAGGTAAATGTGAACTAGTACGTTAGGCAATTTAATATTTGTCCACTTTTCATGTGCATCAAACAGATGAGTTTACCCATTCTTCTTTATTTGCCAGTATATGACTCAATCCATATGAGGAGTATCTTTGATGGAACATGGTTAATGTATCGGTTATTGGCCAGTGGGAAGCAGGAAGAAATGTAATGAACATCCTGACCATATCCCAGACTAATGTGGGGCTGGAGTAAATGCATATATTCTACTACAGGTTTTAAAATACTTTTTGTTTAGTCTGCGATTCCTTTTCTTTATGTCAGAGCCAGATAATAAACTGCCTCAGTTGGAGAGCTGTGAATCCAGTTTTCTGGCCTTGTTATTTTTCAAGACACCAACATCCATCACCAGTTCCAATTGTAAAAGGAAATGGACGTGCTCAGTGGCCAGCATGGTTTTCTGCTACTTGCTGTGGCTTACATTATGCAAGCTGAAAAGTTAATCATGCTTTCTGCTTGTTGCATACAATCGCTATATATCATACTACGGGGATATTTGAAGCTACTGGAGTTGGAAGAATCTCTGCTTCATCATATTTCTATGAGTACTGTTTTCATAAGTTATATGGCTGATGCTATACTTACTGGAGAAATTAAATGTTATAAAACTACTTTTAGTAGTACCTTGGGGTGACATTAGAGAAATAATTGTACTGGCCAGTTTTGAAAACCATAGCGATAATAATCTACACTTGTATTTTAATACTTGTAATATTTTAGGAATGTCAAATACAGAACCATTACAAAGTACATGTGTTCTGCATATTTAGTTAATCAGGCACAACTTAACTTAAACTTTCTTTTAACATGAAAAAACCATGAAAGGTATGGATAGAAAATCCTACAAAATGAAGCCATTACATCTTCTTTAGTATGCAGTCAGGTAAAGGAATAACCTGAATGGGAATTATCATGTCCTACAATGATAATGAGAGAATAGTGAAATTCCAGTAATGTCTCCATGTTAAATATGTAGATATTGATATTTTAATGAGATGAACCAATTGGGCTGAGAATTCAGGGAGTGAATGTCAATGGAAAAACAAAACAAAACAAAAAATGGAATTGGGAGGAGAAATTAATATGATGATAGGAGGAGATGCAACAAAGGAAGAATAAACAGGGCTTAAGAAAAGTCAATTTTCTATGTTAAGGTTGGCAATAAGGAAATACTGCATATCTCCCTTGATCTTTGTGCAATCCCTTTCCTGACATCTGTGAGGATTCTCTGTGGAAAGTATGTAATTTTAGTTTGTGTCATACTATGAGACTGCTGCCTGTGACTTGAAGAGTGACATTTTGGAGTTATTCTTCAGTTCTGGCTTTCTTATCTACACATCCTCATTGCTATAAAACTGATTTGGGTTCCAGTCAGAGCTGTGCCATCATTGTAACCCATTTGGATTCTTCTAGAGATGCCAGTCCTCTGAAATGTCTTGGCAGGCAGAGCTGGTTGGAATTTGGCTTGATTTAATTTCATTTTAATTTAAAGAAGATGAATGCTAGCCCTTTAAGCGATTCTAGGAAGTGTTTCCAGCAAACTGCAGTTACTTTTCAAGGCCAGGTTATAGAGGAAATCAGTACAGTACATCTTCTAAAAGATGCCACATTGGCTGAAATCCTCTCTGTCTCTGAGGAACAAGTCACGCAGCAATAAAAACATTTTTAAACTGCTTCAACAACATGCCTTTATTGTGAACTACTGGAAGAGACGGAAGCATCATAGCCAGTGGGTGGAAACAGTGCACTCCTAAGTCATGAGGGTAGAGGGTCCAAGTTCAGTTTGATCCAGCAGTGATTACTAATGCATCCAGACACTCTGCTATAATATGAGATTTCACATATTTTACCATTATATCCTGTCTCCTATAAAAAAAGCATGCAAGATGTCATTTATGCTGTATTTTTATAGCTTTTGGTGGCCTTTCCTGATACTTGGAAGCCTAGACTGTCAGGTGTCCATAAAAAGTCTAGTAATCACATGCAATAAATCATACATGGTGTTGGGATGCATCAGACATACTGCACAAAAAGACATACTTTTGCAAAATAACTCTGTTCATGCATAATTTCTCTTACTGGGACCACAGAGGCCCCAGTAAGCATATGATCTCCCAAATCCTTAGCTAATACAGAGTGGAAAGCTACTCCTTTCATCATTCCAAAACATTTTTTGTGCTGCTGTTTTGCAGCTGTTAAGAGTTGCTCAGTGGGCTGGGTAGACAGGCCATGGAACAATTCAGTTCAATTTTGAATTCAGCTCAGTTTTGAAATGTTTAATTTTAATGTCAAGAAGAAACTGCTGAAGTGAGTGTGGTCTGTTGACAGATGCTGTAGAGAAAATAGGAACCACTTACGTCAAGGTGTAATTCATAGCATTTAAACAAATTGACATGTTTTTAGGACTTTGCCATATGTTCCATGCATTCCAGAAAGGGTCCTGTCAGTCCCTCAGAGGTGTGACATACATAGTTTGGGATGATTCTGGCTATCTCTCCTGTCAAGGCCCAAACACTGGTTGTCATTGGAGATAGAAATACCTGAAAAATTAAACACACATACACTCTTTTCAAATCTGTGTTTAAAAATATGTGGCTTGCCCAACAGGTTTTTGAGAGGAAAGCAGAAAAGCATGCCATCCTTACCATCTCCTTGATTCTACCTTATGTGGAGAATTCCTTTCATTCAAGGCTGATAATGTGAAGTATAGACACCATTGATATAATAATATATGTGAGACCTCTCTATCAAGCTTTACTGCAACTATAATTTGTTCAACCTAAAATGTATTACTTAGCCAGGAGGGGTAATACTTAATAATTAGTAACAGTATTATCTGTTTTTCTTATAAATTCCCTTCCATGAAGATATAAGCTGATTTGGAACATAATGTTGTTCCTTCACATGTGGCATTTTCTTGCATGATCTAAAAATTCATTTTGGTTCTTTGCTTTAACACGCTTATTTCCCACTGAAAGCTGTAGAAACATTTTTATTTGTCTTTCTTGAGAATATTGGGGATTCTAAATTATATTTTGTTGTAATTGTCAGAACTGTGCATGAAATAAAATGCAATGTAGGATGCCTTACCAGTTACCATCCTTTATTTTGGTCACATACAAAAGTATTCTGCTATTACCAACCACTGCTGCCTCCCTGAACGTTGAACTTTTAAGAAAAACTTGGAGCAATAGTATCAAATGGGAAAAGTCTATACCTGTAAAAGTGCCAACCAGGCAGTGCTCTACTGCATGTTGAAGAGGATCCAGGGGCCAAGTGCCAGCTGTGCTGTTTCAGATGACAAATGCATTACTTGTGCTGGGCAGAGGTGCTTTGAGCTCTTGGCCTCAGGGTCATAGGTAAAGGGGAACGTCCATACAGATATACCTCTGTTTTCTAAGAAGTGTAGATGAAACTTCTCAGAGTGCTGTTTTTCTGTTTTGATTTGTTTGCATTTTTTTCTCTGTTATTGATTTCCCTCTCTCCATAGGAAAAGTAACCAAAGTAATAATCATTAGAAATAGAGAGGATAAATGCAGCAGAAAGCATAAATTAATTATGTAATCTAGAGAAAGTGAAATTCTACAAAATATGTCAAAAAGATGGTCTGTACAGCACACTCCCTGTTTTGGAGACATAAGCTATCTGCATGTACTGTTGACTTCAATAGTGGTAGAAGATACTCTTCAGGTTTGGTCCTAGGTATTAACACTAGGGAAGACGGAATAATTTCACAACATTCAGAGTAAATAGTGATGTTAGTTCACTTCCTGCTTACAGGACATTAATCACACTGATTTGGATTGCTCAGATATGTAATTGTACTGCTAAATCTGAGCAGTAGTAAGGCTAACTGTGCAGTGTGGCTTGGCAATACAGAATTGCCCTTTTGTTCATAATCATGTCCAATTTCCAGTATTTTTAAACTAGTTGTACATGTCAATCATTTCTCACAGACAATGGATTTTATCCTTTACTACTTTGAAGGGTTTGTATGAAACAAACCCCTTAAAATAGTGGAAGCAGAAAAAACTATTAGAAAAATGTTCGCATTTGAAAGGAGTCTTATCTTTTTTGTTTTGACAAATATTTTATTTTAAAATCTTAAAATTAAATTTAAAAACATTGTTTTTAAACCAAGAAAAAGAAACAACCTTCAGTAACCTTGTTCAATGAACTCTTAATTCTAAATGTTTTTGACATCTCTTCTAAATCAGAATTGCCTGGTAACAACAAAAATATGGATCAATTTAGTTTTTTATGTGTTAAAATGAAAAAAATTTGAAATTTATTAGATTCATCAAAAATTTATTGTATTCCTTTTCATTCCAAAATTAATAAATGCACATTTATACAAAATATATACTGCATATGTCAAAACACAACCATTACCGGATAAAATGAGCTCAAATTTAATTAACAGCATTTAATGAACAGCATTTAATTAACTACACAACCATCAATTGAATGCCATTTTCTAGTAGAAAATTCTCATGCCCCATCTGCTCATTATCTATTAGACTGCTGTCTTGTATGTCTGGCATTTGTAAAAATAATATCTACTTGGCCTCCTCCCCAGTGTATTTCATGCACTGATAAAAGCACAGGTAAGATTGTCTTGGTTTTACTTACCTTGGTAGTTACATTTCAAATTTGAGTCTTGATTTCTTGTCTCTTGCTTCTGTTTAAGACCACTTATTCCCATTTACAAAGATAATTTACTTTTTTCCTTCCCCCCCTTACCTAGAAACTCAAATGTATTTATATTATAGTGATACATGTATTTTCTTGTAATCATTACAGTATTTTAGCTAGATTTTGGGTAGTTGTTAACATATCCCAGAAATTACACTATTTGATATCAGATTAAGGTGACTCTGTATAACATTAAAATGGAAAATTTATTTAGAATGAAAGTGCTTTTCATTGTGCATTTGTTTAGCTGCATTATTCTCTTCATGTCCTGTCTATCCTTTCTATTTTTCCTGATGCTCCCTCTCCTGACTGTTTAGGTTTATTGTGATTTTTTTTGTGAAGGATAAAATAATGGCTGAGAAGCTATAATTAATACTTTGTCAGTCATTTACCCTAATGTCCACTCAGGAGAAGGAGGAATTTCTCAACTAATTGTTTAATAACTAAATCTGAGGTACATCTGTACTGCTAGTTTAGTACAGACTAGCATTAGTCCAGAGCTCTCTGAGAGCTAATTTATTAGTAAATTACTTCATTGACTCTCTTAATGTTTGAATGAACTCAAGCTCTGCACTTCCATAATGAATGAAGGCATGGTCTTTATCCCACGGAACATTTAACTTCTGGCTGATATTACAACTGAATATCAAAGCCAGAAAGGCTTATAAAGCATTTCTTTAGTAAAGTATGGGAATAAATAAATTTGTGTTGAGGATGTTCTTTTATTTCAAGCTGATTACCATTTTCCTCTTTACGTCCCTGTGACTTTGTGGTAGATGTGAGTCATCAGGAGGAGTAATGAAGGTGAAAGCTTGATTAGTACTTTTGCAAAGGTGGTACGTGACAGAAGGAGCTGTATCAAAGCTGACATCTAGGACTTGGGAAGGGCAGGTGTATGGGAAGTAAAACTAGTCAGACATATAGGTAAAGGCTTAATGATGTAGGATTAGATTGTCAGGAAAAAAATGTAGGCACTAATCTGAACAAATTAAATCTGTGCACCTGTATATTTGCAGTTTTTACCCACTGTGTTTAGATGGTATGCTTAAAGTATACAGCTTAGTGGATAGTTACAGTGCAGTGCTCTGTGATTCTGTGAGGAGATCAGGTGGCATGGCTAAAGCAACAGGTAAGAAGAATTATTATACATGTATTTTATAGTATTGACTAGAATAGTCAATAGTAATGTCTGTGAAAATTGTTTCCATACCAAGTCTTAGTAGTCAAGAACTTCTGATATCTAAATAGAATTGGCTTTTTCTTAGTGTCAGCTTGTGTTTAATTAGTGTGTGCAATTTGACCACTAATCTAATCAGTTTAGCATGATCAGCAACTTTATTCCTGGTGCAAGGATATACATCTGAGACAGAATTTTTCCTAGCAAATTTTTCACCAAATAACCTGAAGTTCCATAAAGGTTAACTGACTTCACAGGTGCCATACATCTGTGAATCTCAGCTGTCTTGGAAGCTGTCACTGACAGACAGTTTTCAATGAGATAAAGTCTTCAGAATTAGCAGCTGCAGGCAAGGTAAAAGAAAATGAAGGAATGAAGACTGCAAAGGTCCTTTAAAAATACATGTGTACTGTTTTTTTTTCAGATAGAACTTCCAGCTTTTTTCACAGATCAGTTCATCTGCCTAGAAGTAAGCAGCCCTATCATACAGAGCTGTGATGTCACCTGTTAGCCTTGTTTTTGTTATAGCTGTCTGTGGCAATAACCATTACAGTCAAGGTTATAAAACTTTCTGTTACATCTCCTCTCTTCCACATGTTTGTAACTTCCACTTTGAGCTGACATTTTCCACACCTGGGTTCTGTCCCTTTTAATGCACATTTTGAATACAGCGCTCATGGTAGTCACAGAGATGTGGATGATATATTTTTCCTTAAAGTAAAATAAAAGCATGACAGTAACTTAATCTTTGACATGATAAACTTTGTATGAAGATGAAGACTAATGGACAGGGGTCAACACTTTGGAGCATGAAGGATTTCTGTGTTTGGACTGTGACAACTTGGCAGAAGTCCATACAGGAGATGAGGAGCTGTCCCTTGTCATCTTTGTGAAATGTTCAGCTAAAATAAAGTCTTGCTTTTCTTTGTCCTACTTCTTTATAGTACACTGCCAAATGTGTGGAACACTCAGTTTCTCAAGCTCACAGCTTGAGTTTTGGTTTGCTTAATTAGAAAATCACTATTAATATAGTTGTGGTGGGAGACAATAATAATAAAATATTCAAGACATTAAATCTTGTAAGGCAAAATGATTTTGTTTCTCAATAGTACAGATGCAAAACTGTGGAGGTGTTTTACAAATACGTCATTCTACTTAAAACATGTAATTTGAAACACTAAATCAAGTTTGCTTTTCAGATGCTTGGCATGACTGCATACATTTAAAAAGGAAGAGACATCCACTCCTACAAAGTAAGGTTCTGTACTACAGTCAGTATGTCTGATATGATGGGCTAGTTCCTCTGGGGAATTGGAGGTTATAAGGTTTACCGTAGAAACTTCACCTGGGGAAGGTTACCAGGTTCTATCAATTTAACCTATATCCTTTCATGTGCATGTTCCTTTGTTAAAACAAGTTAGAGAGGGATTAAAGCATTAGGCAGCACTCCCCAGCACAAGGAAGAACATTCCTGTGGTCCCTCACCAACCCCAGGGACAACACACCAAGTTCCTCCTGACCTTGGAAGCAAGACAGACACAGTATAGCAGAAACAGCATGGTTTGTCCTGCTGTAAACTGTGGCAATCAAGCACAGGGCTGATCAGTAGGAACCCCTGAACATCCTTGATTACCTCATTTGCTTCACCTGATAAATATCCCCCCCCTGCCCCCACCTTGGTCCCCACTGGGCTCCAATTTGGGCCAGCCAAAGTGTATTTCACAGATATACAAGGTAGTTTTATCAGTCTCAGAGCTAAGTGCAATGAGATTTGTTTTTTTCATTCTTCCCGAGGCTTACTGAATGGTTAAAGTTAGTACCTAATCTCTAAGCCTTATTTATATACTGAAGTAGTTCCCTGATACTGCACCACAAACTGAAGGGGCCTGAGTCTATGTATTTGACTGCTGGTGTCTGCTTTTGAATTATTATTAAACAAACAAAAAAACAAACTAAAAAAAAAAAAAAAGGAACTAAAGTATTTTTGCCAGATTTCTTTTAAGAGAAGATTTAATCTGATATATGTTCCAGTTCATTGCTATTCAAGTATATGTGTCGTGCAGGACAACAATCCTGATTGTTCTATACGGTAAAAATATTACTTTATTGAAACCCTCCGGTTTTGTACTCTGCATTTGTGAGCTGCATGGACGGAATCTTTTACTGTTGTTGGATTATTTTTTTTTTTGAGGTATTTTTATTGTTATTAGGCCTTAGCTACAGTTGGGTTTGAGATTCTTATCAGTGATATTTTCCAATGTTACAATTTTCCTAAATATGCTGGAATGTTGTTTTAAGAAGTAACTAGATGTCTAGAAGAAAACAAGGATTAGAGTATTCATGCACCCAGACATGTACACAAAGATGGGTATGCGATTGTTGATGACTGCATACAGTTTTTCTATATAATTTCCTCTGGAGCTGAATACTTAGTCTTAATATTCCAGAGGCAAAGTTAGATAGCTTAAGCCAGTTTATTAATATAACTGTGAAAACAGAAAAGACTTCTGTGGTGAATGTTCATTTCTGTTATGTGCAGTTATTGACTGTGTTGGAAATGTACTTGTTGATGATTTCACAACACATTCCAATGCCATTACTGCTGCAAATTAATGTGTTATGTTTTTTAAACTTTAGTACTTGAATCATGCTTCCTTTATGTCTGAAGACATAACTACTGTTATGCCTGACTACCATTTTTAATAAATGGTTTTAATACAGTCTGACCTTTAATCTCAGTAGTTTTCCATGGAATTTTGATTTGGAGTAATTAAGTAGTAATTTCAAAGAAATGAAGTTGATTACTGTGTTATAGTTTTGCTTTATTTTTTAAGAAGCAAAATTGTGATGAATAAATACTTCTTTACTGCTTAAAACTTTTTCAATAAAAAAGAATGAGATTTACATCTTACATGTATTGTAACTGAAAGATCTTTGTAAAAGAGGCGTCATCCCTATTTTATAGCTGTGGAATCTTATAAGTCTTGATCAAGTAGCTTCCTCTAATCTCTAAATAAATTAGTGGCGTAGGGTTATATTTTGCGTTCTTGCCATATTTATTGTACATTACTCCAGGAATGAATTCCTGTAGAACATGTACTTGAGCTATTTAAATCAGATATTATTTCATTTGTAAGTTAATGTAGTAAGATTCCCAGGAACAGATAAAAATTTACATCATGAGAGGCTTGTTAAAATAATGAGGGGAAGTAGAAGCTGGGGAAATTGTGGATCGTAGTAGCAAAATAAATGTTTTAGAGACTGAAAGGCTAAAAGGTATAATTTAGGCCAAATAATTTCATCAGGTTATTTCTGTAATCAAAGTTTATATAAGCAAATAGCTTTACTGAGCTCATATAAATATGGATTGTGAGAATGAATGGATTGTTCTGGAGAGTGTGCATATTGAAATTATTTTGGTTTTATTCTCTCTGCTTTAAAACTTTACCTGGGCCAGATAAATTTGTATGGATGAAAGTTTTGCCAGAACCAGTAAATTCCTACAAGACTTGTTTCTGAACAAAAAGTGACCCTTTTCCCCACCAGAAAGCTAGAGTAAATACACCTTCTTTCTAGGTAAAGGAATGCTATTTTTCAATGACTCGGTGGTCATTTCCAGTACAAGAGCTGCACTTTTTCTCCTGTTTTCTAGAATTTGAAGTGGTATTACAGATATATGGTAACTTTCCAATAGAAGAGAAAGGGATGGATGAGAAACTGAATGTGTTTGCAGCTTTATTATTTTTTCCTATAAGTAGCCCTGATACCAATAATTATCCACCTTTTGAATTCCTTCTGATCTGTTTAAAAATACTTTTTGGTAACCTTTAAAAATGGGAAATGTTGCTTCAGTTTCTTTTTTGCAAGTTACTCTAATTTGAAGTCCCTGTCTGCTAGTTTTTGAAGAGATTTAGGATAATTTGGCTTGGAATTAGTTGAACATGCTGGACAAAAGTTAGGATACAATGCTAGTTGCATTCCTCTGGGTAAAATGATGGGAGCTGGCATACGCACGCAAAGTTATAGATAGGACAGAGGGAGGGAATAGCAGTTTTGGGATGGAATTAGTGAATTAATCTGGAATTATGACCTAGGATTGGTTCAGAATCTAGTTGCTGAACTTCAGCAGGAGGATTGTTGTGGATGTACTAACCATGATGCTGGAACTGTGTGAAGGATAAGACTACTTTCAAATGGTATAAATTTGTTTAAATTTTATGGCTTTTAACTGTGGACCATCAGGCTTTCCAAGTTGTAGTTGTGTTTAAGAAATACATAGAAGTAGCTTTTCACTGGTTTGACTTACCAAACCTGACTTTGTTCCCCAGTCAGTTCCCTATCTCATTTGCATTGGGTAAATTAGAGTCCTTTAAAAACTTTAGATAAGTGTTTTCTAAAAACAGCTCACTTGCAAAAGATTGCTTTCATAGGCTGTGCACCTGTTCAGGTATAGTGGTGCTGGAAGTGTTATAGAGCTCTTTAACAAAAAGTGGCCCTGTTCTCCACTGAACGAATGCATTTCCTTTCCAGGCTGTATTGGACTAGTCCTCTATCTCTAGCGTGCTGTGAATGAGCTGCAAACCAGCTACTGTTAATCAGACTTCCTAGCCTTTACAAGGCATAGCTGAAGGAAAGAGGAAAGGCAGCTTACTCCACACAGCTGCCAGCTTTATTAAAAGGGAAGTACTGTAACAATGCTTTGTTGATGACTGCTATGAATCTAATGTTCCCTTGTGTTTTCTTTCTGCTTTGTATTGGTTCTTCAGACAGCCAGACTCAACACTTCCGTAGATAAAAAATATTGTTCCATGCATGTATATTGTGAAAATGGGCTTTTGCATTGTAATTATACTTTAAAATGATGCTGTTTGCAGGTTGAATTTATATTCATTTTAAAGGTAAATCAAGAATCTGAAGAACCATCTGCTCACAAAAAGCAGCCAATGAAATTACAACAGTTCTCCTTTGTACTCCATCAATCAGCTATCCAAACATGCAAGTGGATAGAGGGAAAAATCTATTTTGAGCAGGTTTTCTATACTTATGTGAAAGAAGTGTTAATATCACATAAAAATCCATTGGGGACATAATCTGAGAGGTATTTGGTCTATATGGTATTTTAGTATGGTTTCCCCCAAAACTGGGTACAAATGAATTGGCCAAAAACCCCAAAACAAAACCAACCCTAATTTTGCCGTTCTGTATCTTAGAAGTGAAAAATATTTTTTTATTCTTATTCAAAGAAAAAATAATATTTTCAATAGATCCAAAACAGTTTTAGGGGAGTTGTTTCCGCCACCACACTGCAAAAGAAGTTTTTTAGTAATCTGCAAAAGCTAAACTTTCACTGTGCAGACATACCCCACTGCCCCAGCACCCCAACCAAACAGCTCATCTCATGCTGCTCATGTGTTCTGGGAAAAGACATTTCAGCTGGTTTCATTCTCTGGGTAGCAGCATGGATTCAGAACTGTAGATAAATATAGATAGGTAAAGATGACATATGTTCTGTAACTGATTTCTGGAGGTGATACTTTTGGAGAGGTACCAAGGGCTCTCAGCTATTTGTGACCCTCAGGTACTTGCAGGACTGGTTTAAGTAGAAAAGCAACGGTTCAAGGACATTACCTGTTGGAGCCTGTAGGTTTTGCAGTACAGGAGCAGTGCAAACAGGAATGTAGCAGGACCTGTGGAAGTTTGTTCTCAGCACACAGAAAGTCTATAGTCAAGCTGACTCTTAATTTAGGATCTTAAAGGTATGCTCAAGCTTCTAATGTGCAAGGCATACTTCATGGTAGTTGTAATTTTTTTTTTCTCAATGTAGCTTTTCCTAAATCTTATTTAATGCACCTTTCTGTTTTCAGCAGATCATAGCTTTATCTTATTGGGAGCTTTTGTATGCTTGCAAAAAAACAAGTATAAATTAGGCTCTTCTCCCCCACCCCCAGTCCTCATTCGGATAGTTACAGGTTTTGTGGAAGCTTCACTCTGAACTTGTTGCATTGATGTCTTTTGGAATGCAGAATACTGGCAACGAGTGATAAAGATTATGTAATGCCTAAGCATTTAAAGTTTATTGCATAAACAGGTATTCAGTATTCCAGGTTGGTTCCATATTCATGTTCCCACTAAATGCTTCCTTGAAAGGGAAGTGAGAAATTAAAGCATGTGTACATGGCAGGTTTCCTGTCTCTTTCAATAGCAGCTTAAATGATTGCTGCTGGAAGATTTCACAAGATGCTTTTTCACTATTTACACTATTCTTCCCTTTTTTCTCTCTCTTCCCCCACCGAGTGTAGAAGACTGAAATAATTGAAATAGGTTTTTTTTCTTTTTTTTCCCCTATTTATTGTTAGTCTCACCTTCAGGGTATCTGGACTTGGGTGGAAAACTTTGTATAGGAACATGCTGGGTGTTTGTTTTTAAAGCAATCATTTCCATTATTTGTTATTTTAATGTGAAATTTCTGCTAGCTCTTGCTACATCATCCTGTTAGATTCTGCTCCAAGCAGTTTGGATTTAAACCATACTGTAAATCTAAGTTGCTGTTGTACTATTATATTGTTGATGGCTGGATAATGGGTATAATGGATTATTCATTGTGTGTGTGTGTGTGTACCAAAAAAAGAGTGGAAATGAGATAAGGGAATAGGTTGCTTGTAACTGTTTTTTTTCCCCTTTATGCTGATGTGCCAAAATGATAGAGTGCAAGCTGTGCACAGGTTAATGTTTCACTAGCTGAGTTGATCTTTATTAGAAATATGTTATGATCCTTCCTGGGTGTCTTATCAGAAAGGATTTGCCTTAAAACCTAAAATCAAGAAATGAAACTCAAGGGAACTGACGTTCACTTGTTGAAGTGTCTAATGCAATTCTCAGATGGCACAGGGTAACAGATGTGGCTGGTGGGATAGCTGAGCCACCAATATAGTGCAATGGTGGAAAGGTTAGCATGAGTTTGGGTTATGCAAGCAAAATACTTTAAAGGAAACAGAAGTATTGGTAACCACCCATGAATATTGGGCCGGGGGGAAGGGGACATAAACCTTAATGACAAGAAAAACTACTTAACTTGAACGATGATTTGAGAGCAAGTTCAGATGGATGTTCACAACTACTTTTTCTAGGAAGACTAGGAATTAGGAGGCTTCTTTTAACATTTCTACAAATTCTACTATTAAAAAAAGTGACTATTCATTTCTAATGATGGAGTTTGATAAAGCTTTTTGAAGGGACTAACTGACAGAATAGAAAATTACTGAAGAAAGGAAATTACGTTTGTGATATGAACCTTTGGGTGCTGGATGTATTGGTAAAACAGGGTGGCAGGTGGAGGGTGTGAAGAGTGATTAGGTTGTTGTTTGTACTGTATTTGTATTCTATTAACTCACACTTAAGGGTATCTGCTGGCAACCAGAAAAGACTCTTCTCTCTCCTTTTGATACATAACTTGGCTCCTAGAGTTTATATTAGAACTATCATTTATTTGCTTGCTTTTTTCTTTTCTTTTTTTTTTTTTCCCCTTTCTGATGTGTTAGAACTTAAGCACAAATAGAAACTGAAAGTGGGATGCATCAGTGCATCCTGAGGCTGATTTCTGGCTTTGTTTGGTCTCCCTCTCATCAAGGAAAGACATGATGTCTTTCCTAGCACTTTTCAGGAGTTTTAGCAAGCAAATTCTTGAGGACTGAAGAAAAAATCTAATACTCCCACCTTGTATAATGAAGTGCTTTGTAATGGCTAGTACAAGGGGCTAGCAACTAGTCCCTAATGGTCTGCTGTATTACACTATGAGCTCTGTAGTCATCAACTCTTTGCTTTTCAGCTCACGGATCTACCCATAATACCCTTCCAAGCCACACATCCATATTTTCATTCCAGGCCACTGAAGGAAAAAGGCTTGTTGTATTATTACTGGGGCAGGGGTGTAACCAGCCCTGCCCCGCCCCCCCAAAAAAAAAAACACAAAAAACAAACCAACCAACAAGTAGAAAAGTACCAGCATTTAGACATTAGCAAAAGGGGTTGTCTGAACTAGACCAACAAGATTTTTCTGTTTGCTCAGCCTTGTATTTTAAAATTCTTCATTCATGTGGATGACTTCTGTAGCTGTCAGCAGGCTAACTCCCTGCACAAGTAGAAGGCTGACAATTAGGCTTGACAATTGTGTCAAGGTGTAAAATGTATTTTTATCACAGATTCTTTCCTTGTTCTACAAAATATCCTATAGTCCCTTTGTAGCACAAATATGATATATATTCCGAATGGCTGTGATAATTAGGCAGGAAGGATATTTCTTAGGGGTATCCTTCCTGAATAATGGTGGCTTTTCTTGTTGCACATTAGGGTTCATGAGGAGGTGCTATTTGAGTGATATGGTTCAAGCATTACTGTGAATGCTGAATCCAATCCCCCCGGGCAGTCTTGTTATCTCATACTTCCTTAATCCCCATATATCCACCTTTTTGTGCTTGTTGAGTGTGGGGATTCTTAATTCAGTATAACCTCGTAGACACTGTTCAGGTGTCAGTATAAGCATAGGATATCTCAATCTAGAAGAATTGCCTCAATCACAGAATTTTTCTTGCTAATGGTGAAGTAGTATAAATTGCAAAAGCAGTTAAAAAGCTGATGATCCTAGAGGCAGTTAGCTGAAAAAGCCAGAGAAAGAGACAAGATAGAGTATATTTCTCAGTCACTGTGATTTTGCCACACTGGAGTTCAGAAAAGCAAATATTCTCCTAGCAGATGTATCTACTTTGTATATGTAAATTATGTATGTATATAATGTATCAAACAAGCCATTTACAATGGAATAGTGATGCTGAATTTTGTTTTCCACTGTAGTTTTACTTAGTATATATGGTCTATGTGCAGGGGAACAAGTATTTTAAAGGAAGAACAAGATTTACCCAGTCTCATGGGCTGACCTTAAGTCTCACTAACTTGAAGCCTGTCTCTCATGTTCAACAGATGCTGTGCCTGCATTGAATGTACATAAAGTGTATGATCATCTTGCCTGCTTCGTGGCTTCATGTGCCAGATATATTTGAAAAATTCCATGGTTAGTTACATCTAGCAAATGAAAATGGAAAAGACTATAGTGAAGATACAGATTGTTCTGTTAATGGGACTCCATGCTTATTCTGCTATTAGAATGTATTCTCCAGGATCAGCAGTCTACTTCCACGCTGCCCCCACCCCTCTCAAAATTACTTGATTTGCTTAAGTTTGTGCTATTAAATATCTCCATCAGCTATCAAAATTCACTCAATATTTATCCCATCACATATCAAGTTTCAGCAAAGCTGAGCAGTTCACCAATAACTCTTCTGAGGTGGTGTTAATTTTCTTCAGAAAAGGTTGGCAATAAAGGGAAATGTCTTCATTCTAGACTCCTTATTTAAATAAGGGTATGCTAGCTCCAATGACATGTCTGTGAGGTTACATCTCATCAAACAGAGTAAAAGATGGAAATTACAGGCCCTATGATGTACATCCAAGGATAATTTAGGGCCCATCAGCAAGCCCATTGAAGCTGATGAATATTTGCTGTTGACTTCAGTGGGAGTAAGATAAGGGGACCTGTGTAATTTATAGTGGGATTCATAATGCATGCAGTTTCCTTTCATCTCTCTCAGTGCAATTACATTGATTCAGACATTATATTGTGGCATACTCTCCTTTATTAATGAGGAGCTGACCTCAGCAAAGATTTTTAGCCCACTTTGACTTAAAATGCCATTTTATACAGCCTATAATGTGTTTGCACTATCTTGTTCTCCTGTGAATGCCCTGGAGTCTTAGAGAAATCTGTAATAGTGACCTTTGCCCTGTGGTTCTCATCTGCTTAATACTAATGAATATGAAAGGACACAAGACTGTTATAAATTTAGAATTTGAAGCAGTACTGTGTGTCTTTTTTTTTTTTCATAAGATGGACTCTCATTCATTATTACTCAGTCTCTGACATAATTAATAGTTACGATACTCTTAATTTATTTAGATATATCTATAGATCCATAATAATAATAATGCCCCAAACACACCTTTCTGTTTTGACTTGCTAATTGTTAGTATTGTGCTATTACTCTTACGGGTTTTATAAACTGACACTGTAATAACACAGGGATAGCTAGCATATAGTAGCTAGCTAATACGTAATTTTCTTCAAGCACCCATGTATTTTAAAGCAGACTTTGTTTAAGGGAGTAACTTCAAACTGTTCTTCAGATTTAAGTACTGTGTGGAAAGGTTTGCTTTGGATTATTGTTCCATTTTTCAGGATATTGATTTAAAGGTTTTATTAGGTTGACTAATGACATATCACTAGTATCTCCATGAAACTTGTGCCCTGGTCTTGATAACAGAATTTGTTTAATTTCTGAAGCTTCAATTTAAAGCATTAAATAACATATTTAATTCATTCATTTAATTAATTCCACTGAATGAAGCCTGTGCATAAGAATGTCTGCATAAGGTCCAACACCTTTAAAGACAGAGGAGCTAGGACACAAGCAAATGCTGCAGTATTCATGTCCCTCTTTAAAACAAAGGTCTGGGCAGCCTCATCAAACACCTTAATAGCAGCACTTTGATAAAATGTTCCCATTAAATCCCTATGGCCTAGAATCTTGTATTCTATATTGAATTATTGAATTCTATATTCATGTTCTAGTGGAACAGATTAAAATTATCTTCCTTAAAGTATTATTTTTAAGTAGTAGTTACTAAACACTTTTGTGTTCATGTTGTACAAAGATACAGGAATTATAATGCATATAATCAAACGGTTTAGTGCATACCTCTTCAAACTGATCATAGTAGAGCATTTGCAGTTTTGACTAGAAAAATAATGGATTCAGAAATTAAGTTTACAAACATGTGTGACATGATGCTCTTGGGCAGAAACAAATCAATCTACTTGTTGCAATTTATTCACCAAATGATAATGTAAATTTTTTTTCCTCTACTTATTCACCTTTAATTTATACATAGTAGTTGAAAAGATGAGATAATGTTATAATTTTAACATTCTGCCTGACTTTCCACACCTATTAAGATAGGACAACCATTAATTTTTTAATGAGCACTTTGCAGAAACGATACCTTTGGGATTAACGACTTGGAGGACATGAAAAGAATATTGCAGGATAGACAGGACTGTGTTTGTGTCTGAATTAATGTTAAATTATACAAGCAGAAATCAAATTCAAATTGCAGTTAAATGGAATTAATTCAAATTGGTTATTTGTGTGCCAGATGTCACACTGAACATTTGGAAGCTGTGGTAGATATGACCCATTAAGAGCCATGTAGTAAATATGGTTAAAAAAAGTAGGATGCATGTCTGCCAGCTGACATTTCTTTTTTTGGGGGGGGGCTCTGTATTGTGGAATTTCTTTTTGGGATCTCATTCTGTTAACTTGGGAAAAGCTGGGTTTGAGGGATGCATTTGGAAGATGCTCTCAATTTGAAGGTGTCAGCTTGAGTTACATGGCTTTTGTAAATTTTCAGTTTCACCTGTGATAGGTAGGAAGATAGTACAAGGCCAGGATCATCAGCATCTGGCACAGATGTCAAAAATAGATGGATTTGTATTTTAAGAGGAATATAGCTCACCCGACACATTTCTGCCTTATCTGTACTATGAATGCAAATTGTGTCATGCCTCTCTGAACTCTCATTCTGTGAGCTGTGAGAAACAGCAGCAACCATGTGCTGGTTCCTGCCATGCTCTAGACTTGGTGGAGGGGTCAGGAGCCCCTGTCTGTCACAGAGGCACAACAATGATAACTGACAGTATCTTGCTTCTCCCAAGCCTTGCTGAGTTTCTACTGATGTAATAATCTCTAAACTGAAAAAAAGAATATGATCTGGCACAGCACCCTGATTTGCTGCTGATCCCTGTTTCGGGAGGGTGAATTGTTTCCTGAGTTAATGATATTTTTCTCTCCATTGGGTCCCCACTTTAAGCACTTTTATGACAACCCTGCTATGATTTAACTCTACCTTCTATACTGTCGTAGTGGTTTTCATTAATAAGGGTAAGGCCTTGGATCTACTGTATACTGTCTAAAATATCTCCTGGAGATGAGTTTAATTATATTCATATAAAATGTAGTTAAACAGCTGTGGTGAAGCTTGTTATTACTGCCACATATTAGTGTTTCCAGGCCTCCCTCCTCATGTGGAAAAGTAGCCAACTTTTGGTTGGAGTTTTTACTTTCCAAATGTTTACTTAGCATAAAATTAACTCATGTGAAGGATTTCTTGGGTGTGACAGATGGCATATTCTGCATGATGTAAAAGCAGTTTGGGGGCAGAATTAATTTTTTTTTAAAAAAACACTCTTTTTTTCTATTAAGTGATTGGCAGATTATATCTGTCTGCCTTTTTTTTTTCTTCAGAATTTTTATGGTTTTAACATTGTTCTTTGTATTTATTTTCATTCTTCTCTGAAAATAGCAATGCTTGCCGTCTTGTGGGTTTTTTCCCCATTGAGGGCAGTTCTGTTTGGATTTTTTTAATTTAGTTTATGGACAGTCTGAATAATTTTTCAGGCTGTATCTAGCTTCTGCCCCAAATTAAACACACCAGGCCAGAGAGAGTCAGAGCAAGTAGATCTGAAGTTGTAATAAGTCCTATTATAGAAACAAACAGCAATTCTGAGGGATCTGACAAGGTTAATTAATCCACTCACCTGTGTAATACAGGACAAGCTATGCCTGTTCCTGTCAAATGATTGCCTAACTTGTTCCTAAATATGCTAGCTATGGAGATTCCACACTGCTTGAAGGAAATATCTTCCATCGCTTTGCTATTTTTACCATTAGAAAGTTTTTCCTACTTACAAACATAAATATTTCTTGCTGAAACCTAAAGTCTGTTGCTTCTCCTCTGTTCTATAATGGGTAAGAAATAAAGATTATTTCTTATTTTCTCTAAAGCCATCTTGTATGTACTCAATGTACATTATTTACAGATTGCAATAGCAAAAGACTTGATGGTTAGGGAGACTTGGTCTGAATTCTTCAGAGCCACTCCATGCTAACTGGATTCATGCAGCATTCAGATACAATGTTATAGTAATAGCATGTGAAAATTGATCAATTCAGACTTATAGCCAGTTATAGTTTTTGTTTTAGGCCTTCACAGTGTCAATACTATTTATTAAGCATGTATATGTACAGTAGCAGTAATACCATTTGTTAGACCAACCAAAGTGGTTGACAGGAAATAGTTGAGTATTGTGGTTCTACAGGCTCTCTTCAGGTTTGAAATAAAAGCTGCAAACTTCAAAGCTAAATGGAAAAATGAGAAAACTGGTTTTGGTCTGACTGGTTAGTATATCTAGTTAAACCACCTGAGAGAAGAAGCTACCGCTACCCATGGAGCAGAATGACCACCTTGGTGAAGAAAGGTATTTCAAGGTGGTTTCCTCCTTTAATGGGAAATAGAAGGAAATATAATTTATTGCTTGTGGAACATGAAAAAGTAACTGTGAAAAAGAGATGGTTTAATGGATTAAAATGTGATTAAAGTCAGCACACACATTCTGAGCTTCTATTTAACTTTCAAGTTTATGTTTTTATATTATATCTGAAGGAGGAGCCAGGTGAGACTCAGTTATATTTTTCCAAATAAACCAGTTAATCTAATAAAATATTACTTCTAATCTCTAATCTTGTCTGTTTTACCTGCTATCACAGCTATAGTAGCACTGCCCTTGGAAGTATTCACTTTTGTGTATTTGAAGATGTCTTTGATTCATTTGCTAAATTAGCACTCATTTTGAAGAAAGTAAGCACTTATCAAATGTGGTTTTATTGCTAGTACATAATCCTGGACAATGTCACCTAATCCTAGCTCAGTTGTCTATTTTTGACATTTATGCCCTCCTGCAAAACTTTGTATGCCATAGTGTAGGCTCTTATCTCAAACCAGCTGATGGTATGTCCACTATATACTGCTATGAAGTGCAAGCCTGTTTGAAGGTATTGATTTGTCCTATTACTTCATGGCAGGTGGCTGCACACACATGATCATGTGAAGCACTAAGTATATTTCAGTGTATTGTTTATAGCCGCTCTGTTGTTAAACTGTAGGTTGACAAATCTCAATAAATAATCATGAGTGTTCAATGGTATTACAGCTCCACCATTAAATGCTTAAACAGACATATATATCTGTCATACTTTATAATAAGGTGCTATTTTAAGTGGTTAATGTGTGATTAGGAGATATTACTAATAAATAATATTTCCCAATATGGTGCACAGGTCATTAATTACATAAGTCATGCCTATAGCTTATTCTCTTAAATTACGAAGTCCTACAGTCGTTCTTTTAAATAAATATGCAGCATACTATTTATGATAACAAGAAGATTTTAAAAATCTGTTAATCATCTAATAACCATTTATAAATGACCCCTTAATCCAAAGGAGGCCTGATAAATCATTCTTCAATAGTTTGCTCTTTATACCATTACCATTTCTTATGTTCTGTAACATACATTTTGCTGAATGGTTGTAGAGAAGTGTTGAATGATTTGACTCAGCCTTGTGGGCCTATTGCAGACTTAGGAACATAATGACTTGGATCACTCTGACGAGCATTTTGCTGTTGCTTTCATTGTTCTTTTTGCAACTCAACTAGTTTTTATTGACTGTGGAATACATTTCTAGAATTGAAATGCCGTTAAGGAAGATTTTTTTTTTACTCAGCAAAAATATTTTGATTTAAAATAGAGATAAAATACAGGCTTTTATTGTTAATATTCAAATCAGACTGCATGCATGTTTTTATAACTAAAAAAATAAAAAGTAAAAACAATAATAAATCCTACCTATCTTAACTAGTTACACTAAGGTTACAAAAGTAAATACTACTGTATTACAAGTTATCCTGTCCTGTACTTAAATCTGTCTTTGGCAGCTGAGATGAATTTGTGAGGGTATCGTATTTTGCTGAATGTCATGCTTTGTACCAGTTAGTTCACTAAAAAAAGTCATGATACAGCCATCTAAACAATTTGATCTTGTCTTGCTTAGCTTTGGCTCTAGACTAAGACCAGATACACTGCAAACACTCCATTTGGAGCAAAGGTCAGCTACTTCAACTTAGCTAAAATATAACGGCTGGTTTTCCTGAATAAGTTATCACTGTAAAAATAAAAGCATTACTGCTTTGAATATTGCTCCAAATGTTCTTAGTAGATACACCAGTGACAAAGGCCCATTCCAAAGAAAACTTACAAGATGTAGTTTTATCACTTGTTTGGAGGACTGTTGATATGCATAGTTTTCTTTCTATAGCTGACAACCTCTTTTTGAATCTTATCCATCCACTTGTTAAAATGCTTTCCATTTCCCTTACCAGAAGTACATTTCCTCAGCTAAGGTTGTTTCCCTTGCCGTCATCAGATAACCTGGTTCTGCTCTGTTCTTCTTCACCAAATTGCTGTCTATAGACTTTTTTTAATCTACCTGCCAAAGACATCTTTCTTCTTTTATTGATATGGAGGCACTAGGTCAGCCTTCAAGAAATAAAGGAAAAAAGAAAAAGCTACTGTTGTAAATTGAGAAGAAAAAAAAAATCCAAAACATTAGCTAGCTTACAGTAAGAGTAAGATTTGATGTGGTATATATCAATTATCTAAATGTGATGATTCCCTGGAATTATACAGTTATTTTCTCCTCTGTGATATTGTAAGATTGTGCAGACTAGCCTAGCAATGTATTTTGGGATCCTATTTGTGGTGAAAGTCCAGTGACTTCTACACAATTAAAGGGGAAATAATTTTGTTGGTTTTTTTTTTCAAAAGAATGTTGCATTTTGAGATTGTTGAAAGTCATTCATAGTGGATATTAGTGTGAAAGGGGAGGCTTACAGCTAGAGAGAATGGAAAAGGAGAAGCAGAAAGTTAGATTCAGCATGGAAATTGCTGGGATGCTGCCTTTCAGGGAAATACTTGTGCTTCTAGGAAAAGACAGACAAATGTGTGCATTCTATCTCTTCAAGCTAAGCTCTTGGGAATAAGTATCACTGTAAAGCCAAGGAGTTATGGCAGAGATAATAAACAGATGCTGACCACATCTGACTTCCGTACTGCATAGCAATGCTGTTGTTTTTTAAGGTGGGAAAGACCATTATCTGGTGACAGAACTCAGGGGTGGGGGGTGTGTGTGAAGTGTGATTGTGTGGGGATGTCTTAGTGTTACGTGGGCTCTCGTAACATGGTAAGATTTGGCAGAGACTGGGAAGCAATGGTGTTGAAGTACACCTGTGTTTCTGATAGTGATACCGCTGGGCTGACTGTCAGTTGCATTGATTTTGGGGAGACTTAAAATCAGAATTTGGTGAAGACATACTGGTATGGGCCTAAAAGGTGAGGGATCTTTAGACTTAGCTTAAGCTATCTGAGTTATCCTTGAGGCAACCTTAAATTTAGTTGGAATTTGGGATGTTGCCAATTCCATCTGTACTTGAGGATGGGACCCCTTGTAGAAAGGATCTCAGGATGATTTGGCTAACTATCATTAGTTGTGTGGCAGTGCTGTGAGGACAGATGGCATATATGGAAGATGAGAGTGCACTTACCAGGAAGGAGGTGCTGTGCTATCATGACAGTGGTCTCAAAGCTTGCCTAGCAGGAAAGTAACATGCAAAATTGACTAGATTATTCTTAAACACAGCCTTGAACTTGTTTCTACAAGGGAGTCCAGACACTCTACTGCATCCTGGTACTGGCTGCCAAATCCTTAGGACTGCTCAGTCACAAGGCTTCTCCAAACTAAACTGTGAACTGGGACTGCGGATGTGACTGGCCTTAGGACTGTGCTAAAGCGAGAAGCTACCTTTGTACATGGTAAGACCTGACATGAAAATTCTGTGTGGAAAAATGGCCTGCCATGTTGTAGGTGAAGTATAGTAATCAGGTAAATAAACTAGTACTAGTAATGAACTAAAATGTGAAGAGACTGTTCTAATCTTTCTCCTTTCCTGAAACTGAAGGCATAACATAAGGCACTGGGTAATGCAAAACAACAGTCACAGTTCTTCAAGGAAGTTTGGTGTTAATTTTGTTCCTTTAAGTCTCTGAAGTTACATTGTTGTTACTAATATTTTAGGTGATAAAATATTAAATCTTAGTAATCATAAAACAAAATATGCACACAAAAAAGAAACCATTTTGTTGTTATGTGTAAAACTGCCTTACACCGTTCTGGGACTGGTTTTCACCCAAATAGCCAAAAAATTCCATATCTTTATTGTTGCTGAGCACTGTTCTACATTTAGATCCTAATCCCAAAATCTGCTAATGTCCGTAAATTCATGTGAACCAGGACACTGTATTTTTGAGAGATAGTACAATACTTTTAGCCGTGTTCGAGACGATGCAGAGTTGTACTCAGCACAGTGCAGAACAGAGCTAATGAAGCAAATACTGTTTCTGCCCTGGAGTCCACTTCTCTAGTGTTAGTTCAGAGATCGCTGTGTGGCATGCTATAGAGATGCTTCCGATTCAGCAAGCTGAAGTCCCACTTACTTTTAGCACTTGAGATTAGAGCACTTGTTTCAGTGTTCAATTATTTCTAGACTGAATTGAAGAAAGGAGCTTTCTGCTTAAGGACTCTGAGCTGAGGCCCTACTCTGGTTTTGAAGGTACTGCTTATAGCTTACTTTGTGTAATGTATTAAGTGTAGGAGTACTGTTCTGAACATTTGGGAAATTCCTCTGCTGGTATATTGCTATAGTTTGCATCACCAAATAATCTCATTATTATATAATGTACCATGGGCATGATGTATACTTCAATATCCTGTATTTTTTAGACCATAATGTATGCGCGTCACTGGATTTGTGTATACTCTACTATGATATATTCATTTCTGAACAGCAGCATTTGAAGTATGTTCCCAGCAGACCCTGCATAAACAGTGAGCTGAAGAGTGGCCCTAGGGCAAGGAGCTGAGATATGATATCAATGTGCTTGTGTTCAGACATTTAGCCAATGAATGATGAGGGATTTAAAGGCTTTTTGTATTTCTCTGCTGAAAGATTGGGGGTAGGGGGAAGAGGGAGGAAATACAGGCAATCCAAATGTATGTTGCCCTAATCTCTGGAGAGCAGGACAACCTACTATTAGTGAAGCTCAACTAGGAAAGATTCAGGTTCATTTGCTAGACTGGCTGTTTTCTTGAGGTGTTCATTAAAAAGTCATTCTGCGGTTTTGTGCTCATATCTGTCTCTGGAAAGTAAGGATGCTGCTAGCCCTGTGCCTTTGAAGACTGTTGAATGAACAGGTGACACACTGATGAGTCAGTCCCTAAAGCAGAGAGAACAGACCTGATCATGCAGTTTGGTGTTGCCAAACCTATCTTCTCAAAGATCCCCTTCCCAGAAAACACATCTACCAATGCTGAACTGCCTTTTTCACACCTGTTAAATATTAACAGACTGATTTATCCTAGGTTGGCTCACTGCTGTTTATGCAGACATGTAGGTAATGGTTCTTTGGAATAGAAAGCTACGTAGTCTTCTGTCAGCCTTTCGGTAACAGTGCTGCAGTAAAATGAATGACTTCAGCTCCCTGTTCCAGAAAGGTCATGCTAACTAACAGTTGTTCTTTACTGAGCTGATTTGATCTGCATTGTATGCACTCTTTTGAGGAAGTTTGGTCAGTATGACAGGGTAGCAAGTGCTTTTACGTTAAAATCGCCATCTCTCTGTTGTAATAAAGAAAACCACTTTGTTATGATGACAATGACCAGCAGCTCTGCTGGTTTTCACTGTCATTTCCAGCCTTCATTCTCTTTGTAACTCTTGACTATAAATCATCTTCAATGCTCACTATACACAGCACACGTCAGGACATATAAACTGCTGATTATTAAACTGTTTTCCCCAGTCCCATTCTGCATGAAAGGCCACTGCCTGCTGCCTCCGGTTTAGTAAAATATTTTCCTGTCAACAGGAAATTATTCCTTCTTTTGTATAGAGAGAAGATGAGATTACTTTGTCTTATTCATGTAATATTGTGTTCATCTGGGACATTCTATAGCTCATTGAACTTTGTGTAGCACAATGATATTTGATGCAAAGAAAATAAATCAGCTTCAAACTATTAGTCTAAGAAAGTGATAAGATCGGAGAGGGCAATTTCCTGCATCATATAAGGTATTGCTGTGTGAATTTTTTGTTTGCTTTTTTTGTTTGTTTGTTTCAGGTCCTCATTACAAGTTCTGCAGCAGTAGTCCTAGATTCCTCCTATTCCATATCCTTCCAGTAACAGCTTTTCAACTATGGGGTGATGAAATGTAGACACTGGACAGAAACTGGGTTGTAAACCATAGAAACTATTCTGTTTTTCCACACTGTTATTTGTATTCTTGTACTGCTTCCCTTTTTTGGTCTTCCCTACCCTTCTCCTCATTACAAACTTCTCTTCCTCTTTCTTTGCTCCATCAGGAGTCTTCACCTGCATAAAATCACTGCCTCATACATCCTGTCCATACAGAATCTTGCTTGTATTTACAAGAAAATTGGCAGAATTCAGTATGACTCACTGCTTGCAATAGCTTCTACAGTTTTCTCCTTTTTCCTCTATTTGCCCTTTTTTCCTCTTTGATCTCTTCCTTTACCTTTCCCTCAACCTTCTTTTCCTTGGCTATCTTCATTCACAACTGCAAATCTCCTTTACTTCTTTACTCTTGAAACAAAACAAAAAAGTTTGTGCTTACATACATTATTGTCCTGGTTTCAGCTGGGATAGGGTTAATTTTCTTCCTAGTAGCTAATATAGTGCTGTGTTTTGGATTTAGTATGAGAATAATGTTGATGATAACACACTGATGTTTTAGTTGTTGCTAAGCAGTGCTTACACTGGTCAAGGACTTTTCAGCTCCCCATGCTCTGCCAGGTGCACAAGAAGCTGGGAGGGGGCACAGCCAGGACAGCTGACCCCAACTGGCCAAAGGGCTATTCCATACCATACAATGTCATGCTTAGTATATAAACTGGGGGGAGTTGGCCAGGGAGCACTGATCGCTGCTCAGGAACTGGCTGGGCATTGGTCAGTGGGTGGTGAGTGGTTGCATCACTTTCCCTGCCCCCCCCCCCCCCCCCCCCCGATTTTTTTCTCTCTCTCTCTCATTGTTTTCATTACCTTTTTTTTCCCCCCCAGTTATTAAACTGTTCTTATCTCGACCCACAGGTTTTCTTACTTTTGCTCTTCAGATTCTCTCCCCCATCCCACCGGGGCGGGAGGGTGAGAGAGTGGCTGTGTGGTGTTTAATTGCCGACTGGGGCTAAACCATGACAATTATTTCATTTTACTTTTTAAGTTCTGTCTTAGATGTCCCCAGGTGTTGTTCTTAAACCATTTTCAGTTGTGTTCTAGTTGAAGCTGCAACACATCCTGTTTTCACCAACTGTGACCTGTCAGGAAGCTGCAGTAAACATTCCATGCGTCTTGAAACTTTTCCTTCACTATGCTTTTCTGGCACTTATCACTTTATAGGTTGGAGCTAAACAGGAGTTTTCTTTCCAGGATTTGGATTTTAGTCCATGAGCTTTGTCTTCAGTCCGTTGCTCATTCTCTACAGCTACTCTCAAGGTAGTCTCCTCTGCCAACCCAAATTAAACTGCAAACTTGTAAGCTGCTTACAAATCGTAGTTCTGTCCAGCTAAAATTCTTAGCAGGTTCTTGCTTTTTCATTTCATGCAACATCCTTGTTTCTAGGCTTGACGTTCTTTTTGTATGCACGTGACACAGTGTATTCTGTGACTGTGATTTTCACTGTATTGCCATTTATTCTGCTGTTCCACAATCTGTTCTTTTTTGTTGTACTAAGTGTACAGGACTTGCCTTTAATTTCAAGCCTCAGGAATTAGATCAGTAGCTCCCTATATCATGTAAATATTGAGATGTCATCTTCCACCTTCAGTGTCTTGTTGATTATCTTCATATCTTTTATTTTTTCTCATATTGAGCTTACTTGTTATGAATATCTTCTTTGCATACATTGAAGGAGTTTGACTTGAATAACTTCAGAGGCATGTGGTGTATAAAAGGAAGGTTAGACATGTTCTGCTTGGGTGGTGGTAGGTATCCTGTCTGGATAATTTCGAAGTCATGCTATCCCTATTCTTATACATAATTTCTTATGCAAAGACATCAGTGTACAATAATAATACATGCTATTTAGACAATTTATTGCTTTCTCGGCCCAGCTAATGGATGGGTTAACTGAGCAGATAACCAATATCAGATTCTAAGCTGATAGAAGGAAGTAGAAGTTTTTCCCACTGGTTAAATGCCTTTACTAAAATTATACAGTTTGTGGTACCCATGGGAATGGAACCAGAAATACTCAACTTCTGGCTCAGTTTTTCAGTGAGATATTACTGATATGAAAAATCATCGTGAATAAGTAATGGGACTCAAGTGGACCTGATGGATTCTTGCAATGTGTTTTTCCCTGTATGCACAATGCTGTTTCCTAGATAGTCTAGATACTTTGTTCTTTTTCCCATTCCTTTTAGAATTGCATTTCTAATGTCTTCCTAAAAATGTAGGGAATTTTTCTTTTCTATGTAACTTCACAAATTTGAAGAGCTGGACATCACGTATGACTCATTTGTGCCATTGTAATGAATTCTTGTGAGCTGGATTTGCCCAAGAATGACAAGCTCTTCCTTCAGAAGATCTGTCTCATGAATGCTGCTTTAGTCTTATTGAATCGTGTGTAACAAATTGTTCTTCAGTTAGCTTTAATTATGAGTAATTTAAACAGATAAAAGGCAATCTTATGCTACTAATAACTGAACAGTCCTCAGGCTACCTGGTCTCTGACACAGAAAATTTATCCTCTGCTGGTGTGTGGTTTTATTTTTTTGTGATTTTTTGTTGGTTTTCTGTGGTTTGATGGTTTTGGGTTTTTTTTTCCTTTTTTTTTTTTTTTTTGGTGGGGGGGTGGGGTGGGGTGGGAAATGTGCATTGGTCTTTGTATTGCCGTGCTTAAAGACAGTGACCTCACCATGACACCGTGATTGGTGTTATATATATGCAGGATATAAAGGCTGTGTATTATAAAAATAAGGTGTTTTTCCTTAATATGGATAGAATGCCTCTTCCCCTGTCTCCCTGAGCCTCCCTACCCTTACTGGCACTTTGACCCTGAGAATGTAGCTTTGCCATTGCAATTCCTCTTCACTACTTTAATGGCAGTATTCATCATTGCTTACAATAAGACCCTGGTGTAAGAAAAGAGCCAGAGATAGGTTGAGGTTGGAAGTCGTTGCTGGTGATTGTCTCATTCAATCTCTCTGCTGAAGCAGCATCAACTAGAGCAGGTTGCCCAGGACTGTGTCCAGTCTGGTTTTGAATATTTCAAAAGATGGAGACTTCACAACCTCTCTGGGTGACTTGTTCCCATGTTCAACTACCCTCAGAGTAAAAACCATTGTATTTCTTCTTGCATATGAATGGAACTTCCTGTATTTCAATTTGTGTCAATTGCCTCTTGTCCTGTCAGTGAAAAGAGTTTGTCTCTATCGTCTTTACTTCCCCAAATCAGGTATTTGCACACACAGTTAGGATCCCCCTGAGTCTTCTCTTCAGGCTGAACAGTCGCAGTTCTCTCAGTCTCTGCTCATACATCAGATGCTCCAGTCCCTTATGACCACCTTACAATTCTTGATGGTCAGATCTCCTGATGCTCAAATTTTACTTACCTGGGCTGTTATTAACAGTGGTAGGAATACTTGTGTGTTAAAAATTTTTGTCTGTGATTTCAGTAGTCTGAATGAGGCAGCAGGTACAGTCTAGTACATATTTGAAGGGAAATACAGAATTGGAACTTTCTCTTCCCTCAGTCTAAAGCATTTAAAGGCAGTTCTACTTTGAACTGCTGTGTGCTTCTAGCACATTGATCTTCATTGCACTAGACCACATCAGTTATGCTGATTCTAGACTGCAGTTGTCTGCACAGAAATGTTTTAAAGGGGAAAAAGAGAAAGAACATGGTTTTAATGTGCTCATCCTGACGCCTGACCTCAGTATAGCGCTCTCTCTTTAATGATGGCTCTGTGTCTTATTGGAATCCTAACCAAGAAGCCAGGTCAGTCAGGTCAGTTCTGACTTGCTTTTTTGCAGATTTCATTCTTACCTTTTATTGCCTTTTTTCAATCTGTACGCTCATTTCAGTTGTTTCTTCTGTGTTACATTTTTTGGCTTTTCACGATTTTACTACTTGTGTGTTAAATCTAGAGGCTGTTTCCATGCAGGATGCTGGTAAGCCCTTCTTCATGTCTTTTTGCCTCGATTCCCTCACTAACGTCCTGCTCTTTTTTTTTTTTTTTTTTTTTCTTTTTTGGCTGGTCTTTCTGCTTCTGGCAGCACTACAAATCTCTGCTACCGGTGTAAGCATTAAAGATCTTCTGACCCATCTTTTCTCTCTCCAAATTTTTTTGGGGGTATTTATACTGGAGTACTTGTTTATCTGTCCTTTTTTCCCCCTTCTTTCTCTCTCTCTCTCTCTCTCTCTCTTTTTCTTTCTCTCCTTTTTTTAGCAGGTAGCAAGAAATTATTCTTGGGTGTTAGAGTTGAAACCAAAAGCAAACCATTCTGACACTGAGGTATCTAGATCAGATGGGTTTGAAAGTAAAATCAGAGCACAGTAGATCTCCTTCATGGAAGATATCTGTACCACTCCTTGGCTTTAATTTAACAAAAGAATACATTCAGTGAAAAGATTAATGCTGCAACAGTCATTCCTGTGCCTCAGACTTTACAGTATATATGTAGGGATGCTAAAACAGCACTAATGGGACTTAGCTGAATCAACTGAGGCAGGACAGAGAAACAAGTGACACCTAAAAAATGCCTGCAATTAATGTGAATTATGATGCCCCACCTCTGCTGATACCTTGCAACCCAATTAAAAATTTTCAACAGAAAGACCATAATTGAGATTAGGAATACTCTAACATCACAAAGTGATATAATTATATCTTGTGATTGAAAATCTGGATATGTGATCTGAGAATTTTTTCCCCCTCTTTTATAGTAGGAAATTTCTTTTTAGTGTGTTCTTCTACTTCTTTTTTAAAATTATTTTCATTTTTCATGGCTGGGATAGTAAGTGGAGGGACACTACTGAAATAGAACACTGTGAGAAAAGCTATTTCCCAACACAGACTAAAATGAGAGAATTTTGCAACAGGTATCATGCTTTTTTCTATAAGGGTGTTGTTCCAAACTCATTATTGCCATAATATTTCACAAAGTAGTTAACATAAAGTTCCTATTTCCTATGACAAAAAGAGAAGATTTGGGGTTGTTGCAATGTATTGGATTTTGAGTCCCTTAGCCACTTGAAAGCTCTGGAACTTCCATTTCACTTAAATGTCAGCTATGTAATGGGAAGGAATCTTCCATTGACTGTGAGTGTTGGGTGATGTGTGTGCTTGAGGGTGTCATAATTAAACTCTTAAACCCAATGAAAGTTGACATTCTCTTTTCTCACACAGCTATTCAATACTTTGTGTGAATTTCTGTTATGTCAGCACAAGTGTTCATGTAGTTGCTTAATTAACTGGACCAGAGACCTAATGCAGCTTAAAACTACCCTTGAAAAATGCATTACTTCTAACCTGGATCAGTTTGTCCCATCACCATGCAAATGCTTGTGCTGACTTGGAGTGGGTGTAACAGAGACAGATATTGTTTGGTGGCAATGCTTGTTTATAGCAGCTTCACCTGTTCATTGAAGTGTGCATAAGCTCTGTCAGTTCTCTTTTTTAAGTCAGAACTTATCTAACTTGCCATGAGTGTGAAAGTAATACCACTGCCTTAACTGTTGTTAAACATGTGTATTTGCAGAGGAATGGACTGTGACGAAATTTAAGCTTCTTTAAAGAGCTAGGACACCAATGACCTCTTGATAGGTTTCATGTTACTTTAGTAAACCCTAAAATTTCATACCATCTCAAGCTGTTCTTAAGTTTTGGTGTGTGAAAATTATATGTAAAGTAAATATTCTTATAGAAAATAAACGTTTTAATTCTCGCTTGCTCCCCAAAACAACAAAAACCTAATAAATAATAATTAACCCTTTGCCACTGGATCTCTCTGCTCATATTTTGGACATTAGATCAGTTAGTGCTCACATTCATTTACTACTGATAAAGTTTCATTAAACTTAGCAGCATGTTCTTTGCTTTCTTTAGGGTAGGAGGAGTAACAGGATCAACAGGTACACCTTTATCTTCTGTCTGCCTCACATGTCCCCCTCTGTTACCAATAAAGCTGAAGAGGTCATCCACAGATGCTAGCTCTACACTTTGAAATCCTAAAGCAGGAACTTTATTATTGAGACCTTTTTCTCAATATTGATAATTTTGTGAGTGTCTGCAGTGTTTTTCTTTTGCAGGAACTGAAAATTAAAGTTCAGTGGAGAGCTCTGAAGGCGGTAAGGGGATTATTCTTGGAGGTCTTTATAGGCCCTGGCCTTGATTTATCTCATTTGCACCATTCTAACTGAGAATAACACTGACAGAGTGAGAAAAGAATCAGGTTCTCTTAACATCTGAAGATGTTAATTTACATTTTCAGCTTCAGAGCAAAACAGAAATATACTCTTCCAGGCAAATAACGTTGATAAGCTTTTGGTCTTTAAAAACGTAAATAATTTGTTGAAGTTCTGCATTTGCCGTGTTTCAGAAGAGTGAACATTAACAACTCTGCAATATAAAATAATTCAAAAGCAGTGAAAATGGATGCAGCATTGGAATAATTGGAACAAAATGTGCATTTTGACCATGAAATGTTAGTTAAAATTAATGATACTAAATGTAATTATTAAATATAAATCAAAACATGAAAGAAATTTCCCACTTCAAATTTAATTTTAAAAAGGCAGCTTCAAGTGATAGACTTTGCTTACCTCTAACTTGCTGCTAAATCATGCTTTCAGTTGCCAATAGTATTGAGAGATAAAACAGTTGGCAGAACTTGGTCTTCTATTATTATTTCTAGTGAAATGTCCTTGAACCAAGCAACTTTCTACAATTACCATCTAAAATTATATCAGTCTTTGTGGTGTTTCAATGTTTGAGTTGTTATTATAATGCTATTTATTCTCTAGGTGTAATCCTTTTCTCATTTAAAAGGGTAAAAAAAGTGGAGGAAACAAATCTCATTTGACTAATGTATAAGTAAAATCTGGCTCTTTAGCACTCTGAAATTGACTTGTACCTGCTGTTATGTGCCAAGACGAGTAAGGGTGATGGGTAGCTCTGGGCTATCTTTTCCAACTCTCTCTCAAATGAAATTGAGTGGACCAAGTGTTATAGCATTAAACCTTTCTCAAGTTTGGATTTTGGCTTTTGTTACTATTATATCCAGAACAGTTAGTGCATTATTTATAAGTAACTGCTCATTTCAAACAAATTATACAGCACTGACACTTTATTCATGTGAATTCATATGCTGTTTTATTATGAAGATTTTAAACACCTTTCTAGCATCACATTTTTGCAACATAAATTTGGTGTTGTAGAGTGCAATTGCTAATTTTTTGTTTCTTGAACAAAATTATTTGACCTTTCTACTTTCCCATGTCCATCAAATGGGCTTTCTAATAGTAGTAATTTGTGATACTCATTTTATGGTGTATGATACATCAGTACAGAAGCACAGGGATGCGGAGTGACAAATTCTTAAAGGAATCCTGGAGTCTGAATGTGAAAGAAACTGACTTTAGGCTCGCTTGGAAAAACTGGCTTATAGTCTGCGTATAGACTGTGGGTTCTATTTTATTCCCATTTAAGTTAAAGCACTCTCATTTTATTTCTGTGTAATCAGGCCTGTAGGATTTTATGTGCTGGAGACTTCTCCATTTTATTACTTATATCTGCTAATGCTCACAAAGGAAGAAGCAGAGAGGCGATAGCTGACAGTATATGAAACATAAGTAGCTTAACTGGGTGTTGCTAAAAGTCCTGCTGTTTCTCTTTGTCTCTTGTAGATGTTACTAACAGCTGGGGTATATTATAGTTTTGCAATTTTGTGCTAGGTATTTCTGAAGAAAAACCTTCTATAATAAAATTTTCAGTATATAAAAAATGTCTTAGGCATAGTTGAAGCTTACAGATTATAAATGCACAAGCTAGGAAAAACCTTCACTTGTATCAAAATATTCCACCTCTTCAAAATTGTGGCTTTGGTTTAATATGCTTGCTCTTTGGTAATGTTCTCTGGCAGGATGCCAGTCTGGCAAGTATCTATCTCATGAACCATCATTTGCCTGAGAAAGGCTGATCTGACCTTAAATTATACACCCAGGACTTAATGGATTTAAACTTAATTCTGGTTTTGTTATGCCACAAAATTGTTGTGGGATAGTTTTACTTTTGGGACTGCAAAATTTTTATTCTAATTTGGAACAGTTTTTCTCTAAAAATTGCTGTTTAAATTAATTTAAAATGCTTGCAGAAAACTCTTGTTAGAAAATACTATTTTCTAAAGGTTGTAGGTGGAATTTAGACTTGTTGTTTTGTGGTCAGATATTGTTAAATTATTTGGAGCGATAGCTTCAAATAGAAATAAATCTTCTCATTCATGATTCTTCCGTAACAAGTCTGATGTGTGCTACTCAGCCAGTTTTTTACGTGGATTTATTCCACTTGATGCAATTTGTTTAATCTAAATGTGATATAATATAAATTATACCTGTAAACATGTCCAGAAAAGAAAATGGGTATGTTCAGCAAGAGTTACCTTCCATAAAACTGTGTTGAAGAGGGTTAATTACATTTTAGCTGAGAACTAATTCTAATTATTTTCTAGGGTTTTTCCAAAATAATCCTTTTTCTTTCAAGGAATAAGGGTTTGCTTGCAGTTTTTTTGGGGGTTTGGTGAAATATCTATATTTCTAAACACATTCAATTTTTTGTGTATCAATACATTTTACAGGGTTTTCTTGTTGTCAACACCAATTCCTTTGTTAGTAACTTACATTTTGAGAAGAATTTACAAAAGAAAGAATAAAGCATTATTTTACAAATGGAATATTGAGAGATGATATTTCATCTTAAGTCTGACTACTTTAACTTAGCTTTGATCCTAATGTGCTACTGTAAGTGTAATTTTATTCCTAAACAGAACAGTTTAACTGTAATTAAGGTTAGGAATATATTCTCAAGTGTACTGGACATAATGCAGTATATAATTTAGTTTAAAATGACAACTTAAAGGTCTTTTCTGATGGACTGAACATGTAGTCCCCATGTAGTTTATGATTACAAATTTTATCTTTCTACACTGTCGATAAAAGATAAATATTTTGTATGTATTATTTTAAACTAGGAACCATATTTAAGATGCATATTGACTCAGAAAAACTCTGTAGGCCTAACGCAAAAACTTGCTGTGACAGTATTCATAGAATCATTAAGGTCGGAAAAGACCTCTAAGATCACCTAGTCCAACTGTCACCCCAACACCTCCATGCCTACTAAACCATGTCCCGAAGTGCCGCATCTACACTTTTTTTGAACTCTTCCAGGAATGGAGACTCCACCACCTCTCTGGGCAGCCTGTTCCAATGCTTGACAACCCTTTCAGTAAATAAATTTTTCCTAATATGCAGTGTAAACCTCTCCTGGTGCAACTTGAGGCCTCTCGTCCTATCATTTGTTACATGGGAGATGAGACTGACATCCACTTCTCTACAACTTCCTTCCAGGTAGTTGTAGGGAGCAATAACGTCTCCCCTTAGCCTCCACTACTCCAGACCAAACAATCCCAGTTCCCTCAGCCACTCCTCATCAGACTTGTTCTCCAGGCCCTTCACCAGCTTCATTGCCCTTCTCTGGACACGCTCCAGCACCTCAGTGTCTCTCTTGTAGTGAGAGGCCCAAAACTGAACACAGTATTCGAGGTGTGGCCTCACCAGTGCTGAGTACAGGGGGATGATCACTTCCCTAGCCCTGCTGGCCACACTATTTTTGATACAAGCCAGGATGCCATTGGCTTTCTTGGCCACCTGGGCACACTGCTGTCTCATATTCAGGCGGCTGTCAACCAACACCCCCAGGTCCTTTTCTGCCTGGCAGCTTTGCAGCCACTCTTCCCCAAGCCTGTAGCGTTGCATGGGGTTGCTGTGGCCCAAGTGCAGGACCTTGCACTTGGCCTTGTTAAACCTCATACAATTGACCTTGGCCCGTCGATCCAGCCTGTCCAGATCCCTCTGTAGAGTCTTCCTCCCCTCAAGCAGATCAACACTCCTGTCCAACTTGGTGTCATCTGCAAACTTACTGAGGGTGCACTCAATCCCCTCATCCAGATCATTGATAAAGATATTAAACAGGACTGGCCCCAGCACAGAGCCCTGGGGGACACCGCTTGTGACCAGCCACCAATTGGATTTAACTCTGTTCACCACCACTCTTTGGGCCTGGCCATCCAGCCAGTTCTTTACCCAGCGAAGAGTACACCTGCCTAAGCCATGAGCTGCCAGCTTCTCCAGGAGAATGCTGTGGGAAACAGTATCAAAGGCTTTACTAAAGTCCAGGTAGAGAACATGTACAGCCTTTCCCTCATCCACTAGGTGGGTCACCCGGTCATAGAAGGAGATCAGGTTAGTCAAGCAGGGCCTGCCTTTCGTGAACCCATGCAGAGTGGGCCTGATCCCTGGTTGGCCTGCATGTGCCCGTTGAGCACACTCAAGATGAACCGCTCCATAATTTTCCCCAGTACCGAGGTCAGGCTGACAGGCCTGTAGTTCCCCAGGTCCTCCTTCTGGCCCTTCTTGTAGATGGGTGTCACATTTGCTAATCTCCAGTCAACTGGGACATCCCCTGTTAACCAGGACTGCTGATAAATGATGGAGAGTGGCTTGGCAAGCTCCTCTGCCAGCTCCCTCTGTACTCTCAGGTGGATCCCATCCAGCCCCATAGACTTGTGAGTGTCCAGGTGGTGTAGCAGGTCACTAACTGCTTCCTCCTGGATTACGGGGGGTTTATTCTGCTCTCCATCCCTGTCTTCCAGCTCAAGGGGCTGAATACCCTGGGAATAACTGGTCTGACTATTAAAGACTGAGGCAAAGAAGGCATTAAGTACCTCAGCCTTTTCCTCATCCGTGGTGGCAATGTTCCCCCCTGCGTCCAATAAAGGAGGGAGATTTTCCTTGGCTCTCTTTCTCCTCTTATGCTAGAAGAGTAAAGCCATGCCATATAGTATGTGTCTGCATTGTGAATGTGTAAATTATTTTAATTCTGTGATGTAGAAGTATGTCATGTGCTTCTCTAGTGTCTGCTTCCCTCTTGGATAGCAGTTTGCTACTTCTGTGATTGTTATCAGTCAATACCAAGAACAGTGCTTTGAAACTTGGGTAAATGATGGTTTCATATTTTGAACAGGCTCGTAATAGTTACTTATGTCCTCAAGTAGCATTGCAGTCAGCCTGCGAATTCATGCCCTATATATTGTCACATCATTTACTGAAGTCAAAAGAAACCAATACCAAAATGAAGTACAGATTTCTATAGGTGTGTAATCAGTACTGTGGATATCTGGAGGTACGGGAACCAGTGTCACTGAACAGCCAGCAGCCCCCAGCTTCTGATGACCTCCATGCCCTTCAGAATGGGATTGTACCTGAAAGAAATGGATGTGTCTGAAATACAAACCACAACAGTGACTGGGTGGTAATCCCTTTTAAGGAGGCCTAATTCCTTCTTTTAGGGCTTTTGTCAACCACTTTCTGAACAGTTTGTGACATACCTTGCAAGGGAGGATTCTCTGTATGCAATGTGGAGTGAGCAGCCAGCATGAATATTTTAAAAAATACCTCTGCTGATCCAGTGCCCTTCTGAAATATTTTAGAAAAGGTGGCAACCTTATTGCTTTTTTTTTTTTGTAATGCACATCTCAAGTCAGATGAATACATTATTCCTTTTTTGGTTTTTTGCTCTAGCATTTTTTCTGTTTTGCCATCTGCAAATGTTTATGGAAACAGGCATAGCTGATCAAAGATATTTGGGATTCAGTTGCTTCTGAGTATTAGCACCTTCCTAACTTCTTGAGGGTGCAGAATTAAATGTGTTCTTATCTTACAATAATGGGAAAATGTGTCCTTGTTGATGATTAGTTTGAAGATTTGAAAGAAATCTAATAGACTTTCTTTTTCTTTCTATTTTCTTTTCTTTCCTCTATGAATTCTCAGCATGAGAAGGTCATATCTCTGAAAACAAGTCTTATCCACAGAACAAACACAACATGATGCTAGAATGCAAGCCTCTCCATGGTACCTTGCTAGGATGCAATAACCCAGGGGCAGGGGTCCTGGCTCCAGTTTTGGTTATCTTAGATTCAGGGTGGGCTCTGACTTCCTTTCATTGACTACTTTGCAAGTTAAGCCCTGATACCACTGTAAGGGATGAGCCCCAAATGGCTTTACTGTGAAGCCCTGAAAGACATAACGGATGATGCCCCGAGAGACAAAATGGAAGCCACAAGGAGAGGCCCAGTGTCACACAGGCTGACTCGGAATTAAATGAACTGTACTTTGACTCAAATAGAATCTGTAGCCCATATAGATAGTATTCAAGGGAAATTATTTGTATACCTTCTTACATTATCAGGACTAACATATCTATAAAGATATGCTGATTTCTTTAAGTATTTTTATATGTGTTATTACCTGCAAGTGTTGCTTAGCATTAGCTAAACAATCTAGGGAGAAAATGAGACTTAGATAGTCTCAAAAGGGGGAATTGATAGGTTTATGGGATGAATAGTTGTCTTGTATAGGCTTAACTAACTCGCATACTTGCTAATCAGTCAAAGGGGAACATAGAGGCCTCGTTAATCACTAGCCTTCAAAGAAGAACCTGCAACAAGTAACTGATAAAAGGGAAACATCCTGCGCTAGAAGACGCTGAAGACTGGGGGAGTGCAGAAGAAATATGAAGTCAGAAAAAACTGCAGTAACTAGGGGAAAGGTAAAGGCAGCAGCGGAAGATCACAAACACCGACTCAATTAAAGACCAAAGAAAGCTACCCCCCTACTTCCTGAAGCATGTGCAGAATATTAAAGTAGCACTGTAGCTTTAAGTTGAAATGGGAGAGGTGTAGACCAATGGAAAACTGCTTTGTGTGGTTACTTATGTATATGTATAACCAGACTATATAAACATTCTACCGAACTGCGTGATGGTGGTGTGGAATAACCACCTAGCACCCATCTCTGCGCAGACATGAAATGAAATGCCTCTGCCCTGTGTGTATATTGGTGTCTTGCACACTGAGTAACGACCTCACGCTTGTGGGATAACAGTTTGGGCAACCCAGACGGGACTGCGCTGACAGCCTTGCCTGCTTCGTCTTGCTGCTTCTGATGGGGAGAAGACTTCTTCAGCTCCTGTCCTGCAGTCGGGCGGTAATTGATACAACGGTGCAATGCTACTAAAAAGAGGTGTCTCAACCACTCCTGAGGCCGGAAAGAGCGAAGAATAAATAGAGGCACGTGCAGGGGCTTGGGGGCTTCTTCTACACCGAACACCCCCTTTGGCAGGACCAATGCTGGATCCAGGACTGGTGATGTTTCTACCTAAATCTCTTTCTCCCTTTCCCTCTTTATCTTTCTCTCCCCCTTTTCTCTCAGGGTTGTTAACAAAAGGCCTTCCTTATTTTCAGCAAAGCCACACAGCTCAGACCAATATAATTGTGCGATAACCAACAGTTATAGAATATTGTTCATATAGGAGTTTTTCATTCTTAGTGAGGTTGATGTTTGTTTATGGACCTTGAGTGTCGTTTCACCTTAATCCACACCAAGAGGATTTGCAAATCTGAGTCACTCCTGAGTGAGGTTGAGAGGGATCTGGCAGGCAGACGCTGACCCTGCTGTGTGGCTACCCTTATCGTCCTCGTAACCCTCAGACATAAACCATTCACCAAGTCTGAGACTAAGACTGGATCCAGCTGCACCTAGACTCCTCCCTGAGAAAGAGTTTAGAAAGCAAGGGGATCCTTTCTGAACCTCGTGACTCAATGGGAGGGCCACCTCTTCTCCCTTAGCCACACACCAGACTCACGTCCTTAATGTGACATTTGGCGTCACGATTTTACTTCCCCCTCCCCACAGGTGGGACATGACAACCACACAGCGTTAAATGGACCAAAATTACCTATAAAGGTCTAGCTGCCTTGCATCATCACCCATAGTGTTGACTGTGGTCTCCAATATCTTATAGGTTGGATCTGTCATTCCCTTAGTGATAGTTTTGTGATAACAAAATATCTGAAGACTGAAATAGCTCAAATCATTTCATACAAGCACTCTGGTTAATCACAGATTTCACAATGTATTTAATATTCATTGCTTCAGTTTCGTTTGCTGGTGTATTCTACTTAGTTAACAAGCATCTGCTATTTTTTTTCTTTTTTTTTTTCCCCAGGGACGTATTGAACCATGTCAGAACAGAGGAAACATTTTCTTTTGTGGAGGTGAGATGGTAGAATTGGATAGTTTCTTTTAAAAGTCAGATTTATATATGTATCTGTCAGAATTATAAATATATCTGTTTATATAGACATATGAGATGACAGACTTTTTGGGAGTGGACATTAATCAAGCTCATATTAGACAAAACCACTTTGAGACAAGAATACTAAAAGATCCAAGGCTATTCTATCAGGGCCACCTCTCCCATGCCCCTGCCTCCTTGATGGTTGCAATGAGTGCAAGAGAAATGTGACAAAACAACTCAGTTCTGTGTGGGCTTGGAAGAATCTGACATGAGTAAAATTTCCTGTGTTTATTAAATTCTGGAACTTGATTTATTGGGGTCTATTTATGTAACTAAACAATTATCCGGGGAAAGATAAGTAACTGCTTCAGACATTAAGTTCACATTTAAAATGAATTTTTTTCCTGGTTGTTTTTAACTTAACTGCCTACAAGAAAGTTTGAGGGGCTTCTTAATTCTGACTTTAGTATAGACTGGGGTGGCATTATGAAGTTTTATGAATAATGATGTCAAGCGAATAGAAATCAATTAAGTTTTCATATGGAGAGGATAAGTGATATCTCTTTATTCCTGGCATTTTAGAGGAAGATTACACAAGCTTCATCTTGGTGAATTTCAAGACATTAATTCTGCCTAGGATTTGGTATGTTTATAAAAGCATGCAGCAAAACTTAGCTTCAAGACCCATTTTCCTTTTTTAAAAAACAGCTCTGAGGCTGAAAAATAAGCAGTACATAGTTGTTGTTCTTATTTTTTCAGATATAGAGTATTTATACTTAGCTGTACTAAAACCTGAATCATGTCTCTTCTGGGAAGGTGATAGCCATTTCACTTAACTTTTCAAGTATTAGCCTTCCTCATGCTTTCAAATAAAGCTGGTTGAACTTGTCTTTTGAAATATATATCCAAACATGTTGATTCTTCATATTTTTGAACTGAAGGAAAAGAAAGATACAGGAATGATGACTGTGTTGCACACAGTATTTCTTAAAAATTCCTGATGTGGGGATACTTCCAAAAGAGTATTCTTGAGTTGTCATGGAGGAAGGATTGGTCAGGAACAGTAGGCTGTAAATGACATGTTTTATCTCAGCACATCTATACTTTTTTGTACAAAGTATGTCTGTGTTTGATTTATGGTTCTTTCTTTCCTTAGTAAAATCTCTTTGGAGGCTTTTTGGATCATTTAAGCTTTTGGCTTCACTCCAAATAATAGGCTTAAGGTAGTTGGGTAGTGAAAAAAGTGATCTGGTGCTTAAGCACACATGAAACAACCAATGGAGTCCATGCTCTTTACCAGGTGTTAAATTCCAGTTTAATGCTTTTTCACCACCATGGGGAATGATGCAAGAAGTCCATTTCTATTGTGACTTGAAATACTGAGGATCTAGAGGAATCCAGATGCCTGTTTGTCTCCTATTTGTTGTTACTTAGCATATTGCTGTCCTTGGCAAAAAAAAAAAAGTCATGATATGTCCATCTCTTGTAAGCCAGTATGTGTTTTGATCTCTCACAACCTGTTCACAATTTTCCAGTCAGCAGTATGTGCCAGTCTGAGCTTATCCCTAGACAAATCCAATATCCAAAACTACTTAGAAAGTGTGAATTCTATCTCTAAGTAAATCTGGTGGGGAGGTAAAAACAGTACGTGTTTTGACTCAGTCACACAGCGTGGGTTTCAAATGATGAAGAGGAAGAAACTTCTGTTGTTCAAAAGCTCTACAAGACTGCTGGGGTGCTGCTGAGGAAGTACAGGCTGAAGCGCAGAGAACACCCCTTTCTTGTGTCCTCTTTACGGACTCAGCAAAACTCAAGAATGTGTCAGTCCTCAGAGGCTGTTAGAGCCCTTTCCATTTTTATGGCTAAGAAGGCTATCAAGGAGATTAATAAAGGTATCAATAGAACCAAGTACGTTTCTGGTATAGGATGCTTTGACCCTTCACAATCTCTGTTTGTCTAAACAGCCGTGGCCATGCAAAACACTCTTCTAATAGCATTTGACTAAAGTTTTACCTTCTCTTTCAGGGTCTTACCTGTCTATTGTAAACCAGGTACTAACAACCTTCACACTTGGTTACTGCCATTCATTATAACCAGGAAAGAAATCATAACCTGTGGGGAAAAAACATAGTGGTCACAAAGTGAGATATCCTGATACAGCATAGGTCAGTGGAATTATAAAGCTGCAAGTTGTAATCTTTGCCCTGGCCGCTTATGAGTATAGTGGGCAGCTCAAGGTGGTAGTGTTCAAGTTAAAGCTAATTGGGAAAACTTTGAAAACAATTTCATGCAAAATTTGCTTTTTGAAGAGTCTAGTTTTCCCCTGAAAAGCAATTTCAACTGACAGTTTTCAACTAGCTGTATACAGTGCCAAGCAGTGGCATTCATGCGAAGTAGCTGAGCAGCTCATTCCTTGAGATATGGAGATTACCTGACTTGTAGGGGGGGGGGGGAAGTCACAGTACAGGATTTCCTTATGGGGTAGACTAGCTGACAACACAGATGTGTAATCTGAGGGTTGTGCTAAAAATGAAAAACAAGAAAAAAATTATCAAGGCAACCCCCTCAAAAAAAACTTACAAGCCTTCCACTGCTTCTGTTCAAACCTTACACTCTCAGCCTCTTTCACCTATTTCAATGGCTTCCAGTATCTCTGATTGTCTGAGGGTATGTATTACAGGAACATTTATTTCTGACTTCTGGTACTTTTAGTATTTCATTTTACTAGTGTATTTTTTACATGTATACTTAATGTATTACTTAATACCTATCTCAAATTAGATCTCTCTTAGTAACTGTTTAAGAATTTTATATCAACTACCAGCCAGATGAATAAATAATCTCACTGCTCCCACACCCAGCGTAATTAAAGGAAGCCACTTACTTCTATCTACAAACAAGAATATAGATTTTTTTTTTTTATGATCAAAAAAAAAGTAGGCTGTTAGATGCCATGGATTTAATGACAGTCTGTTAAGAGACTGCACATATCTTAGAGTTTACTTTTATCGGGGCATCTTATTGATAGACTTACCTCTCTCAAATGTTTAACCTCTTTTCTCCTTCTCAGTATTTTTATAGGCTTTCCCAATAAACATGTTTAAAATGCAAGCTGATGTCTACACTGCAAAATTATAAAACAATAATAAGAGATAACAGCAGGAAGTGATTTATCTAATCAATAAAATAAAGAATGACCGTATGCTTCATGCAGGGTCAGAGACAATGCTTGGCAAGTAACTTTGCCTTGCAATCAATTCCACAAGAGGTTTCCTGGGATTTGTTATTACAATGTAATAAATCACATTCTCAGCTTTCTTTTACTCTGAATTGTTACTGCTGCTTCCTGTATCTATACAATTTGCCTTCCATAACCAAAGGTTGTTTCCATCAATCAGTGATAATGACCCCACTGGGAAGTGAATGTTGCTTTTAGGAGACACATGCTTGATGTGCAGCAAAGAGGACAATTGTGTCAGCTTAGGCTGTTTTCATACTCCTAGAATTTTTAACAGCAGACTTCCAGTCCTGTCTAACTTACTTTTAGTTCTGCACTTTCTTCCTATCAATGGTTTTGGTTGTCCTCCACAGCACACTGACTTATCACCTCAAAGAGCAAGTCTTTCCACGCTGTTGCTTTCCTCTTGCCCACAAATTATTGTGGTGTGGTAGGTGATTAAGGCTGCAGCAGCTACAAACTCGTTCAGTTAAATTAAAGGTTTACTGTTAAAATATTAATTTAGTAATTTTTTACTTTTTTTCTTTTTCTGTCATGCTTTTTTTTTCAGAACAAAATGTGTAATCACTTCTTTCTCATTTAATAACTTTGCAGGGGGAAAATAAAGGTGGCAAAAAAAATCAACTAAAAATTTAAAGAAGTTGTAAGTTTTTCTATTTTCCTCTGAAAATAAATATTCTTTATAAAGAATTCATATGACATTCCCAATGGAAAAAAAAGCAGTAATAAATAAAGAGAAAATAGCATGTTTGTACAGCAATGCAACTGGGGGAAAAAAAAAAAAAAAGTGGTTTCCTGGGGCGGAGGAAATCTTACACCTATTAAACTACTCCCCACCCTCAGCCCCCCCCAGAAAAAAAATCTTGTATAGGAGAAGAGAGACTTGTTTCAAGCAGTTTTTCTACAACATGACTTTTATGTGAGTACTTGTTCTGGATTTACCTTCTGACAGATATTGTGCCCCTGTACTCTATACACAGTGAAGGATAGAGTCATGAATGGGTCACAGCTCTTCTCAGGTGGAAGGCAGCAAAGAAGGACTCTGTACTTTTTCATCCTGCAAATACTGCTTTGAACAAGGTTCTTAACATGCTAAGTGTTGATCTGAGCAAAATAAAAATTGAGTTACTTCTAAATGCTGGTAGCTAAATATGCATTGCCTCTGTGCCTAAATAAGCCATAGTTATTCCTATTTATGCAAGCTGCCTTTTGCTGAGGTGCAAATTGTCATGTGGGTGAGCTCACGCAGTGTTGTTTTTCAGATGAAACTGACACTATTGGTATGAGGAACACACTCTTGCTTTCTAGTGCCTCCTGCCTCTTTGCTGTCTCCTGTCTCTTAAGCCATTTAACGCTTCTAAAGAGTTTTTCTGTAACACTGCCAAAGACAGTGCTTGCATGGATTGTCTGCATTATAATTGCCAGTCACAGAAAGCTGAAGCTGTTTGGGCTACTGTTCTCTGGCACTTTACATTTTAATTTCATTTTTTTAACTGCTTTGTTGCATGCGTGAATAGTCATGAGACAAATGAATTCCTAAATATTGGAGTGGTTTTGTGGCCCATAATCTTTTTTTGGTAGTGATGGTCTGGATTCCACTTAGTGTCTCATTGGAGTGGAACAATGTACATGTTCTGTGATAACACAAGAAGACTGAGGAATTTTATGATTTGGGGGCAGAACAAGCAATGACTACACTTGCAAATCTTATAGGTTTTAGTCTCAGTTCTAAGGATCTTATTTCATAAGACCACGTAAAATATGCAAGTTAGGTGGGGTCTGATTTTGTCATATATCTGAAAATATGTTACCTAGCAGTCATGAGAATTCTGTTTATTTGTTGCAGCAAATACATGAGCTCCCTGGAAATGGTTTGTTTTGTAACCCTTCTGTAAAGATGTCTATTTACCCATCCCCATTTTTTTAAATTGATTTGGCTGCTCCTCTTTTTATTAAATAGACTGCCATCTTTGCATACATAGTATTTATGTAGTGAATACATATTTTACTATCAGAGTTGGGAAGAAATGCTTTTAAAGCATTTTAGTGACCACAGAGTTTTGCATTTTACACCATTCAAGATTTCTGCTGAAAGTTGAGCCTCCTTGTAATTGAAAATTTGTACATTCAGGCTGGGAAGTAAGGGGTAGCTACTAGGCCTACTGTTTTCTTGTTCAGTTTTTTGTACAGAAGCTAAATTGCTTAAACAACATGAGTCAACTGGACTTTTGGCAACTGCAGTGGACAGTTATTTCACTCTTATTTGACTCGTACCTTCTTCCATTGCATTAGTAAATATGTGTAACTAAATTTAGTTCCAGATTTTGATGTGTGGACAGTTAGTGGTGATGTATATGTGGAGACATGTGCTGGTTAACTCAAGGTATATGTGGTTCAGAGAAATAACACTGTTTCCATTAAATACACTTATTTAAATCTGTAGTTGGCTCTTCTGGATTGATGTTGCTATTTAGGTGAAAGCATTGGTATAGCATTCATATTCCTTACTGTAAATAAAGAATTCTTCTGCCTTGCAAATTCCTCTTTAATTTAGATGAGGCTTGACCAGCTCTTAAAAGCAGGAAGAGCAGCCTACCCCAACTCAGTGGCTGTCTACAGGAATAGGTCAATGAACTTCATGGACCTCTCCAAGGTTAAACGTGGATTTTATTTTCATATAATTTCTGTGCAGTCAGTGACTATTGTCACATGACAGTCACCATGAAGTAATAAACCAGGTTTGCTACATAGGTTTATTCACTTACGATTAGTATAACAGATCAGGCAGGCTGTATTTTTAAAGAACTAGAGCAGCTGTACAAGGTTAACTGGATTATTTTAATGACTGAGTGATTTCTGCCCCCGCAGTCTAGTCTTGGCTAAAAATATTTATTTAAAATGGTCCTTCTATTGTCAACATTTAGTTGTGCAAAGCTTGATAAAAAACAGAATAATTCAATGTAATAGATGTCTATCAAAAAAAGACTTCAGGAAAAATGCATGCATCAGTAACATTTAATTTTACCAGGAGCAGAAGATCTATTTTTCATGCAGCATATCTAAATGAAGAATCCTCTGCCATAAGAAAGAAAGCATAAATGAGTGTGTCATTCTGTACACATTCCTTTGCAACTAAGTACTATGTAATTCTAAGCTTAAAGCTTGGTCCTTTTTGATAAAAATTTCATGATAGAATTAGATTGAAAGAAAAATAAATTCCAGCACCACAAATGTAAATATATTGCACATCAGTGGAAGGACGAGAAAGGCAATAGTTGCTTCTGAAAGCTATTTTCCAATTGCATGTATCAAATTCATTGCGGGGAAATTAAACTGTAGAAGCCGTTTTTGAGAGTAGATTGTTGTCATAGTTCCTTTGTAGTGTATTTGTTGCAAAAGCTGCAGGCCCAGTTTGAATACAGGTTAGCAGGGAGAGCAGGAATTGCACCTTCTTTGGTATTGAGTATCCTGCAATTTGGGTACTCAATGATATGTTGTGTGTGACCAGAGTTTAGCTGTTATTTTGGAATATTCGTTCTGCTGTTCTAAGAGAGCAAACTGCAGATCTCCATCATCATTAGGTGCTGATTGCTCTCATATCCTGTGAAACATGATGATGATACCAGAGCCCTTTTCTAGAGGCCACAGTAAAATAAGCAACCATAGATCACCTACCAGGTAGAAGATTAATGTATGTTGGGAGCAGTGTGGAAATGAGCAATATTATTCTCTATGCAATGTCAAGTACAGCAATCTATGTTCCATGTTTCTTGTCTCTTATATTGGGGTGAACATACAAGTTGCTGTTTATTCACTTGGATAATAAGGATCTTTAACAGCATTTCTGGGACTTAAATACTGTAATGTTCTGTATCAAAACAGAAATCTTTCATTGGCAGAGAGAAACTGGTGGCTTCCAGCTTTCGGAGACCTAATTACAGAGATGGTTCCTCTTTTGTGTCTTAACTTCTTTCATTCATTGTATAAATAGTTAAATAACTATTGTGCTAGAGAGCAGCAGAGAAGCACTGATTTTATAGCTCAGTGGTTATAGTATTCATGTGGGCTATGGAAAACCTGTTTGTCTCTGCTGCAATTATTTATTCATATAATGTCAAATCAGTCTAGTAGAAGAGATTGAGAGGGACTATTCCCAAAGCAGCCAATGGCTCATGGACTGAAACCTGCCTGGTGAATGCAAGGCTAAGCAGGGCTGGGATCTCCTACTGTTTAGGCAAGCCCTTTGATCAATAGTTTAGTGGTTGTTGCAGGGCTACTGCCTCTCCAGTTTTGATGTCCATCTGTAAAAATCAGAAAAGTTTCTCAGTGGAGTTGTTAACAAAGCTATCTTGTTCATAAGGATAAAATAACTTTTGGTAAATTAGTGCTTTCTAGTTAGTAACATTACTTAAAAAAAAAAATCTATCTTTTATTTTTTTTGTTTGAAAGCAATGAAGTTTTATAAGGTTTGTTGTGCAGACACCAAGCTGATGTGTGATGAATATTTGAGCCAGGGAAGATGTGAGTGCTTATTGGATTTATTCAGGGAGATGCACAAAATCTTCACTGGGATTGTTCTGTTAAGGATGATATACTTGAGTACTGTGTCACAAAATGTGAAACTCAGTGTTATACCATCCTAAGGGGTCAGCTGAAAAACTGCAAAGTCACAATCCAGCTCTGCAAATATCCATTTTCTGAAGATAAGTGGTATGAACATTTCCTTTTGATGAGAGAGAAGATTATATTTAGCATAAGTGATTATTGCGCCCAAAACAATCGTTAGTGCTGACAATACTGTCAATCTGGTGCATGAATCATCAGAGAATTAAACACATTTAAAACGCCACCAAAACCAAACCTACTAGGATTGCCCAGTGATGGATTAATTGTCATTCTGTAACCATAATAAAGCTGTGAAATTATCTTGCTTTTTATCGAAGTAGCAATTGTAGCCCCTCTTTCTTTTAATTTCTTTTATATTTTCTGCCACAGATATTCATAAATAAAATTATAAAACTATAAAAAGAAATGTGTAAATTAAATATATAAATGTGCCACGGGTTGCAATTTGACATGGTAATCATTCATTTAATAATCTGCACTTTCGCAATAATGAAATTCATAAATAGTCAGGAATAGTAGCGCTGAAACATGCCAGAAAATATGATGCTGATCTTATCAGGTGTTTAAAGTTCTGATTGTCAGCTCCAGGGGAGAAATAGTTCTTGTAGGTGAGGAAGACCAGGTGAATAGCAAATCAATATATTTTGGAAATGATCTTTGTAAGCTTTAAATGAAGTAATAAAATGTACTTAATGGGGAGAATGATGAGTCTCAGATCAAGTACCTGGCAACTGAACACATATGAAAATTAATATACTTTGAATACAGATTAGTTCAGGTTTTGTAGCTGAATTTTTGTCAAACCCTAAATTCCAGTGGATGTAGGGTATATGTATATGACACAAATTTTAAGGTTTCTCAATTTCAGAAGTATATCTTGATGTTGAAAACCCTCAAAATGCTGAGGTTCCTCTTCATTTCAGTTTTCCACTTTACTTGAATCATGTATATGACACTTCTTTTGTTGTTGTTGTTGCATATATTTTCTTGATGAATACCCAGAACACTAAGAATTTGCAGATTCCCTACCGTATTGATACAGACAAGCTCTTTGTTGTTTATTTCAGAATTTTTACAGCAGTATGGATGAAGATACCCAGAAGACATTACATGCAACATTACTGGCAGGAAAGTCCAGAACTGGATCTGTAAGTTGCGTTTCTTTCTAAATGGTCAAATTAAAAACATGTACCTAAATGTTATACAGACATGACCAAAATTTTGATGTGGAGGTTTTCTGTTGGAGTGATATCAGAAAATGCACTAAGTCTAATAACAGTGCTAGAGACATGCCTCCACTTGTGTTATAACTTGTGTTAAATGAGACATTAGAATTAGTGGATGATAGTCTTAATAGAAGCACAAGTATCAAAAGATGGCAATTTTATAACAGCTTTGGAAAATGTCATCTTTGTTGTTTCAATGTCCTTTGCCACTCTCATCTCCTCTTCTGGTTCTGTGTTGATTTAGGAGTGGTGTCATCTACAGAATGTCCAGTTCTACCCTTGGGAGGTGCATTATTTCTCAAGGTATTGGGACACTGGTCTTGGTTTTGTGTTTTGAGATTAACAAAATAAATCATTAATTGTGTGGTAACATCTGGGATTAACATGGTTCTGGTGAGGGTTACACACACTCATCCTTCCTGTTCCCTAGATGCTGGACTTCGTAGTACAAACCTAATAATTGCCCCAAGACTTGTGGTGCATTATGAAAATTCAGATATTTATTTGCAAATCTGTTTATAAGACCAGATTCCCAGAAGGGGAAAAATCCTGTTTAACCTAGAGCATAAGTATCTCTTTTTAGAATGGTGAAATATGCTGTCAGGTCTACTACAACATTTTCAATCCAAGCACTGTTACTGCAAAGAGGCTAGTCCCCAAGGATTGCCTTTGATTAGTGTACACATACATGCAATAAGACATAAGTGTGATTCCTCAGAATTAAATTCCAGGAAGAGAAAATAAGGGGGTGAGGGAACAAGTTTAAACTGTTCATACTTTATCCAAGTTTGGTAATTACCTTCTTGGATTAATTTTGTCTAATCCACATAGCTATTGATTTGTCAATAATTTGTGTTACATCACATAATTAGCCATACTATACCATCTCTTTCTTCACTTTTGAATTATATTTCTGAAGGCTTTTTGTACTAAAACATTGCTGATTGCATATAAATTAGAATAATTAGTAGCTTTAGCAGTAGATGGCACTATAAGTTGTTATCTTAATTTATATGATTTTCAATGAAAAACTGAATTCTGTCTAGCTTTCAGAATGGAAAATACATTGTTAATGCACCTTAAACACCCTTATGTGTATTTGCAGGGACATGTATTGATAGAAATACTTTTCATAGCTAGTGTAACTATTTTTTACTTATGCTTTCGGAAAGACAGAGCTCTATCTATTTCATTTGGAGGCACAACAGGTGCTTTTTGGTGAAGGTTGGGAATAATGGTTTCTTGTTTTTAGAATAGGCAATTTACCTTTGTAATTAATTGTTCCTGGTATTGGTTTCAAGCATTTATCCACACAAATGGAGCAACTGTATGAAGAAACTAGAAATTGAATAGTTGTGATTGCTAGAATTAATTCTTCAATGGCAATATTATAAAAGTTGTTTCCACTGATTATCAAAATAGTAGTTAACTATTAAAAAGTTAATGGATTACAACAGTTGTTCTGTATCTGTACCAGTATTTCATAATCCATCAGTTGTCATTATGATGCAAAAAGTTAGTGTGGAATATCAGATGTCTCATGTAAAAGTTTTTGTGATAATAAGAGCATTTTTTGTGACCTTATTTTGGGGAGAACTGGTAACTGGACTAGAGTATGAACTTGACCATGTGTATTAATTGGTAGTTTGTGCAATTAAACTATGAAGTTGAAGTTATTCATATGAATATTGATGGGATGAAGGGATTTGCAGTCTGATCTCTTGCAACCTAGAAAATCTAGAATGAATTTATGGGAGAAATAAGAGATTAATAATTGTATTTTATTATGTTTGATTTTTTAAAAGTCCCAGAGGTATGTTTTGAAAGTTGAATGAAAAGACTTTCCTAATCATTTTATGTTCAATAGCTATCACACTTTTCACCATGGAACTTTTTTTATGGCTCACAATTGTCTTTTTGTGGAACATAAATGTTCAAAATCATTACAATGTATTAAGGCTCTTACCTTGCTTAACTTATCAGATGATAAATAAAACTGTTTTCTAGAAAAGTTTTGTATATTTTCTCATTACATGATGAGAATACAGGGTTCAGTCATTATTTTCACCTGTACTTTCTCAAGTTTCCATAAGTTGCCATTTTCCCCAGGTCATATTGTCCTTTGTGCTAAGTGGATTCAAGATAAATTTCAGTTTCCCACAAAATCTTTTAGAAAAAAACATTTTTGTTCTGTACTGTGCTTTCAAAATACTAATATCACTGCTTCAGCAATCAAATCCCTGTGAATGTCACAGGCATAAATAACCATATCGTATTTGCTGGTGGTTCTTCTACATTTTCAGAAGGTATTGAAGCCCCAAAATTTGAAAGATAGCAAACTGCCAGCAGAATTTAAAAGAAAAAGTGCATAGGAAAACTATTAAGAAATCTCAATGTACATCAAGATTTCTTTTCCGCATAACAACTTATTTTACCTTAGACTTTATCTGAAAGAAGGAGAATTTCAGGCCCTTCTGGTTTTGGCAGCCATAACCTTGAAAGTGATGGTGTTTTTGTCATTATTTAAAGGGAGACTGAAATAAAACTTACATATTAAGTAAGGAATCAGAATTCGCAAAAGTTTATTTTCTTGCCATTTATAACTAAAGATAGCAAAGGAACGTACAGCACTTCTGCAGTATCGTAGATCATATAATTAACTGACATTAGAAGCTTGCTTTGATAGAGACTCTAGGGAACATTTGTCTCCTGGGATGACTTACAGTAAATTATGCCAATATTACCTTGTCCTAATAAGATGATTAAATATTTAAATGATTGATTCAGAACTTTCATTTGTGTTTGCTCTAAGTTTGGATCTGTCTGTTATTCCACTTTCGAGTTGTGTTCTATGCTCTTTCTCCTTACATCTTAATGCAAGCCATTAAATTGTGAATGCAGAAGAATGTGACTTTCCTCAGCCCTGGAAAGATTTAGGGAAATGGTTAATTTTATGCACAAATGTAGACCTATTCTTTTTCAATAGGGCTGTTGCAATAAGTAAAGTTCAGCATAGATGTGTTTTACAAGATTGGGAACTTCAGAACTGTGGGTCTGTCTCCCTTTTGTTTCTCTTCAGGATATGAATTCTCTGGTGATGGATTATTCTAGCACAGACCCAAATAAGAACTTTCAGAAGCTATGGCTCCTGTAATGTAAATAATGACAGTTCTCTGCTAATGAGATTATAATTTAAGGAAAATATGGAAATGTGGTAATTCTCACATTCTTGTTAGTGGTTTGGAAGATGATAAATATTAATTTTAAGTATCTTTTTTCCTGGTAAAGTTAAAGAATGTGAAATCGGCTTTGAAAGCTGACTTTTATTTCTTTTCAGTTTTCTGCCTATGGACCGACACTTTAATTCTGATGTTGCAGTTCATGTGCAGAATAAATGACCCAGTGGATGGATTTTTAACTATTTACATGTTCAGTTTTGGTTGTTTTTTTTTTTTCTGACTTGTTTCAGGACTTTATTTGGTCTATGGAACAATGCATAGTTTGGACTAGTCAAATGTGAGTGCAAAAAGCATTGATGTATTTTTCACCCTTGCCATAAAGAATTGGGCAAACATCATTATTTTATTTTCTGCTAGTATGTGCCTGAAATCTGTGGTTCAGATGAAACCACTGTACCCATCATCTGGAAAAGTAACTGTTTATATACTGAGACATTGTACTTGGAGTACATTATTGTTGCACATCAATGTAGATTGCAATGTTTATCCCAGAACAGGAGAGGAGTGATGCTACCAATATATAGTTTCCCCTTGTGGAGTTTTCACTATTGGAAGATTATATTCTTTTATTCTGTTACTTTAGTAGTGCTTTGTTTCTTTGCACAATGGGTATACTGAAGCAAGAGGTGCAGCTACCTGACACCTAAGAGTACAAGGTGTTAAAGTTTGTTCTCAGATGTGGAATATTTTTGTTTCATTTGTAGGAGGATGATTGTCATTTTCGCACAAAAACCTCTTGTGTTTTCTGTTTACTTTGGCTGCCCCATGACCACACATTGCAATCATTTTACTACTATAATTAGATGAAAGAGGCAGTAATTTACATCCAGGCAGTACACATGAATCGGCTATAGGCAATCCTTTCACTAGTTTTATCATTTGCTTCCCATCAATTTCAGTATTCAGACAGAACAACCCTTTCTGTTTGTTGTCCTTCATTAAACACAACCCTAGGTGTCCCTCTTTTGTCATTTCAATAATGATTTCTGGCAGAAAGTTGAAAAACAGCCTATGCTATAGGTGACTGTTGTAGCATTTGGCCATCAGGGGAGAATCTCAAGTGTCTTAAATGGAGAATAATGAAGTACTGATTTGATACCTGTTGATTTCAGCTGAATCTGTGCTGATGCATGACTTGTTTTGGCCTCATTGTTTTAATGTGCTAAATATTTTCCCATATGAGACTGCAAGCAAGGCTTGTAGGTATTTTCCTACATCTCTTACAAAACTTGAGTTTGAGTAGTGTCAATTCTGCTTCTTCTCATTAGATTTTGTGCTGACAACTCTATTTATCTCTTGATGTATCACAAATACACATGGAGTTTTGCTGCCTTTAAAGCTCATAAGCTATGATCAGGGCTGCTGTTCCATCAGGTCTGTTACCAAAGCATTTAACTGGTTTTGGGAGTGTGTTTAGTACTTTTACAGGCAATTCGTCTTTGACTACCAAGGCATAATGTTGGAAGTGATATCACAGCAGAGAAATCTTTGAGGAATCAGGAGAAAGAATGTAGATTTTTGCAGCTCGTTATATATAAAGAAGGTGCAAACAGTATTCCATGAATACGGCACCTGCCTTTAAAAAAAAAAAAAAAGAAAAAAAAAAGGTAAGCCCACAAAAAAAAACCCAAAAACCAAACAAAAAAAAACCAACAAAAAATCTTTGCCAAAGTTCCTTTTACAAACAAATATTTGAGAATGTAAAACTTAGTTTTAATTTTGTCCTTCCTGGAATTTCCAGCCCTCCATATTAATTTTTCACTGAATTTTTTTTGAGGCATTTTCTTTCTTTTACTCCCATACATTGACTTCTTTTTGGACTGGTAAGTATGTGAACAATCTGGCTCCTATTAGGTCCTGAAATATGTAAACTGGATGCTTGTTCTGTGAGACTGAATGATTGACTGATACACTTCTTCATAAAATGTTGGCTCCATTCCTGGAACTGCTCAGTGACTTGATTGTACTCATTTGCAGAGTAAAGCACTATGAGACAGTATAAAACATGTCCCCTTGGAAAGGAATTTGGTCTTGACTGTCCAGTCTATAGTCAGGCAAAACACCTCTGAAACCTGTACCATATTTGCTTGTCTCCCATATATACAAGTTGGATAACTGTTCTACAAATATCATTTCTCTACTGGTGCCTCATACTCTTACTGTATTTTCTATTTGTCATTTCTCTAACATAGGAATGTCTTGTTTTACACAATAATTCAAAATTAAAGTAAAAAAAGCCTACAAAACAAAACACTGGTAATACTTAAGACTTCTATGTAAGCCTTCTATGTAAAGAGAACAGAGCTTTCTACAATTGAATATCAGTTGTAAATACAAAGGCACCCCTTTTCAGCCCTGCTTCTGTTCAGAGCCATACCATACAAATAAGGATGAATTTTCTGCACTAGGACAAGAATGCCTCATTCAGTGTCTAATATCTACTTCAAGACACTGTGTATATGAATGTATTTCAATATGCTTATGTACATATTTGTGTTTGCTTCAGAATTCACTAAGATTGAACTTGTTTTATGTTAGTGTCATTGGCTTCTTTTCTGAATCACAAAAGCATCACTTTGCTTCAATAAAGATTTTTTTTTAATAGAAAATTAGCCTATGATAGAGGAATTCTTCCCTGACAGGACCACCTCCTAACTGTCCTTAATTGAACGGTGAAATTTCAAAAGTAAATGTATATCTCTCAGTGGGTGACAAGCAGCTGTAACAAACAGCTGATGTAAGGTAGGAAATTATACTGCATTTCAGTGTTTGTTCAGGTAAATACAGCAATAAAAAGCTTAAATGCTGTTAGAATCGGACATACGCATGTGAACGTGCCCACACACAAAAATAGGCTGATAATAAGTTAGTCTACAGGTAACTTCCAGATGAAGCTGTTTGCCTCAGTTTTGCTTCTTGTTTTCACCAGAACAGATTTAAGAAACTCAGTAAGAAATAATAAGGAGATTATAGTTAAACTTCAGAGGACTCATACTGACTGTTCACATGCTTCATCCTTTAATGACTATCTTCAAAGAAGCAGCGGCATCTTCATCTCAGAAGAGGCTTTATGAAGTCACTTTTTAAGCAGTGCTCACTGTTTTGATATGCTGGTCAAGCAGTGATTCTAAATGCAGTCATTTAAGATTACAAGCCTTATATCAAACTATTGTGAAAGTCTTCCAATTGTCTTCAATGAGTTTTGGATTAAACTATTTATCAGGCATTCTTCATTCATCTTTAAATCATATTCCTGATTTATGCCTTTTAGACTTAGCACTGTTATGTTCCTGCTTCTTTATCTTTTGCTCTGCCTTTTCCTCATATGTTTTTCTGTCTATCCTTTTTTTTTGCCAGCCTCTTGACACTGCAGGCACTCCCAGGGACCAGCTTAAAGAAGGAGAAGACTTCTCTTTTCCATTTTGCCAGCATTCCTCTACCTTATTTCAGATAGAACTGCTAGATAGCTAACTTTCAGATAGCTTGCCAACAAACTTTGAACCTGATCTTTCAGAAGTGTAAGAGCTGGCATGCTGCTTATTGCTAGATATCCTTGTATTGAACTGATGACTTAGGCTTTGATCATACAACAAGGACCATACAAATGCAGTGTCTACAATGTATCTTTAGACTGGAACTTCAGATGTCAAACTCTCTTGCTTTCACTACACTTTCTGAGGCCTCTGTTCTATTTCAACAGACAGTGAAAAAATAGTTGCCATTTCCCTAGTGTAGAATGTTTTACAAGAAATCAGTGTCATTAAGTGATTGTTATCTTGGTGTAGTGATGCTTTTCTGGCACTTTTCAAGATACTGAATGTGTGTAGTTATGAACATAGGTATATATGTGCTCACTGTCTCTCCAGTGCAGAGAGACAGATAACACTGTTAGAAGTGTGTAAAGTCTCTTTAAGAAAAAGTGAGAGCTGTACAACTATTGTTTTATAGCAGTCCAATTTCCTACTGACTTATTGTCACCCTAAAACTAACTCATTAAGACAGTTTTACCTAATAAAAAAAGTTATATTTTAACTATTTCACACAGTCTCAGAAGTGCATATCACTGCAGTTCCTGCTCTTGCAGTCGGATAATGTATTAAAACATCTTATGCATCTCTCATACATTTGGTTGTGCATTGTTTTCTTTTTGCTATTGTGTTTTTCATACTGCACTTACAACTTGAACCCAAAGAAGCAGAATACTTAAATTTGAATAAGGCCTAAAATTTTTCTGTTTAACTGTAATTTATTAAGAGGAAAAGATTTTTAAAATAAAAAAAATAATTGATGTCATGGAAGATGAATAGGAGGAGCCTGTAACTTCTGTGAGTAGTTCTTCACAGTTTAATCTGTAGTACTGTAATGGGTGCTAGCATTGGATGCAGCACTTGTCTTGGATGCAGCTACTAGAAAAACAGGTCTGAAGTTCAGAAGGGTTGGATCTGGTGTGTTGCTTACACTATTTACTTTATTATTAACTCTCATTAAAAGTTAGATATACTTTATATGCAGTTAAGATGAATCTGAACCAGCGTCTAGAGATTTTGGGTCAGGTTTTTGAGCCAGGAAAGTAATCTCAAACTGAAGCATTGTGTGAAAATAAAATTATTTTTAAATTCCTTTAAATCTTGGTCATTAATGAAAATGGATTTTTTTTCCCCCCTCCTCGTTACAAACCTGTTCTGCTTGACTGGGGTTTTTTTTAGGAATTTTAGGCAGTTTGAGGATTTACTGATTGAAGAAGCTTAATTGTATATCTGGGAAGGGGTTTTACTAGATATTACACAAAACAATAAAAATGTGCCTATTCATAAGGTGATTTATTCATGAACTAGCAAATATATTTAAGAATGATAGACTCCTAAAATATTCATCCCTAGAGCATTGATACAGGTAAATTTCATAAATAATTATGTTAAATCGGTTACCAAGGAGGTGTAGCAGTATCAAGTTGCTATGGAAATGTTTGGTCCCTGCTCAGAGATGCCAGCACAGCTAATGCAATCTCTTTTAGTTGCATCACTTTAGCCAGATAAAAATCAAGATGGGGGAGAAATATCAGTGATACATGTGGGATAGAAATCAGGATTTTTTGAAAAGGACATGTAGAAACCATAAAACTGGTATGTTTTGAGTTATGTCAAATGTCCAAATTTTACTTCGTATCCAGAGTATTTCACAGAATGGAAGAATATTCATCATCTTGATAATTAGAAAGACAAGAGTTACATTAAGGTGTGCATAGATTTTTAGTGGCCAAGTTGCCATGAGTCAACTCACCTTATCAGTCGTTGGCAAATCTCCAAGTACAGTTTCTTTCATGTATGTTGTTTTTATGGAATATATAAGACTCTCTGTAGTGGAGTTTTGTCATCTCTTTAGGATTACTTTCTGAAGCATAAATTACACCAGGGTATTGAATAGTGAATAGACACTGAATGATGACATGTGCTATGACAGCCGTATAACGTGATATGTGCCACTCTAGTTTCATGGACTTTCGTGGAAAGTTTAATGGACTTTCTATGTCATACATTTTGAAAATAAAGGAAATATTTATTGGAATCAATATGACGGCCTTAGTTCCCACAGGTAGCATGAAGTCTGTAATCTCTGATTTAGGGAAGATCGTACTACTGAAACGTTTAGCTTGGAGTAGAACAGCCCATTCTCACTGCCCATTCAACCATCCCATCTGAATGAATTGCTGAAAGTTTCCACAGTTGCTGTGCACACTAACAAACTTGTAGCAGATATTGTTTGTTGAGACAGTGAGTATTGTATTCTCTTCTTGTATAAATAAGAAGAAATAAAGGCTTTGAAGCAGATGCTAGGTGTAGAAACAGTGACCATTACATTGCTTATGCCCATTTCATTTGAAACAATAGTCTCCAGCTTCAAAGAGGTTTCTTAATTAGGCTGAAATTTTTCATTAGCTCAAGATTGCTGTAGCTTGACAACAGACTAGTACTAGAAAATATTTCATTCCTCCTATACTTGGATGCTTACCATGTATAAAAATAAGTTTTCTATTCCCTCCTTCCAAATACAAAAGTAGTATGTGTTTTGTTCGTTTTATTGGTCACAGGTAGTGTGTTAATAGTACTGGTGGCCAGGCAAACCAGTTTCTAATGACCAAGTGTTCTTGAAGAGAAGGTCAGAACAGAACTATCTATTACTTAAACCAATCAAATGGTTTGAGTAATAGATCTATTAGAGGAGAAAAGGTACTATTATTCAATAATATTTTCAATAATTTTACTGTTCTCTTCAACTTTTAGCTTTCTCAGAATTTGGGAGATTTGGCTTTGGGGTTCATGTATGGGACTTAAGGGAGTCTGTGGGATAATGGCTAAGGTGACTTAAAAATTAGAACTTATTCACACTTTTAGGTAAGGCACAGCATTGAAGAAGCTCCCCAGGTGGAATGCGGCTGACACATAAGGAATCCATTCCATGGGAGTTCCCTAGGCCTGCAACCTTAGATGTTGGTAACGCCAGGGGAACTTGGTGTGCTGACTCTAAGAGGTGCTGCCCAGAGGGTGGAGCGGTGTGGAGATGCCGCGGCCAGGCTCTGCGATTATATGGGAACTTAAAGGTGTCATGGAACTGATAAGCTGCATATTTACTACCCTGGGCCAACAGCCTGCCACGTTTTTGACAAAATGCTGTCCTTTTGGTGAACTTTGCTCATTATAACGTCATTATAATACCAAAACACATCTCCATCCCAAATCTACCCGCCTCCAAGGTGCGACCACCCCTCACTGAGCTTGTGCACTGAATTTTTCTAGCTTATACCTTTAAAAGCGAAGCGAGAAAACTTTACACCAATCCTAAACGAAGGTATGTATGACTAGAGTCACTCAAGCTCCACCCGAAAGGTGAAAGATAGTATAAAATGGTTTAAGAGAAGGAGAATGTTAGGGAAGACACCACCATGTACCACTCTGACATTTGGGATCAGTCGATGGGCTGAGCCTCTCTTCCCCCCCATCGGGACACCTTTAGGTAAGAGTTGAACACTTGGTTATATCAAGTGCCTCCGCGGAAAACTTAGAAATCTCTCTCTATATAGAGTCGCTTTATTATCTTTAACGCATTTGTGTCCGGCCGTGTTACTCATATTCTTGATATACGTGTTGTGTCCGGCTGTATTACATACATGTTTGTGTCTGGCCGTGTTATTCATACTCATATTCTTAGTATTTGCATGTGCTTTGCAGACAGTGAATTTATCACTGGTAATCCAAAGAATCTGTGTGTCTGTTGCTCTAATAAACTGCACTCTTCACTGCTCTGGCTGTGACAGTTCCTTCAACACGACCAGACTGGGGGGTGTAAAACTGATGCTGTCGCCTTAGCGAAAGCCCTGAACTAATAAGTGGCTATACACACAGTCCTTAGAAAATAAACCGTTGACCAAGTCTGAGACTAAGACTGGACCTAGCTGCACCTAGACTCCTCTCTGAGAAGGAGTCTAGAAAGCAAGGGGGTCCTGTCTGAACCTTGTGACTCAATGGGAGGGTTTCCCCCCCAGCCACTCCTCAAATTCCTATTTGTATGCGACAGTAACTCTTAACGCAACAGAGTCCAAGCCAATTTCACATGAAATATGTGATGAGTGCCTGGAAAGTGCTCCCTGATGATTCATGGTTATAGGTTCAGATGAGAAATTAGAGTTAGTATCAATACTGAATTCAGAATTTCTCTTCATCACTGTGTTTCTCGCAACACAAAAGGCCTTCCTTTTCTAGCTGCATTATGTCATCTTTGGTTTCTTAGATTACTTTCTCCAAGTGTCCATATCTTTTTCCAGAGAGCTATTTTTATTCCTGATTATCTTCTGATGATTCTCCTAAGCTCTTTCACTACCGACTGCAGTTTTCTTAAAGAAGTAAAACAAACATGAGATGTTTGCTTGTAATTTGCATAACGATGACATTTCAGAGCACAAGATTTACATAATAATGAAACAGGCTGGAGGAAATAGGTGAATCACAAGGATAGGGATATGTACTGCAGGATAACATAAGCATGGTAGAACTCTACTGGGGACTGGGAGCAGTGTTGATCAAAGTAGATTGGTAAGCCAACAGTGGTGTATGTGTCATTAAATAAATATGCCATTAAACTGCTACTAGAACTTCCTATTCTATCCCAGTACCTATCCCTGAGACTTTTGATCACAATTCAAATTTCAGGATTCTGTAGCTGAGGGGAAAAATATGGATCTGAATTATGAATGCAGATTCACTCTCAGTATTTTTGGGGGGGTCCATGGAAGACTCCAAATACACGTGCAGGTTTGGCAAAGCTTGCCAACTTCATGGGAGCTAGTACTTTTTCTGTTGGAAACACTAGGATGTATGGTTGCAGTACAGATCATCTGTGGCTTATTTTGAAGATTGTACAGACTGACTTTATGTAAAACATAGTGGAAAAATAAATGAGTCACACTATGTACCCAAACTGTTGAGACCTACAAAACTCAAATCCAAGTGTCAGGATCTTAGCTATCTCTGCAAGCTGTGTTTCCAGAAAATAGAAAGATGTTTCTGAAATGTTGTCATTTGTTAAAAAAAAAAAAAAAAAAAGTGGATTTTTGAATCTAGATAGACTGTAAACGAAACTTAAAGGACTTTTTTTTCCACTGTGGGTTTTGTCAAAAAAGGAAAATAGCATATGTAAAATTTTAGGAGTATCCAAATTCTTATTTGTAACTTGAAATTTGAACAAGATGATGGACAGATTCAGATTATCAAGTAGAAATACTTTCTGGTATTTAATTATGAAGTGGGTAACAACTATGGCTGTGATTTAAAAAAAAAAAGTACCACCCCCTCCTTGGTGCAAAGATATGTTTCAGTGCTGTTTGGTGCCTCTAAATTGAGGTTGTGGTTGGGGGGAAAAGGAGGCAGGGAGGGGAAAGAGGAAGATAATGGGAAGCTATCTTTCTGTTTCTTAAAACACCCAGAAGATTTGAAAGGAACTACGTTTCAGTGGTTTGATGAGTCAGAAAAAGAGACTGGATGCCAGCATTCAAAAGTAATTTTTCTTCTTTGATGTAAAGTAGTAGGTATGTGGCAATCTGTCAAGTGAAAGCCTGTGGAAATCAAGTAGTTAGGCTGACAGATATTATCAGAAAAGTTGTTATTTAATAGAAGAAATGCATGAAGTTGTAAGATACAAATATTATCACATGACCCTACTGTTGTTAGCAGATCATGTAAAACAGCCTGTGTAGTATCTGAGGCTATAGCAAAAGCAAGAGAGTGTATTTTTATTTCCACTCTTCAGTAGTAAATAGTGATTAAAGTCAAGCAGTGCTAGCAGTTTTTATTGACTACTCTTTGCATCGAACGTAAAGAGGAAAACACTAGAAGGTTGCTAGACTAAACCTGACTCAGAAGAAAACATTTGCTTCCTAGCAAGGTTTCTTGAAGGAATGATACAGAAAAGGATGAAGGTCTGTCAGATCTGTAGAAAGCTGATAGACAGCTGGTGTGGTGACAGGACAAAAAGATGGCTCTATTAGGAGAATGCAAGACTGAAACTTGGAAAGGACCAAGGTAATTTCTGTGACAATACCTTTGCATAGTACATTCTCTACATTTTATTAACGTCTATTTTTCTCGTTATAATGCCACATGTAACTTTTGCAATTTAATTTTGAAAATGCTCTTTGCGGTTCATATGAGAGAATATCTTGTGTATAGTGGGAAAATGGAATCATTAGGACTACTTTACTGGAAAATGGAATATTCTATCGCCATGAGCTAAGTGGGAGTGATGTATGTAGCAGCAGGAGGGGAGAAATAAGTATAAGAAAAAAACTACATGCTGCACTACCCAGTTGTACCTTGAGCTTTCTATAATCCAACTACATAGTGCAACTACATTGCAACTGACTGATACCTTCTGCATCTATAGCTGTACATTTTAAGGCTGTTTTGTGGGAGAACTTTAAAGATTGTGATAGAAATATGAAAATAGGAAGACAGAATGAGAAACAACTTGACCCTGAAGAAGTAGTCAGTCTATTACAGTAGAACTGGAAAACATTTTGATCTAGAAAAGAAGTTGTAAGTAGCAGCTGTTGTGCACTTAAAAATTAAATACAGAAGACAAGCTGTTTCAAGTGCTACTTTAACTTACTGATTTTGGGTAATACTAATGATTGCTATTGCTGACAGCTCATGAAATCAGGTCAAACTAATAAAAAAATATAGATTTTAAAAAAATCTTTTGTAAGCAGAATTCTAAAACATCATTTTAAAGGAAAAACAAATTCCTTCACACACCCTCCCCCACTCTGTTGATTTCTGATGCAGAATTAAAGTAAATTTCAAAAAACTTCAAGTGTTTTTTGAAAAAAATTGAATCTTTGACTTCTGGTGTAAGGCCAGCAAGTCTTGCATCCTTTGTGAGATAATTAACTCTCTAATAGCTGGAATTAATATAATACCTTGCAAAGTAGGCACTTACAAGAACAGATGGGGGTGATTAAATGGTGGCTTATTATTCAGTCTCCTAGCACCAAATACCATTGTTTGATTTCCATTTAGTAATGTTGGAGCTGTTGTGTTTGTATGTGTTCAAATTTTAATTACAATCATTTCCCATGTCTGAGATTTTCTTTCATTTTTAATACATCTGATTAGTGCTTCAGGGCCTACTACCCCACTTTCACCATACAAATGAGGTTTAAATTCTTCAAGGGTTACAATACTCATTTTTTGATTGTTGAGGGACTCTGGTTTTTTTATTGTCTTCATTAGAGTTTATTACTTTAAATCTTCTTTACTAAAGATTTTTCTTCTATAAGATAGTGAAGGGTACACATGTTCAAACCCTGTGCAGGATTACATACTACCTGCTTCAGAGCTCTACTTTAGAAGATGCATGATTTTCCATATTTGATTTGCTGACTCATGAGCTAATAGTTGACTCGTGTCTGATTTATAAAGGTTACTATTCTGGGTGCCTCTGTCTAGATACTAAACTTATGCTACTTTGCAAGGTATATATATTTTAAAAAAATCTAGGACCTTCGAAAATCAAGCTGTGAGGGTGTAATCTTAAAGGGGATGTTTTGGAGTTCCATGTTCATGGGCTGATGTATTAAGTGATACTATTCATTAATTAAATTTTAGTGACATTAGTATGTGGTAGCACAACCATCATGGCTTGGGGAAGTCTTGCTACCTGATCTGCAGCTTCTAACAAAACCTTTACTAGAGGGACAAGTAAACAACTGTCCAGAGGCAAATCTCTTTACAATCTCTAAATTCAACTGAATTAGTGAGTTGGAGCAATTTGGTTCCCAACAAATTATTTGTCACTAATCATTTCAGAAAATCTTAAAGATATTGCTTCTCTAGTGCTGGTGTTTGTGTCTTTCCATATGTTTTTATACTTGTATCCCAGATTTCAGAAGAGGTCAGTAGTTTGCGTCTGTGTTTAGAGCCAAGTGTTCTACATTACCTGCCTAAGATGTTTATCTCAGGCAGTGGACCTTGTGGTTAATACTGCAAGGAGAAACTTGGGATCTGGGCAACTTAGTTTACTCGGTAGTTCTTAATATTCTGCTTGCCCAGCATCTAGCTGAATGGGCATTGATGATTATTGGTCCTGTTGTTTTAGGTCTCTGAATACTATACAGTTCACCTCTAGTCTTTCTGGAATAGAGCTCTCGCAATATTTTCCTGTCTAATCCAACCAAAATCTGTAAGTACTAGAGAGATTCTTCAGATAATTCTTGTAAAAATTATATACTTAAGCTTAAACGGAATCTGTTTAATCAGATCAAATGAACAAGTTTTTATTAAAAAAATAGAAATAAGCAAACTCATGTTGTTATCAGTTTTGAAAGCTTTAATTAAGGCCCATTTTTAATTGTTGCAGTAAAGAGTAGCTGAGAAATTAAAAGCAGTGGAAAACTGCCAAAATGTCCAACATTTTGTAAATGGGTTTCATTTGAGCAACATTACTTGGAATATATTTAGTACTAAAACTTCAGAACAATGGTAATGAAATAAGGGTTGCTATGTTTGTATCTATGCAATTTGCATTTCATAAAATATTAAAATACTGCTGTGTTGTTACACTAACATAGTTTTGTTTGGCTATATAGGTACCTCTACCTGATTATTTCTGTAATGAGTTGATCAATAGTTGAATACAATTTTCAAATGTGAGTAAGTGTAATCTCCAGGATACTTGACAATGCGTATTTTGCCTCAAGTATGATGCAAATGTGTTTCATTATAAGTTATAACCTTTCCTATAGAAAAAAGATTTAGAACAGTTTAAATAAAATTAGTGAAAAGATTAAAAAAGTATAATGGTTCTTCATCAGTAACGCCTTTCAACTTAACCCTACCCTTCCTGCCCCTGAGTCCCATTACATAAATTGTAGCCATCTGTTGACCAAATATCTAATGAAAAGCGCTGATCAGGAACACTTTACTTTAGAAATCTAGAAAACAATTCCTACACTTCTCCTTGTAGAAGCTGTCAGTTATCATAAATCAGCAAGACATATCATGACCTGGAAAAAGTCCTCTAGCACATATCTTATGAATTGAATCGGGGACAAAGAAATGCCCTCTCTATGCAACCTTTCCCTGCAGAGCATGTCAGCAGCTGGAAAAATGCCAAGTTTGTGGAGAAATCCCAAACTCAAAGAATCAAAATTAGCAATAAAAAGCCACCTAGGCAGCTTTTATAAAGCACAGGAGTATACAGTATGAGGAGATGGTAAGTGAAAGTAGAAGTTTGACCAAATTATGGCATTTTACTTTCTTATTTTAATGTCCCATTCTTCAGCAATCTGCATCACATAATTCCCTATTCCCCCTTTCTTGGCCCCCCTCTAGTTTTAACAGTTTACTGTGCAAGGCCAAACATTTTCAGTGAGCAGTCAGTGTTACGTCTTTTTGTCACATTGCTATAGTTATATTTTGTTGCTTTTTTATTAAGAACAACTTTTCTGCTGAATCACATGCCATACCATAAATTATTTGCAGTTGCTGTTGGTCAGAATTTTGACTCAATGTGTATTTCCACTGGCATTTTTAACATTTTCTGCTGGTTTTTCTGTGCTTATGGGTGGAGGGTCCTCTCAAACCAGATCCCTTGCGCTGTGTGAAAATGCTGGGAAAATATAAAAGCCTCTTTTGAGCAGGCTGAAGATCTTGGCCTGATGCATGCAATGTAGTAGATAGCTGTACTGGATGGCCCAAATAGAGGGATCCCTGTCAAAGCCCAAGCCTGGAAGGTAAGCTTTCAGCTCACCTTGGAGTGGGAAAGGTACGTAGTAGGCAAGATCATAACATACAGACCTAAGGTAGCTACTGTAATGTAATCAGATAAGGATAAAGTTAGCTTAGCATGATCTCTGTGCCATTTACTGTAAGTGTGGGATTGTTGATATTTGTTTCTTAAGGGTGAGATTTTTAAGATCCTAATGCCTCATGATTTAATTACATGGCACCTGGAACTGGAATCAGAATTTCCAGCGTTCTTTAGAGAGAGAAAATTATAGGGTCAAACTTTGAAAAAGTGCTCAAGACATCCATGCTCTGTCTCCCTCCTACTCTTAAGATGCTTAATGACAACAAGCTGAGCTTACTTGATAATCTGCCAATTTATTTAGGTGCTAAAATAAGAGCTAAACTCCTTTGAAAATCTGGCCCTAATACCAGCACTGTGAGAGCTACTTATGTATTTAAAAAGGCTTAAGAGTCTAAGAATAGAGAGTTGCAGGTTCGTTTTGAAGGAAAGTGTAGAAACCATGATATTTGCCCTGTTGAGTGATGCACTTAGCTTAGTTTTAAAGGGAGGAAAATTGGTTAGACACTCTAGTGCTTATATAGTATATATGCAATTTAGAGTTTCTTCCTGGACTTCCCTTCCAGGTGAATGTTTAGGAGTCTCCTACTTGTAGGCTCAGTTCTGTGCTACAAGAACAAATAATATACTTGTGCTCATTTTTTGGCAGAACACTAAGCACGGGAAGGTATGAATTATTTGCTGGTTTGCCTTGACACAATTGTTCAAATTGTTCAATGCTGCTGAACATTGGTCATCTTATTGATCACACCTGCATATCTCTTAGGGTAATTATGTTTTAACTTAACCTGACAAAAGATGAAAACGAATTATATGAAATTTATTAGTGAAACCTATTTTAAGTGAGAAGAGATCCAAGGCTTTTAGCTATCAAATATCTGCACATATACTGTTTTCTTTAAAAGACTTAATTTTGAATCTTGTCAGCCAGATACTATTTTTTAAAATACATGTTTCTGTTGGTTATCTCTGTTCATTTCAGTGTAGTTGCTTCTAATTTGCATTGTTCTGAGAGGCAAATCTAGCCTAGTAATTGTTGTAGTAGTCTCAGCTACACCTGCAAAACCAGTGACACTACCTTCTGAATTGGCATATATTTAGTATGCCTCACAATGCCTCTGGACAAACCTGCAATTTTGTCAATATTTTATTCATGTTTACTAAAACTCATGCCACAGTAAAGTGAAATAAATACTGGTTCATAATCTAAGACAAATATGCTGTCCTCTACAAAGACAGCACTTCAAATGTGAGTTTGTTGTGATACCTCCTTGAACTTAAAGTGCATTGAATGGGAGAGAACACACACTAATTCTGAAATGCTTAACCAACCTTTATTAAAGAAAAAAAATGGATATTAGGCAGAGTGGACTGGAGAACAGTAATTGTGTTTTGTAGAAGACTTTATTTCCGAATGTATTTTCTTTGAGAGACCCAAGTATTTTGAAACTCTCTGGGAAATAAAATGGTGTTCTGGTTTGAAGCTGTTAATCTGGCAGCCTACCTAGGAGCTGTCGATGTCAGGAGCTCATGCTTAGTCTTCCAGGTCATCCAGGCTTTCAGCCCACCAGGTGAGCTGCCAGGAGCTAAACAAGCAAGCTAGCGAGAGGAATGGAAAAAGGTTTCCCATAGAAACATGGTTTGGCATGTGAATCTGGAAACGTTGCTTTGGATCTGTCAAACATTGCCAAAATTAAACTGTTTCATGTGACATTTCAATTTAAATAAGTCAGCAAATGCCATGGAGTAATATTTCCTTTTTTGTAGCCATCTTTAATTTTAGTTTCATCTTGAACTGGGGAAGGCTATAGAAGTGATATAGTAGTTACAGCATTGATGCAGTTTAGGCCTGGACAGAGTACTTTTGATTTGTGGATTAGCTCTACTTGTAGAAGTGGTCCAGGGAAAGTGCTTGCTATTTACACATTGTACTTTTACAGCATATACATAGAGGCATAGTAGTAAAACAAAATCCTCATCTGTTTTTACATCCTAATTTTTACAATAAAACTGTGCATCTTTGGTACTGAGTGCAAAGTAATTGGTACAGATACATGGAGGCTGAATACATGGAAGACCACCGCTATTCTCTTTACTGATGTCCAAGATTTTTCTTACTCATTAACGGAAGGAAAGCTGAAACTTGGTACAGAGTTTGTAGGAGCCTGAAGACGGCTTTTATCTCTTGCATGGCAGTTTCTCCTAGATGAATGCTTAAATTCCTTCCTATCCTCTATCTAACCAATGAGCTGATAGGATGATGGAGAAAAAGAGAGTACCAAAGATGACAGGCAAGCAGGCAAAAGGAAAACACCTATATTGGTGATGTTGCTGGAGATGAATGAAATTGTAACAGAACTGAGAATTTGCTTCATTAAAATAGTCACTTTGTTTAAAACAGATTTGAAGAAATAGTGTTAGAGGGAATAAAAAGGACTGACTCAGTGTGGTATGGTCAAATGCAAATAAACAAGGAAGTAAATGATAAAGTTATAATGTTTGCTCCATACCCCTTGTTATTAATCACTGTACATATCTGTGTGTATTTTGCATTAAAAATGGCTCATTAATGAGTAGCTAGTTGATACAATGTGTATTTAGGGAGGGCAAAGGGACATTAACCATTTGCAATAAGATTGTAATTCCAGACTGGGTTCCTAGGCATTATAACCAATTTGTTTAGACTGCTGGGCAAACATTCAAACTGCAGATCATGAAAAGACTAAGTGGTTAAGTATTTTTCAGTACGGTAAGCCTTAAAAATAGAAGAGCAGTAGAGACTGAGGTATTTTTTTATCATCACATACACAGAATTTGGGGGTTTATAAAGCATTGATAGGGTTGAGCTAATGGTGATTGCATTCAGTAAATAAAGGAAAAATTAATTCCCTCAGCTGTAATTTCAAGACCTTCTGCTAATACTAGAATATATTTACACATTTTAGGAAGATTAAAACTATAAAAAGGAAGTTAATCAGTTTGCATTAATCATAGTCAGAGAGAAACTCCATTGGCAATTGTAAGAATGAAAATACGCCTCACAATCCATAATTGGTATGGTTTAACTTACTTTGCAGTGTTGGCCTTTGATTTAATGTATCAGTTAATTAGGTAAAATAATTACAGTTTTGTGTTAAATAGATATTCTAGGCATATGGTAGATGTTAATGGGAAAATATGAAGATGAGTAACCATACTGCAGACAGTACTGCTACTCAGTGCTAATATGAGATATAATAGTAGCCAGTTACTTGACTGGACCCCAAAGTATTGTCATTACTTAGTTTTTTCCTTTCAAGCTTGTAGAAATTTTGTCTCATAAAGTATGACAGGATTATATGATGCAGTTTGTAAAAAAAAATGAATGTCTAAGAACTAAGCTACAGTCAAGTGTATAAAAGGAGTAATTTTTTGTGTTGGTCTTAATAACGTTAGTTGATTAAATAAGAGCAGACCTTTGAAAAAAAAAATGGAGATTCATTAACATCACTACATGGTACTGTCATGATTTAACCCCAGACGGCAACTAAGCACCACACAGCCACTTGCTCACCCTCCCTGCCCCAGTGGGATGGGGGAGAGAATCTGAAGAGCAAAAGTAAGAAAACTCATGGGTTGAGAGGAGAACAGTCTAATAATTGGAACAAAACATAATAATAATAATAAATTGTAATGAAAAGGAAAAAAAAAACACGAGAGAGAGAGAGAGAAACAGAACCCAGGGGAAAAAAAAATCCAGTGATGCAACCACTCACGACCTGCCGACTGATGCCCAGCCAGTCCCCTCGCAGTGGTTGGTGCCCCCCTGCCAACTCCCCCCAGTTTATATACTGAGCATGACATCATATGGTATGGAATAGCCCTTTGGACAGTTTGGGTCAGCTGTCCTGTCTATGTTCCCTCCCAGCTTCTTGTGCACTTCCTCGCTGGACGAGTATGGGAAGCTGAAAAATCCTTGACTTAGTTTAAACACTGCTTAGCAACAACTAAAACATCAGTGTGTTATCAATATTATTCTCATACTAAATCCAAAACACAGCACTATAATAGCTACTAGGAAGAAAATTAACTAAATTAACAAATAATGAGGACAGTATCCCCTCCATATTCTATGACCATCTACATCATGCCTAGGTCCCATACTTTCCAATACATTTCAATTAATCACCATTTTTCCTGTCTTTTGATATATACACACAGATATCATTCCCTTAGTCTATGGGCCATCCCTCTAAAATGTCCATTGAGTTCATTTAGTTCATGACTTTGGGCTCCATCTGTCCTAACAGTCCTTCAGGGCAGGAGTTTGTGGTGTTGGATTGTTGCATGCTGAAGCCAGTTCTGGTTCCATCCCTGCTGCACTTTGTTCAGTTTCATCAAAGTTCATTCTTCAGTAATCTGGGCAATTCTTACTATAATATTGTTGATATGGCATACAACAACTATAGGAGTAATGATATACAGTATTAGGTAGCAATTAATATCATACAGTTCGGATCATTACCTATTCTCACCCAAAATCAAATCCCCTTGAGGTACACATCGGATTTCCCCATCCTTCCGCATTACCCACCAAGTGCACCCAGGTCCTTGAGCAAAAGCAATCCCACAAATGGGTTTTCCTTTCCCCAAGGCAGGACTAACCCAGATTGTCTTCCCCAGCACATTTTTTATGTGCACTACAGGGACTTTATCTCCTTCGACAGTATGTAAAAGTTTTGATTGGGCAGGGCCAGCTTGATTAGCAGATCCCCTAGTGTTGACTAACCAGGTGGCCTTTGCTAAATGTGTATCCCAATGTTTGAATGTCCCACCACCCATTGCTCTCAGTGTAGTCTTTAACAGTCTATTGTAATGTTCGATTTTCTCAGAGGGTGGTACATGATAGGGGATGTGATATATCCGCTCAACGCCGTGTTCTTTGGCCCAGGTGTCTATGAGGCTGTTTTGGAAATGAGTCCTGTTGTCTGACTCAGTTCTTTTGGGGGTGCCATGTCGCCATAGGATTTGCTTTTCAAGGCCCAGGATGGTGTTCTAGGCAGTGGCATGGGGCACAGGATATGTTTCCAGCCATCCAGTGGTTGCTTCCACCATTGTAAGCACATGGTGCTTGCCTTGGCAGGTTTGTGGGAGTGTGATATAACCAGTTTGCCAGTCCTCCCATATTTACATTTCAGCCATCATCCTCCATACCAGAGAGGCTTTAACCACTTGGCTTGTTTAATTGCAGTGCATGTTTCACATTCGTGGATAACCTGTGCAATAGTGTCCATGGTCAAGTCCATGAATTCTGATTAATGGACTGATTAATTCTTATATAATAATTATACAATATTTATATTTATAATATAAATAATTAATATAATATAATTATATAATATATTTATAATATTGTTAATATAATATAATATTATATAATATTATATCTTCAATATATTATATTATATATTTAATATATTTGTAATATAATATTATATAATATAAGTATAATATAATATGTTTATTATATAATATATTATATATTTTATAATGTATTATAATTATATTATATAAATATAATATAATTGATAATATAAATAATAAATATAAATAATATATAATATTTATATTTATTATGTAAATATTATATAATAATTAATGATTAATTATTCAGAATTAATTCTAAATAATTAAATAAGATGAATTCTGTCTGCCAAGACATTGTATTTGCAAATTCTATAGATCTTACAAGTTCTCAACCTGTCAAGTTCTTTGCAAGCACTTTGAATTTAAGTCTGATAAGCACAAAAGTATAGCTCCAACTTTTAAGTACAACACAAAGTGTTTATTTCAACAGGAAAATATACAACTATGGTGGCTTATACTAATAGTATAAGACATGTAAGCACACTGTACAGATTTACTAGCCCAGAGGTCTTGAGAATGGAGTTCTCAGGCGTATTCGGGTGTCTAATGGAATAATTTTTATGTTACTACACAGATGTATTTTGCATAGAAGAGTAGGTGACTTCTTTTTACTATATTAAACAGGTAAATGGAAGGTATATTCTAATCCAGCTAAGAGAAAAAGTGCATTTTTTCCCTTAGGAATCTCTTCCAAGGTAGCAATAAAAATTATTTATTTTAATAGAGATGGTTCATGAAATAGCTCAATAGATTAACAGGTTTTTTAGTGTTGGAAATAATTGGTAGTGAAGCCAGGAAAAGCATGCTTTATTTCAGACGTATCATTTCAAAGAAAGGAAGAAAGCAAATCAATAACTGTCATAGTATAAAGGAGGCTGGAGATTTTTATTTAACTATATATACTGTATATGTATATTACATATTTGTATATTATGTGTATATATATTATGTATATTATGTATATTATGTATATATATGGATATGTATATTATGTATATGTACATATACATGTACATATATGTATATGTACATATGTATATGTATATTATATATATGTATATAATATATATTATATATATGCGTATATATTATATACATATATGTATATTATACTAGATAATAATAGTATATACTATTATACTATTATATATATATAATAGTATATACTATTAGTATATATATATAAATAGTATATACTATATACTATAGTATATAAATAATATATACTATATAATAGTATATATTATATATATATACTATTATACTATTATACTATTATAATAGTATATACTATTTAATAATAGTATATACTATTATTATATACATATGTATATTATATATATATTATACATATTATATATATATTATACATATTATATATATGTATTAATATACATACTGTATATGTATATTATGTATATATACTGTATACATATATATGTAAAAAAGAGGATTTTCTCTATTGTCAATACTTCATAAGGCTTCTATTTGACTGAAGTTCTTTTCAATCTCTTCCTCAGTTTAAGCTAAATGATGCTATGCTTAATATAACATCTTTTTAAAGAAAAGTCTTTCCTCATTGTGCAGTAATATTATCAGTGACAACTGCTTAACATAAAGGTGATAACTGATCTAAAAATAAAGATCAAAGTGTAGAAATTATTTTATTTTAAACATAATGGTTCACATTCTCAGAATTTTTCCTCATGATTGGACTTTTTTAATAAAAGTAAAATATGGCATTCCATCATAATTATATGATTTTAAAGATCTGGGATTTAAAAGCATATGAAATAATATAAAACTTTGATAAAATTAAGAGTTGAAATCTGAATTGCATCCTTGCTTTATTCTCCAGCACAATCTGGATTTGTCTAGTCAAATTTCATATCATGAAAAATGACAACATGGTCTGGTGAACTGTGAAGTAGTATTTAATGTGAAGCTTTATCTTCATAACTCATCACAAGGCACTGATATTCTTGAATGTGCTTTTAACCTTAAATTGTTATGCATTCTAACATAATGAAATTAAAAGAAATATCACTAGAATTTTCCTGGTTTCCCCCTCCTCCAGTGGAAAGTGTGGCCACATGGGGGTAAAACTGAAATTCTTTGCTTTTCCTTTTGATGAAATGTAAACAATATATTGTATTTTGGGTCAAATCATATCAAATGAAACAATTCGTTGAACCAAATCAAGAAGCATTTCATTATGGATCTGTCTGAACCTAATTAGTTCCTGCCTAATGAGGAGGCACCAAAATACCTCATGGGAGTTGTGTAGGTGTGTCATGCCCTCCTTTCCCATGCTTTTCCTGGCTGGCCTACATTTCTTAAGCATACTGCAGTTTCTCCTTTGGCTAACAACAGTAGCAGATCACATACATATTGTGTGCCCCAGAGAGAGCAGGTCTCAATGGAAAGAACAGCTCTGCTAACTGTTGACTTGGGGAGAGCAGTACATGTTGAAAGCCAGCAGCTCTGCTCTTAAAGTAGAATTTTAAACTATCTCCTTTAGACCTTAAACTCTAGTTTCTGATTCTGGAAAACTTCTGTGTGAATGCTATAATTGCATGAGAGAGAAGTTGTGAGGCTGTTGCTGTTCTGTGTTTAATTAAAATAGTGACCAGTTTGGTGAATTACCATGTTCCTCCTTGCATGGAAACTATAACACTGATATTACTTGCTATTTTTTAACCTGCTGGAAATTCTGATTTTGATACATTTAGTTCTTGTTGACCTTATAGGATCACAAGTTGGACCTTGATGCGGCCTCCCCTTGAATACCATGTGCAGTTCTAGGCCCCACAATTTAAGAAGGATGTTAAGGTCCTTGATGCATCCAGAAGAGGGCAACAAAGCTGGTGGAAGGGCTGGAAGGCATGTCCTATGAGGAGTGGCTAAGGACTTTGGGCTTGTCTAGTTTGGAGAAAAGGAGGCTGAGGGGTGACCTCATTGCTCTCTACAGCTTCCTGAGGAGGGGAAGTGGAGAGGGAGGTGCTGATCTCTTCTCCCTGGTATCCAGTGATAGGACACATGGAAATGGTTCAAAGCTGTGCCAGGGGTGGTTCAGACTTGATATTAGGAAGCATTTCTTTATCGAGAGAGTGGTCAAACACTGGAACAGGCTTCCTAGAGAGGTGGTCAATGCCCCAAGCCTGTCAGTGTTTAAGAGGCATTTGGAAAAAGCCCTTAACAACATGCTTTAACTTGGTCAGCCCTGAATTGGTCAGGCAGTTGGACTAGATGATCATTGTAGGTCCCTTCCAACTGAAATAGTCTATTCTATAATCTTCAGTATTTGCATCCTCATTCTGAACCATGAGACCTTGAACAAATACCCTAGGGGGGAAAAAGTATTTATATCTTTTTTCATGATTCTTTAATGGGTTTGCACTTTTAGTAGTGTAATCAAAGTTATTACTTTAGAGATTTAAAATATGAAATAAAATGCTTCCACTCCTCTTCTGCCATGTCCCCCACACACACCTTGTGAAGGTTTTCTTTACCCCTACAACATAACATCAGAGGTAACAATTGAAAGGCTGATAAGTTCTGTTAGGCTTGAAGTGTGCCTAAATGGACACTTCCATCTGGAGAAGAGGAGCTATTCAGATAGATTTGACTTGCTTGTAGTCATGCTTACTCCAACTTACCAGTAGTGGTTTGCAGTGTGGGTAAGAGGTAATTTTTCAACTGAAATCTGACCATAGTGGCAACATTTGTTATCACATTGGTGATAGAGAGGTGTTTGAGAACAGCTTGAAAAATAGCATTGTAATGTATATTGATGTTTTGGAAGCTCATGACTAGGAGAAGTTACGATTTTCAAAGTTTTAAATCTCTCTCTCTCTCTTTTTTTTCTCCTCATTCTAATTTGTCTCCACAAATTGGAGGAACACAGTGAAGATAACCACAATATATCTTATCAGACAAAGGAGGGAAAAGAAGCATGTGCCAGATGATTCAATGAAAAAGGAGATGTAGTGGCCAGATGGGAATGTTTAAGTAATGAATGACTTGGGGGTAGCAGGAGGGAAGCAGACATACTGTACAGATATTTATCGGTCGTGAATAGATTGAAGTGTTGCAGGCTGAAATTATTCATTTCAGTATTTTATTGAGCAGCCAGAGGTGGTATCCTGAAAAAGATGATAAACATCACACATGTGGAGTTTCTTCAGACATTATGCGAGTACTGCAAAACTGCCACAAAATTTTACCACCCAAATCACAAAATATGCCCAGCTGTTCTTTGCCAGCATGACTAAAAGGGAAAAAAAAATAGGTATTGTAGTTACAGAAATCAAAATAAACCCCCCTTCCCTAAAGTAGTAGTCAAGAAGAGATCTACAAAACAGAACTTCAATGTTACTACATTAGTGACATTGCCGTGTTTCTCTTTGCACTAACTTCTGATTCTCCATATAGTTTGTTGTTTTAGTACTGGGAAAAGGAAGTACAGCAAATAACAATAACCTTCATTATGAGTAAATATAAAAGCTGGCAAAATATTTTGGAAAGAAAGTCTCTGTCAACATTTGTTTGAATTTCTAAGTAGCTTTGCCTTTATAGTACTTGCATTCTTTTTCTTCACTTGCAGAAGGATCAAGTTTTAATGGAGAGGATATCTTCAGAGGTGAATTACAAGGTTGTTTGAACAAGTGTCTGAGTTTGGCATGGAAATAATATCTTCACAGTAAAGATTGTATAGTACCATCTCTTCACTTGTTCAAATATGAACAACTGTGAACACTGTTTATTTTGGAACTAGGTGTAGCTGAGTTAGACTCAAAGTAGAGTGTACACAACTTTTAGGTGGTTTGAAATCTAGGTGTCACAAGAAAATTCTTAATGGAATGAATCTGAATATTTGGAATTTTTTAACTTGGGTAAATTTCTGGGGAATCCGATATTCTTGAGTCTTGGGTTTTGTGCACCACAACTGAAATTCTCCCAAGAATTTAAAACTAGAAAGAAAAAACTACCTCTTTAAGATTACTGTTAAACAATATGTACTAGTTAAGTTCATAATAATCAGCAAGATGTGATTTATCTGAAAAGTAAAGTTTAAGTGCTATTTTTAGCTCATCTTAAAGATTTAAGTTGTTGAGACAAATTTGAAGAACTCCACGATGTAAATGAAACAATATCTAAAAAAGCCAGATAAACATGGGGCCTTGTGTAAAAATGGATGGGGCATCTACCGCCTCTCTGGGCAACCTGTTCCAGTGTTTCACCACCCTCATTGTAAAAAATTTCTTCCTTATATCTGGTCCGAATCTACCTTCTTTTAGTTTAAAACCATTACCCTATTGGTTTAAAACCATTACCCCATTTTCCTATAGGCCCTACTAAAAAGTCTGTCCCTATCTTTTTTATAAGCCCTCTTTTAAGTATCAAAAGGCCTCAGTAAAGTCTCCCCAGAGCCTTCTCTTCTCCAGTCTGAACAATCCCAATTCTCTTCGCCTGTCCTCATAGGAGAGGTGTTCCATCCCTCTAGTCATTTTTGTGGCCCTCCTCTGGACCCACTCCAACAGGTCCATGTCTTTCCTGTGCTGAGGACTCCAGGGCTGGACACAGTACTCCAGGTGGAGTCTCACCAGAGTGGACTAGAGGGGCAGAATTACTTTCCTTGACCTGCTGGCCACTCTTCTTTTGATGCAGCCCAGGATACAATTGGCCTTCTGGGCTGAGAGCACACATTGCCAGCTCATGTCTAGTTTTTCATCCACCAGTACCTCCAAGTCTTTCTCCACAGGGCTGCTCTCAATCCCTTCATCCCTCAGCCTGTATTGATACCGGGGGTTGCCCCAACTGAGGTGCAGGACCTTGCATTTGTTGAACCTCATGAGGTTCACATGGGCCCACTTCTCAAGCTTGTCCAGGTCTCTCTGGGTGGCATCCCATCCCTCAGGCGTGTCAACAGCAGCACTCAGCTTGGTGTCATCTGCAAATTTGTTAAGGGTGCACTCAATCCCACTGTCTGTGTCACTGATGAAGATATTAAACAGTACAGTACTGGTCCCAATACAGTCCTTCTGTGTATTCCCCCAGCCTCTAACCAAAAGCATGCATGTGCTGGACAGGAATGCAATGAAGATTAACATGCAAATTTCTCATCAAATTTTCTTCTGAGAGAACATCAGGTTGAAGCATCATAAAGATTAAAGTTGCTTCATCTGGGTATCTTAAGTAAACCACATTTCTTACTATTACGAGGCAAAATTATATGTCTACAATTGTAACTAGTCTATTTTGGTCCCCTAATGCAAATGGACACTTTCAACTGGACATACTAAGTAGGTTTCTGCATGGGAAAAGAGCATGACTTAAAGTAATTTGTCCAAATTTATAACAGTATATCTTAATTCCTCTGCCACCAGGCTGGAGGATGTCTCTGGCGGGAAAAGAAAATTGAAACAAAGGAAACAAACCTGGTCTTTCAAATGTACTTTGTGAGCCTATCAAGTTTCCAAGCCTTCCTGTGTAGATTTTTTTCACATGTTCAAATATCGCCCTTTTGCTGGAATTATTTGCATAGTCGTATTCAAGTGCATTTTTTACCAGAGTTTGATTCTTCATGTACCAAGTTTCTCTTCTCTTCCCCCTACTTTGCTCCCTCCCAAGAATCAGGCAGGGAAATCCTGTTTGAGAAGAATCCTGTGGTGTTACTTCCCTGCTGTCTAGATCATACTTCTTAGGTGAGATAAAAAATGACTTGGGAGAAATATATACATTATTCAATTCAAAAATAAACATAAAATGCCCACACTGTGTTAGTACCAGCTACTGGTAATTTCAGCTACTGATCTGACAAAATAAGTATTCTTCCTGGTTTAGATCAAGATTCACTAATCCTAAGCAGGTAGAATGCAGGTGTTTTAGAGAAAATGTCAGTAAGCCTGATATGTTACAAAGCTTTCTAGCTGGATCCTGATTCTTTGACTGTTTAGATTTTTTCTTTCTCTTGATGTGGCATTGATACTAATGTTTCAGCACGAACAAGTCTCTTTTGTTGAATGTAATTGTCCTGATACTTGTGATTCTTTGTTAGAAGTATTTTGCTGCTTTACAATCCTTATTTTTCTAACTAATAGGTTTTTATCAATGTTAAAATTATTTCTTGCTACATTTCAGATTTTCTGAGTCATAAATCTTAGTAAACTCATGCAATGGTTATTTTTAAAGAACCCAGACTGATTCAGCAAAAATATTTATAATTGTCAGCTGCATTGATTTCCTAGGAATGTAAGAGCTTGCTCTTCTCTAAAGGGAAAAAAAACAACCCTCAGTCACTACACTTTTAGTAATTTAGAAGTGAACATGGCTTTCCATAGCTAAAATTTAAGATATTTTTTCTTCACTGAAACATTAGAGGGCCAAAAGTGTGAACTACAGGTATATAAGGACAATTACAGGTTAATGATGCTGTGCTTAATTTAAATTAACACATATGAGAACAAGATACTGAAAGAAAATAACTGACATACTGGGGAACATAATTTAGAGTATAAAAATAGGGAAAAAATATGTATATGATGGATAAGTGTCATGCTTTTTGGGAAGCCTAGAAATTTGCATTTTGGACAATCTGAAATGAGATTTGAAAAGATCTGAGACTAGTAAACTTGGGCTATAAAATAAATTAATTAGATTAGAGATTAAGGGGTGATCATACAAAGAGACTAATGAGGAGTAGAGTTTGTAACTAGGCCAGATATTCACATTGGGACATTTAGGCTACGGACAAGTTTTGAAGTTCAGAACAGCTGCAAAGAGTGGGGGATAGGTATCCTAATAGTGTAGCGGCTAATCTCTCACCTGAGACAGCTCTGATTCCAAACTTATTTGGTTAAAAAAAAAAAAAAATTAGGAGATTGTCTTGGGACATATAAAGCATTGCAGATCTCCACTTGATATGGATAGAGAATAGCATTGTTAACCATATCAAAAGTAATTTTTGCAGTGTATTAATACTCTCCAAAATTTCTTTGGAAACATTTTTGGTTGAAGGTAACAACTTTCATATAATTAATTTAAATATGTTTGCTATTTTTGGAATGGATATTTCTTATTTTAGTATGACCTTGAGAAACTAAAAGATATGAGCTAACTAAGGAGGATTAAATTTTCTTTTTAGGGATAGAAACTGTATCTAGATCAGAATAAAATAACTAGGAAAAACCTATTGTATCTCTGCATTCCCTAAAATTATTTTAATTTTGTTTGGAGCTCTCTGATGTCAAGTACTAACCAACAGAAATAAAACCATGAGAATAATAAATATGTTTAAATGAGAAGAAACTTAATGGGAATTGAAAGAATACATCTTGGAGACATGCAAGAGGACTAAGTGAAAATGATTGATTGAAAGGGAAGTTTTATGACCCATCACTTTGAATTGAAGCAATGTGTTCTTATCACCAGGCTGGTGTTCTCATATTGACATGATTTTAATAATGAACTTATATCAACAATTTTCTATTCCAATATGGTCATGATTTTACTTCTTTCTGTTGATAAATAAAATACTATGGCAAAATGGGATACGTGTCTAAGTGCCTTCCATTCCAGACTTTCATAATTATTATTTCTCTCTTGTCTAAATGGGAGCCCTTTGTTACATGCAAATTAGGTCAGAAAAAGAAATATTAAGTGGAATTAAAATAGGTGGCTGGAGGAAAATGTATTAAAAGAGAATGAATGGTGAAAAGATAGATTAAAAAAAAGCATTCATAGCTACCATAAGAATGCAAGCAAAACCTACTGAGGCAGACCTCTTGAAGGAAAGCAAAAGGAGACATTTATATGAAGATTAAAATTGCCCATGAGTAAAAGAGTTTTGTGCCTTGGAGTTAGTGATGAAAGGAGGGCAAGGAATTCTGTTTGGTATGCAATAACAGTTCAAACAGTTTTCTACATTAATCTTCTGTGTCAGGTGGTTTCCTGATACTGCATCTCGAGAGCAATCCTCTGCAGCATGAAGATATATACTCAGAAGGAAAACTACAACACAAAAAGGAACAGATCAGAAGGAGGGGAAGCCTTAAAAAATCAAAACCCTCAAATACCCATGTGGTAAAAGTATATAAGACAGTAAATAATGAAAGGAAAAATCAGACCCCTCTTAGACTGATTTTGAAAAACATTTTCCCTTAACATGAGTAAAGCCTTCCTGCAAAGCCTGAGGGAAGATTAAAAAAAAATAGATATGAGATCAATATTTAATTTCACAGAAGGACATACATAGGCACAGGAAGTCTCTTCTTTAAGATAGCTTGCAAAGCAGCAAAAAAAAAAAAAAAAAAAAAAAAAATCTATCATTGAAATATATATATACATCTCTTCTGTCCTTCAAGGAAAAAAGGGAATTCTATTGTGCAGTTCTGCTTCTATTCAATTAAAATAATTTTTGATGATTTTGATTAACAAAATTGAAGTAAAACGCAGACCATTTTGCCTGCTCCCAAGGACAGTCTGGTATGGCTGCATACATTTATGACAGTATTCCTCATCTATGTGTAGATCAGGTGGAATTTCTTCCATTTAAGTGTAGTGCTTGTTCAGAAAATGGTTTCTTTCCTAATTTTATGGCAAGATATGCAAATATTTTCCTTTAGTTTCAACAAAATCTCATGTTTAAAGATCACTCAGTATGCAATATGGGGAAATAAAGTTACAGTTAAATTACTCTACAGAATTTTCTGCTATTACATAAGAAAAATATTTTAAAATGGACCTGTGTGTAAGAATGCAGCTATAGGAGAGCAGCTGAAAATATTTTGAACTTGGGTCCAATTATTGAATTTTTTTTTGCTGAGACAAAAATGACTATGCATACTTGAAATGCTGGAGTGAAATTAATAAAATTTGAGGAAATAAGGGAGTAGAGTCCCAGAAACACTGCTGCAGGAGAAAGCAATGTAATTGCAGTACTGCCTGTTTCCCTTCTTCCACAACCTAATGGCTGAGGCATTGCCCAGGATGTAGAACACACATGCTCAGTCTCCTTACTTTACCTGAATGCCTTGTTATCCTTCCCCTCATAGAAGTGCTCTGACTGTGAGTGTGGAGTATGGATTGAGAGAGATAGAAATATCTACAAACTGGATCCTTGTTGTGAAAGAATCTGTGATAAAGAGGATCTTTGAACCATGATCTGACATGTTGCACAAGAATGTCCCCTAGCCACTGGCCAAATTCCCTTTTCTTCTTGTTTTCATCAATAAATATTTAATAAGTACTTACTATGCTGCAAAATAATGTAACAAGAATATAATAAAATTATAATCTGGTGTAAAAAAGAAAATATTATCTTCTGAATTTTGAGATGATCCAGCTTCTTTAATTCTTTTTGCTCAGGGGCACGTTGAAAACGCATTTATTAATATGCAAGTCCTAACCAGAAGGTATAATTACTTTTAACACTATGAGTGAGATGGTACTATGAATACAAAAGACAAACAACCAAAATGTAGTATTCCCTGTATAGCTCCACTGGAAAAAGAAGATGATGTTGGAGTTTTGCACCTCAATGATTTAGCTCGAATCCAAAGAACACCTCAGGAGCTAGTGGAACTCATAGCTGTTGATTGAAAGGTGCTGAGCTGCCATGTGGTTCCTGAGATACATTAAGCCTTGTTCAGGTAAGTGGTAGTATATATAATGATAAAACTTTTCATCTGCTACACTCCATCCGGCAACTTCTGCTTGAGTCTTGCAGGAGTGGGCATCTCTTTAAACAGCAAAAATACTTAAAATTAATACACTACATACTTTCCCATCCATTCCTTCTGGAGTTGGGGGAAAATCTTTTGTGGTTCTCAGCATTTTCCAGAACTTGGCCTTGAATGCAGAACGTAGGCCTTTGGTGTCTTACTGAAATAATGTAGAGCATGAGTTTGATAAATATGCTGAACTGGACTGTATACCTACTGAAGCATATCTTGAATACTCCTCCCAAAAATGTCATATATAAATAGAATTGCTTTGAAATATTGCAGGCATCTGGTTTTGTAGAAGATCTTTGTGCCTCTCTGGTTTCTTCTATGTTAAAAAGTCAATTATTGCAAACTATCTGTGTAATTTCTGGATCATTACCCATTTTTCCTTAAGCAAAAATATCCTTGTTCAAAAATTGCTTAGTGTATAATCTGGTTACTCTACATTTGTAATGCTTTCATGAGATTTGAAGTATCTGTTACCATACCATTAATTATTATTACTATGTCATAAGTTGTTTATTTTATTGTCTGCAGAAGATGCTCCTATTTTTGTGTGTGAATGGGATTGAGTTATTCTCTAGAATAAGAGCAGCTTTGATATCTGGTAATGATATTAATGAGTCTATATCAGGAATTTACTGAAGAGATCACTGAATCTGTGTATAGAGTTTAACAGTCAAGGATATTCAGAAAATATGGTGGTGATATCGGACTTCATGTAGAATAAAAGCATTCTCTGAGATCATGACGGTTTTAGACTTGACAGAAAAGTTTAGCAGTACAGCATAATTTTCTCACAGTGCTGAGAGTTTTTCCCTTGGTCATTGCAAGATGGTCTTTCTGCAGGTGAAGTACAATGGCATGCTTAAAAATATAGCTGTTCTTTTGGAAAAGATGCCTGTTTTCTCCACTGAAGAAATGAGATAATTTCATAAATATGTTTCTTTATTTCAATTAGAAAAAGTTTATTCTCCTGGACATGTAACCCTCAGTTATAGCTATTGTCAAATGAAATAAACTACTGAGAAGGACACGTAGTGAACCAAAGAGGCTTCTGCTGCAGGTGGCATTCTTTTTGGAGTTCACTTTCAAAATAGTTGGCAGTGTTTGTAATTGTGTAAATACAAATAGTGATTACTTGCATTTAGTAAATACAATGTACATATAATAAGCAATGCCAATGAATATTTTTTGACCGGATAAATATCAGATAATTAGAGTTAAAGCTCATATCTAAATGGTTGTTTCTTGCAGAAGACATTTTTCTCAGATGTATTGATCTGAGCTGATATTACATTGCAGCTCCTAAAAAAAATTTTGTAATACATTGACATTTCAAATTGCCTCCTTTCACATCTGCTACATCATATTATGTGTAGTGAACAATGTAATAAAATTTGATTGTTTTTTTCTTTCTGTTTGATTTGTCAGACACTTTTTTTTCCTTTTTTTTTAGAAGCAGTTCATAGATGTGTTGCTTTTCTTTTGGATAATATTTCATACTTGCTCTTAGAGTTTTGATTTTCAACTTTTAAAGTACTAGCATTAAGGAGGTATATACACACTTCTTATGGGTGGCTCACTGTTCCAGTTTACTGTTCATTAGTGGATATGAAGAGGAAATAGGTTTTAATTTCTGTTTGTCTGTCGTAGTTTCTATACTTCAGTTTATCTTTTGACCAAATGGAGACAAATTAATTATCTTGCTTTATGAAATACTGATGACCAGTATTAGTGATTAGAATTAATAACTCCTAACACTATGATTGATGTATTTTTCTTTGCTTCTGTTAGCAAAGAGAACATTTTATTTTGTTTCCATGTTTAGTACTGAAGGCTGAATTATGATGTTTTCTAAAATGGACAGTCAGCTCCAAGATATCTAGAAGCTATGTTTCCTCTCCTAAAAGTTATTTGGTATACAGAGTGCTTCTACTTTTTCCATTTCTGTTCCCTGCAGCACTTTATAGCAGACATTAATTCTCAATTTTGGAGCTCCCTTCAGTCACCCACATACTTCTGATATCTGCCCACTGCTAATGAATACCAATGAAATGAAAAGCAATCCCTCATAACTTAAAATAATTATTGTAGAGTCTGGTAGAAATGGGCAGGTTTACATAAAACACTGTAAAGTATATTTTTTAAGAACCTTCCCTGTAATTCTTTGAAGAACAGATGTCAAAATGTGCTGCAGTAATTTCTCTGAGAAAGGAAATTGTATTAAATTAGAGGCATAAAAATCACACAAGAGGCAAATACTTAAATTCTTAAATTAAATTTTATACAGTACTGTGCATATGAATAGAGCTGCTTGAATTATTCATTGTGCATAACTCATTGGCCAAATTTAAGCCTTTTATGTTGAGGCACATCATGATTTTCATAGCTTTATTTTTTGATTATTTATAGTGCTTCAATGAAGTCTGTGTAAGAATGAGTGTACAGTGCATCTTGCTCTGAAGAATACTTGGCCAAAATGATTGTATAGAAATCTGATGTGTTTTAGAGGTCTATTTTTAATCCTCTTTCTTAGAAATTAAAAAAAAAAATAAAATTATTCATGTACATCATAATCAGTAATGGAAAAATTGGCATAATGACCAACAGCACACCTACATCTGCTCTTGGGTTAAAACATTTACACACAGGTGTACAAAGAGAATAGATTTCAGGGTAAGCTGAAATGGAGAGCAAATATGGATAATATGATTAACTGGTTTTGAAAAGAATAAAGTGATTGTGGATTCTCAACAGCTGATAACTGACAGCTACTTTTTGAATTTTCTTATTCTGTTTAAGAAAATTACTGTAGAACAATAAAGTGGACTCTGATAGCAAGTGGGAGTGGATAAGGCCAATGTGAATGTAAACTGAAAATCTTTATTAAAATACTGTTAACACTGTAAACCTATGTGAGAATCCACATAGGATCAGTTGCATTAAAGGTTTAGCTTGCCCTGGTGTAGGCAGATGGAAGGTACAAATACATCCCTTCTGACAATAATGCTGACACTACTTGTTTGCTTTAGCAATAATGTTTAACTCTATTCTAGGCAGAGTTTGCTTTGTCACATTTAAATAAGAAGTTGGGATAGTTGTCATGATGCTGTCACATCACGAGGACAGAGATGAAAAAATCCACTCAACATCAGTGTAACTAATCACAGTTCAATGTGGTTGGGGTCAGGATTTTAGTCATAGCTGGCTGACATGATAGCCATGCAACCTTTGGTGCCTGCTGGAGAGTCAGTATTACAGCAGCTCTGCTGGCAAGTTGAGGAACATGCTGATTTTCTGCCATGTACAGAAATCCTTCAATAGGAACGGGAATTGTAGATGTGCAGTTACTGCCATGTTCTTAGGCAGCAGTTACGTACAACTGGATCAGATCTGATAACTCCAAAGAGCCTTTCATGTAACAACAAGCAAATTAACAAGCACTGAAAGAAAGGAAGCATGTTGTGTGTCTGTCTTCAGTGAATACGTAACATTGGCTCACCCTAAACGAAGTATTCCTTTGTTTCCAAAGTATTCCAAAACATTTGGTTAGACTGGTTACCCTTGTAAGTACTATTGAATTTCAGCCCTTTTCTTCTTAGACATGAGGAAAGAGCACGTTTTTATATGTGAGTGTTAAATATATATCTTGTTCATCTTTAGTGAGATCCTGTGGGTTCATCCCACCAGTATAAGTGGACAAGTAGCACAAAGCACTTTTTTTCCTATTGCTGTTGTGGTCAGTGATCTTTCTTTGAAAGACCAAATAAAACTACTTTTACAAAAGGGAAAATAGAAGCTGTTGTTGAGGGAGGCTGTGACTTAGCTCTTTGCAGTGACTGGCATACCACATGTCTCTCGAGTAAATTCACTTTTTGCAGGTATGAGTAAGTGTTGCTACCTGAGGGACTTAAGGCATGTAGCATTAACAGGCACTTTAACTGTTTTTTTGTTATGATCAGACATCTTTGCCAGCTTCACAACCTTTTTCTCCATCCCAGTCTCCCAGAGGATTTGCAGCAGGTATCTTTTCCTTACTGTTGTGTAGTATCTTAGGTTTGGCTCATTGCCAGGAAGCTGCATCTTATAATTTCTGGTTTGTCTCAGTCTAGTTTTTTCTACTTTTCTATATCTGTATTGAGATCTTGGTGAATAGTCTCTTTCTTGCTCATTATCTCTCTCTGTCTCTTGTGCTTTGTCCACTCTTGAGCTTTCACTTGCTTTTTCTCTCTCCTAACGGCAAAAGCCTATTTCACAAAGATCTTTTAATACTAAACTATTATTTTTTTAAAGTAAGACTTGCTGGAATCAGATAGCTGTTGTGCTGCTGACCAAACTGGACCATACTAATCATTTGGTACTTGGAGCTCATGTTACAGTTAAGCACATTCTGGAGCTGGGTCAAACTCCTTGCCAGTGCATTTGGAAAGTCTTGACAATAAAACTTTTTTGGTTTTTTTTCCAAGTCTACTTGGAAATCTTGTTGATTAGCTATTACATTATCAATAATGTTTAATAAAGTTAATTTTAAGTTAAGCTTAACAAATGTTTTGTTAAATTTAACAAAATGGTTGATAGTTGGCTAATAGTTGAAAACACCTACATGGTGCAATGATACACAGCAATAAATAAGGGGGGGAGGGGGAAGGTGTAAGGGAACACCCCTTACAAGAGGAGGTGTGATGTATATGACAGTAATTGAGAGAAGACATTTATGGAAATTATCTAAAATGTAATTGTATTAAGTTTACGTATATTTTTATTCTTGGTCCATGTTCCTTTAGGAGATTTCTTGACTGTCATAGTATTCTTTCTGTCCTTGTCATACTTTGTGAACAACAGAATTACAGAATGGTTGAGGCTGGAAGGGACTTCTGGAGGTCATCTTGCCAACTTCCCTGCTCAAGCAGGGCCACCTAGAACAGGCTGTCCAGGACCATGTCCAGATGGCTTTTGATACTGTAAAATATATAAATAACATTAATATGTTTTAATTTACATTCTCTGGAAAAAAGATATAATTATTCCTTTTAAAACAACTTTAAATTCAATAAACTTTAATTTTATAATGAAGTTTGGAATGAAGCAAAGAAAGAAAAAATAGAAGCAGACAATAGAAACAATAAAAAAGCATTTTGGAGAGTTGGATGAGCTTTATCTGATTGTTGACCAAAGATTAGCTTCCTTTTTGTCTCTTGAAGACCCAGGTGGACTGTAGTTCTCATGGATATTGGCAGAAGATTTTTATCTTTGGGTTCACTAATATCCATCTTTCCCATCAGTATATTATCAGTTTCAATCTGAAGTGCCTCCGATTCACAAAAACATTCAGGATTATCTTTGGTAGTGATAGAACTTCACATTTATTCTTCTCTCAACATGTTTCAGAATCTATATGCAAAAGAAATCTTTAATCTGTGTCTTTACAGGGCAGTATGATTGTTTTGCTTTGGTTTGCCTTAGCTTTGTTATACAGAAGAATAAAGCTAAGACGCGTTTTGGAGATCAGGTGAAATCTTAGGAGAGTGGGAAAGCAGAGGCAAGTACATTCCATAATTACCGTGTTATATGGCAAAACAGGAACAGCCAGAATCGGTGAGATTCAGGGCCATGTTGTTTTAGCTACTGTATGAGCAGAGATCATGAATCTCTGTCCCAAGGAGCATAAATGCTGAGACAATAAGGTATAGAAAGGGATTTACAATAATAAAGTATTATTAGTATAAATCTAGAATATTTTTACATTTTATATTGCTGATTCCATTAAAAATGTATCATGTAGAATAGCCTGCAACATAAACAGTATTTGATAGGGCCATTGCTGTTTAAAATCTGCCTTTGTTGTTTGAGGGTGTTTGACACTAAGCTTACACTGGCGAGCTGGGGTGTCTGGCATCTTCATTTTGTTGTAAGATGCCCACAGCCTTGAGAAGCATGATTGTCCTCAGATCCTGGAATGCTGAGCCAGGAACTGAGGAAATTTGATTTTATTTTTTTTAACTGAAAGAAAAAAATCCCAATGTTCGCCAATTTTTCATTCTATGTCTTGACCACATAAAATGACAAAAAATTCCTACAAAAATATGTTATTTAATAGTCATATATACTCTGTGCCAACCTACCTTGGAGACTAACATGTCTCTTTTTATGGGCTTAAAGAAGAAACAGTGTTCTAGGAGACAATTTATATTTTGGATTAGTGATGACATGAGTGAAACCCTTCAAAATGGAATGGAAAACTGTTTTTTAAATTTAATTCTTATTTGAGATAAATATCTTGTTAGCCTAGAACATCCTAGAACCTTCAAGATGGCAGACTCAGAAATGGGAACTGATATGTAGGACTATTCCATGGAAATAATTAAAAATTTTGATTCAGCAAAGGCCTTATGAACTAAGGTAATTTAAGCTCCATGACAGTCCCTTTGAAACCAATACACTATTTGAAGCATTGGAAAGAATCTCACTAAGTCTCAACCTAAGTGTTGTTGGTGTTATCTTATTCTAAGAGTCATAGCTTTAGCTAAAAATATTCCTAAACAGAACAGAAATGCAAGACTTTCAGGAGAATGTTGTTGCTTGGAGTCTTTATAGACAACATTGTGGTTCCTTTTTATTTTCCCCTATTTTTGCAGTTGTTCATTATATTATAAATACATTTAATTTTGTGAGGCATGTTCTGATTTTAACTGGTATTTAACATGATAGTTAAAGCAAGCAAGTTACTGTATATTTTATTTTATTAGCATAGAATTACTGTACTGTTAAATCCAGAATAAATAGTGTCCATATTTAAGATAGTTACAGTGTTAATTATTTTACACTGGAGTTTGTTATTTTACACTTACCAGTAAATTAATTTGGCTCAGCTGATATATATTAAATCCAGATCCTTGTGAAATATACTTGCTTAAAAACCTTGTTTCAGTATTTCAGAGAGTTTATTGCTGGCAAATGTGATGAGTTTATGTAACTGAATTAGCACTTACCCAAGTAATATGCACATTTCCTCCTTTTCATCTGTTGAAAGAGATTCCAGCAGAAAGTGGAAATGGCAATTGTATTTTTCCCCATAAAAGACCATTTTAAAAATTACAAAAGTTGATGATATTTTACTAGATTCCTCTTTAGGGAAACGTAAGCTTTATCATTTAAAAAAAACCCAGTGTTTTTCTACAGTTTGTCTACACAGGTTTACTCTGTGAAATGATGTAGCATTGAGAGAAGCATCTCTGAAACTATTATGTTTCCACATAGAATGTGAATTCAGATACATTTGTGAGTGTGTGTGTGTACACACTCCTACTATTATATGTAAGTGGTTTTACCCAGCTTTGTGCATTTTTAAGTGTTGGCCAGTTCCTCTCAGTGACCTCAGTCTCCTGAATGTATTTTTTTTTATACCTCACTGTTCAGCATCTCATTCCCACGAAATCTCTTTCCTGCCTTTTCAGTTTCTTTGTTGTCTTCTTTAGACATACTAGTGGAATTTGGTACTATTAATTGTATGACTGTAATTATCTTTTAGAGTAGCAGACTGCTGTTTGTTCTTTTTTCTGGATCAAAGAGTTTTTTATACTCCCAAAAAGTTAGGCTTTGTGTGTTACCTTTAATGGACTTCTCAGTCTTTCTACAATAGAAATAGACTTGTAGATGATCACATACCCCTACTAAGGAAAGTGTGATAAATTATATAGTCTTTTGTTTGTCCTTTGGCATCGTGAACACATTTTGCTTGTCAGCTCATGCATTTGATTTTTTTTTTTTAATTTTTTCAAAGATTTCAGACATCTTTCAAAGACACCTAACATAAAATCTTTAATCAAACAAACAAAAAAGTAATGATGCAAAATTTTAAACAAGTATCATCCTTTCTTCTAGAGTTAACCAAGAATTACTGAACAAAAACCTAAAACCTTTATTTTCATCAGATAGCACTACTGTATCAAAACCATTTTTTAATTTAATTTTTCATATTTTTAGAGCTTTTTTCCTCTTTCTAATGAACAGGAAATAGAATATGTTGAATTAAAATAAATTATTTTTTTTTAATGAATGATATACATTTTCAGTTCAAAGTGATGCTTTAAAGTGAAAACCAAATATAGATATAAGAAAAAAGTTCAAAATTAAAACAAAGTAATTGAATGTGAACCAAGGTGTTGGCTTTTTTACAACTGAAAAGTTTTTAAGACTTTTTTCTTTTTCAACTGATTAGGAGACAAAAGTTCATTAAATTCTTGCAAAAACTAATACGAGGAAAATTTCATCTCTGCTGTTTTGATAGTGGACATTTATACTACAGTCTCTTTCAAAAAATGTAGCAAGTTAAATCAGTCATTTTTTTGTATTATACTTAGGAGAGCATTTTGCATAAATTTGTTCACATGGGGAAAATTCTTTAGCCAACTTGCCATGTGCACATTTGTGCCCCCTCCCCCTTCCAATTATTTTCACTCTATCCAGGATTTTTCTTCCTTTATTTTGTCAAAAATTTTGTGGCACTGAGAGCTGAGGAAGTTAAAACAAACCTTAGTAAATCACGGATTGATTTTTCCAACTGTACTGATTGATTGCCTCTAAACAAACAAACAAAACCAAAAACAAAACCTCAAACAAAAAACCAAACCAGTGTGAGCTGAAAACCTGTTTTTAGATCTGCTAGGGACATAGTATTTACGAGTAAGAAAAAATTGTCTTTTACTTCCCCAACGCAAAGTAATTTTCCCACAGCCCTCCTATGGATCCTTATAGGTTTTATCTGTAAAGAAGAAGCTGTTACTCTATTCAAATATGATATATTTTAATACATGCATTCTGGCATGTACAGGACTTATGTAGAAAATTTGAACTCAAAAGCAATTTCAGATGATGCACGAAGCCTGCCAATCCCATTGCATTGTTTATTGTATCCGAAAGTTGGTTGAGGGGGAGGCAAACAAAAAGCCAGAGAAGTTGGAGGCAAAAGAGGACTTGAGAGGGCATAGGAACAAGGAATGCAAATACATGACTGAAAAGTCGCATAGCAAAAGAAGACTGAGGAAGAGAAGTATCATTTCAGCCACACAGTTTCTGACATTTGCATAGACAAAATCACAGCACTGAGTCTATCTGTATTTCAGGGACTTCCAGTTCATAATAACGGGAAGTGGTAGCAAAGAGGACAGAGGATACTGAAGATGTTGGGAAGAGTATAATTGGTCTCTTAATAATAACATAATAAAAGAGAACTAAACAGAGAATTAATATTAGAAAGGGGAGTGTTGGACCCATCCAGATAGAAAGTGAGCCCATGAATCTTATAAATGTATGTAATCACTCAGGAAAATCCACAACTGAATTACAACAGAGAGGAGGAAAAGTTGTACTTAACAAAGAATTGATTTATTAGAAACCCCCCTTTTTTACAGTGTGTCTGCATGGTACCAGCAGAAGTACAAGCCCAGGAAAGCTGGGACTGGCTGTATCTATAGACACAGTAATGTGGAGCTTTTAACAGGCCCCTTTCCCATACTGCCAGCAGGGAAGTTTCAGACCACTGTGACAGCACTGCTACTTGAGCATGGGAAATGATGCTAAATATCGCCCTTGGTCTCTATCCAGATTGCTTGGGACCATTATATATACACAGACATTATTAAAAAAAAAAACAACAAACAAACACCAAAAAACCCCAAACCAAACACACCACTCCCAAAAGACCCCAAACAAACAAACAAAAAAACCAAACAAAAGTACTAAACACCTACCAAAAACCCCACCTATACATATTTAGACACTGTTAGGTTATGAATTGTCCAAGATCCACAGCTATGCATGAACCTGCCAGTAGCAATAAAGGAGTGACACTTCCTTTTGAAAACTTGAGGATTATTTTCTATGATTTCTTCTTAGGTTGGAATTAGTATCTCTTCTCTTTTCTCAACCACTGGATCATGTTTTCTTAAACAGCAGTGTTTTTGAAAGACTTTTTTTTCCTAAGATGGACTGAAATAACATTGCAGCAAAATCGAAAAAACAAATAGCAATATGACAGTTCTCTTCCCTATACATATTAGCTGGTTTTCCCTGAGCTCTTGCAATGTGGGAGGTTGTTCGTACTGTCCAGTGGCTCTGATCTTCCCTGAATGACTAGGAAATTTGCTTTTATCTATCACACTGACAGCTATAACTGCTGACTTGTGTGTCTCCCACTATTTAAATAAGAGAAGGATGTTGTCACAAATGGATACACGCAGAGAAAAATAGGTCAAGACAATCTTCTGCACCCCCTCAGACTGCTGGAGTTTACTGTTCCTGTTCCCTTTGGAGGGGAGTAAGATGGGGAAGTATTTTCCTCCTTTTCAGGCATAACTTGTTAGTTCATTTAACTCTTTAAGAAATGCTTCAATTAAGATATATAACTGGGCTTTGCTCATTTTTAGTGGGGGGGTGGAAGTGGCAGTTTTGTCATTATTCTGTCAGTCATACTCCTCCTCAACAAATGACATGCATTTATTTATATAACTTGTGTCTTTGTTTCTCTTTACCAGTGACCTATCTCTAGTCATTAGCTTCATTTCATTGCTCTTTATAGTACTGAAAGGAAGAGTCTCTTCAGTGTATAAATTGTTCCAAATGTATATATTAGATTAAAAAAACCCCAAACACCCAAAATAAAAACCCAGAACCCTATGTCAGCCTAATAACAGGCACAGAAGGTCTGAGTAGAGACAGTTAGACATAAAGTAGGTGTTTGGCTTTTACATGACAAAAACCAAAACATCTAAGAAGCCTAAATCTTAATTGACTCTCAAAAGTGTTGTAGGAATAAATTTTTTTTAAATTTTAAAATAATTACTTTTAATACTAAATAAGCCTTTCATTTTGGAAGGAGGAGCTATTGTGCTGGAAGTAACTCTTCAAGAAGATTATTGTGAGAAATTCTTGTTCATATTGAAGTAGCATCAAGGTTATGTAGCTTATGGATAACTTGTGAGAAGTGTGTGCTGGTTTTGGTTGGGATAGAGTTAATTTTCTTCCTAGTAGCTAGTATGGGGCTATGTTTTGGATTTCTGATGAAAACAGTGTTGATAACACAGGGATGTTTTCGTTATTGCTGAGCAGTGCTTACACAGAGTCAAGGCCTTTTCTGCTTCTCACCTCACCCCACCAGCAAGGAGGCTGGGGGAGCACAAGAAGTTGGGATGGGACAGCTGACCCCAACTGACCAAAGGGACATTCCACACCATATGACGTCATGCTCAGCATATAAAGCTGAGGGAAGAAGAAGGAAGGGAGGGACATTCAGAGTGATGACGTTTGTCTTCCCAAGTAACCATTACGTGTGATGGAGCCCTGCTTTCCTGGAGATGGCTGAACACCTGCTTGCCCATGGGAAGTAGTGAATGCATTCCTTGTTTTGCTTTGCTTGCGTGCACGGCTTTTGCTTTACCTGTTAAACTGTCTTTATCTCAACCCATAAGTTTTCTTACTTTTACCCTCTGATTCTCTCCCCCATCCCACCGGGGGAGATGTGAGTGAGTGTCTGGGTGGTGCTTAGTTGTCAGCTGGGGTTAAACCACCACAGAAGTGCTATACAAATTTTGGGTTATAAAGATATTGGTTTAGTATTTAGTATCTATTTAAGGATTTATCTAGCAGTTTCATGAATGCATCTCAGAAAGACTTATAGTGCGTGGTTTTTTTTCTTATGGAGAAACTGAGGTTCAGAGAGGTGAAGGTCCTGTAATGTTTGTCAATGCCAAAACCAGGTGTTAGAGCATTGGAGCATCATAGTGACTGGTCCATGACAGCATCACATCTTGAAAGATAAATACATTAAAGAGTAGGTGAATAAAGAAGGAGAGAAAGAGACTGGAAGAGTTGAATGTTATGTTTTAGGATGCTTTGAAGCGAACTGTTTCAAGCCAGTCAGTAATGCAACACCTCAATCCCAGCACATCATACATCCTTCTCTCCAGCTAGTCCATGCAGATTGTGAGTTTCTTACAGCTCTACTACAGATAGTGACTTTGCAGTTTAGTCTGTAGAGACTGTAGTCCTTCAGCTCTTGAGGCCTGTGAATCAATCCCCTCTGTGATAGCCAGCATATAACTGTCACAGTAGTCATAATCAGAACTTGACATCAGTTGTCAGAAGAAATAGTGATGTTAGCAGAGTTTTTCATAAAGCACACTGAGGTACACAATGGTTGTGTGAGCATGGGGAAAGGCAGAGCTTTCCCTTCATCACACTGCATCTGCAGGTGATCCAGTGAGAATCTTATTTTATTAATCAGTACAAGGGTAGTATATTGTAAGTTTGTCTAACCAGAATTTGAGCAGCACAGCAGATTTGCTTAATGGAGATAAACTATAGAAAACAATGGTAGAATAAGCCTTGAAGGGAATTACCTTGTAGTTAAACCCTACAGCACAGAGTAGATTATAATAATTTTGTGAAGCAGCTTCTATCTGTCTAGATTTTTGTAGTGAGGATATGATGAACAGATATAAATGCTTATGGAGTCATCTCTTCCACCAACACTGGCAGTTGCAAACTCTTTATTTGTTGCACCAAGCTCTGAAGTTGCAAATTCACTGAAGCTGGGAAAGTCTTTGTGTGAGTATTCTATAACACAGCTGAAGGATTAATTTTCTGGCCTTTTAGGAGTAAACAAGTATGGCAGAATATTTTAAGTATTCGTTGAAAATGGTTTTGTACTGTTACATATGTCCCCTTCCCTGGGGGTTCCTATTTGCTGTAACTTTTCAAGTTTTGTTTTTGTCAAGCCTAGATGGTATCTCTGTGATACTAGAACAGCTGAGGGGATGCCACAGCCAAATATTTCTTCTTGTGAGGTTGTATTTCTTCTTGTGAGGTTGAAGATGATAACGCATAGTATTTGTGAAGTTAATTTGTAAATAGTGATGCCATTCTATACTCAGTGACAAATCAGCAGATCTAGCTCATGTGTAATTAGTTCATAAGATAAAATAATTTTTGTAATGAACACTTTTTTGTCATGCCTCATAAAAAAAATCTGAATCAGTTATAACTTTCAGCTGAGATGAAGTATATACACAATCAAGATAGGTTTTGCATAGAATCCATAAGCTCCTTTTCACACACTATTGAAAAGGGGCTAATATAAGATTACTGATTTCCCCTCCTCTCCCTAAACTTCTCCTTTCTGGACCTGACCCAAAGTTTACAAAAGTCAGTGAAAAGATGCCACTATCTTACGGAGTCTTTCTCATCGGACATCCTTTTCACTGAATCATATCTATCCAACTATAAATAACTTTAACTTTTTAAATTTTACGTTGCTTGAATTTTAAAATGGCAAAGATCTGGTACCAGATTTCCCATCAAGCAGTCTGATTTATCTGGCTGACACCAAACCATCAACTCTGTGCAACTCAGTGGTGCAAGGGACCATTGGGGATTTTGATACATTTTCATGTAGAGGAATACCCTCAGATTTGCCCTGGCAGAATAGCTATCCAGAAGGTACTATGGGAAGAAGTGACATTTATCCAAGCAGATACTTTCCTTGCCATCGTTGGCAATGTCAGCTGGTAGCTGCTGAGTGCAGAATCCATCCTAAAGTATGCAACAAAGGTGCTGATGATGACAGATGCAATTTAATCAGCATTATCAAGCTAGAATATTCTTAATTAAATTATCACTTCTAAAAAGTGTAAGTGTGCTTTATTGGATATTTTAAAAGTGTCTCTAAAGTAGGCATATGATTTGAATGAGCTACTGGATTTTAATTTAATGTTCATGTTAATTTGGCACTTATCAATCAAATACCCAAATACCAATGTTCTCTCTTCTTTTCTTTTGTGTTTTTTCATTAATAATTTTAAGCAGATTTATTGCCTGGAAGCTGTCACTTGTCTTCCATAGCCAAGCAGACATAATTACTAGAGGACAGAAATATTGGTATGTCAATTCCATAAAAATTCATACCTTCAATTAGCTGATGCAGAAAAGCAAGCTTTTTAAGACTTATAAGAAGCAAAAGGTTAATTTGCTTGGTTTTTTTCCTCATGAAGTCAATGTTAAATTGGGGGTGGGGGTGGGTGGGTGATGTTTGTGTGAATCACTTTCGAAGATCAGCTAGAAATGCTACCTGGCAATTTCTAGATTCTTGGCATGACCTGGGATATTGATATTCTTGATCCCTCCTGTTTCCTTTCTGTGGCATGTTAGTTCTGGCTCCTGTTGTTCCACTGGCTCTGAAGCTTCTGAAAGGGTAATAGAGGTGTTTTCGGGCTTTGGTGGTAAGGCAAATGTTTTGTAAACCTTCTGGACTTTTGCAGTTGCATAAAGTTGTAGAGGACTACACAGTACTCACTTCCAGTCCACTAGGATTGTGGATGAAATACAGGGATTTATTAGTACCTGATAATATTGTATCTCCATTGCTGCTTGTTCTTGCATCCCAGCAAGCATTCAGAATCGCATACAGCAAGCTACTGGCCTGGAAGATAACATGTCATGCTTGTAACTTTCACTTAAGTACCCTTTGCAGGAATAAATCCTTTAAACTAAGACAAAATTAAACATCATACTCGGTTTATAAAGGCTTCAATCACTGTAGATATGGGGTCAAGTAAAGTTCCGTTTAAAACAAATTAAGAAAAAATAAAGATAAAATCAGCCTTAAAGAAGGGTCAGAGACTAAGCACTTATTTGAAATGCATGCACTTATCTGAAGAACAACATAGCTAATTCATTTACCAAAGCGGGGAGAGGGGGAAAGGTGGGGGGTGGGGTTGGGGGAAGATGTCTTTACAATTGATATATACTTTATGGACAGAGTGGGACTGGTACAATTGTTCCATTAAGTGCAGGTATTTTTCTGGCTTAAGCCTCTGAAATCAATGCCACTAATCTCATAAATGAAGCAAGATTTGACTTTGAGGGAATTAATGCAACCCAAATGAGACTGTATATAGATTTAATGAAGGAATGTATTTATTTTATACATCTAATTTGACAAACTAGTCTAAAAATAGTAACGTTCCAACCTGGAACAGGAAAAATTGGATTAATGTTAACAGGCTTTATTTAAACTCAATGAAATCCACAGAAGAGACTTTGTTACATGGAGGATTATCACATACAACAGGAATCTGTATAAAACTCCAAGATTTTTGAGACAGTGTCTTTAAGTAAAAGAAAGATAGTTTAAAGGGAAAAATACTAATTTAGTGCTCACCAAGCTTTTTAGTTAGAGCAAAGAAATGCTGATACAGTTTCACAAATCAGATTGGATTGCATACACTGCATAAACAACAACATCATCTTTTTAGGACAAATGACCCTTCATTTCCCTCTTTGGAAGACTTTATTTTCTCAGTTACTGAAACATACCTATACTTTAACCATTCTGCTCCAATATCCTTTGGTAAAGGGTAGCAGTTGGTCAGGATGAGTCCTGACTAAACAAATATGAGGAAGGAGATTTGATGCCCAGTTAATGATGACTGGAACACCTCAGGATAAGAGAGAGAAAAGTAGCATAAGCTATTTTGAAGTAAGTTTTCAACAGTTTGAACCATCTGCAGAAGCAAAGAAAAACCCGCAAAATCACAGAGATTAAAATGTATCCTGACCTGAATCAATAACAAATACCACTACCATACTCCTGGAAAATCAGATAATATTTTTTTTTTAACAGGTCCTTGGCCCAGGCAAGTCTATTGCTCATCATTTCTTTGATGTTGCTTTTGTGGATGTGGGTTTTTGTTTTGGCTAAAGGAAAAGGGTGACAGATTACTTGGGATGTCTATCAAAAAGGATTAAGCACAGGTTTCAGGGTGTTATTGCAAACTGGCTGCCAGTAATCTGTGAAGGAGACAGCTCTGTATTACTGTCTCTGGAGCCATTCTATGAAGAAATGTATGTACCTTTATTATGGTAGTGCTATAGGCCAACTACACTGAGCAGGATCTTTCACTCATTGGAGCCTAAAAGGCAGCCTAAAAGACTGAACTTGACATCTTATTGTGACTCCCTTGTACACATGCAAGCTGTTGACAAACTTCACCTCTACTTTCATGCTTTCGAAATAAGAATAATCAAACAGAACTCAGAGGACAGTGACAATTCCTTAATAGTTGTTCAGTTGGTTTAATGAGTAAAAGAAGGTGTTATTCATATGCACTCTTTTATTATTTAATTAATGGGACTGCCCATATCGAACCTTTTTCTAGTTGAAGGGATATCATAGCTTTAAAAAAAAAAATCATTTAAAGAATCATAGCAGTAAAAGAGTATTTCTGCAACTGAAGCAGAAGTGTTACTCTAAAAGGCAATTGTATGAATGAGTTTTGAAATCCTTGTTGTCCTATATTTACATCATAAGTTTTCTAAAGAGAGTCTTCAGTCCCCTGCTGTGTATTGTAAAACTTGGTGTTCTGTTCTTTGGGAACAAGAGCAATTAGGATGTAGATGATGCAAAACATTTCTGGTTGTACAGTCATTAAAAATGATCTCTCTGGCCCTGTGATGGCACTGCTGGGAATGTTCAAGGGTTGCTTCAGTGACACCAGAAAACAATCCTAATGCTGCCCATCTCAGGCACTGTTGGTCTATCCAAATTTCCTCCTTCTTATTGAGAAGATAAAAAATCTTGAAGCTACTGCATTTATTATTGTAGATAATATCATCTTTCATTAGTTGATTTTCATTCTATTCCATCTTTTTGTTCCAGATGATTAAAAAATTTCAAAATGAAAATTGTATTTTATGGCCTAATTGTTTTAAAGCGTAATGTAAACAAAGCAATGAAATAGTATAAGTGGCTTTAATGTAGTCTGGCACCTGTGTGTTTCACATGCTTCATAGAGAAGCCTTATGCATAATAGGTGCCTACAGTCCTTGTCTCTATAAATACACCTCAAAGTGGTTTTACCTGATGTTTTGGGGTGAAAGTGAGTTTATTTTATTTTGTTTGCTCATAGATTTGAGGCACTATGTGAAGCCTGTCTCCTTTTACTAGAAGTTGTCCCTAAGAAAAATATACATGAAAGCCAGCCTGAGACTGAAGTTCTGTTCCCCACTTAGACCTGTGAAACCACAGAGCAGATGATGGAAACTTGTGTTAAGGTTTTCAAAAGAGCTTTACAGAGTAAGTGCTCTGTGCCATTTTGCTTCCCTCAGCATCCCCACCTGCTGGAGGAACTTGTTACAACAGAATGGATATTCACACTGTCAGATTTAAGGTATCTAACATAAAGCAGGTGCCTAGGCTGTGAATATAGCAAAGAGGGTTTTGTGTGACAACTGATTGTACCAAGAAACATGCTCCTAGTCAGGTACCTAGATTAGATATTAGTGTGCATAAGCATAGTGTCCTGCTGTATTACTTTCTTAGTGAAAATATGTAGCCACATTACAGTATCTCTTTTTGGATTTCATGCTGCTTATGTGACATACTCAATGTTCATGAACCCTTTTCCATTGAAAGTGTTTCTCCAAAATGGAAAGAGAAACAAAGGAAGGAAATATTCCATGTAAAAATGGAGGAAAACCTAATTTCTGTTTTCCAAAGTTTAAGTATTTTGCCATTTGTAATGTAATATCAGGCAGGTAGGTTAAAATCCTCTGTCAGAGAATGGAAACCAGAAGCAGGAAATAAGACATTGCTGGGCTCCAGCCTGACTCTCCAGCTTGTAAGAATCTGCGTCTGGCTCAGAGAAATGGTCATAGAATCATAGAATCACTTAGGTTGGAAAAGACCTTTAAGATCATCAAGTCTAACCATAAACTTAACACTGCCAAGTATACCACTAACCCACATCCCTAAGCAACACATCTACACGTCTTTTAAATACCTCCAGGGACGGTGACTCAACCACTTCCCTGAGCAGCCTGTTCCAGTGCTTGACAACCCTTTCAGTGAAGAAATTTTTCCTAACATCCAATCTAAACCTTCCCTGGTGCAACTTGAGGCCATTTCCTCTCGTCCTATCACTTGTTACTTGGGAGAAGAGACCAACCCCCATCTCGCTACAACCTCCTTTCAGGTAGTTGTAGAGAGTGATAAGGTCTCCTTTTCTCCAGGCTAAACAACCCCAGTTCCCTCAGCCGCTCCTCATGGGACTTGTTCTCTAGACCCTTCACCAGCTTCGTTGCCCTTTGGACACACTCCAGCACCTCAATGTCTCTCTTGTAGTGAGGGGCCCAAAACTGAACACAGTATTCGAGGTGCAGCCTCACCAGTGCCGAGTACAGGGACACGATCACTTCTTGGTCACCTGGGCACACTGCTAGCTCATATCCAGACAGCTATCGACCAACACCCCCAGGTCCTTTTCCACAGGGCAGCTTTGCAGACACTCTTCCCAAGTCTATATTGTTGCATGGGGTTGTTGTGACCAAGTGCAGGACCCAGCACTGAGCCTTGTTGAACCTCATACAATTGACCTCGGCCCATCGATCCAGCCTGTCCAGGTCCCTCTGTAGAGCCTTCCTACCCTCAAGCAGATCAACACTCCCACCCAACTTGGTGTCGTCTGAAAACTTACTGAGGGTGCACTCAATCCCCTCGTCCAGATCATTGATAAAGATATTAAACAGAACTGGCCCCAAAACTGAGCCCTGGGGAACACCACTTGTTACCGGCCTCCGTTCACCACAACTCTTTGAGCCCAGCCATCCAGCCAGTTTTTTACTGAGTGAAGCATATGCCTGTCCAACCCATGAGCAGCCAATTTCTCCAGGAGAATGCAGTGGCAAATGGTGTTAAAGGCTTTACTAAAGTCCAGGTAGATAACATCTACGGCCTTTCCCTCATCCACTAAGCTGGCCACTTTGTCATAGAAGGAGATCAGGTCAGTCAAGCAGGACCTGCCTTTCATAAACGCATGCTGACTGGGCCTGATCACCTGGTTGTCCTGGTCATTATACTGAATCACTGATATATCCAACACTCTTTCCTATCTGGTCGCAGTCCTTTCTGTATGATCAGATTTGCTTCCCACAGCAGCTAAATAAAAGGCTACTTCTCCCTGGTAACTAGCTGTTATGTTAGGTATCCTATTCCAGTAGTTTATTATTTTCTATTCACATGTACTTTAAAAAAAGAAAAAAAAAACTAAGAGTCCAAAACTTGATATAAAGTTTAGGTCATAATGAAAGAACCTTCGACGTTTACATAGTGTCAAATAGCAGAGCATGTTTCTTTGCTTTTTATCTTACTTAGAGCCCAAAGCATTTTACATGTCTATTATGAAAGCAAATAAACATCAAGCTATAATGTAAAAATTGTTGCATCTTTCACATTGGTGGAACAGCAGCTGAGTTGTGGTTGTTGTGATGCTACAGAAATAATTTCAGATGTTTCTTAGGTGTCAGGCATCTCTTCTGAGCAAATGAATGCTCAGTGAGGAGTTAGAAGTCTTGGGCATATACAGGCTTGTGAATAAGAATAAGAAGTTGCATGATATTTTTCACAGGGCAATAGGTTGGTATTCAGAAGACTTAGCTCTGCCATGAAGTGTTTATATATATAATGCATGGCCAGACAATTTGCAATTGTTTCTAAAAATTCTACGCACATTTTTCCTGACCCTTCCTCCTCTTAGTAGCATCTATGAGACCCATGATTCCCAGATTGAGAAAGGGGACTTTGTGAACTAAACTAACTTTACATCCTGCCCTGTTTCATGTTAATGTAAACCATTACAATGGTGACAAGCATGGGTTACAGTATTGAACCCTCTTCTGGTGACAACATTATTTGAGTTCCATCTCTGGCCTTAAAATTTCACATTTACATTCAGAAAGCTTGGATTCCATTATCCCCTGGTAAAGAGAGGAAATTGAATCAATTCTTTCAATCGTCTTTAGTGTAGACTTAACTACAAATTGCTATAACCCAATATGTTGTCAGATACTTCAGAGGCTGAAATTCTAATGATGTAGCAGCAAGGTATCCTAAATGAAGAATTTCTTCCTTCTAAATTTCCCTTTCAGTTAAATTTCTCTTCTAGTAATGCAACTACTTGTTTGCTAGGCTGTTTTCCAAGTTTTATTGTGCTATGTGAACTTGTGGTCAAACATATGGGTATCTGTCACATTTGGATTTTCTTCGTTCATATAGTCTAAATCCATATTTTTGCTAATACTGTTGAGTTTTGTATAACTGAAGACTTTAATTTATGTTAAGAGCTATTCAAAGGCTCTCAGAAGAGGACTAATTGTGTTTCATTTGATGCTGAGGAAATAAAGAAGACAACAAAAAATATATTATACGGTTATATTTAAAGTGTTATAGTGCTGGGGGAAAAATTACATAGCTATCTACAAAGCAAGAGATAAAATAGCATGTGTCGCAAAGGTATTTTGACAAATAGATCTACAATTCCAAAAGGCAGTTCATCGAAAGGTTCTTTGATGAGTTTATTCACCCTTTAAATTCACTAAAAGTTGTTAGCAACACCTTTCAGCTGCACACTTAGAATCACAATAGCAGGTTATTTCATTACTACTCTTAAATAAAAGACTTTATTACTTTCCCTTTGCGCTATTGACATGTTTAGTTACCTGAATATTGAATCCTTTCTTCCCTACAGAGAACCTGGCATACTCTCAGCACTATGTTGTAAACTTCTTCCTAGAAATGTTCCGGATATAAAATACTACTACTGAGAATCAAACAATAGTCTGTGAATTAGCCTTCAGTTATGTTCCAGTATGATTCTTACAGGAGCTTACACCCCGGGCTCAGTCCTCTGGGACAGCAACATATGCTGATGCCATAGGCAGGGAGAAACATGGATCTGATATTTGCTTATTGGTTTATTATAGAAATTATAAATAGAATTTTATCTGGCTCATATGTTTCTCCCCTCCTCAGTTTCTGTTTGATTACCTTTACTTTTCCAATTTTCTCTCCACATGACTCAACTGTATTTTCCACAAACGTTCTTGAAACTGGACCACAGTACACTATTGTTTTCTTTCAATCAATCAATCAATCTTAACTGCTGTAAAAGTTTCAAACCAGTGTCCCTCCTTTCTTCTCTTTAAGTCCCCAGTGTGTCCTAACATCACTGCTGTTTCTTTTATACTTTTTTTTTGTTCAGATGCTCTGACTTTCATCTTCGATTTGAATGACACCTTTTTCTCAACTTTGACTTTCCTAAAAACATCATACCCTCTCTCTGTTTCTCCAAAATGAAATTCACCAGTCAGATTGCCCTTTACAGTTCTCTCTAATTCTGTTCAACTTGTTCATCAAGGTCATCTTATCAGGCCTTTATTTTCCTGTGCAGTTTTCATGCATCTTCACATCACAAATGTCATACTTCATTGATCTCTGTCAGCACAAATATTACCAGCTTCTCTTTCCTCCCCTCACCCCCATTTTCAAGCAATTTTATGAAGTGCAGAATAATTTTCTTGGCTAATCACATTCAATCCTTCCTAAAAGCCTGTGTCTTGCACAAAAAATGAGAGAATTATGAGAGCAGGAAATCAAGAAGACAACTGCTAGGATGAACCACATGGTGTAGTAGTTACAAAAAGTTTGAGAGACAACTTTTCCCAAATTATCCCCTGGGTTTCCCAATGTTGCCTACTTATTGTGTATATCTTTTGTTCCACTGCTGGCACTCCAGGAATTTTCTATATTGTACTACAGAGTGTTGGAGTGATCCAGGTACCTGTTCATAACTGCAAAGAGCTGTTTGGTGGGATTCAGTGGGACTGTTCCTGTAGCTTCTGCACAAACCTCAGCCGTTGTTTTGTTTCTGAGCATATTACTGAATACTTGCCCAGCACACAAAGCTCTCTGAGACAACATCCCATAATGCTGCAAGTAGGTGTAGTAGGTGTTCATTTGCAATTGTGTATATTCTTTTTCAACTAAAATCTGTACTTCAAATCCATCTGCTAATGAGCAGAGCCTATTTGTGTTGAATTTATATTCTGACACCCATCATTTCTCTTTTGCTGAGTGCAAAGTTGTTTTGAAACAACACCATCAGAAATGTACTAAATGGACTTGCCGTCATTCACTGTTATAAGGGCTTGTATGAATAAGACAGTTTTCTTCCCAACAGGAATGTGTACTAATGGTCAAATGACCTGCAAACACAATCCGACTCTCATTAAAGTTAATGGGAATCAGGTTTCAGGCTTGTCTGACAACTGACAGGACACCACTTAGTAAGAATGTTTGTTTAGGGAGAAAAAAGGTTACCATCAGCTCTAAGATGCTTTAAATAATTTTTTCCTCTTTCTGTTTCCCCTATCTTTTGCTCATTTTAATGAGTTTTGGAAAAGGCCTTCTAAAGTATAACATATGAAGAATTCCCCCTTCCCAAAGCACTTTTCTTTGGTATTCCTTCTCCTTTTCCTCAGCCTCCAGAAACAAACATAAGCTTTTGCTAGACATCATACTGCAGCTCTTAATTTTTTCAAATGGAAAAATAATCTGTTTTAGCAGTTCAGCACAACATTTTGGGTGAGATGTTGCCTAAAATGGAAGGCTGAAATTTTTTGATTACTTTACCATGATGCTACTCTTCATAGCTCTGGTGCAGAAGATATTGTAATGCTTTTCTTTTTTTTTTTTTTTTTCCCTGCTTGTTTATTGTTTCGTAGCTTGGTTATGTCCAGTTCAACACTAAGTAGGCAATGCTATTAAATTCTAATCACTTGGTTGAACAAAAGCCTGCTTCATAAATCATTCTTTAATAGCCTGTCTAAAATTTCTTTAGGGTGTTGCAGCTGCATTGCAATGTTGCTTAGCCAATCAGACTCTAATTATAGAAATTATACATCCAGCAGTTAAACCAGTAAACAAGCGTACTCAGATTGGTGCAGTAATCCAGTGTCAGTTAGGATCTTTCATGGTGATTCTGAATTTCTGTCACTCTCTAATCCTGCTGTGCCCTGAAATATCTACTCTTACATATTGCCCCTGTACTACTTGGACTTCACATAGAGACCTGTTTTAACTGCTGTTTATAGGCTGCCTCACTAGATTACTTCTTTAGAAGTACATATAAGTGATTTAGCAATTAACTTAAAAAAATAACATAATTAAAAATATTCTATAGCATGAGGCAGTACCATTGAATACAGTATAGAAGAAAGAAAAAATCATACTTATAATATTTTCTGGGTCATTATTTTAGTCTGCTGGTTATGTTATGTAAAAGCTAAATAATACAAGAAATACTACTAGCACTGTTGTTTTAGAACAAGGAGTTAAATTAGAGTAGCTATAAGGTTTTTGTCAAATTATTTCTGTGCCATTCATCACCTAACCATTCTCCCTTCTCTACTTTTTTTTTTAAATAGTAGTTATTTCTATCACAAAGGTTGGCAGCATTACAGTTGCGCCCCAAAGAACTGGTTGAAATGTGAAGGGATCATGTAATTTACCAAATGTAAAGTGTTAATTATTTTCCAACTTCTTACTGTTAGTATGAAAATTTCTTTTAGCAACATAAGATGTACACTAAGATGACAATAGGAAAGAGTTGCAGGAGGAGGGAGATAGGGAAGACAGCAAGAAGGCTTGACTGAGTATTTGCAGTATAAAATTAAAACCATTGATCTTGTTTTTCTCTCTTCTGCTATTTTGTAATTCCTTTTTTTATAAATTTTTCTTTATGACATTGTGTTGTGACCTGAGTGTTGGGACAAAACTTCAGTTTCAATCCATCAGTTATAGCCTACCTACAATAAATCTAATAAAACTGTTATCAGTTTTATGGGATGCAAAAGCTATCTAACAGAATGAGTAGATGGCTGGCAGAAACATGGTTCAGTCTTACTTTTGTAGAAACGAGCATACTTAGAGATCACTACTACTCTCAACACATTTAATTTAATAATCTAACTCAGGATATATATCTGGGGGGCTGACAAATGGGAAAGCTATCTGCCACATTCTCCAAGACTTTGAAACAAAAATGTGGGCAGGCTGCTTCCTCAGTAATTTTGTTGAAGAGAAGAGCTTTGCATCTGTCCTTATCGACTGTTACTGAGCTATATTTGTAGGATCAAGAACCTTCATGCTTGTTTGGTTTTTTTTAAACAGTTCTCTGTACGCTTCTTTACCTCAAAGGCAGTAATCAAGTTTGTCTCAAATTAACATCTGTGCCTACCCAGAATTTCCTAAGTTGTCATGTTTGTAGCTTGACAGTCTTGAACTGGATGAACTGAAAAGAAGATAGTCATCATTCAGCAGATAAAACAATAAAATGCTTCCCAGTGACAATCCAGTATTACCAATGAGTGTTAGTTTCAGACACTACATTGACTCAAAACTACTTTTACTCAGCCATAAGGCTAAAACAAAGTTTTATCGTCTGGGGTTATTGAATAAAAAGACCAAAGAAGGGCCTATGTTTTTGTTTAAACCACTGAGTGGGAGAGAAGGATTTTTCTAAGCCTCATTCATGCACCAAGCACTTCCATGCACACATGAGCCTCCCCTGACCCTAGTGAGAAGTAGCAAATCCCAAAGCTCCCAATATTGCCATTGTGTCTCTGGGCAGGAGGCCTCCCACTGCCAGTACACTCAACTGTATGGAGATTAAGGGGTAGACATGGTCTGCTGCCATAGGGATGAACTCAAACCGATTTGCTCCACTGGCTGCTCATCCTGATTTAAGTCCTGGCAGAGGAGGAATTACTAACAGTTTACTTTTATGTCAGCATAATCAAATAAAAGCTGTTTGAAGGGTAATAGCTGGAACCATATTTAAGAACTTGTCACAGAAGCAGTTCAAGAAAGATAAAGGCAATACTAATTATTTTACAAGTAATTTCACCAAATATGATGCCATGAAAAAGAATCATGATTAGCAGTCATCTAGTTCCCCAGAAAATTGGAGACAGTCCAGTTTATGCTGGTCTGTGAATTTGTTTACTACAAATTTCTTCAATGCTTGATAGTTCATTCATTCAAAACTTTGCAGAAAATTATTCAGCAGTTCTTAAACTGTTTTTGAAAACTTATGTATTGGTTAACTTTTATGAAGCCATTTAGCAACCCTTACAGCATTCTGATAACAATTAAACAAGGATGATACAACAAACTGCTTATTAGCAGTATAAGTTTTTCAAAAGAAGGAGTTCTTCCTTCTTACAGGAAGATGAGACCACATCTTTGTTAGGGCCCATAAGCACTACTGCAGTGTAGGTGAAATAGATACTGAGAGACACTGAAGTCATGTCATTTCTGTGAGCTTTGAATCCATTCCTAAGTGTAGATTCCTTGCAAGGAGTGAAAACAGTGTTTACAGAATAGTATAATTCAGCCCAAGTTGCATAATTCAAATCAAAGTACAATAAAGTCAAGTGCTCAGCAGTATCTCATTGCTCGCAGGATCTTTTTCATAGTATCTGCTAGCTTGGCTGTTGTGAGGTAAGCTTAGTAATTTCTGCCTGCTGACTTCTACCACAGGTAGGCAGGGAAAGGGACCACCACCACCTTCATGAACTTGCCAGATCACTAAGAAAACATAATTTAAACACTTGCAACAGAAAGGAAGGGTTTTAGTTAAATGATTCTTCTTGCCTTTGCTCTAACAGTCTTTGCATTGGCTTACTGATGACTTGCAACCTGTGAATTCATAGGTTTTACTGACATAAATGCAAATTTTTATATTTGTATTCATTGCAAATATTTACGTAAGAGGCTACCTTTTGCTGCAAAGTTCTACTTGGATTGATGTTGTGACAAGTTTATAGTAAGTTAACAAGTTCATCCTAAGGCATCTTTAGCATAAGGCACTGGAATAACTTTAAATAATGTATAAGATTTTTTTTTTAATCTTTGTTACAGGTAAACTGAAACAGATACCGTGTGAAGTCTAGTGTATTCCAGTCCAATGAGCATTTGTTTTTTATAATGTGTTTTAGCAAATGATGTGTTACTAAATTTCAGTTGAAATATGACCTTGGGCAGAATGGGCATCATTGCGTAAAATCCTAGATGTTTACGCTAGGCATACAGAAATCAGCATGGGGGTTTTTTGTGTGTTTTTTGTTTTTTTTTCTTTCAGCTGGGGCTATTTAATAAGCATAGTTAATACCATAAGCATTACATCTATTTCTTTAATGATAAACTACTATTAAACCAATATTTTGCCTGAAGAGTCATGGGAGCATCATACACTGATGGTCAGATTGTGGAAATTTCTCCATCACACATTTCTATGTACAGTGCCTGGCTCACCATGTCTGCTCATGGTGCTTGCTGCAATGGTTTCCAGAGGTTTCCTCTCTTGCTACAGTTCCACACACAGAATCAGGTCTGTTTTCTGCTGAGAAAATGGATCAGTAGCATTATGGTGTGTTGACACCCACAAATGAGTCCACTCTGTGTCTATTCTGGAAGATGCAGTTTATATCAGGTCTCCTGACTGCAATGCTTCCTCTTGCTCCCCTTCTTTTTTTTCTACTCCTCAGGAAAATTCCTGGGGAGAAACTGCAAACACAATAAGGCACAGGCTGCAACCAGCAACGAACAAACCCTTCAAGAGCCTTCCATTAATTATCTATTTCAGTAGATTTTCCTGCTTGGTGACTCATTTCCTTTCAGAAGCTGTGTGCTGGTATGATTGACACCTCATTTTATACCAAGAAGAGTAATTTTGCTTGCAACTCAGTTTTGTGGGATTCTGAGAGAGAATTTCTTCCACCCAGTGGTCATTGATTAGCTCATTAATTAGCAAGAGCTGAGAGGTTTGCAGTAGGTGGATGTAAGCAAATGACATGTAAAGCAGGTTGTCTCTGCTACCACTTCACAGAGCAACTCAGTCCTGCAGAATCGACACTCCTGCTCTCACAATGTGAACTAGAGCAATCCATCTAATTCAATTACAGTATAAATAAATAGCTGCTTAAAAATCTGGCCAAATGCACTTCCTCCAGTACTGATATATTGTTGGCCAGTTTTCTGACATCTTCTACAGCATTTTCACTTGTGTCCATCAGGGCTTGTTTCACTATGGTATTTTGGTATTTGACAGGTGCTTGTGTATTCGTTAAAAGGAAAATGAGGGGGAAATAAAAGACTATTGATTGTCTAATAGCAAGTCAATTACATTTAATATGTGCTCTTCCTCAGGTGAGTATAAAAGGATAATAAATCATAATTTAAGAGAGAGTGATTAAATCAACCTTGTTCCATGCTGTCATTTTCGGTATGTAAAATTACTAAGAAGTGATCTAATAGCAATTTACACCCATTTCTTGCATGCTCCAAATGCTGATGCTAGCTATGTTGAACAATACTAGTTATTTTAAAATATCTAATAATTTGTAATTAATATAGCTGCTTTTATGTAAAGAGAAATACATAATAACTCAGATTTTTGCCATTTCTTGTATACAGTTGCATACACATGCAAGCATTTTGCATGTACATTGAAAGTGGTGCCTCTTCTTTGTATACATAGTTATATACATTTACTAATCCACTGAATAAGAAGTGGAAGTTTAAGGTAAATGAAGAGATCAAAGACAGATTTTGAGTAATGTATGGTTCATGAGAAAGAGAATTATAAGAAGGAAAATAATGAACTTACTCATGTAATTACAGACATGTATAAACTAAGTGGATACATACTGGGAATATATAAATGCCATACCATCATTTACGCTTATTTTCTAATGTGTGGTTCTGTTGGAAAATATTCATTAATTAATGCGGAAGCTAGAGACTCAGTATTTTTAGTGGGGTAGGTTTGTTTCATTTTAACAAAAGCAGCTGACTCATTCTTGTATTTTGCTTTTAGGTTTGGGGTTTTTTTTGTCTCCCAATTAAGTTTTTGCTTGCTTCAACAGAAATCTGACTTCCAAAATAATTTTTACCAATTTCTATGTTTAGATACTTATTAAAGTATATCAAATGCATTCTGGCATTTTGTAGACTTTCCTCATTAACATGGACCAGGTCGAGAATCAGTGTGTCTGATCAAAATTGCCAAGTAAGTTTTTATTTATACTTTTTACATGGTGTACTAGTGCCAGCTAAATACCTCAAGTATATTTTCTGCCATTCTTTCTAAGAAGTGGCAAAGACGCATGCTTTCTATTTGGCTTCATTCCTGCTGCACATGAAAACTTTGTTTATTACATTTTCCCTAATGATGAAAAGAAGAGTCTCTGAGGGACTGCTTTTTGGGTTCATTATTTTTGGGTTCAGTGGCTTCATTTGTTTTCGTGAAGAAGCAAAACAGTAGGAGAAAGAAGTTAGGTAGGGAAATACTTTCAACATCTGTGGGAAATTAGTCATGACCAGCTGCCCTCCTGAGAAAGTTATGAGCTACAAGAAGCAATTTCCTATATTTTAGAAGATATAAAGATTTATTAGAATACACATGTAATTAAGGATTCTTCAGTGATGGTTACTGATTTTGTTGGGTTTTCAGGGTTTCTAAGATAATTATGTTCCCATCCCAAGTGGGGAAGGGTAGAAGGGAGAACTTACAAAATGTGTTCCACTATTCCTTCCTACTTTTAGTTTTTCTGTTTTAATACACTAGCTTAATTTTTGTCCCTCTTTCATTCTCTGGATGTTTACCCTCTCTTCTTACCCCTTTGCTGCTTCCTCACTCCTCTTTTCCTTTATTCTCTCTCTCCAATGCCTTTCTCCAATTCGTCTTTCTCACTTCTGTGTCATTGTGCTCACCTTTCTAAGTCAATTGCTTCTCTGTATCCCATGTTGATACTTTCAGAAGCAAAAATATTCTTTTATGTTAATTAGAGAGGTTCCTTTTATGTTAATTAGAGGGCTTTGCTTTTCAAGCATTCATGAAAAAATATTCCAGGTATAAAATATACTACACAAAACAACTGCTCCTCTAATTAATACACTGAATAAGTTTCCCTTGTTCAACTGCAAAACTATTTTTATTATATCACAAATGGGGGATGTTGTGACATGGAACATACCCTAAGACATTTGAATTATGCAAAGAAGAAGCTATTCCTAATTCTTTTAGAAATGCTATGATTTTTTTTATTTTTATATCATAAGTTTACATTCACTCATAGTATTAGCAGACAATACATAATTTTTTAAAAAAAACCCTTAACTTTAACTTTTTTTTTTCTTTCCCAGATATGTCAACAAATAGTTTTCTTCTTTTCAGCACTGGAAAAAAAAAAACAAAAAACAAAAGCATTTTGGTACTTTAAAATGTTTTTCTTAAAAATTAAATTTTGACAGTTGACACAGCTTGCAAAAGATTTCAGTATGAGTGAGCATGTGTTCCCAGATTGGAAGCTGTCCTAGCAAAGGTTTTTTGGAAGATTTGAAAAGTTCTGGTGGTAGTTCAACAGTTTGTGAAGTCAGAGTTAACTGGTAATTAGAAATAACTGAATAACTTGTTTAACTAGAATTAAAAATAACATAGTTTTATTTTGCAACCTAAAATTAATTTGCTTGGCTAACCTTAAAATTTTCCTTACAGGACAATTTTTATTCTGGTTTTGGGTTTTTTGGTTTGTTTTTTTTTTTAAACCTGACTACAGCTATCACAGTTTTTATATTCTGGAAGGAATTAAAATGATCACCCCAATAAATTTGAAGTCCTTGAAACATTTTAACAGCTATTATGGTGTAGTCAACAGAAGAGGCCTGTTTTATTACTGCTACAGGAACAAACAATAACAACCTGTGTTGTAAAATATGATAGGTTTTAAGAGATTGTGTTTTCTCCTCCTCCTGCTTTTTCTGAACTTTGGAGCTTGTGTGCTATTTCTGAGGCTGCAGAGGGAAGTGAAAGGATCCTGGCAGAATGTAAATCGTGAGATCATTAACATTTCAGACCAATTTCTCTCCAGCAATGTGTAATCTTAACAGAGATGATTGATGGGATTGGGGATTCACAAGATAGATATTATGGGTCATTCCCCCATATTTCCTCATTTCCTTTCCCCTTTTGCTAATCCTAGTTTCAGATAACATCGTTCAATCAATTTCACTGCTGATCTAGAGCTGTATTCTTCTAATAGCAGATATTATATCAGATATATCTCTGGATAGATATATATTCTACCTTACTGCTTTTTGTGCATGTCCCCTTTATTTTTGTTTATGCTTCATTATAATATATGGCAGAAATATTTACATTAATATCTCATTATTTTAGTCCTTGAAACTGCACGGTCTTTTTTTTTCCTGTTCCCTTGATATAAAATCCCTCCTTAGTAGATGCAGCATTTAAACCCCAGTGAGTATCTATCTGTACTATGAGGAAAATGAAGGAAAGAAAATTATATCTTTTTCTTTCACTTCCTGTTGGGGGTCTCACGTGACATGGTAAAAATATATTCCACTGTAAAGTGCTCATATCATTCATTAGTTTGTTTTCATGGAGGGAGGGGGGAGCAGAGGGGAATGGGTGACATGGGACATTGGATTGTCACATATTTCTTCCATGTCTATTCAATCCTAAAATATTAAAACAAAACAGGATTCTTAAGACTTTTTAATTTATTTATTTAAAACATAATTTGGAAACAAAATAATTGGTTGACATTGAAAAGTACGTAGTACATGCTAGAAGAGGGTCTAGGACAGCAAAGTGTATGAAAGGCATCCTGTAAGAAAGGATTTCACTAGATACCGAGGCTGTGTCCATTAGAGGCAACAGTTTATGTGCAGAATGCTCCAGTCTGCTTGCTATGGGTACTAGCCCATTTGTCAGACCATTGTAATGGATATGGATACATATCAACTGTGCTGTATATGGAGAAAAGAGTTCTTCAGTTATTCCATCACCCTTCCAAAGGCCTGCATGAAAACTACAGAAGAAAACTGAAAGAGAATTGCTTTATATTCCTGTTAAACATCTCTGCAGATTGTAGCTATGAAAGTGCAGAAGTTATAAAGTATATGGGCCAAATATAGGGTAATATTAATATACCTTTGATTGACAGTTGACTCTTGACTCTGATTTAAATCTCAGTTCCTTAATTTCTCTGCATTTTATTGTAGCACCACATGCTAATTAATTAAAATAAATAATTTATCTACTGGTGCTTTTATAATATAATTTTAGCATTTAATGAGATTCATTGGCTCAAATGCTATTTTCAGAATGCTTCCAAGAACAAAAGAATATATTCACAATATTATAAGAAGAGTTTGTAGATAGGCATATCTTTCCTACAGCTTTTTGTATGCAGGTATGAAACTATCAGTTTAATCTTCAGTGGGTTTTTTTGACAGAGGAAAAATTGGTCATGCAGCTGTGATTATTATTTTTTTGTTTAAGAGGTGAAAGGTTTATTGAGATGAAGGAAAATGAGATTTGGATTTAATGTTGCATGTGAAGAATGACATGTCTCAATGAACCAACAATTCTAGATGACTAGTACTTAGTGGTGCTTTGTTATTGACAGCTACCAGCATCCCAGTCCAAAAGGACAGTATCACATACATACTCTGGCTCTCTTGCAAAGCCAGCTTGTTAATCAGTGGTGTAAGGATGATGCTGCTGACTACAAAGTCTATTGTAACTTTATATACAAAGTCATACACGTAGTTTAGATGCCATATTCTGTAAGGGAAATAAAATACCCCAAAACTGCAGAAATTTCTTTATGAACTTGACTTTCCTGCATTTCAATCCCACTTCATTCAACAAAGTAGTTCTCAAAAGCTAAAGTCTTATGCCAAAGTCTTCTATTGTACTGGGACTAGCATATTCTATCAAGCTGCTGATTATTAGGTAGATAGGGGCAGTCTGATACAGACAGTAATAACATATGTTATTATGAAAGTATACTTTTTATTATTATTATGAAAAATGTTCAAGTATTAGTTCTATTTAACATACATATGTTTGTATTACAAATACACAGTAATCAAGTAGAAAATACTATAAATTTGTTACTCCCATACCATTCCATTCTCCTCCTCCAATGGGTATCTATGACTAGATATGAAACTGGCAGGAAGTCCTTTTAATTTTTTTTTCCCCAGCAAAGCTTCATCAAAGAGATTTTATTACTATCAGAACAATCTGCTGAAAGATATCTATATTTTATGTCATATTTTAGTTGACTGCAATATTAACAGTTTGTTTTAACATCAGTGCAGCAGAACATGCAGCAGAAAAATATGTCATTCCAAGGAAAGCCAGGAAAGGACATCAGATTGGGATTTTTCTGCTCTGAGTTTTCTGATTGAGAATAAGGATGGAGTGGGAAGTTCCTCCCTGTTTGATTTTGGTTTTTGTATTCTGGAGAGGAATTCCTAACTCCTATAGTTGAAGCAGCAGATCTCTCAGGCAAGTTGGTAGTTTGTTTGTTAGGAAGGGTCACTTCAGAATTGCTTCAGGCAGCAGCTGGGTTTGATGGATCTTTCTCTTCCACTGAACTGCCTCCAGACTGAAAAACAGTTGAAGAATATCATTCCCTGGTTTTAACAAGTTGTTCCCAAGTCAACTTTATAACTATAGATACCTTATAACAGATACCTGAAATTTTTACCAAAGTGAAAAAAATCAGCTTCCCTTTCCACTCTGCAGAAATGTCATATTTTAAGCTTTTGGATACTGAGCTCAGATGCTTCCAGAGTTCAGCATACATCAGTGTGTATCACTGCCCCTTACTCAAGAGGCTTTTGTAGTTATAACTATCTTGACAAAGAGGAAAAGTATGCTAATATGCTTTAGCTACAATAAAATGTACAAAGCTACAAGGAAAAAATTGTTTATTGTTAGAAAGTAAAGCATGTACTGATATCAAACTAGAGTTGTGCAAATCAATCTTCTTTCTAGTGAGAGCAGACAGATTATACTGGAGAAATAGGGTGGCCTGAAGCCAAGTTACAAAGAACAGAGAAACTAAGAAAGATTGATCTTGCCTTATTTCTGAAAGGTTTAGATTTTAATTTAGTAACAAGAAAGTGCCTTCAACTTTTAAGTTTAAGTATAATTCCAAGGTATTTTGCATTAAATTTGTTGTGTTAACCTTTTATAGTGCATAGTGGGAAGACAGTTTGTAGTCTTTGGGCTGAGAACCAGTATCTGAATTTGATTCCCACCTTAGCCTAGGTGACAAAAACCATGTCCATAAACAGAGGGTAGGAGTTGGATAGACCCCCCATAAAGGGAACAGTAACTGTCAAGATGCTGCTCTCTACGCTCCAGGGGGCCTTACCCTGGTGATCGGCCTTACCCCAGTCACCACCACAGTGAGAGCTATGCTGCTGCAGGTTCATGACTGTTTATGCTTGCTGTTAGTATGGAGCTGGCTTGCACAGTGACCCTTGTCCAGAGCAGACTCACTCTTAGGGATAATCTTATAGAATGCTTAGGTCAGAGAAGCTGGGACTACTGTAAAGACTCTGTATCCAGATTTTCAGAGCCATCAAATCTTTGGTGTGGTGAACTTGACTTAGAAACTGGCTTTCATGTTGGCGCATATTTGAGAAATCAGCCAAATGTGGTGGTAGTGTGGGGTTTTTTTGTTTTTTGTTTTTTCTTCCCTCTGAATTAACCTTTAAAATATGGCTTGTCGTATCTCTGGACCTTACTTCTATCTCTGTAAAAGAGGGAAAATATTGCAGCAACGCAGCAGGGATAAGATGTGAAAGAGGCCCCTGCAAGAGGCTCAATCATACCATTATTTACCAGTATTATTAATATTAGAGCTATTACCATCGCTTCCGAAAGAGAAACAATGAGATACTGGCTTTGTGTACCTGGCCCTTGCTCCCCCACTTTGGATGAGGTTCTCTAGAAAAGAAGGTTACAGACCAGTCAAGCCTCACATGTGTACAAAGATATGATCGAGATCCTTCAAAGCTCGGGCACTGTATTCTCTCTTTAGCTTGTTTTAGACATGTTTGTCTTTAGTAGCACTCCAAGTTTTAAACTGACAGCAATACAGCCTTATAAAAAATAAGAACAATCATGCAGAGGGATGAAGCAAATACTTTCCAGCATTGGAGCATGCCTGATAGGTACCATATAGTTTGGTAATACTGAAGATCTGTTTAAACAGGATAAGATCTACCTTTTTTAGAGACACTTTCCTTTACCTGAATGTGCAATGAATATTTGATGAATGGTATAGTCCTTGCTCTCCATTTTTCCCTGCCGGGTGGTGTTGCAAGAACTGTAACATCACATGCTGGAGTTTTCTTTCTGACTGGCTTTCTGGTTCTGTTTTTGTGTGTGTGCGGTTTTGAATCTGATTCTTTTTAGCTAGAATATGAGAATGACTAGTGATATCAGGTCTCTTAGTGATCCTGCTGAGATAATGCAGGCTGGTTGGAAGACTGTGGTATTAAAAATAATAACCCCAACAGTAACAAACCCCTTCTTATAGCGTTCATCTTCCCTGTTTTTTAGAAAGCAGCATATGCCTGGATACATTTATCAGTACAGTATTTGTTATTCTCTAAGGAATGGCTGGCTGCTGTCTCACCGTCTCAGCTGGGCACCACTCTGCGCTGTGGTTGAGCTCACAGCACGGCTGTCACATTGGGTTGTGCTGGCAGCCTTGCCTGGGGGACAGAGGGAGCAGGGCAGCCTTTTTGTGCCCCGTCACACTCCCAGAAGGGAGCAGGGTTTTTCTTTCATTAGCCAACTGTTCTGTGTCTTCGTTCCTTTCTCCAGCCTAAAATTTTACAGATACAGCTTGGGAAAAATAAATTATTAATAAATGCAAATTAAATCCCAAGTACTGTTGTTGGAGCAGAAATATATTACAGAAAGCTTGCAAGCCACTGGAGGTTTTAACTAAAGAAAGTATATTACTGAAAGTCATTATCAAATATAAATACGTAGCCCTGAAGATGAGCCCTTCAGTATCTAGATTTAGTTTTCCAGAATATTTACTTATTGTAGTCCACATTATGCTGACTCTATGGACTGGAAAGTAATTCATTACTTATTTCCCAAATAGATTTACTACAAACTACTTCAGCCATGTTTGTTTAGAATTGTGAATTTTGCAGACATCACTACATGATGCGTAATCAATTTAAATTACTTAAATCTTACAAAACTGTGCTGGTTTTGGATGGGGTAGAGTTAATTTTTTCACAGTAGCTAGTATGGGGCTATGGTTTGGATTTGTGCTGGAAACAGTGTTGATAATGCAGAGAAGTTTTAATTACTGCTGAGCAGTGCTTACACAGGGTCAAGGCCTTTTCTGCTTCTCACTCCACCCCACCAGCGAGAAGGCTGGGGGTGCACAAGGAGTTGGGAGGGGACACAGCCGGGACAGCTGACCCCAACTGACCAAAGGGACATTCCACACCGTATGACGTCATGCTCAGCATATAAATCTGAGGGAAGAAGAAAGAAAGGGGCGACGTTCGGAGTGATGGCGTTTGTCTTCCCAAGTAACCATTACGCGTGATGGAGCCCTGCTTTCCTGGAGATGGCTGAACACCTGCCTGCCCATGGGAAGCAGTGAATGTATTCCTTGTTTTGCTTTGCTTGCGTGCACAGCTTTTGCTTTACCTATTAAGCTGTCTTTATCTCAACCCATGCGTTTTCTTACTTTTACTCTTCTGATTCTCTCCCCCATGCCACTGTCGGGGAGTGAGCGAGCGGCTGGGTGGTGCTTAGTTGCTGGCTGGGGTTAAATCACAACAAAAACACAGAGCTTTTACCTATCGCTTTCTTTCTTTTGTTATCTTGTCCTTTCTCTTGTCCTTTCACTTGTTCTTTTTATCTTTCTCTCTCTCTCGCATTCTCTTTCTCTCTCTCTCGCATTCTCTTTCTCTCTTTCTTGTGTTATCCGCCTCTCTCTCTCCCCCTCTCCTTCTCTCTCCCTCTCTGTCTTTCTCCGTTTGTTTCTCCTCCACATTATGAAGTATCTGAGAAGCTCTCAGCCTTTTGAATGCATGCACAGGCAGGAAGCTACCTGCAGTCCCAGGCATCTGTGCTGGGATTTGACATAAAGGGGTGAGTTTTGTGAATACCCCTCACTGAAACAGGGATGTAGGGAAGTTAATATAAGAACTGAGTATTCAGCTAGGAGTGGTATTTTTTACAGGTCTGCAGCTGCAAGTATAATCTTTCCCAAGAAGCATCAAGGGCTCTTTAAAAGTTTCTCTAGTGATTATCTGAAAGCAATTTATTCTTGTCTGGGTGGGCATGTTTGAAGGTTGCAAACAGCAGAGGATGTTGCATTCAATAACACATTTCAGTAAGTAGAGGGTCTTTGAAAATCTTTCTTAATTAATACGTAGAAAAGATTTTTTTATTATTATTAGCAGTAGTATAATCACCAACGCTAACAGCTAGTCTGCTATTGGGTATTTCCTAGTATGCTGTAGTTTTGTTATCAAAAAGCTAAGGTAATATGGTCTGTTAACTTGATGACATTTATAAATGACTCTACTGAGAAATACTGCAAGAAAATAAAATGTCAGTTCTTCAAAATCTAATGACGGTTTAAAAAAAAAAAATTATTCCCAAACATGCCTTTAGGTTTTTCCACCCATCTAGCTCTGTATAATGAATGCACCTGACCTGGACGTATCTGCAATGTACAGGACATGCACAAAAAATAAATTATATTGCAATATTAATTTGTTGTGTTTTGAAAATACATCTTTTTTATTGTGTATTATTTTTCTTTATATCTGTCTAACCACTATCACTAAATTTAAATATCCAAGACAAGGTACTCAGGTCGTGTTAATCAGCAAAACTCCATTGACTTTGGTTCTGCCCATTTAAACCAGCTGAGGTTATGGCTCTTACTGTATTTCTTTAAAAAGTGATAGTGAAACATTTCCTTTGTGTTAGCTGGAAGGGCTGAACCACATTTTATTTTTCTGAAAGTGATTGTAATGGAGCACGTGTCACCTAAAACTAGTTATATCACCGGTCAGGGCTTCTGAGCTGCTGCTACAGGCCATATTGGGAAAAGCTTTAAAAAGTGCCTATGAGACTTAGGAACCTGATTTCCACTTCAGAATTGATGCTAGCACGGAGCCATTTAGTTTCAGCTGAAATAATGATACAATGTTATTTTGAAAATTTGCTCTGCACTCACATTAGAACTCTCATTTAAGACTTTAGTAGGAATTTTGTAGAACAGATAAAGCACCATATATCTTTTGTGAAACCCAAATTTGGAGAGATATTATGACTCACTAACTTCTAGTTCATGGGAAAACACAACATACACTTTTTCCACGTACGTTGTCTCTCTCATCATTCTTTTTTTTTTCTAAAGAAAGAGCAGAGAATCTGGTGGTTCATTTCTCTTTCTCTCCTGCTTTTTACAGTTTGTGTGAGCTCTGGCATTGAACCCAGACAAGAAAAGGTCATCACTGTAGGAATGAACTGCACATGGGACTGCATTTCTTTTAAGCAGATGGCAGCCATGTACTGTTGCAAACAGACAAAGCTGTCTTGCTGCATCCATGTGCAAATGTGATGATTAGGGCATTCTTCTGGCACTTGAGTGAGGAAGATATAGTTTCCTTCAAGCTGAGGAGGAAAAGAGGCCTTGTTTCCCACTTCCTGACTCTGTGCTTCAGCCAGAAAGCTGTTATGTGGAAGATAAGCACAGGCATTGCTACTGCTACTATCTTTGCTTGAAAAGAAAGGACTGATCCTTCTGTTTCTTAAACAAAACAAACAACCAAAGGCCATACAGTTTTAGGTAGATGCTTATTCTGAAGAGAGGATTTTGGAGTCAGGATCCTAAGCAGAGAGCAATGCTTGCATGCAGTCCCAGGTGCGACCCTTAAGTTTTGGAGAGAGGATGTGTCTATATCTGTTGTCTGGTTGAAGGCTTCACAATTGCTGGTGCAAGACTATGGATTTGAATTTTGCTCTAACAGGAAGATTGTTAAAATGTGAGGTGTTGCACCACCTGACTTCAGACACACTGGTCGTTCTTCATGTGTCTGGCCTTTACTATTTCCTTGACATGAAAACTGCCAAAATTTTCAGTAGTTATTTATCAAACTAATAAGGCAAAGCACCTGCGCTAAACTACCATGCAACATAAAGAAAAGGAGAGTTTTTCCAGTTGGCTGAAATGACCTTTTGATTTACGGTTAAGGATAGCTGCCCATTTTCTAAGCACGGTAAAAATGTTATTAGCCAAGAGTCCAGTCCTCAGAAGTTAAAACAGCAAGGCAGTAATTTGCATTAGACCATCAAATAGATTATGAAGGGCCATCATTAAGATCCATACCCCCTTTTTTTTTCTTTTTTTTTTTACTGGATCATAATCATAAAATCAGCATATAAAATTGCCTGCCTGGTTTCTGACATGCCCCACATAGATTTGATTCACCAAGGTCTTACTCTATCTAATCTGACAAGAGTCCAAACTGCTTTATGCATAATAAATAAAGGCATTTGTGACATAAAACAGCCTGTGTTCCCATGCCCTGTGCTATTTTTCTGGCCACCTGGGATGTTGAAGGTTTTTGGACTTTTATTGTTTGGGATTTTTTTCCTGAGATACTTGTGCTCAGGTGGCTGAAGAAAAATGTAATTATCTGACATGACGAGCAGCAGCTAGTTTGAATCCAAAATGAAATGTCAGTCAAAATAAAAGACAATGTTATGGAGTGGTAGTATCCTCACTGTGACTAAGGTTTGAACTGAATTTTCATTACGAACTATCGATGATTGATAGAAAAATTTCAGGACACAAAAGGGAACCTTTACAATCCTAGCACTTGGATAGATAGGAAAAACAGCTCCCTCAGATGTTACCAGGATGAAGGAAGCACAAGGGCTTAATGAAATTTTCAGGTTCTGTTTAGGTCAAAGATAGTATTCTGGATGTGATTCTTATTCAGTAGCCACATAATGTTATATAGGTATGTGCTATGCTGGAACCTTGTTTGAATGAGCACCCTGCAGAGCAGGGACAAATTTAAAGTTGGGAAGGATTTTTGTGTTGGCTCTTCCAAAAGAGATATTTGACTTAGTAAAGATATTGCAAGTTCTAGCAGGCAAAAAAAAATTGAAGTCTTTCAGTGTTAAATATAGCATTGTGTATCTACAGATTTTTCAAATATTTTCAGTACCTTTTTATTATTATCTGACTGCACATCATTGGGTCACTTTGTGTCATTTATGTAAATGCAGAACAGATCTGAAAGAAACATTGTGATTGCTTGCGTCTTACTTCCCATTCATAAAAGTGTGTGTGACTTTTATGTCACAGAGCAACACGAGCAACAGAGAGTCAGGACCCATCGTATTTTCCCAGCAGGCTTGGGAACCACATGGTACCATGTGTGGTTCTGTGTCTTGCAATTATTATCTACAAACTAGGCATGTAATAAATCTTCATACAACTTCCATAGCTGATTATTATTGTAATCAGGAAGAAATTTTCCTCCAGCATCATAGTCATAATGTTTTCTGTTGTAGCATTACATTGCTAGAATTTAAATTATATTGCAGTCATCACTAGAAAAAGGATTCCAGCTTTAATATGCAGTAGGCTGAGGAACTAATGGTGAGCTCTTTGGTATGGGCTGGAAGCAATTCCAGAACAACACCTTTCTGACGAGAGTATTTGCCTCCTCAGAACATCATCTGGGAGACATCTATCACCAATTGATATGCTTATCAATGCTTATTGATAAGGTTATGCTTATCAATACATTTTCATCAAAGCCAGTGGAAAGGTGGCCTAATAAGCAATGGTTGCTAGAGATATATGGCATAGTAAAGCACTTTAGTTTAGATTTGCATCATTAATCCAGTTCCTTATTGTTCTTTGGTAAATTCATAGATTCAGATATACCAAGATATCTAAGCATTTCTATTTAGTTCAGTGGGAGTTAGGTGCTTAAGCTATGTTATCTGTGAGAATCTGTAACTTGCTGCCTTGGGGCTTTGTTCTCCTGGTAGGAGAAGAGGGAGACAGCCATTCCCTCCCTGTGGGAGATGGGGGAGAATAAATGTGTTAGCCATCATAAGGTGCTCAAAGGCTGTAGACGTCAAGAGGTACTCAAGGTAGAGAAATAAAATTAATAAGCTGATTAATGACAAGTGATGTCTTGGTTGCAGCTATTCAGTACAACTTGGAATAGGTTTTTGATTTGGACTGTGGGATCACTGTAGTACTTTGTGGAGCTTGTGCTCACTTGGAAACTTTCCCTGCCCATGTACCACCCTAACAAAAGCTTAATAGAAAGTTCAGGTTTTCAGGCTGGAGGCATTCAGGAGCCTCTTTGGAGTTACTAGCTGCATGTGTTTTGGAGCCGAACATTTCAAATATTTTCTCTCACTTAACTGAAACAACCTGTGAATAATTGCCATATTTGGTGGCCACATCCACTCTCTTGTTTTTTCCTATAGCCAAAACAGCACTCCTGAAAGGTGTATGCAGCCTTTCATATTCCATCTAATCAGGAATATTTCCATTTGCTATTGATAATATTGTCACCCTTGGTAGTGGTGATGACATTTTCTTGGAGATATGCCCTGTGATTAGGTCCATTTGGACCCATTATCAAGGTTTAAGGGGTTATACAACCTACTTTCCTTCTTGTTATATTCCCCTGTTATATATTAACCATCTGGCTTGGTAGAAGCTGCCTCCTAACAGTTTTTCATAACTGTGCCAAATTTCTGTTCCCATGGAAACTGTTTTAGGAGTGCTTTAAAATTTGAGAGGTGTACCATTTGCTATCTAGAATGGGTCATATTTCCTTTTTCTTTAGTCTTTGTATTTTCTTTCTTTTTATTACTGGTTAGTGTTGCCACCTGTCCTGAAAAAGAGGAAAGTCATGAGTTTTGGACACCAGTCTTGTATGTCAATTTCCACTTTTCTATGTTGTGAAGAACAACTCTTAAAGGGTTTAAAGCTGCTTTAGTGCATCATTTAAGAGCCAACAAGGAAACTGCACACATTAATAGAAGGCAGAAGAACAATAACTTCAAAAATGTGTAGTTTTAGGTTTTTTAAAGCGGATTTTGGAAAACGTTAAAAATGCTTTTACTATCAGTGATTAGATAGGCTTATTAAATATGAAAGGAATTGTTCTGATTGTATCTCAAAGTATGTGCAGTGTCTATACATGTATAGTGCTTAAAGGCGTTACGTAGGTCCATTTCACACAAAAGGTTTTCAAAGCTATTCAGCTTTGAAAGGTGTTACCTAGCAGTTCTATAGAAGAAATAAATCTTTGTTTTCCATTCACAGGAAACTGATCTGCTGCATTTGTTAAATATTTTCTAGAAAGAAATTAAATGTCACAGTTGCTGAGGTCTACTGAACCATTGCACTAAACCAATGCATTACTTAATAATCCCATCCTAGATTCCACTCACGCAGCCACAGGCTTGGGACTAAAGAGCAGAAAAAAACATACAAATTTTGGAGATGTCTTTCACCCATGAAGACAACAAAGGTTTTGAACATTGCTGTGTTTACATGTTGCCAAAAGATGCTATTTGTGGTATGCTATAAAAATGTCATCTGTCTTCTACTGTCTGTTGACACATTTTCTCTGAATTATTTACATATATGTAGGCTTCAGAGAGGACTCTATGAGGATTAGGAGGGCAGAGGTAGCCTGTCATGACAGTATCTCTATTTGGACTTAATATTAAAAAGATTTAATATAAGAGATATTTCCTAACCAACATAAAAAAATGCTGCTCACTGTTAGAACAAAGGTTTGCTGAAGGTGCTTAATGGGCAGAATACTAATTTCCAGACCATTGGCTTACCTTAGTTTCTTCCATAGAATCCTTCTTTCAGAACAGCACTTAATCAGGGAGTTGAATTAGAGCCCAAGTAAAAGGTGCTATGGGGCTTATGTATGTGCTTAAATATTTTCCTGAACAATGATGAAATTAGGAATCATAAGCCTTTTCTAAAGCTCCAATTCTGTGAGCAATCTGCGCTTATGTACTACTTTTCATTAAGAACACAACATGGGAAATGATGGGCATGTAGGCTTTGTAAAGGTTTCAAAAGCTGATTTACTCTTTGCTTTAGCTAGCAAAAGTTAGACCAAACAAAGTACATTCACATATTTCTCTTTTTCGCCTCTAGCATCTTTCTATTAAATCTGAGGTTTTCTCTAAAAATCCTGGGATCCTTTCTCTCTTTCATGGTTTCTTTTACAGTCAAACTTCTGTTCTCTTCTGTGCTATTCTTCTGCCATAAAATGGCTAAGAAAGAAACCTGCCTATTATAAACCTCAGTTTATGGAGAGATTGTGAGACCAGCCTCACTGTCGTTACATTTCCCCTCAAGCCAGTAGTGTTTAATTCCCTCTTCTAAAAGATCAGAATTTAAACATGCTTTACCCTGGGCTCTTTCTTGAGAGTGTTACCCCTTAAATAAATGATCATAAAAGTGGAGAGATGTTCTATTGTTTAGCACAAGATACCAATAGAAAGGCAGAAGAGAAGGTAGTCAAGATGTAAGATCAAAATGGAGTTTGCATACCGAAACAGAGAGTCTCTGATCTCAAACAAAAATAAGTTGTACCAGGATTTCTCAAATCATCAAATTGGTACATCAAACTAAAGGTCAACAACTGCTATTTAATCTGTTGTGAAGTCAGGGTCTGGTATAAACCTGAAGGGCAACACAATATAATTAATTATTAACCTTTAAAAAATGTGTGTAAACAGAGAAAAATAATATGATTCCAACAACCCCTGAGTAAAATTAGGGATTTTCATGCCCACCATCAAATGTTAAGAATACTTAAGTCTGAGCAGAATGTAAAATCAAACATTTTTCAGCACGTTTGGAAACAGGGACAAAACTGATGTGAAATTGTTTATTAGACAACTGATATAAATCCCTTGGAAAGGCCCCACTAACTTCATGGGGCTGTATATCAGACTCTAAATATGTCTAATTAATTGAATGAGACAAGAACTCTTAAATAACAGGTGCAAACAATTAAATAATCACTCAGACTCTTGTGCAAGATAAGATTTAAATAAGGTACAGTCTGACTCTTTGCAGTTTTATTGAGGAAAAAGAATAATAAAGGGATGGATCCTTAGAAATGCAGTATATGCCCTTTTTAACTAAGAGATGGGAACGTATGTCAATACCGCTTGTTATCTCAACGAATGAGTGGAGGGCAGGAGAGGACTCAGGGTCCAGGGGGAGTACTAGATGCACAGCTTGTACTTCTGTATCTTTTCCTACTACGTCATATAGAAATTCCAAGCAGGTCTTATATGGCTATTCAGGTTTAGGAGGAAGAGAGAGAAAATGAAGCACAATGAAGACTCAAATAATGAAAAAAGAAATTCTCACTAAAAGTGCAGGAAGAACAAGTGTAGGAAGAAAACTGCGGTTGGTGAACCTCAGTCATGAGTCAAGATTTGTTATATAGTCTGTTGTGCATCACTAGACTGTATCGTCTCTGAGCTGTTCATGTGGGAAGTGCCCAAGAGCAGGGAGCGGCATCTAAATGAAAAAGTTAATTGATGGACTCATTATATGGCAAAATCCAACAGCATGCAGCTGAAAGAACTGAAAACTTTTCATTCTAAATTTAAATTACAGTTTACAGACTTTATAGAGCCTTTCCTATGCTGCACCAGTATCTGCTTTAAAAAAAAATAAAGCTGCAAAAATATAATAAAAACAGTTAATATGAAAACAGTTGAGAAATTCTCGGTAATATACAAATGCACAGGAAGATCACCCAAGTGTGAAAAGGAAATTAATAATAAAAGTTGGGGGAAGGAAGAATAGTTCCAGTTAAGGTTAAACTACAGAAGATTCTTTGGTGCAGAATGTGAGAATCTATTGTAATCACTAAGACTTGGCTAGGTAGATTGGTGGGGGAGAGAAAAAACAAAACTACAGTATATTTTTTAGTAACAAAAATATACTGTAGAAGCTTCTTTTCAGAACTGACTGCTGTTCTCATCAATTCTTGTCCTTATGTGCTGTTTTGATACAGTAATCAATGCCCAGCATATGGTAGTATTCATATCGTACAGCACAAGTGCCCCTCACTGTGTATTAAGGCATATATTCCTAATGATAAGGCCAATCTTTGTGGACTATAGAGACCTTTGTGTTCCACTAACAAAAAGAAAATTGAACATATAACAACAGCATTAATGTGTGGGGCCAATAGTTAGGTTAGCATTGTGGAAAGGATGTCCTGAGCAACATGCATGAGAGATGGTTGTCTGTGGCACAAGGACAGTAAAGCTGCCTGACTGTTTCAAATTCAGTGACAATCAATGGATTTCCAAAGCAACACAAGTCTCTAACCTGATTCAGGCTCTGCTTGTAGGAATAAAAGGAGTTTCTAAGTTATCAGTACGTGGGCAGGGATGCCACTTCAGGTTGTGGGCAGTCTCTTCTCATTTTTTAGCAGAGACACTTCTACAAAACAGTTCTATTTTCACTAAAATGATCAGTCATTCCATCTCAGCTGTGTGCTATATCATGGAGGGGAAACTAGGATACTGGAATTAAGGCCTCCCTCCTCCCCTTGGCACCGTACACACCAGTACTCTGCTGGTTCTCTGCAGTGGAGCAGACATGCAGTATGAGCTTGTCTGATGAATAGAAATCTGATTGTTCCTGAGCCCTCTCCCTTGACTTTTGGAAAGAAACAGTCTGCCTCCTCCTTTCTACATCAGCCTTAACAAGACTCCGATGTAAATGTGGCCCACTGCTTTTGGAGTGGCAGTGGTGGTTGTGGCACTGTGGAGTGGAAGGCAGCTTTCATAAAGGCGGAACGTTGGTAGAACTTGGCAGGATGCTCTGTGCTGAGAGAGTAATAGAAAGAGAAAAAAAAATCACTGAAGCCAGCACTGCTGGACATGTTGGGTATTTACTATCAGGGTTCACACCCCAAGCCTGAAAAGACTTGCAAAGGTTTAACTTTGCAGAACGCCTTATCCTGCTGTTGGCACTGACTGGCCATTTAAACGCATGTAATTCTTTGAAGGATCAGGGCCTTAATTCCCAGCAGATGAAAACTCTGACAGAGGAAACAACTGTGCGATATTCAGAGATCAAGATTCAGAAGGTGCCGTACCAGTAGAGGAGGAAAAATAAAGGGATTCAAAGCTACTTAAAATGGCTTCTCTTTCCATTTGAAGCACACTCCATCCTGTTTGTGTTTGGATGTATTTTACAAAAATGCAAATCTGGCCAAAGACCTGGATTCCAATATGTACAAGATATGAATCAGAGCTTTAACCCATTCCTGATGTAGAAGTGCTGTAAATATGCCAGCATATTTACTTCCCACACATTTTTTCATTTATACATGTTTCATGTAATTACCATAATTGCAGCAGTTAAAGATATCTTTTAAGAATAGTAGGTTTTCTCATTTAAAGTTCCATTCCCTTGTAAGGATAGTTGTAAACATAATTTAGGAACAAATGCTGAGAAATGTTGTTATTCTATAGAAAAGAATGTATTATCATACTGCAATTACATAATCATGAGCGCAAGTGTATGACAAATGGCTTGGAATAAATTGTGGGTAGAAACCACTTCCAAATAAGAAATAACCACTCATGAGTAGCGTATCTAATTGCTTATCTGCCCTACCAATCCCTATGGAATAGATGGATAGGAAAGAATTAAGTAGTTGCACCAGCTGCTCTGAATTCAGAAGATAAAAAGGAAGGCTGAAAAGGAGACAGAAGATAAAACTGAAGTGTAATGAAAATACAAAAAAATATTTGTTCATAACGTATTGTTTTGGTGACTTGATTGTGGCATAACTGCCCCTTTAGGGTGATGGTGGATATAGCTGTAGTGGACAATTCTAAACGAAGTTGAAACTACTTAGTAGTACCTAAGTCAGGATAAGAAATTGATTAAAAAAAAAAAATTAAAAATGAAATTTAAAGAAATAAAGTAACATCTTTTTTGTGCCAAAAAAAGGACTTTTATGAAATACTTCTGAATAGATTCTTCAGTGGGCCACAGCAAGGTGATTCCATGTGTTCCAAATATGGTTGTCAATTTTTTTGTTTACAGAGGCATCCAGTTACCAAAAATCCAAAGCCAAGTGCCCTACTTGTCACTCCTGCCTTAGAAATGAAAGTTAAGTAGAAGTACCCTCTTCCATTATCACTCCATGTACCCTGTCTGATGTACCATGTACCCTGAGCTTTTTCCTCAGGTATGTGGCTGATGACATGAAGATGACTCTCTAGAACAGGCCAAAAGGATGCTTTAGATACTGAAAAGATTAGAATGAATAGCTTAATTTCCAGGCATAAACTTCATATAGTGCTTGAGTAGGGAGCTCTGATTGTAATGATAAGAATGGAAGAAACATCAAATTCCTGTCCAGAGGAAAATAATGATCCCAGGTGAGGGCCCAGCTGATTGACTCTTCTCTGCCAGCTGGACAATACCAGTAATGGCCATTTCCCAAAAAGTGATACAGTCACCTGCCAAGGCTCAGCCTTTGGCTGCCTCCCTGTGGGGCACCTGGTCACCACATGGTAGTATTGGAATTGATAGAAGCTAATAGTAGTCAGCTGCCCACAGATGATTGTCATCTTCCATATTTTGTTAAATTCAATTCCTAAAGGTTAAACCCATAAGCCTTCTATAGCAGTATCTAGAAAATGGGAAGAGTTTGACTGACTTCCTTGCATATCAATTGTCCAAGCTGAAAGAATCACAGATAAACATGAGCAAAAAGAAGGAAAAAATTATTTCTTTCACTTTTTGTAATATTGGATAAAGGAATTCTGGGTACAACATATCATTGAAACTTGTAGCTTCCTTGGGACTATAAGAAAAAAAATATGCAAAGGAGAGAGGTGTACAAAACTCTAATGTGATGCTGACTTCCCCCCCACCCCTGCCTTTGATTTCAGTACAATGGGTTTCAAGGACCTGGGTTTTGACTAGAGTTTGGAGGTTACATGAACATAAAATCACAATGCAAAACCAACTTGACTACTGAGTCTCACCTGGATTAATTTCAGAACCTTGTGAAATGGGAAATGTAGCATGTTTTTGCAGCAAGAGCTGTAAAATGATACAGCTTTATTTGTAACTGGATATTAGGTTGAAATTCCTGTAAAATCAAAAGGGTGACAGGGAGGTGTCTTTACATGGTTTTATGTATTATTGTCCACATGGTGGATTTTTGTTACTGATGTCAGAATAATTTAGGACATTTCATGTTTTCAAATGAGATCAACAGACAGAACATAATGGCCCAGTCTAGGAATGGTGCTTTCAGAATAAATGTCCTGATTCACATGGTTTTAGCTGAAAGATATAGTGACAGTAAAGTCAAATATTGTATACTTCTATTCTTTGCCTTTTTGAAGTCTGGGAGCAGGCTGGAAAAAAATAAGTGGAGGCAGTGGTGAGTTTTTTAACCTCATTGTTTTCTTGCTGCTCAGTGACGTTGACTTCTGAGGCACTGTTCAAGAGAATGTTTGTATTGTCAGGCGTGAGAGGCTGTGTTTGCTGCAACACAAGATTTTGCATCATTGCCACTGAAAGCATGTCAGTTATACAGGAAGTTTTTATAAGCCCTGAAAGAAAAAATCCCTCTCTGAAATTTAACTGAGAGTTTGATTTATGCACCAGATAGCAGAAAAAATATTAACCTTTCAGTGCCTTTATTCTGCCACAAGCAGTGTTTATTGTAATTGATTGCCTCATTGCATCATTCCGTGAGTAGTTGGCAGTCTCTTGCTCCTGTACCCAGCTGAAGTAAAGAATTTAAGCCTGCATTTGTCAGACAAGCCTACTAGTGCTTGTTTGAGCCTCTTGTGTACAACTCGCATCAGCTAAGCTAATCTCTCTAATGTGATGGAAATTACTTCACCTGACAAAATCTGCTTTTGGCAAGGTTACCAGAATGAAAAGTGAGTGAATGTGAAAGTATGAATAGAAGCTGAAAACATATGTCTCTAGATAGTTAAAGGAACCCATGCTGTAAAGAAGAATGAAAAGGACAGACTGCATGAGGGGTCAGGAAGAGGAAGCCAGGGAATTTTAGATGAGCATTGTGCAGATTTTGGGGGCAGCCTCATACCAAAGTGCTGTGCTGGAAACAATACATGCCTGATTTCAAGCATTGTGCTTTCCTCCAGCACTCAGGAGTCCAAATGAATTCAAAGGAAGTGTGTAGTTCTTTGGTGCAGCACCACCAACAGAGCCAGTCAAAACCAGTGTTACTTTGAAAAACTGGCTCTAGGTGTTATTATAAAAACAGTTTGTGAATGTGGGGTGGTTTCACAATAATAAAAGAGTATAAAAGGAGTAAAGAACAAGAATAAAAATGGCTTAATGCTTCAAACTTCAATGTACAAAATTACATCTAAATGCCAAGTATATCCCTATTGAGATGCAAATATTGTGCCTGAGCAAAGTGAGGCAACTTCTGCTTTCTCAAGGGACTGCACAGACCACTTCAATCCATACTGCTGGCCAGAGTAGCTTTGATGATAACATGAATGTATATGCTATTTTAATTTGTCTGTTGTCTACTGCTGAACACCAGAAAGTCTAGGGTACAAGTAAGTCTTGCTCATACGACCTTCCATGTCTACCTTTCACCTGTCCCAGAATACACAATATTCAAAGTGCTGTGTGGCAGGAGAAAAGAGCTGGGGAACATTTATTTCCCTAGGGAATGGTTGGGAGAAGGTCCACGGCTGATTTAATTCTTTTTGGTCTGCAATTGTACTGTCCATCAGCAGCTTGATCTTGCACCATGGAGGGATTTTTCTTTTGTTTATGATGGAAAAGAATCAAGTTCCATAGGATGATTCATTTATTCATTTGTTGGGATATTTTGTTATTTCCAGTTACATCTGAGAAAGCAACACGTGATGATAGCTTGATGGTTTGATGCATGGGGAAATACACAGATCAATACTTGGCTCTGCAAGTCAGGACGGTTCTTGCTGAGGAAGATTGAAAACCCATTTGTTTAACCTCTTCACATTGGATAAGTGACTGTTTCATGATCTAATAACTAAGTAGGTATGTGAAAACGCATACAGGAGAATCACAGATTGGACATATTTTTTGGTGTCTCTACATAGTATTTTTGGAGGTAGACATATAAACCCTCTGAAGCGATGAGAGTTCTTGTGACTTCCACTAATGTGGCAGCAAGCCCAGCTCAGTGCACCACCCTCTCAGCAGAGCTTGGCCTCAGTGTCATGCCAAATGCGTATACAGGTTCCGGCTGATTCAAGTCACAGGCAAATATCCATCTGTCTGCTGAATTCTGGATAGACATTCCAATAATAGTAGCATGCAGTAAATAGACAGCAACAATTCTTGAGACAGTTTTTCTGGAAGTGCCTGAATATTGAGATTATAGAATTAGACAAAGGGATATTTGTTCTTTTGACTTAATCACTCCCCTTTTTGAGTGTGTAGCTAAGAAAGGCAGACAGGACAGTGAATTTCATCAGATGCTATAAATGCAGACGTGTGTCTCCTAAGAAAACTTTTACAAGAACTGCTGTATTAATCCAGCACTGATGTCCATCTTGTCCAATATCCTATCTGTAGCTGCAACCAGAGACACTAAAAAAAAGAATGCCATAAATAGACTATGTATAGAGTGATTCTTTCCTGCTTCCAGTTTCTGCCAATCAGTGATCTGGGGATGGGGAAAGAGACCTGATGTTTTTGACACTTTTGATGAAGGAAATGTGATGTTGACCTACTTCTTCTATCAAGGATATTGTATTTTCAGCTTGCTTGCGGTTTTGGTGGAAAAGTTCAAGGGTTAGAAGTGTATAGACAATTAAAGGTTAGAACACTGACCTTGAATTAAGAAAAAGGAAACATGCCTCTTTACTGATTGTTAATGTAATAGTGCCACAATTCTTTCTGTTGGCATTGTTAAAAACAAAGCAAACAAACCCTCCCTCCCCCAAAAGTGCAGAGTGCATAATTCCCAGTATTTATATTTATGCTACCTGAAGTCTCTAAGTTCTATTTAATGATGCTGAATTAAATGTATAGTAGATATTTTATAAGTCTTTTATAGCTAAAGGTCACCTGTGTGCTTGATTTCTGGGTCTTATTTTGCAGAACATTTTTTATATAGTTCAAGCAAGATCACCTGTTTTACTGTCCAGTCTTCTGTACTTGCTTCTGTAACACTTGCACGACTTTTCTAATAAGACACTCAGAACTCCCTGATTCTCTGAGTGTATTTGAAAGTAACATAAATTGGTTACACTTATCACATATTAGGAAGTGCATAGTATTTTGTAGATCTAGGCCAATAACTGTGCTAATATTATCTATTAATCATTTTGCAGTAGCTCCAAGGTACCTCTGTAGAAGACCAGAGCTTTTTTGCTGCTACATGCTGTAAAAGTTTAGTGAAAACTGCACATATTTGTTTTTCTTAAATCACAAACAGTATTTAGCAGTTGCATTCATGTGGGTACACCATGTCTTAAACTGCAAAGGAATCAATTTTCAAGTATTTTAATACTGTTCTATGATTTACTATTTCTATATCTCTTTCTGTAGGGCTTTCTCATCTTATTGCTTTTTACTGTCTGACACAATAGCTACTGCTTCGGTTTGAAGATAAAACTAGCAGGACCAAAGTATCAATATTTTTTCTTAAGTAATGTTGTTATATGTTAATTTTTGTGTTTGCTTATACAATAGATGGAGACTGGCACGTGTTCTGCATTCAACCTCTGTTTCTACTTTGATCCTAAGACTCAGTAGTGCTCACGAGTGCTAACTTCTTTGTTCCTCTGTTGTTTCTTGCACTGAATGGATTTTCAGGTTGTGGAAACAGAGGCAGTGAGAGATAGTGTTGAACATGAGTGACTTAGACCATCTGCCATTCTTTTCAGTTCTGCCGATGTCCTTGTCTTTTAGAAAGTGAAGACATGTAAAGAACACACAGTACCAGAAAAACAAACAAACAAAAAACCCCCAACAAACACAACAACTGTAAAAATGCATATTTTTGTTGGTTTCCTTTTAAAGTATGAAGAACAAATTAAGCTGATATTACATCATTATCAGAGTTTTAGTCTGGGCAATCAACAGTTTGTCAAATGTTTGCATTGGATTGGAGTATCATCTGCCCTACAAGGGCATGAAAGAATATATATCTTTGTAAATTAACTGTAAAGTAGGTGTGAAACAAAGGGACTTTGTAGCACTATATTTCTATTTGATAGTGTTACAGCAGCAAACATATAGCAAAAACAGCAGATGGACATAACTGACTATCAATCTGATTTTCTGAGGTTGTAACCCTGAAAAATTAAACCATCAAAAAAAGAGAATTTTTTCATGAGTTTTCTGTATATCTATAATCAGCTCTTAAATATTATTATATACAATTAATAGTTCAGGTCAGGGATTTAATGCAACAGAAATATCCAGTTCAAAGTAATTCACTATAGTCTAGATGAAACATCTAAAGAATAATGGAGAACTGTGCACGCATACAGAGCATCTACCTTGTCTGTTAAACTTGTTAAATATACTTAAATTCAGATTTCTTATTGGTGTACTTGGACCATACGGAATGTGATTTTTATTTATTTAGGTTTATGATAAGAAGGATCATTACATAGCCTTTATTGTTTCTTGAGCATGCAGAAAACACCACTATTAGAAAGATACCTTTACAAGTGTAAAAGGTACATCCCCTGCTCACCATAAGGGAATAAGCTATATAAGTGTACACAAAATTATGATGAAGCGTTTTGAACAGGGGTCCTGCCACCTTGGGAGGGAGCTGTGGTACTTTGCTGAGCCTTTGCTTCCTCCCCATCTGCAGCATCCATCCCTCTCAAAGTAGAGGCTGTCCTCTCTTAGATAAGGAAGGAAAGTTAGCTCAGCCGCCTACCTCAGCTGACACAGTACAATTAGCCCTGCTAACGAACTGTCAAAGTATCACAAAGTTGATATTTAATGGCCATAGCCGTTGCTAAGACTTTTCCAGCAGGCTAATTTCTAAAAGATCCTAGCTTTGGCAATGTCCCTTGGACATGACTATGAGGAGCCATCTCCTGGCCAGACACTAACAACTGTCCTAGTGTAATGGGTCTGTCAGCAACTTTTCTACCCTTGTGAAAGCAACACCCTCAATCAGAGGGACAGGTTAGAGTTTAAACATTACAGCATCATTCTTAATGCTGTAAAGCATGTCAGTTCACAGCTGTATTTTATACAAGCATATAAAGGGGAGCAATACATGCCATTTGTCTCCAGCTGCCAATAGAGCCTAGATGCGACAGTAGCCGAGCAAATCCAGGGTGGTGAATGGGTTTCAGGGAATGACTCGTAGCTTCACTTGTTGAGATTGAAGGAGACCATGGCATATGTCTTATAATTTTCTGAGTAAAATATGGTGCCTTAATGTTGTGCTAATATGTAGGAAAGCATTATTACTCATTGCACCGTGATCTTGCACTCAGCTGGATGAAAAGGATTTTGAGAAAAGAATATCTCTGATTGAGGGCTGATAACAAGATGCATTCTTCTGGCTAAAATTTTCTATTAATCAAAATAGAAACTTTCTACTAATTAAAAAAATGCATCAATATATTTCATTTTAATCTTTATTTTCATCACATACTAAGCAAAGGTTAGATCGTGATCTGCTTTGAATACTGGATTCTGAACTACTTTATCTTTTCACTATGTAGGAATAAAGAGTATGTTTTGCCAGAGGTTTGGGGTTTTTTCCTTCTCTTTTTGGGTAGCAATTTTTAAGCAAATAAAATTAATCTAAATGCTGAGAAATATTAATGGCATATTCTGATATTTTATAAAAATTAAAATAAAATCCTTCTTTGGAAGAAGCACAGTGCAATCAGTGGAGAGTAATTAATAGAATTAATTTGGCCCAGTGAATCCTGAGGGAATAAGTATTCAAAACGATTATCCCAATAACCTTAATTTAAGTAGATCTGGGCACAAAATTAATTTTTAATTTCCCAATAAATTTTATAAATTTTTGGAATTAATAATAAAAAAATTATATTTTTTCTATCAAAAAAATGTCAACTATTGGGGGATCAATTGAAACATTTTTGCATGATAAGAATAAAATATTTAATTAAGTTTTGGCTTTTCAAGACTTTTGTTCTTTAAAAAAATTTAAGCTGTATGTTTTTGTGTAAATAATTCAAAAAAAAAAAAAGAAAATCTCTGTTTTAAAGTGCTCCTTTTTCTTCTAGGTACAATTTCAACAGGATTAACATTATTTTTATATATATATATATATTTTGTTAAAATAACATTTCTGATCAGTTTTTGTTTTAAATTTCTGGAGATTTAGTGCCTGGATTTGACTAGATAAACCAATCAGGTCTGAGCTCTATTTTAGAGGTTTTAGTTCTGTTTATAGAATCTGCCAAAGAAAAATTGACCATAAATTCACACTTTTGGAAATGGAACAATTATTTTAGGAGCCTTGACCTCTGAGATAATGGGCCAAGTTTTCAGCTGATGTCAACTGATGTCAATTCACAACAGACAAAGTCTCTGACCCAGAGTTGATTGGGGTTTGGGATCCTGGAATTTCAACTAAATGTTAGTGGATTTTCTGATGAAACCTCTTTATTGCTCAAGAGTTGGTTGTAATTCATATAAATATACACTCTGTCAAAAAAATAAAATGAATGATTTGGCACAGACGTGCTGTTACAGTAATAAATGTCACAGACTTCATTCTCCATGCAAAAGGAACCATGCAATCAATAATGTCTGCCGCAGAAGTTCTCAGACTGTGGTCCATGGAGCCCTTGCCTGTGGTCTGGGGAGAACCAGCTGGTCAAAGGGAGCTGACTCTCCTGGTTTCAAGCTGACAAAAGACATTAAAACATAACTAAAATAAATTACTCTGCTTTTGCTTCTAAGCAGTTGCTGCAGTTGCCACAGGTTTATTATGCAGTCACAAACAGTAAAGGGGAAAAATATCCTTGAGCTTGTGTGTCAGCACTGCTGACTGGAAAAGTGTGAGGACTTCTGTACTTTCAGGCCACCTTTGTTTATGCTGATGAGATTTCACTTTCTAACACTGAAATCCCAAACTGAAATTGCTGTGTATTCCTATTAGCTCACTCAAGCTTTTTAATAAGCTCATTGCAGAGGGGGGCTGCAAGAGTCTTCATTTATAAATGAGCATGTTTTTTCCCTGTGGAAGACTTCATGGATCCTTGTCAGCAGTTTTAAGGGTGTCTGTAAACACAAAAGGGAACTTTATCTAATGAGTTACCTTCCTCCTTGTCCTTTATTTTCTGTGTTGGCTATCTACCCTATAAAGAAGTTGCTTCCACCACTGGGTGAACCTAGGTCATATCAGACTGATAAACCATCCAACAGAAAGCTGAGATATGTTATTGCCAAAGATGATGTTACCACTTTTGCTACTACTGAAAGCATTACCCACTTTCACTGCCCTGAGAGATCCCAGGGAAAAAAAACAAAAAAAGGGGGGGGGGGGGGGGAAGACTTTAAGAGAAAGCATGAGTATTCATGGATCTTACGTCACCAGTCTCAGCATCCAGACTGGAAGAAGTTGGGTGGTCAAATCTAGACTTTCAAATTTCCAGTGGACCCTAAATAAAGATCATCATCAGTGGAGCTCTGTTCTCAACATCTGCAGAGTTTCCATACCCAGATGTGTTTATAGCCAATTATTTCTATTATATCTGTTTCCCCTATATTAAAGAATTTGACATTAGCTTCTGCATTTGCATTTTCCCCACTGTTGTTAGCAGGGTTCTGCAAGCATTGGATGCTGTGAATCATTAGCTGACCTACTTTTTATCAGCTTTTATCTGGTGCCTTCTGGCTTCTTCAGAATATGAGCTTTTTTCTACGTGTGCCTCTCTCACTCTCTCTTTCTCTCTGCTTAGTTTTCAAAGATGTTTTTCTCCAAAATATTAACAGGAACCAGAGCGACAACAACATCAAAGTCAGCATATGTTTCTTCTTTGTTTTTCCAGTTTTAGTTGCCCTTAGGTAGCATTTTGAAATGACTAGTTGGTAATGATAAGGGAGGTTATAAGCAAAATATCATAAGGTAAGTTATTTTGGAAATAGAAGTAGTTTGTGGTTTTAATACTGGCTTCATGGAGAGAATCACCTGTACAGACCTAGGGCTCAGGTTGTGTTGACTCTGTAGTCTTAGAGCTGATGGTAGTTTATGGATGTAGAGGCTGGTCATTGTAAGTTGCTGATAACTGAAAAGGCTTTTTCTCTGCAATAAATAATTCTGTTGGTATAGTGTGTTAATGTTGTTAGTAAAGCTCATACATGTGGCTGTCCAATGCATCCCATTGCAAGAACTTGCTATAAGGGTTTCTTAGCTTTTTAAAACTTTAGTCACTCAGTCTGAAAATTGCATTGTCAGGTATCTGCCCGAGACTGTATCTTTCCAGTGTCAACCAGAATGATTCAGCTGTTTCAGATAATGAATTTAGTAGAAAACATGTTTTCTTCTCCATGAATATATAGGTTCAGACAGACTAGGACCTATGTGCTTTATAGTAGGCATTAGAAACTTAGCTAAAGTGTTGCTCTGATGGCAGAGAAGTACTTTCTCTTCTCTTCATTAGAAAAAAAATTGTTTAGTTTTGTTAAGTTATGAATCGGGGGGGGGGGGGGGGCGGGGGGAGAAAATCAGTACATACTAGCCTTCGTGGAGACTACACAGATGTTGTTCCAGCCCAAGGCACCACGAGCAGAGGACACAGTTCTCCTGCCTTTTGTAATGTGAGAAGAGGTGTCAATGGAAGAAAATACTGGAAAGAGACTTGGTAAAAGGGAAGAGAGTAAAATTGAAAACTGGTTAGGGAGAGAAGTTACTAAAAACCAGAGACCAGGGAGGAAGACAGGCATTAGCTGGATAGAGAAACTAGGATGGATATCGGGGGAGGGGGGAGATAGGATAAGAGGCTGAGAACAGAAATTAGGAAGTAGAAAGCAGAGTTAAGGTGTGAATTATGAGGAATTTGATCACAAACTTCAGGATGATCCACACTGAGTAATTCTGGGGCTGGATCAAGGTCCTGGCACTCAGCTTGTTACACTTCACAGCCCCACTGTAGCAGCTTCCATGCTTGGTTACTCCTTGGCCACCTTTCTCTGGCAGCAGCTTCTGCCAAATGCAGTCTCTTGTGACATCCATGCTCTGACAGGGAGCTGAGCTGTCACAGTTGAATCCCTGCCATCCCGGAAAGCCAGGCTCCCCTGGTCTCCCACGCTGCTGCCCCTCCTGCGGGGAGTGGGGAGGCCACGGGCGCCAAGCAGCTGCAGCATCTTCCCATCTGTGCTGCTTGGCCTCCAGAGGCATTGGCAGCCACTGCCACATCCCAGCTCTGGGTGTTACAGGGCAGGAGACAGGAGAAGCCTTTTTGCCTAATTGAGCAATGCTAGCTGCTGAGCAGCCTCATCTGCTCTGGGGAAAATGCTGTGGTCTTGATGGACGCCTCCAGCACACTGGATTCGATGTCCCAGGTCACCCTAGACTAGATCTCTTTAGACTTTTTTTACTGTGCCTTGCTCAAACCTTAGAGTGAATCTAGGATCCTTTATGTCCTCATGGGCTTTTCTCTGGCCCTTAGCATTATCATGTCTGATTGCTCAAGCAGAACAAAGTAAAAGTGAGGTTATGCAGGCTACTTTAGAGACAGCATTTCCTAATTCGTGTGTACTTGACTTTATAACCCTAACGCTCTTGCAACATAGAGGTTTTTTCCATGTTATGTGCCTAGAGCTGTAGCTGGTTCATATTGATAAATCTCCATAAAAACAAGGAACTGAGTTTATAGAAGTCCTTTTGTGGCCTATTTTTATAGTACATATGCTACTTGCATGAAGACACTGTTGTCTGAACAAAAAGTCGCACATAGTATATGATTATCTTGGGTACATAATTAATATGGCTGGAAACTTACTGCAGAATGATGAATAGTTATAGTTCCCTTAGTAAAAATTTTCAAAAAATGAACTTTTGGTATTTTATCTACAAGGAGGTTATTATGGTTAAAAAGTCATCTACCTAATTCTCAAATTTTTAATGCAAATGTAAATGACCCAAAGATTGGCATATCATAAACATAATATATTTTAATTTTGTCCCTGTGGCATGGTTAGAAATCACAGGCACACACTTAGATTTGTTATTTTAAAGTTTTATTGTATTAATTATTTTTATTTATTTATTTTTCTGGCTAAAGATCTCAGTGTCAATCTGTTGAAATTTGTGCTACTCTGGTGGCAAGCATGGTTCTAAGAAACCAATCAACTATTTAGAAACTAGCAGCCCTGTGTAAGCTTCAGCTCAAAAATATGGCTGTCTACAAAGCAGTGGTGTATTATTAATTAAAATTTGATTAAGTTTAGAACACTAGTTGCCACAGAAACAATTCCTGCCCCATAAGACTGATTCTATTAGAGGAGAAAAGATAAAGAACTTGGGAGCAGACATGCTCCTGCAAATTCAGTAACATGATTTCTTCTGTATTTAAAAAAAAAAGGGGGAGGGGGGCACAGCAGCTATATAAATAAAACTAACATTGGATTCAGTCCTGAAATAGCATCAGTGTAGGCAAACACCTGCCTAGTCAGCTTACACAGTGAACATGGCACACAAGCAAGCGCTGTTCTCACCTTTTCTTGCTTCCAGCTAGGTATGTCCAGCTATTTGCAGCACAGTCAATGCTGCATTGCTCTTCTCCTTGTACAGTGATAAGGCAGATGGAGTAGATTCCCTTTGGCCATACTAATCGTGAAGTTTGCTGGACTTATAAATTCTATATTCCCCTCTCAGGTGCATATGTTACATTTTAAGAAGACCATAGTGACTGTCACTGCTATGAAAGCGAAGGCAACATCTTTATAGTTCAGTTGTTGGTAACGGAGCATAACTTAACAGTATTACATACCTAACTGATCAAAAGAAAATCCTGACAAGCCTCATTGTGTATTTAAAAAAAAAAAATCCTTACAAGTCTGTCTTTAGATATTTCAGTAATGTGTATTGTAGAGCAGAGGCAAGGAAACAGAAGCCTAATGCTATGTTTATTTACATACTCCAAAGGTTCCTAATAAACATTGATTAGCTCTTCTGGAAGAATAAAAGGCATAAAATGTAAAACATTCTTTCTAGAGTAATATACGTTGATAAAACACCTTGAATTAAAGCCAAGATGAAAAATACTCTTCAAATGTTCGTATTGTGCAGTAAGAATTATGGAAATGGCACAGAGAGAAAAGCTTTTTGTGCTGAAAAAGAGAAAAGTCCTGCATGGCTCTTACTTAAGACTACTTAAGTAGTCTAAATTAGTTTATTAAAAGGTTTAATTTAGTTATATTATTATTTAAATTATACTTTTAATTTGTAAGACATGTCCTATCACTGAATCTCAGGGCATTTTACCTGCATTAATAAAGTCTCAAGACAGCCTTAAAATTGTTGTCATCTCTTTCAATAGGGATTCTCTCTTACTGTGTTTGTGTATGATGTAGCATAACTGAGCCCTAATTTTGGGGCACCATACTAGGCACTACTGTAGTACAAATCATTATCACCAATGACATCCATAACAATGTTTTAAAAATCACTCTGAGATAAATATTGGGATTACCATTTTAGCACTGAAGAAAGTGAATTACCTCTATCTCAGACTTTTGTGAATCAGACAAGGAAAAATGTAAAACTGACACCGATTAATAGACTTTCATCATATGAAATTGATGCTGACTGAGATTAGTTAGGAGACGCATTGATGTGACAGAAATTTGGGAAACCACAGAAAATAGACACTGAAATATACTTAACCCCTAGACAGAGGAAACTCTTCACCAGCCATATGAAGCTTCTACCAATATGAAATGCAAGTGAAGTAAATCTGTTAAACCTGCCTTTTGGTTAGCTCACAAAATTACTGGCTGCATAAGATTCAGCTAGTCCAAAATCATGGCTGTGATGTTGGCTGTCACCAAAGACTGGGAAATCAGTAGTTCATTGTTCCCCTGAATGTCAGCCTTCCTCCTTCCCATATCTTTTGTTTCATCCTGTTCTCTTGTAGTTAACACATATCATTTTGGTTTTGAGACTTTATTCCTCTTCCACAAAACTGTGTATTTTATTTTATAATATGTATCTCTCTGCTATAAATGTTTGATCAACTTTTTAATCATATTAAGGTCTTTGTTCTATAGACTTTTAGTTCTATAATCATATAAGGTCTTTGTTCTTGGAAAAAATAGTAAGAAATCAGGTGGAAAAAAAAAATCAGTTGTTAGTTCTGAAATTTCCCCCCTATTCCTGCATGATTCATCTTTTTATGACCTTTCTTTATTTCACTTGCTGTCACCATGTTCTCTTTTCCATCTTCTTGGAACAATTCAATTCATGGAAATACAGTTCATTTTTGCCATTGCCTCCCTTCCCTTAGCCATTACTAGTATTACAATACATTTTTGACCTATGCTTATATATGTTGGTGTCCCATTTTTTACCATGATTGTCAGTCAAAGGGATATCAAAGACACTAAACGAAATCTCCCTAACTCAATGGCGAGTTTCTTGGGATACCCAAAGAGTGACCAGACAGAACCAGTTCTAGTTTTACAGCTATGGAAGCATGCAATTTTCCTCCAGTGATTTCAGATTAACTGTTTACATGTGAAAAATTAAATTATGTTAGTGTCACAAACTATTCTGATGTTGTGTCAGAGCAGGGCTCAATTAAGGGATAAGCAAGGTATATAAGATGCACATGTGAAAGAGAAAAGAAATCTCTCTGCTGAGCTACTCTGTTGAGAGACTGGACAATCACTGTAATTCCCATAAATACCTATTTTCTACCTATTTTTAACACAAATTCTTATTCAGAATATATGCTTATCCAATCTTACATGGGCTACTGTGCTGAAAGTTTCAATTAAGTATGAAAGCTTAAAATCAAGTAAGCATCAAAGTCATTTCTTGAATGATGACCTCACTTTGTTGTTTGAGGCAAAGACGTACATAAACCAAGAACATGTGCTTCGGTTAACCAGGTAAAATAAAAGTTGTTGAAAGCCATTGAGACTTTTCCCTTAATGTTAGTTATGTGCAGTAGAACTAAGTGAATAACCTTAATACATACATAAGAAAGATTATAAAGGTTGGTTTCTGACACTTTGAGTTTAAATCTGTATGAAGAATACAATGAGGTATTTTAAAATATTTTTAATCTTTGTAAATAAAGATTCTTATTTATTACCCAAATGTTAAATAAATATCAAAGTTATTCAAGTTCTATTTCTAAATTTGCTGTTACTAAAAAATGAACATTTGAGAAATATCAAACTGTGAGACTGTGTATTTCAGTTCATCTGTAGATATGATTTTTTGTATAATTTTAGATATCAGATATCAAAATCAGCCTGTGATTTTGATATCACAGGCTGCCTAGAATAGAGCAACTTTAAGTTTGTGGTCTTTTCTAAAGATAACAAAGTGACTGGTGATGGTAGGTATCTGCGATCAAGGCTCTGCCATGCTGCCTTGCCTTGTCTGTTCAGTCAGTGAAGGGAAAATTGTAATTGATAAGGGTCACAGTCCATGACCCATATTCATGGACTTATGAACAAGAGGCAGAGAGTAGCTCTTCAGTTTGAACATACTAGAGATGCAAAGAAAATTAAGCTTGTCGGAGATAAGGGCATAATTAGCTTGCAGGGGGCATCATTATGAGAAGGAAAGCTATGATTTTTGGAAGATGACAGACCAGAAGAAATGCCATGGTCTGCAAGTGAACAGATTTATCTGGGTCCCAGTGCTATACCCATTCTTTTTCAGTGGCTGTGCATTTCCCTAGTACTGCACATGCCCACATTGACGCATGTTCACAGCCTTTTCTCTTTTAAAGCTAAAAGACAACATTCAGACATTAAAGGAACCTTTCTTGTTTCTTACTGCACTTTTGCCTAGGAAATAACAAACAACTAAATGTAATAGTTTTGGTGATTATATGCATATGATACTCCTTATAATCTGCATCCAATGCGAGATATCTATTATTACAAGGGCAAAACACTTACTGTAAGAAAAACAGACATCAAAAAAAAGATGTACCAAATAATGTCACCTGAAATGTGTGAGTTATTTGTAAGGTCAGACAATCTAAGATTAGCTGTCTGTATCATTAAACTTGTTTATAGTCCAGTGTGCACAGCACAGCACCATGGAAAGTTACACTTTGTGCTTGAAATGAACAGTTTTGCATTCTAAAATAGTCACATTAGCAGAGTGGTTCTATTAAGCTACCTTGGCTGGCTTAGCATAACATTGAACTTTTTTACTGCATGTTTTTATGAAATTAATATATATTGGGCTGAGAGATGATAAATGTGAAATGGAAATAAATATTTAAGTAGGTAAGGTAAAAAGAAAGAAATGCTGAAGAAGTAGAGTAGAAATGGAATACTTTATTTTCATTCATATAAGTAACAAGCTCATCTAATTTTAAACAGCTAAGATGTACACAGAAGAGTAACAATGCTTTCCAATTTTGGCACCCTTGCTAGAAATAATATTATAACAAATGAACCTTAATATTATTGATAATCAATATGACTTTGAGCAGCATGGCTTAGAAATGATTAGACCACTTTTTTCAATTAGCTGTAACCTGAAAAATATAATGAAAGAAGGAGGAAAATGTAATTAGGTAGCTTGAGATAGATACTTTGTTCATATGTCATACTTTTAAAATTGAAGTATTATAGAATTACTTGCTTTTGTCTGATATGTCCTTTGAAGTCTATTATTTTGCTTGAGAAAATATTCTCCAGCGTAGCTCACTTACAGGAGACAAAATTTAGAGAGCTGTACATGCCAGTGTAGATTAGACATGAGGTATACATTGATTAGAAGCCTTTTGGGAACTGTCCTTACTTCAGACAGTCTGTATAGGCTGATGTAATGAATCCCACCTTAGCCATCAAGGTTAAACTCAAAACAGGTATAAGAAACACAAGGATATCTACTCTGTGGCTGCATCAGTTATTCTACAGGCCACAAAAAGGTAATCCAGTGCTATACAGTCTGTACTAATTTTGTCTGGAATGCTGTGCCCAGACCTACACATGGCTGATACAGGGACATAAGCACACACTGAGCTTTTCCATCAATAGTAAGCCCTATTGCACACAGGGTGCTTTCTCTGTAGTAAATACATGCTTGTTGATTTGAATGAAAATGGATTAAAGGTATAAGGCTAAGCAGGGGGAGCAGGGTATGGGCTGGAATCCTCATATGGGATCAGGTTGAGGACTGTTCTCTCCTTTGTCTTGAAAATCAGAAGAAAAATAGAAATAACTTGTCTTTCTTGTGATATTCGGGCACTGAAGTCCTGATTCTTGCATGATGGAATTACAGTATTGTAACGTTGGGAGCTGTGATGAGTTGAAGATGTTTGGGACTTCTCGAGGTCAAGCCCCGTAAGAATAATTGCAAAGTTCCAATGGATTCAAAAGCAATGCTCAGAGTCCTGCTGTTGTGCATAGGCAAGCATTGAGAATAAGCAATACGCATTATACACAATAAGCAATAAGCATTGAGAATAAGCAATAAGAATAAGATTATGTTAAGTAGTGCTGCACTTGAGAACTGACTTAATTCCAGATGCATTTGATCTTACATTCAGAATCTTCAAAGACAGTTGACCTTTTTTGACTTCTTATGGGGGAGAATAGCCTCTGGGTTCAGTTGGACCAGGAAAGCTGATGAAGTTTTAAAAGAACTCCATATTTCAAAACCTAGATTATTTTTTAAAAAACATATAATAGCAGCAGGTTGTTTGCTTAAAAATATGAGCTCCTAGCAAAACAACTTTGCAAAGAACTGCGTTTCCTCTTTGTGTTTTCAGAGCAGGGTTGGACTAATTAGGTGTGGATAGTAGGGGGCGTTGTTTATGAAAGGATGACCCTTACATAAGTAATGTAAAGTTTGAATTCATATTGGTAGCTTCTCACAAGTCATCCAAACAAATCTGTGACCCAGTTCTGCAGTCCCTAATTCACTGAAACCAACAGCAGTTTCTCTTTTTCAAAAGTAAGACTGAAAAGTACAAACTTTCTAATGCAAAATCAAGTCTTACCTGTCTTGAAAGGGCTAGATTCCAATACTTCAGACTGAAAAACTCAATGAATCTCCACTAAAATAAATGGGGTTGTTGTCCAATGAAACAGTATTCAAGGAATGACAAAGGTTGTCAGATTCTGGCTGCTACCCAATGGTGCATGTTTATCGAAGCCATGCGTATCTTGTAGGAAATGTTGAGATCATCTGTTAGTACCATTCTGCCATTAACATAAAAAAGTAATACCTAAAAATAATATCTTATTGACATTTAATTTTCAAGGAAAAAAATAGAGACAGACAGTGTGTGGGTGTTTGCATGTGTGAGAGATCGATCACTTGGAGGCTTGAATTTCATATAATTTCTACAGAAGTGTTATTCAGCCCATGGCCTGTGGGTCACTGCTGGACCGTAAGACAACAGAAAACCATCCACATAGTAATTACAGTCTGCTAACTGCTGACTGTACCAGCTCATTTGTAAATTGTAAATCCAATGATTGTGCTAATGTTTTAATTATGAATATTTTTAGTTAAAATCTTTTTCATATTAACAATAGAAGTGCAAACTGCTATATAAAAATCAACAGAGGGTATTCTGCAGGTTTCATTTATTTATTATTTGTTTGTTTTTAATTAACTGGACTTTCAGTTAAAGGTTGAAGAACCACAACCTGAGTACTGAGCTCCAAGGGTATTGGTGCATGTTGATTTGAAAGAGCTCAGTTTCTCTAGAAGAATAAAAGGATGAGGGAAGTAGTATATAGTATAAATGAGCATAGCTCTGTTTGATTTGTTACAATGGCAGCTATCACATAGTTTAAATTTGGCCTGTATAATTAGGAAATACAAAGATAAATTAGTCTTGTCTTTAATTCAGTTGTCTAAAATGTCAAGAGTATGAACATCCTTACCTTCACTGCCAGTAAGGGTAGCAAAAGGTGAAGAGGTCAGATAAAAAGCCAGGAACAAACCTAAAGATTTTATTTCAATTAACCCATGGTTAGAGGCTCTACCAGGCTCTCTGAAGTGGAGGCTTGCTTGTTTTTATCCTGGTGTAAGAGAAGTGAAACTCCCAGCAAGAGAGGTGTTTGAGCTCTGTGATACCAGAAGTCGGTGAAGGATTTGTCAGTGAGAGCAAAACAAACATTTTCCTTTTGTGTTAGGTTGTGCCATATTTGTACCTAAAAAACAAAAAACTTTTTATGAGTCTATGTTTATTAAAATAAAAAGCAAATTATATGCATTCAGGAGTCTAAATTTTGTTCTTTATGACTGAAACACAGGTGAGCATGTAGGAGCTGAAAAAACATGTTGTTTCCATATATGTCCAGGGCCAACACAGTGTTATCTTCTAATGTCAGAAATAAAGCAAAATTGTAATGCATAAAAATGTCTCACAGCAGCAGTTCTACTGTTGAGTATGAGAGTTTGGTATAGTTGTGAGAATCCTACAGGCAGTACTTTGTTTACCATTCGGAAATCCTCTTCTATTAATATACTAAACAGAGAAATAAGAAACATATTACTTATAAAATGGATTTAGGAAGGCAAGGAGCCTTCCTAAATAAAGCTTATAAAATGTCACCACCTCCTCCAAAGCAGAGTTACTCTATATTTATATTCCTATAAATGAGAACAGAATTTGACACAGTGAATCTGTATCATTGAAGTGCTGAGAAATCGGCAGAATATTTTTACTGATTCAGGACCCTTGTAAAATAGTTTGCTATCCCTATGCAAAGCATTATGCATGAAATATTAGAGCTCAAAATTGTACTGTTTTCTAAGCAATAAAGTCAGTAATTCTTTGCTATTTCTCAAACTGAAAAAGCCTCTCTAAAAGTTTCTTGACTTTCCTGTGTGCATGTGGGTATAATACATGTATCTCCAAAAAGGATACTGTTCATTTTGTTGATATGTATGTGTGTATATATATTTCACTGCTCTTCAGTTATGTGCAGCATTACAACTAACACTTTCAGCTGGTTCAGTCTGGTAATCAGAAGCAGCACAACATTACAATCCCCACCCCTTTTACAGAAATACTTTTTCCTGTGCTCTCACTTTTTCCTCGTATAGACTGCTGTTGTAGCATTTCCTACGCTCATTAACAGAATTTTCATGAGACTAAGCTGAATTTTGGTCTTAGCTGTGCAAGTAATTTTACTGGGTATCCTCCTGTTTTCTATTTCTGGACCAACAGTGCTGTAAAGTACTTAGATAAATGTTGGAGAACTAAAGAAACAGGTTTTGTGGCAGTATTTGATAGGGCTGAAAGTGACGTTTCGTCTTTCATAGTATAGTATCTAGCCTATCATCATATTGTACAATACCCAGGTGTTTTGCTATAGCAGGAGTGAAAGAAAAATAAACATGATGGGGAAGGGAATGGTGGTGAAAAAAAGGAAACATGAAATCAAAGAACTTGTGACATGTTAGTCAAAATATACTTAATCTGAACTAAAAATAGCCTTATAATGTTTTTATTGCTGCCGAAAAAAACATCGTGTTTAATAGAACATTATGCAGACTGAGAAAAGATAACTTTGATTCTGGTTGTGTAATACTGACTTAGGTAAAGAAAAAAAGTTTTATTCATTTGAATACTCCAAATGCTTAGAAATCAATATCCAATGATGCACTTACTTCATAGCCATCTAGAACCAAGCAGATGCACAACAGCTGGATTTCTCTGACTAAAGGAATAGATTGACAGTCTCCAGGAATATAAACTTGTATTATATAAATATCTAGAGAATACAAAATGACCTCTGAGATTACTCAGAGTGCACTCTGCTGTGTCAGGTCAGTATTAAAGTGTCACTTTTCATAATCTAATCCAAATGAATATGAAAAAAAACCCCAGAACTTGAACCAAAATAAATACAGACATCCCACTCTGAATTCATAGGTTAAACTCACTAGTCTCTTCTGAGACATTGTATCTTTACTGAGTGCTTGTTAGAATTTAAATGTCACTGAGAATTAGGCTACTTTCTTATTTCAAATAAGTGGACAAGGAATCTTAAAATCGATAGTACAAGAATGCAGTCAGAATTACAACTTTTCATGTACATTGTTCTATATGGCTTCTCTGCATGTACATGGGTAGTAAATTATATGCTAGCTATTGGTAGAAGCAGCTTTACCTGCTCTCTTCTCAGCTAATCTCCTGATGCTTTTTTATTTTCTCCTCCCACCTTGTCTTTCCTTTAAATATTATCCTAAATGCAAATGGAGAACTTTATGGATAGCTCTGATTATTTTTATTTATTTGTTTTAAAGAGGCACTCCAAAGATAGTATTTTTTCAAAGCTATATAATGGCAGTATGCCTTTTCTCAGTACATCTGATGTTATTTTTTTAAGATATTGTTGACATATAGTCAACATGATTTCAGATATTGTTGAGTTTGATGGCAAATATGTCAGATAAACTTACTTGCTATGTATGGTGGAACCTGGCTTTCAGTTAGTCTGGAATAATTTGAGTTAATTTTCTTTACAGACTTGGATATGAGATCAGTATAAACAGAGATCAAGATCTTTATCTGTTGGCCATCCTATATTGCTACCGCTCCATTTGATATCTTGTAACCAGTATCCAACAGAATGTTTAGTGTTTTGGGCAGATTTTTTATAGTCTTTAATACAGCTTGTGGAGTCTTTCACATCTATGGTCTTTGTCATCTGTACTTCATTATGTTAAAGTACTTTTCCCCTGGCAATTCTTAATTCATAAAACAGATATGTTAAAATTAGTCAAATACTGTTTGTAGTTACAGTATGAACTACCACTCCCTCCAATCCAGAATATTCAAGATTTCCCACTCTCATTATTTGTATAGTTTCATGGGGTAATCTGCTCTAGTAGGTTGTACCAGGTGCTGGTCAAAGTCAGGTCAAAAAGATATGTCACAAGTAGCTGATAGTCTTAAAATATTAGGTAGCTGTATGCTGTGTACGTGAAACACCTGTTCCTAACAAACTGTGGCCTGTTTTCCAGACAGTGGAGCTACGTGAAAGATGTTAAATTAAATGTTATAGGCCATAATCCTTCCTTTTGCACGTGAATAATTTTGTTCTCAAAGTTTGCCATGTGCAATCTGGTATTTTAGCTCTGTGTTTATCTTCAAAATTAATACCAGGTAAATTTGTTCCCTTGATGGCAGATGGTTAGCTAGCATACATGCTTTTTCATTTTAATTAATTTCTTCTCACAAAATTTGTTATCTCCTTGTCTCAATCTCTTTTGTCTTTTAGTATTAGTATAAAAATCCTACAACGTTGTTCTGCCCAGCAACAAGTTTTGCTTTCCTTTGCCACATACCAGGATACATCCATGTACAGAAAGAGAAAATTGTTTTCATATTTCTTGTTGCATGTTTTATGCTTCTGAACTACTTAAATATATCCTAAAATGACATTTCCTCATATATCTGTGCTGTGTTTAAAGACAAATCTTATTTATATTCAGGAAGGTTGAAATTATTTGTGGTGTAAGGCATCCGTGTCAAGCTATATTGAGAGCTAGCAGTGAGAGGAATCAAAACTATTATGTATGAGTGGTATTGTACCTGAGCAGCAGAGTTTGGTGCGGTTCTAGTGTAAACCACCTTTTGGGTACTGGGATGGCCTGATTTTTTTTATTGATTATAGCCTTGGACTTTCAGGCAGGAACTGATGCTGGACCTCAACCCAGTCTTCAGCATTTTAAGCACATTGCCTTCTGGGGGAAACATATATGAGCAAGTGCTTATGTATGTATAAGTATCAATTTTAATCTATGCATGATAGGGGCTTTGCAATGAAACTTTGTTCCAACTGGAGTCATTCTGTTATTCCTTGGACAGAACCAAGCCCTTCCCTTTAATGAAAATCTTTTTTGCTACAGGGCCTAGCACAGCCTGGATCTAAGTGATGGGCAGCCATCCAGCTGCTGCTTTTGAGAGTCCACTGAGACTACAGAAAAGCAGTACTTCTGAGGTAATGTAAATAAATAAAGTTAATAAAAATTTATGTCTGATTTTTGGATTTTAATCATTCATGATTTAATATAATCAGATATATGCTATGTTAATTAAATCAGATTCCAAACATATGCATCCCTTAAAGAGAAACATTGATATGACTGAGAATTTATATGTTTTCCAAACAATTTTTTTACATTCCAGAGTGAAATCAGTATGATTTGGAGGAAAAAAAAAATAAATCCCACTAACAAAATCGACAATAGGTTATAGTGAAGTAACATCTGGACTATACAGAATACAAGTTCGTGAAGGAGTCTTGAGTATTGATTATCCAATGTACTCAGCTTAAAACAAGGTAAGCAATGCATTGGTTTATTTCCAGATACCAAATTTTGAAATCAGCCACCATAACTCTCTTACAATTACTTTGACTTTTACTTATCTTACAGTTAAGGTTACTGTCTAGAATACAAAGAAATTATGACTCCTCTAAGGTTACAGCAAAGAGGATATAGAAGTCTGCAGGCTGGCTACTGTCTCCATGATAATGTTGGTTGTCTCTGTAGTACTCTGCAATAAGCCATCTTTCTCTCATTTTTACCTGTGTTTAAAAAACAATCCTCTAATTAGGCAAGCAGGAACAAATTAAAAATATATGTAGCAGCTGTGCTTTTCAACTTGCTTTATGCATCCCAAAGCAGGCAGTCAGTGGTCCAGTTCTGGAGAACGTAGTAATTTGTAATTCACTTTGTGATATGGTTTAAATGACCTTCACTGGTGGGAAAGGATGACAATTTTTTCAAGACATCTGAGTGACACAGTTCCTCGTTTTATTTAAGGAAATATCCAGGCCCATGCCGCATGTGTTACAGAAAAATACCATAAAAACTCTGAAGCTCAGTTGTGATTCCCACCAGCAGGATAGTCCCATAGGAGACCGATCCCCTTAGAAGTGGCTGGAAAGGGCAGCTGGACACGGAATCCCTTCCCATGGGAACTGTGTATTTTAGACCTTATTTCATGGAGTTTCAATAACTTGTGGGTACTTTGTTTTGTTTTTTTTTTTTTTAATATAGTTCATCAATAAAACCAAACTGTTATTGCAAAAGGATAATTTTAAACAAAATTTACCTTAGGAAAAGAGTATGGAATTTACTGACATTTTCACAAATTATCCCTTTTTGTGAAGTTTCTATGTGTTGAAGACTAAAAGTTGTGGGGTTTTGAGGGTTTTTTCTTTGTGTTTTAAAGGAAAGAGACCACAACGAAAATAAAGCCATTTCAAATTGTTTAAATGAAAGATTTTGTCTAGCCACAGATAACACTTTTTTGGACTTTCATTTTACAAAATGTTCTAAAGCTTCAAGATTTAGCTCACTAAAAGATAAGAAATATTCTGAGTTATTCAAGAATTCTCTTTAGTTGTGGAGTTTGGTTAGGGAGCAAGTGGAGATTCCTGCACAACTGTTTTTGCTCAAATACCAGCTTCCATCTCCTTTCCCATATTTTCTGTTTGACTTCCTAGCGATATTCTTGGGAGCATTATGGCAGGATGTCTAAAGTTCTTGATGGCTGTCAGACATAGAGTTAATTTTGTACAGGTGGATCTTAGTCTCGAAGTAAAATACAAGAAAATGTTGTAATAGGGATGTTCTGACTTCCTTTCATATCACGGCACTTGCTCACAGTGATGGCAGCGCTTTTACTAATGTAGGTCTGCAGGAAAGTGTGCATTCCACACAGATGAACTCCTGTCCATTTACAGCAATTAAGCCACTTTAATTATACCAATAAGAATTCTAAACACACCTTGTCAGTAATGTAGTACTTTAAATCCAGGCTATAAATACCATTTCAATTCCTGTTAGTTTGAACTGCACTGACATTTATTATTAGAAGGCTTGTTACAGGAAAGTTTTCAGTTAATTTGAGTTCTTTAAGAAATTTTTTAAGATTTGCATCCAGTTGGAGATGTATTTGAGAAATGGATTCAGTGAGATTCTATTTTTCCTTCTGAATCTTACAGGTAAGACCAGAGGTAAAATATTAGAGGTAAAATATTTATAAAATAAATTATATTTTACCTCTGGCCAATATTAGACCAGAGGTAAAACTGATTATATGTGTCTTCTTAACTTTTCTGAAAAAATCACTTGAGAGGTTTTTTTAAGATCTTTGTCTCAGCTTATTTCATAGTAAAACAAAAAATATTTTGTTTCCATTTTATTTCCATTTCACATCATTGATTAGAATACCCTTCACTTAATAAAAAGTTGCCAGCTGTACTCAAAACTCTACTTAATTAAGAATTTTCAATATCACTGTCTTTTTAATATTTGAAATTTTGTGCAGGGGAGAAAGAGGACTCTGGGAATCAGTATCTACTTCCTGCCACTTTAATAGGGGGAAATCTGGAACTGTTAAAAAACTTGCCATTTGCCAACAAAAGCTCCCAGCATTGATAATGAACTGGTTTCCATAGGAAAGGACACACTGACAGGTAGACAACTGATAATATAGCAGTCTTTTTTTTCTTTTTTTTTTTCCTAATTGTATTTCTGGAGAGCTCCACTGCACGGGGAAGATGACGATGATTATTTTTTTATGTTTGAGGGTTATTTCTATTGATATTTAGTGAGTTTCACGGAGTACAGTTCTGTTTTTGTTTATTTATGATCTGCAAATGGTTGTAAATGTAACTCTTCATAACCAGAAGTTTGAGATGTATCTTACTAATATCCATAAATGGAGAGGGAGGAAGCAACCAGTTTGGAGCAAGAGCTGGACTTTATGTACTACTTTGTCATCTTCTACCACAAAGAAAAGCTTTTATACCTGATATGTTGCCATCTAAACTCTGTTCAGGAAGTAGCTTGTTGTCATCACAGATGCAGGAAATGTTGAGAATCCTGGGGTTCAGGAATATTACTCAATTAGACTAACAGACAATCTGACTATGTCTTGGTATCCATCTTCCTGAGTGAAGCTGACCTCCACCAGAAAAATGCTTTAATTGTTTCTCTTTAAAAACTGTATAAACTCAAATGTCTGGCCTTTTATTTGGAATTAAATAGGGAGGATTTGTGGGACAATCATCTACAAAGTTAGTATATTATTTTTTCTAGGTTTCAAGGGAATATGATGGGCATCTTTCCTGGCCTCCTTTAGAATGCAAGTCCCTTGGCATATGCAACTGCAATTGGTGACTGAGACTTTATGGGGATGGATTTTATCAGCATTCTTCATGCATTCATCTGCATTCAGTGGAATTGTAACTATGAAATGATGAAGTTTTGCTCTTCCCTTGAAATATATCCAAAGCAGGAACTGAAGAATATTTTCCTTCAAGGCAGCTAAAGTAAAATTTTGTGGCTTTTTAAATGGATAGGCTTATTGCTTATGTAATTTACTAAGTAAACCATCCTTCTGTATCCGTGTCACTATAATCCATTCTTCCCTCCACACCTCAGAAGCCTGCTTTTTCTTGGATTTTATTAAATGCTCTTAAAATACCTTGCTCCCTTACAGCTAAATCAAATACTGGCTGACCCCAGTCCTCTACTTAATTTAAATTTAACATGTCTTTTTAGTCCCTGTTGGGTTAAAGTTTCTACTCTTTAGCTCAACCTTTGTTATTATAATGTATATATTGCAGAATCTTATTTCTTTGCTATACACTATGCCAGATCTAAGATCTAATGGAGTTATCTTATGAAAATTTAATTCAATACATTCATATACAGGTGATAAGTTTGTAGGCAATTTCCTTCCTTAGCCATCTTCTTCAGAAAAAAACTATTAATGCAGCAGCTAAGTGTGGGCTAGTCATACTATAGTGGTAAGATTTTTGCATTATTCTGCATAGGATTAAAGTTAGTCTACTATAGTACTGGAATATCTTCTGGAAAATGGCCTAAGTGACATCACTTAGCATCCACATTCTTAATATTCCTTGAGACTGAAATTTTGGCTATGATGAAGTCAACAGCAAAGCTACTGTTGATTGGAGCTGAACTTGGATTTGATGACCAAGATGAAAAGAGCAGCTGGCACTGACTGGGAGGGAAAGAAAAGTAGAGTTAGCTAATAGATTTAGAAGGGAAAAAAAGATTGCTACTTAGTTTTAGAAGAAGTAGTAATAAAAACTTTGCTTCTAACACTGAGTAGAGGGACCCAGAGGAGGAGGACAAGAGGAAGCTCTTAATATGAGCACTTTGAGAAAATTCTGAAATTCATCATTTTTGTGTATACTGTATAGATGAGGGTCTGAAAAATGAATCCATTTTCATTGGCTGGATGTTAAGACTGTCCTCATGAATTTTCAAAATAAGCATTTCTGTTGATTTTAAAAATAAATTTTGCCTTCCAAATGATAAGACTTTATCAAAAGACTAGGAGTTTCAGTAGCTTCAACAGTATGAACCCATTATGTACTTCTAACATAACATACACAAAAGTATATAAACTGGTTGGATTTTATTACCAGTTGACCGTACATTAATTAGCTGGAAAGTCATTTTATTTTCTGTAATCTGGCTGTCAGATTCTTCTCTCCCACAAGTACTTTTGAAATGCCAACCATTCTGACAAGCTGTTTCTTACGCTTATTGTACTTCTGGCATTCTTTCTTCCATGTAGGAAGAAAAATATTGTCCTAATCAGTACACTTCATAGATCCTGTAAAAAATATTAGAGCAAAGCTTGCATTCTGGTCAGACTTAGATTTTTTTTTTTCTTTTTCTCATTGAATTTCCTCTCTTCTGTTACTTTCAATTTTAGGAAGGGGACAAAGGGGATTAATTTTGCCCCAGAATTTTACTGTGCATGTTTCCAAAACATATCACCCAAATGATAGAACAAGACAATACTCCTCAGAAATACCTTTTTTAATCAGAACTGGTCTGGTATTCTTCCTGGTCCAGTAATGTACAGGTCAGGGTAAAATTTCATGGAATACGTACAGGATCTCTCTGCATCTACAGACCCTTTTAAAAAACATGAAGTGAAGAAGAAATAATTTTGTCTTTTCTCCATTGAAATTACAATATTGAATTATTTACCATGGCTATTTTGGCTTCAAATTTAACAGAGAAGAATAGACAATGTAAGCATTAAAAGCATTTATAAATGTATTATGAGCTCATCACCCGGACACTAGCAGGACAGAAAATAAGAAATATTCAGTGTAAACCTAGTTTAATTGGATTCAACTGAGGATGCTATCAATTCATATTTCTAATATACAAGATGAATGAAAATCAAATAGAGAGTTGTAATAACTTATAAAAATGAAAAAATAGCCCTAGTGGTGGGTCCCAATCTGATGAAAAGTAATGGGAACCATAGCAGAAATCTACCTTCTTACAATTAATTAAACTGTTAGAGTTATAATGGAGAAACTAAAGGAAGAGCTTCCTTTGTTTAAATCATGGTGTGTAGGCTCTGTTTTCTACAGGAGTAATTAAACCTAAATCATAAATTCAAAGTGATAATGCAAGTCCATAGGTCTTTCTTCTGGGAATAAGCAGAAATAAGAGGCAGTATTTTACATTTTTTCCCCTTTCTGCAAGGAAAAGAGGTGTGCAATGATAAAGGAAAAGATTTTGAAACCTTCCAAGTGGGTTGAATGGATATATTAATGTGACTAAAATGCAATTAGTAGAGCTAAACTTAGTTCTCTTCCCTTTAGTAGAAAAAACTGTGTTTAGCTCTATCTGTAGTGGCAGAGGCAAGCAGCTGGTATGTTAAGACCATTGGCGAAGTAGTCAGATGTATGGCATTATTTTTTTAATGTACGTTCTCAAGAGCTTTGCTTTCCTGGCCTGAAATATGAGTGTTTTACTATTAAAGCCAGTCTGACAAATGGGATAGTTTTGTAGAAAATTTCAACTTTAGGATAATAACATTAAAAAAAGAAAACTGTCTCCTAAAAACCATGACCCAGATTATAAAGTATCGATTCAGGTGTCTCCAAGATTTGTCAAACTGGTGCCTCCTGCTTAGTCAATGGTGGGCTAGTCAGTGTCTCCAAGAAGTGCCCTGGCTTATCTTGCTGACTTGTCTTGTGGTTTTGCCCTGGTTGTGATCATCAATGAAGACGTAGACCAGACATGGAACATAGGACATTGGAGAGGATGAAGGCATCTGAACTGAATTCCCATATACACATCTAGAGATGCTTAAATTGCTTGTTTGGCAGGAGTGGGGAATTCAAAGGGGAGAAATAGGAAAGGTTGGGAGCTTAAAATAGTTCATCCACAGTAAAAATTACCTTTTTTATAATGCACACTTATTTGACGAAAAGCATTCACCAGTCATGAAAAAATAAATTAAGTTGAAACCCAGATTTTCCATTAAAGTCAGTTTCAATGAAAACTTCCTCATCAAAATAGTTACTAAGTACTATTTGATTTTGCTCACAGTGAAACATGCAGCTGTTATTGACCAGACTTTTGAAATGGGTTTTATTTGAAGCATTCATTTACTTAGCTACTGGCACACTCTTCCAAGAAAGACTTTCCAGGGATTTTGTCATTCTTGTCTAAGTAATAATAAATAAATAAAACAGGTAAAATTAAATAGCCAAACTGAAACCAAGAGATATCCAAACTGAAGCTGTTAGAACCTGTTTGCTTTAACAAGCTCCTTGAAGCCTGCAGAAGGGAAATGCTTTCCTCCTTTGCAGTTCTGATGTTGAAATCACTTTGCCAAAGCTTCTACTTCAAACTTGCATGGAACAAGAGCAGTATTTCCTGTATTTTCAATGAGGCATCGAGGCTAGTTTAAACAGCAAAAAGCTTGATTACTTCTTACTTCTGCATAATTACAAAGGCTAGGAAGAAATTTAAGAAAACAAAATACTAATACAAATCAATATCTACTTTCCACTGCAGATTACATTGTCAAAAAGACCTTCGCTGCTGCAGAACATTGCCACAAAAAAACACATTCCAAAAACTATTTTCGAGTTTGTTGGGAAATAATGATTCATTTCCTATGATGGCTGAGCCACCGTTTGAAAATTAATGAAACTGTAAGCTCATTTAAAAACTTAATAGTTACTAAGAGTAATTGCAAATGTTCCTAGGGAGATAGTGATTTTGCTATCCACTCACTAAACATCAGTCATATATATGATTAAGTATGTATCATTGGGGAAAAAAGAAACTATGGTTAGAGTTCAAAATCATGGCATTTTCTGAAATTTGAATAGTATTCCCTATTTTCTGAATGGAGCAACTGAGATGCACACTAGCTTTGGACTCTTAGGGAGTCAGTGAAAGAGTAGAATGTGTCCAATATGCTTCAAAATTGCAATTAATTAATACACTGGCTCTTGAAAATCAACAAGGAAAATGAGGCTACATGATAGAGGAAATTTAACTCCATCTCTTGAAGCTTTGGAATTTATTCATATGTGCAGAATTTTTGTACTTTCAGGTAATATGAATAATTGCCATTTAGAAACTGGACTTTATACTCTGTCCAAAAATGCACACTGAGTAATCAATGCCGATCCTTAATGGAGGACTAAACAATATAAGGACACTGAGAAAGGATGTCTGGGAGTGATAAAAAAGCCTGGAAACTTCAAATATTTAAAGAAAAGTATAACCTGACAGCTTCACAATAGGCCTGTAAACTACACACATTTGTAGTGGGAAGGTGAGGTTGTGAGCTTGGACACAGGCCCATATGGTGAAATATCTATAGAGAAAGCAATTCTTTGGGGTGAACCAATGCATTTTTATGTCCTCAACACGTTGTGGGCTCTGCATTAACAACTACTTTTTGGAAATGAGCAAGGTTATAGTTTAATGTCCCAAGTATTTCCTCATGCCTCTTTCCCCCCACCTTCCCCCCCACCAAAAATCAGTAGAATACACCAACTTTAAGCTTCCTGAGCAAAGCGTTTTGGTACTTAGTCAGTGTTTTTATGTTTGTATTTCATCCTCTACCCTTCAAATCCTGCTGCAGGCATCTCATACAAGTGCTCTTTAAAAGATACTCTCACTGTTTAGGTGTTTCTGCTAATCTCTGTGTCTCTGAGACAATGGAACAGAATTGCACAAAAATGAAAAACACTCTTTCAATCATACAATCTTGTGGAGGACCAAAAATGAAAACATGACAGTAAATGCCTATTTTACAGTTTTTTTGAGTGACAAATACCTTTAGAAGGACATTTCCGACTGCGTATCTTCAGGGAACATTATTGCCTGTATTAAAACATGCATCTGGTTCATTACTGATATTTATGCACAATATCAACTTAAACGACCATATATTTTAATTCTATGCATTTCTGGTTTCCTCAAGATTAGCTCTATGAGTCATTGTAGGCATAAAAAATTAATAGGCATCTAATTAAACATATAATTCACTGAGATTAATTGTGGGAATTAATCTCAGTAAAAGTGAACATGCCAAAGAAAGATATTTTCCCACTGAAGATATACACCATGAAAAATGGTACAATATATCTTCTATTATCATAAAATCAGATAAAAGTAAAACATGGTAATTGTTGTTTGGTATAACAAGACATAGTAGAGAAATGAGAGAATTAAGGATAGAAAATAACATACATTATTTTAACGACTGTTTGAATTCATGACTGGTTAACATTAGACCCTAGGATTAAAAAAATAAATCTAATCATGTCCCATCTACACTTTCCAGGAAAAGAACTGCATTATATTAAATACTTAGAGAAATGGAAGGTTTGTTGAAGGGCAGGCGGGTGAGTGTAAATGAAATAAAACAGAACTGTCTTTTGAGATGTTTTGAGTGTCCTGGCCAAATAGGCGTGTCATTGGTCACATTCATGCTGAAGCTGACAGTGGTTTGATTAGCCAGCTAAAGCTGATACATTTGCCAATGGATGTATTTATGTTTCCCAATTTTTGCTGCTGGTGTTTTTGTCATTACTTTTGTTCCTTTTTGTTTCAGGAGTTCTTTGTAGGTGACAAATGTTTTTGTAGTAACAACTCATGGTGTGACCTGAAAGGACTTTTAAAGTATTTTATCGAGTTCCTAAAACAATATTCTAGGTTAGCCAATGTTTAGATTTGCCCCAGGTCAAGTTGCATTAGTATTTAGAAACCACTCACAGAACTCCATGATAGTGGTTTTCACTGCAAGGTATAGGGATCATTTCAATCCACACCTTATGCACTGTTACTAAGGTGGTAATTCTTTAGTAGTGTACAGCAGTGCTCCAGAAAGGGGAATGAAAAATGCAATAGCTACTTGAAATAGCAGTGGGACATTTAAAAACTCAGAGTGCAACTGCTTGTGCTGGAATTTGACAGGAAGTTTAACCTTGCCTTTTTACTGCGTATCTAGTAACCTTAGCTGCTGTAGATCCTTTATGTTTCACCCCAAATATAAGAGCAACTTATCAAATGCAGCGCTTCCCTGCTTTTTATGCTGGTGGCTGCCACAGCCTTGAGGTCAAGCATTTCCAAGTTGAATTTGGTCAACACTTTTCAAATGTCAGCATTTTGAAATTATTTTTCCTCTCTTCCTTCCCTACATAATAAGAGGAAAAATGACAGATGTACTTACAAGGTCATATGAGAAGCTGGACCAGGGAGACCAAGTTGTATTTAGTTTTTGAGCCACTTATTGCTTTGTATCAATGGTTGTAAAGCTTAGACATGAATTTTCAAAAAAAAAAAAAAAATCTTGCCTGTCTAATCTTTATTTGGGAAAAATATCTTGGGTCCTGCTTAAAGATTTTGCTTGGAAAATGTTGGAGAGGTATTGGATCATAGATTAATAGAATATAGATGTATATTTTAGTTTTGTTAACAGGATAATTAAATTCAACTAAATTAAAAAATTCTTATACTGATTTCAACTTTTTAATTTACTTTATAAAGGAGATATTAGGTCAAGTCCTGGATCATTGCAAAGCAAAGGAATTCTGACAGATGTAGCTGGAAAAAAGTTGGGTTGAGGGAAGGCATCCTGAGAAAGAATTTTAGGAAGTATTTTGAAAGTAAATAATGTGATCTGGTAAGGAGGATCATGGCAAAAGTTAGGAGAAGAAATCACTAAATTGCAAGATTTTCAATGGGTTTTTCTGATTTAAAAGACTACAAGTAAGTCTTTGGCTTCTTAAAAGAAAAAAAGAAGGCTGAATACAGTATAGATGAGAAAGTCTGTATACAACATTGCTTTTGAACTGTACAGTGAAGGGTGAGGACAACATGGAATGAAAATTTGGTTTGGATGGGAAAAAGAACATAAATTTGAATATTAAGTGGGGAATTGAACTTGAGATATCTTAGGTATTTGACTATAAGAATGGATGTTAGGTGGAGAATTGGGTCACAAAGGGGTGAAGCTGCTTGTTCAAAGTCAATCTGCAAGTTGATAGCAAAATGTGGAAACTGCTGTTTTGTGTACAATGGAACAGCTTTACTTCATGGTTGGCCTGGCCCATGGCCTTTACAGTGGTAGGCACCTGGTTTTGCTGTTCCCTGTGCAGACTTTCTTTTGCAAGGAAATATGGTCAATAAGGGGTTCGTGGTGCACTTCAGCAAGTACTCTGGTCTTGGATATTCATGGGCTCAGGATGGCAGGACATAATCAATTACATCCTGCTTGATGCCTTAACCAAAATAACATCCTTACTGGTATTTTTCTGGAGCTTTTTACCATTTCTAGGTTAACGATATCTTTAACTGTCACACATGGAATTAAAACAGTGAGGTACTTCTGCGAATGAATTATTCCTTACTGAAAGCAACATACAGCACTCCTCAAACAAGGCAATAAAGCTCTGTTGGGATGCTGTAATTCTCTTCTATAAGACATTGCTTGCTCAATCTGGAATCGTTAAAAATCAGCCACCAAATAAATGAGACTCATTAGAAATCTGTCTTTTTGCTTAATGCTATTGATTTAATCTGTTTTAGAAATCCCTATTAACCATTAGTCAATTAAACTCATGACAGTTATATAGATTAGGTAAACCTGACTACTATCTCAGAGAGCTCAGAATAGATTAAGTGATTATTATGTAAGATTCTTTTAATTAAAAGACACAGTTTTTTACCCTCTAAAGTTTATATGATAAAGTCTTCAACCAACAGTAATTATATATTAGTAATACATATATTGATATACTAAAAACTAAATAAGTGCCTGAGAGTTTAAAAAACCAGTTTGTGCAGTTGATATGCTGTATGACCTGCATAAAACTGAAAGGCAATGATTTGCTGAAGAAATGTATCTCTGTGTGATGAAAGCATTATTCCTAAGCCTGGCAATCATGTTTAAATACATCAATAATGTGCAGATATAAGTGATGGAGCCAATGCACTCTTGTACTCTTCTGAACCTTACAGCATCTGCCCACATTGTATTGATCCTCGTATCCAGAGCCTCTTGACTCATATCTCCAATTATTCAAATTCTGGGTTTATGTGTTTGTCCCTCAGAAAGGTAGGGGTGAACTGGGGAAACCTTGTCTCTTCCTCCTGTCTCTCCCTTGCTGATGCTTTAGTCAGCAGTTAGTAGGTGCAAATGGCTCCTTCCATTGCAAGAAGCAGAAATAGGGACTAGGCAGTCTATAAATCACATTCTGTCTCCTATTCTGAGATGAGAGAAACTTTCTAGTCAAAACCAGCTGTATCTCAGTGGTTTTTCAGAATAAGAATTTGTCATCACCACATGTTTTAACCCCACCTGGCAACTAAGCACCACACAGCCACTCGTTCACTCCCCCACAGCGGGATGGAGGAGAGAATCAGAAGAGTAAAAGTGAGAAAACTCGTGGGTTGAGATAAAGACAGCTTAATAGGTAAAGCAAAAGCCGTGCACGCAAGCAAAGCAAAACAAGGAATTCATTCACCACTTCCCATGGGCAGGCAGGTGTTCAGCCATCTCCAGGAAAGCAGGGCTCCATCGCGCGTAATGGTTACTTGGGAAGACAAACAGCATCACTCCGAACATCCCCCCTTCCTTCTTCCCCCAGCTTTATATGCTAAGCATGACGTCATATGGTGTGGAATATCCCTTTGGTCAGTTGGGGTCAGCTGTCCCAGCTGTGTCCCCTCCCAACTTCTTGTGCACCTGGCAGAGAATGGGAAGCAGAAAAATCCTTGATTTAGTATAAGCATTACTTAGCAACAACTAAAACATCCCTGTATTATCAACACTGTTTTTATCACAAATCCAAAACACAGCCCCATACTAGCTACTATGAAGAAAATTAACTCTATCCTAGCCAAAACCAGCACAGAATTCAAGAAATACCAAACCTGGGACAGAACAGATATTCTCTGGGATACAAGCCTGAGTTTTCTAAACAAATTACATTTTGAATATTCAGTACTATTCCTTAAAAACTTGCTTATTTCTCACATTTTCATCTGTCTTTGTAGAAAAAGGGAGCTGAGTATTCTCTTTGCATATATTCAAAGATTATAAAAAAGCCCTGTTTAAACCATTTTCCCATTGTTTTAATTCATATTTGTAGAGACTGCAAAGCGGAGGAAGAAAAATGTCAGTTCTGGCTTATTTGTGTTTACCACATAATTGTACTGAATTGTTGATGGTTCTCTGTGAAATCCAACTGAATGAAATGCCCTGAAATAGTAGTGTTTGCTTTAAATAGGTTTAATTTCATGTTTCTTGTTCACTAATAATTTGAAAAGAAGACACTTTACTTGTGTGGTAAGCTTCCTTAGCTCTAAATACTCTTCCTCTTCTTTTTGAGTGCTTTTCAAATGAGACAGTGTGTGTTTCCATTGCAGAACACAGTGTACTGAGAAACACTGCTGGAAATGAATTAATTGAAAAATTTCTAAATCATTCGTTTAGGCTCAGTCTACAAAAAGACTTGGGTACTGTCGTGCTCAGCACCTAAGCTCATATTTGAATGTATTTTTAAATTCAGTCCCTAGCCAAATTAGGCTAAAAAGTATTCACTGTCTTCCCTCATGAACTGTTCCTAATGACTCTCTTTTCAAGGCTTTCAAACACATCACAATTGTTTGAAGTGTAATTATACTATACTACTATTATACTGAAATTAAAAATGACCTTCATTGTTCCATATGCTTTTCTGAAGTATCTAGTTTCTTACACTTTAAAAAGAAGCATGTGATATATATTTCTGTGAGAACTGCAGATACAGGGGTTTATGACTTCTCTAACTTGCATTAAATTGTTGCCAATAGTTGGGTAATTTTTACCATGCTCTCTCTCTCCCCATCTCTCTCATTATATATACATATATATAGGCATATATGTATAGGCTTATATATATATGCATATATATGTCCTATTGCTAGCTTGCAGGTTTGTGGATTCTTTGGAATGAAAAAGGCCAGTGTCTCTAGAATTATTACTGTGATTGTGCAAACCTTTCCAGCATCTGTTATAACTGCTGGTCTTATTTCAGTGAATAGCTACTGTTGTGCTGTAGCCAAAACTTGTACAGGCATTTCCTGGATAAAAGAGTTTGTGCTGAATTTTAGATGTCCGTGTTCATATGTCTACATCTAAGGCAGTCATCACAGCTCCTGTCATAGAGGGTAGAGTAGAAGTGGGCACTTCCAGGGATGTTTTATCTCATCTAAAGATAGATTGCTAAAATAGTTCAGCAAAAATGTGTTTTAGAAGTGCCTTTTCTTTCCATTATCTATAAAGGGACTCTATAATTAGATCAGGCATAGATGGTTACATCACAGAAGTCTAAAGTTAGGTGATATGAATCCCACACTAAAATTTGGTGTCTGCAAATTTTAGATCTAATTCTAAGTGCGGCACACTTTTATAAAGAACACTTTGAAGAGCGTTGGACCACAGATATCTATATCACTTTTACTTTTTGCTGGGATTACCAACAGCTTTGATTTCTCAGCCTAGCTCTTGCCCATACAGGGAACTTAGCAGCAGCCATGAAAAAATGAAAAGTATTTTTATGTCTATTAATTTAAGCAGTTAACTAGAAAACAAGCTTTTAAAAATAAAACCAAGATATATACTCTGCATTAAGCAAAGGAATCTGAAAATTGACACAATGTCAGTGCCTGCATGGCTATGAAAGTCTGCTTCTGATCATAACCTTATCAGGAGGTTAACCTTATATCCCTTTGGTGCTATATAAGGTGTGGAGAACCTCTTCATGTTAATAAGCATATCAAAGAAAAAAAAAAATCTCTGATTGGCAGGAATACCACATCATTAAGATATTTGTTACATGCTTCCAAAACTCACTCTCTTAGCTGGCTGCTATTCCAAGCTATCTATTTATTTTTCCCTCCCCAACAAGCAACTAAGATAATGTCCTGGCTCTACTTAAATCTCTGAGTCTCAACCCCCCCGTAAGGTTCTTATCTGACTGAAGTGGTGCAAAAGCACTAAAGGCTGATGTCCTAATTTGAGTTCTGCTTAACAGGAGGCTCAAGAGGAGACCTGTATGGTGGGCTTTCTAGATCAGTCAGTGGCAATTTGTGAGATACTTCAAGAAAACAAACACACATACACCCCTCCCAACCAGCCCCTATGACTTGATATAGAAATTGGGCATTTTGAGGCACAGAAGTTATTCCAGATAGTTTTAAGTTTCTCATGATTTGTTAACTGGCATCTAGGAAATGTACAAAAACAGCTGAGAGTCTTTGATCTGTCTTATTCACTATAAAGATGAAGTACAGATTAAAGCTATATTCAACGTTTGCTCAAAGATCTAGAGATGAACGTCCTTTTGATTCTGGAAGTAAAATTAATGCCTAAGAAAACCACTCCACGACATTTAGGAGTCCTTTCCATTACTGAGCCTGTCAAGTTAGGCTTAGCAGATGGTAAACTCGATTATGGAGAAATTTTCTTTTTTAATGTACAACCAATGATGTATTAACTGCTGTTGGTTAAGGCATTGCTTGAGATGTGAAGGGTTGATGTCCTCATGACAGATCCATAATTATGGAGGTGCTAAGGAAGTTAGTGCACTGGACTTTTGTCTGACAGACATGGGATCCTGGCACTCCGTTGATGGAGAGTTACTGAGAGGCATTGGACACAGTTAAGTCTTGGACTTCAGTGCTGTAACAGCAATTCTGAGAAATTTTAGATATTAGTTAAGTATAACATAAGGTCACAGGTTATGTGTTTTACATTCAAAGAGTCTTTGGGTAACACATAAAACAGGTACAGGCCCACTTCTTTTTCTTCCAGATGAGACCCTAAATATAGAGCTATTAAATCATATTCTCTCATTCCACGTTATTTAAAACTGAATTCCCCCCATCCCTACCTGACAATAGGAAAATTACTATAGGAAGATGGAAAGTGCACCCACACAGCATAAGCTAAAGCCCCATGACCCTGGTGTTCTGGAGCCCAGCCTGGCTCAGGATGGAGACAGTACCGCTGCCACTCCAGTCAAGCTGGAAGTCCCATGAGTTCTGATCACACATGAAGTCAGAACTTTGAAAATTTGAGATTTTTTTTACTGGTGGAAAATCTGAGCACCCCTGAGTACAAACAACTGTCCTGAAGATTACTTTTGTGGATTTTAGGCACCTCATCCTTTGTTTGCTGTGAGTGCTTCAGCTTCAGGACATAACAGTTAGCTCCAGGAAATAACAGTTAGCTTCAGGGCATAAGAGTACTTGTACCAACTTCCCTGTGATGTGGAGGGTGAATATGTTAAAGATTGTAAGATAGATAGATACTGTGAGAATGGGAGCCATATAAATACTGGCCCATTTTTATGGCAGTGGTAGAATATGTAATTGACATTGTTCAAAGCTACAAAGCTGATTGTATGAGAGGTCTGTATTTTTAATGTTTCGATTAAGGTTATATCTTCTGTTTGCCACTCAGATATACCATAAAGTTATCACAAGTCCTGTTCATAGATGACTATGAAATACGGTATGTTAATTGTTCACTTTAAAAGTGTTTTTTATTAGAAACAGATTATTCATAGGTGTGTCTCAAAACTGCACTAGAGCAACTAACTTGATTTTCCAGTTTATTTATTTATAAAGTCTGAAGTGCTTAGCAAGAAACGAAACAAAAATGCTGAAGTACAGCACATTCTTCATTTTGATGTATCTATGGCTTATACTTGTCAAAACATTAATCTTTAATTGATGTTTGAAGTAAAGAGGCTAGTGCTCATTAAATAAAAGATCTGGAGAAGTAGTTGCAGTTAATTAGTAAAGTGTGACTTGTTTATGGAAGCTAAAAAACATTTGAATGGCCTGCATGTTAAAGATGCCGATGAATTAATTGTTAATGTGAAATATCTTGTTATATCTCATGATTCAGAACTTAAAACTGTCGTTCCAGATTCTTAAAGGTATTTAGGCATGCAATTTCCACTGATCTCAGTAGGAGCTTGCTTCTAACTAATTAATTTCTAGGAATTTACCTTTCTCTCTGCTGATGAGACACATGTTCAGGGACAGTGCTCAAAGTCCTAGCTCTTTCAGAGTAGCTTTCTTATTAGGATCAATTACTTATCAGTGACATATTATAAAGTTAATCTTGACTATTCTTGGCTTTTTTTTCATGTGCTTTGTTTATCCAGAGTCTGACTTCATTTACCCAGGGAGACATCCTGCTTTAGAGGTGATGGGAGCTGATAAGCACCAGAGGCAGTGTGAATCAATGAATATTTCCTCAGCCTGATCAATCCACAACCTAGATAAAAAGCCTATGATGATGATAAAACCCATGCAGGCCCCTCACAGGGGGACTCTGGCCTGCACACTAGGATTACATACTGAAAAAGTTCCTTATTATTTAAGGAACTGAATCCCATAATAGGTCTGGTCCTTAGCCTGAAATCTCTGGCCAACCTCCAAGTTCCATAATGTTCCGATATAAACAAGTCTTTTGCTCGATACCAAAGACACTTCCCACAGAAGAACTGAGAGTATAATTTAATGTTTAGACCCCGCAATTCAATCACGATTAGACTTTGTATGGCTTAAGAGCCAACATTAGGCTGAATCATTGCCTTCTTTCCTTGAATTCAATATGAGTTTTGCTATGGAAAATGATGAGAAGGGTATGGGGTCCTGGGAGGCTTACAAGAAGGGTGAAAAAAAATTCTAATGTATAGTGTCAAACTGAAATTTGTTCTGTGAAATCAAGGAAAAATTATCACGAGGCTAGGGCAAACAGGAAAGCCAGGAAGTATACTCACTGAAAACCACACAATTCTTGTCATTTTGAGAGGAGAAAAAGTAAACCAAGCAGAGTTCCACTGTGTAAGAAGAATGCTGGTTGACACAGGAAAATATCCTCCAGTGATTAAGTCACACAGTATTTACAAAGGAATTCAGCCCTGTGGTAGTCTGGTTCTACAGTTACTTAAAATGGGATTTATAGTAGGGGAAAAAACTCAAGCTCAAGAACATTAGCAAAATACAATGTCAGAATGTTTTGATTTCTTTATTGTCCTTGAAAAAAATGGCAATGCCTGAAATTCTGAAAAAAAGTTAGAATTTTGCATTACACTACAGGCCATATTTACAACCTGAACTGAACTAATTTAATACCCAATTTGCCTTTTAAGTACTGCCTTCACACCTTCTGAAATAAAGGATTAGTTTGTAGGTTTATGTAAAGATGGGAGAAAATTGGTTTCTGATCCATGTTTAATTTAAGCAGAACTTGATTCTCCAGAAGAGGTTGCTGCGAGTTCTGGGGAAGAAAACATTGCAAGCATCTCTGAAGATACTCTTTTATGAAAGGAAATAGGCATCAAAAATCCGTAGGGAGCCACCTCACTGGATTAAAAAAAAGTTATACTGAAAATTTCCATTGCAGTGTTTAGGAAATAGATGGATATGTTCACGGTGTTGTAACATTTCAAAGAAAACCCTCAATATAGTAACAGTTTGCAATCACTAATATTAATTTCGAACAGAATGCTGAACTTTTCTGCAAGCAAGGAAAATATGCTTCATGAATGTATTAATGTCTACAGCCTTTATAGTGTTGCAAGCTTTTCTTAATATTTATTGAGAAGCAATGTGATGAGGCTTTTTGAAAAATTAATTTTATTTTTACTTTTGTAACTAGTAATGTTGTTTCGTTTAATATGTTGAAATCGCAGGAGTATGTTACCCCTTTAACTTCTTTGCTTTTTTAAAAATAAGAGTGATTATTCTCAAATACATTATGTTAGTGTTTTAGCATTTGAAAATTAGATTTTGATTGAATTATATCAAACAGAACTAGAGTTCCTGCACTGTACAGTCTGAACCATCAGTTTCCACTACAGTAATGCAGATTGAAATTACTGCTATTCAGATTATATTTATTTGTTAACTCTGACACTAGTATTTGAAAAATAAAAAAAGATGCCTTTGAAGAAGAATGATAAATATTTTTTGCTGTGTCTCCAGTACTCTGCAGAAGAACCAAGTTTTATGTCTTTGCCCACTGTTCCAATATGCTGAAGGGGTCTAGTGGTTCATGGGCCTCCTGTTGTCTTCTGCCTTTGAATCTGCTTAGAAATTGTGTTATTTCTTTCAGTGAGAGCCAGACAGATGTCAGCCTTGGCTCTGAAGAGAATAGAGGACAGAGGAAGGATAGAATCTTAGTTCATCTCAGCTAAAACTATGACTTTCCCAAAGAGCTGTTTACTACAGAAATTGGCCCTATTCTCTCCTTATGTTAGACAGTTATATACCTTTTTATTTATTAAAATAAATTTATATATTATTTTATTTATACTATTTACAGTTTATCACAACAGTTTCATGATACAGGGAAAATAATCTCCTTTTTAGAGCTACGGAAACTGAGTCACAGATAGCAGTGTATGTTTTCAATGTCCAGGACTGCAAGTCCTGGACAATCCAAGTCTAATTGATTGATTGCAAGTAAGAGTTAGTGACTATTCTTCTGCCCCTCAATGTGTTTATTTCAGTGCTGTTACTTATTTAAGCATTCAAGTGATTTTAGATACTAAAGCCAATGTCAGCCTTCTTGCTGATGGGCTTGGTGCCTTGCAATAGAAGAGGAATGCCTTGTGCAAGAAAAAGCAAATAAATTATAGAATTTACACTAGTATAATTGTCAACAATTCATGGACCTTAACTTTCTGAATAAAAGCAACCACTTTAGGAACACTGGGCCTACACAACTAATTATGACTAACAGACAGACCCTCTAATTCTACAGATTTTCATTACCACTGTGTGTCCTGAGTGGTTCTAGGTTGCTTTTACAATGAAGAGCCATAGGATCTGCAGTTTGTTCCCGTAACACTGTGCAGTATGCTATCTGCAATCCTAGTAGTATGATATGGGAATGCATAACCAGTTGTACAGCATTCCTATTTGTCTGGAGCTGTGTCTAAAATGGGTTACTGGCTTTAGTGGGCCTGCTGAGTTTCATGCAGTTGCTGACCCAAAATTATTTGCAAGACCACACCATGGAAAGGGAATGGAGAAAAAGGTATGGACAACTGACAACTAATTTCAGGAGGGACCATTCTAAGAGGAAGCAGAGAAAGAGAAAAGATGTTGAATAAAAGAAAGGACTTCTTTTGAAATGCACAGATCAGCACAGAAAATGAAGGTCATGGGCTATGTCTACAGAGCCTTTAAAATATAATAAGGAATCTTTAACAGATTCTGGAATGAAAGGTGTGCAAAACCTAACAAACTCATTCCACAAAGGCATATTTACACTGTCTTAAAACTGCTAAAAGAGGTTTTCTGAGCTTGCTGATGACAGGCATCTTGCTTTTCTCTTTCAAACATATATGCCTCTAAGAAGAAACAGAAGTAAAAAGAATTATTTTGTAATAAAAAGTCTCTGAAAAGCTCATCTGAAAGGTCAGAAAATGAAACACTTACCAGAATGCACCTTTTATTTCAGTACTTTGAGAATAGCTATTGGCACTACAGCTTAGAGTGCCAGTGTTCAACTTCTAAATGTTTATGCCCATGTTTTTATACGCTAATTCCAGCTATAAGAAAGATAGTCAGTGTTAGATGGTGACAAATTAACTCTAAATTCCTAAGACAGCTGTATCTCTTCCTCTAAAGGCTTACTACTAGCACACAGATCAATAATTGCAAAGAGGAAGGGTACCCACAGAAATTCTTAGTTTTGGTGCAAACACCTGGGGACTGATCCCAGATGCTCCAACGCAGTCCTGTGAAGAGGCCCTGGAGGAAGCTCTGTTAGAAGGGAACCAGTGTAGCCATAGTAGTGAAGTATTCTGTGGGGTGTTATTAGTTAAGATGATGTGATTATTGACCCAGAGCTTGGCCCGGCATCACATGTCATTTGCATAGTGCATCTCAACTGGAGGTAATCAGTCAGTTCCCACTCAGAATAGCACTGTATGCCTAGATGTCCCTGAAAACATCAATTTGTCCTCAGAAAGTCCAGTTATTTACATCTCTTTCTGAACCAGCTGAAGCAGAAATTCACTATATCTTTTACCATATTTTCTCTGAATTACAAACATTTCATTTAAGAGCCATTTTGGAAGCCTGCTTTGAAGAGTTCTCTTTGCAAGTGTGGAAGAATATTGGCTATTCTAAACATTTCTGCCTCTCCTGCTGATATTTCATCCTTCCAAAGGCTTCCTATTCAGCATTGAATATTATGGATTCAGCTTAAAAGTACAGCACAACTACTCAGCAACTCTTAGGTTGCCATCAATTTTTTTTCCTCAGTTTGTCAGGGAAATAAATGTGATTTGAAGACTTTGAAATAGATAGCAGTTACGATATGTGGCTTGAAACTGACATATCAAATCTTCTCATTCACACTTTGGCTTGTGAGTTCATAGTGTGGACCGTGAAACCTTGTTCATTTGGAAAAGCCAGAGTAAATAACATAGTAAAAAAACAGAATGTGGAGATGGGCCCTTTTATTTCCTGTGTTACTCTAGTGCCAGTGAGGTCTATTCCCAGCCATTGACTGTCACTGGACTCGAGGCTGTATAAACAGTGCAGAGACTTGCACAGAGAAGTTTGAAGTTGATGTTTATGGCAGCAGGCAATAGAAATAAACAAGCAGTACATGGAATTTGGAATAGCTATAAAGGGGAAAGGCAGTGGAGAGAGGGGCAACTTGTGGCTGGTAGGTAGATGTCCCCACATGTGAGAGAAAGTACATAAGTGTTAGAAATAATAAATCAAGAGACTGATTGGAAGGGAGAGTGAGCATTTCAGTAGTAAATGTGACTGGATTGCTTGTCAAAGACATTGAAAGTTAAGACAAGCAAGGGAAGCTGTGTATATTTAATGAAATAAAGGGGACCTTGTAGAAGTATTCAAAGTTTGTTACACAAACAGTCTTCACTGTGAGTAGGATGCAATTGTATTTGCTTAAGTCTACAGAGCAAATTGCTGAAATTGAGACAGAGATAGCAAGAAACTGGATGGCACTTTGGATAGGAAAGGCCATACTATGCAGAAAGATGCAGGGAGATTGTGAGAAAGCCTTTGCTTTCTAGATAGAGAGATGAGAAACAAGCTACCTCTCACTCAGCCATGCCTTCCCCAGCTGTTAAACAAGACCTACAGCTAGGGCTGTGTAGCAAGGAGCTTGGTTGGGAGGAAAGCTCAGCAGCTGAGCTGACTCCAAAAGCCGCATCAGCTTTCATCAGATTCTGTTGATGTGTTTGGGGGGGGGGTTTAATGTGTTTGATCAACACTTTACCATGAAATTTTCCCTTTCAGGAAACTTTCAGAAATTTTCACAATGGAACCATTTGAATTTGAATTCCAGCCACATCTACAGGAAGGGAATGCATGAACAGCTTCATGTTTTGCCAGGACATCAGGCACTAGAGAGACAGGCCAAGATAGTGTTTTGGACAGAAGAAAAGTTATGACTATCCTGATTTAGTCCAGCTTTGGAATTAGCTCATAAATCCCAGCAAGAAATTAAAGTCATGATAGCTCTGAAATATTTATTGGTCTTTTTCCTTATTCTCTCTTCTTCTTTAATTATACTAAGTTAGTAAACAACTTTACTCTCACTGAAGCAGATTAACTGTAGTGTTTGAAATTTAACTCTCCAGACCTTTGCTCTTGTAGATTTTAGCTAATAGTATGTATGTTCACACGCATGCCTGAAGATTTATCACCATAACTCTCATTAGCCTGAACAGGGGCCATGTGGATAATTTCTCATGTAACATGTTGAAATCTAACTTTCTTATTAACCTTAAAGAGATTCATGGGGCTAATTGCTGGCAATCATGCAGGAGATGAACCCCAATATGTTGTTTGTAAACAAGTTCTTGTGATTCCTGGACAAGTACCCATATTTCCCTCAGAAGTAATCAAAATAGTCTTTAATATAGGTAGTAGCTATGGAAACTGTTCTAAAATATTTAAACAACATAAAATACACAAATCATTATAGTGTGTAAGTTATTGCTGGCTTGATACTACTGTGATTTATACATGCTTTCATGAAAAGTCTGGTTTCCAGCATGAATATGTATAATGTGTGTAAGAGTTCAGATGCTTTCCTATGAGGTTTCCTTTTTCTGATCTTTGCTCACACCAGTGGTCCTTGCTAGGAAAATTAATCAGGAAGGGGTAATTTGTCTGTAATTTTTAGTACACTATTTTGATTTTTAAACTGACTAGAATAGGACTGTACTGAACTCTGGGGCTGCTCTGCCTGCGTAGCAGGAAACAGCCAATAAAACCATTCAGTGTTTTTTCTTAAGCTTTGTATTGTACTGTGTAAGTGATACTGTTAGAAGAGATCTGTGAGATGAACTTTGCCCCTGCCTTTGTCTTCATGCTAGCACTGCTGTCTGGGGTGACTCAGCTGCATGTCACAGAAGCTTGAATGCTTCCTATAGAAAGCACAGCAGAAACGTCTGAGACAAATAGGAAGGATTTATTGCTCGGGGCTGGTGGGCAGCAGATGGTGAGCCGGGGTAGCTCTCTGCATTTGCCCAGGAAGAGTTGCAGGGAGGGGCCTTCTGCCTTTGAGTAGGGTTGGAAGCGTCTTTCACCAGGGATGTAAGGATGACCAAGGGAGGATGCAGATGACATGGTGTAAAAAAATTTTCTTGCTGGATTCATTGCCTCTGGGAACAGAAGGTGGAATCTCTGGATGAGAAGAAAGGAAACTGAGGCAGGAGGTTATAGGAATTACAGACAAATCTTACTACAAGTCTTCTCAGGGACTTATTTTCCCTTTTCCATGAAGATGACAACCCTTAGTAAAAAGTCTGTGAAATTTGGATCAGAGCTCTGCAATCAGAGCTTTTAAGGTATGGATGCACAAATGTTTGCTTATTTCTACTTCATAAAAATGTATACCAATAAAATGAAGGTATATACACTTGTTTTAAAAGGTATATGCTGATGTTATATTTTGATCCTTTCTCTGTGATTTAATATTTGATTCAGGACTCCCTTTTTATTTCTATCTTTACAAAAATAAAGAAGCATAAGATTTAGCCTCAAGAGACTAGCACAGTATTGTTCTCTCTATGCTTGTAATTATCACAAGACATATATTTTAAAAGCACTATGTCTCTCTGAAGTCTTTGAAAACTTTGAGCAATGCAAATTGTGCCTCAAGATGCAGAGAGGACGGGTAGAACAAGGCATCTGGAACGTGCAAAGGGTGTCCTTCTTGTACTGTATTATTTTTTAAACAATTCTAGACGTCCAGTCTGCAGGCTATATGCAAGCTTCTTTTATTACCAGATATACACTTTCCTGGCATAACTCTTCTTCTAGTAGCTGTTTGGGATTCAACTTCAAAAACAATATTGTTGTTTTGAAAAAGCTTTTTCTTAAATACTGCTCAAACAGACCAATGAGTTGATACTCAATTTTCAAGAAGTTGGTCAAAACTGAGTGTCACTGGATTTACTCTGCTATTACTGGGAGCAAAATTTTCTCCACTGGTTTCATTTATATTATGCTCAATGGTTGTGTACTTCATCTGGCATCTTAATATGGATAGTAATTTAATGGGGCTTGATGAAAGACACTCTGTATGCTTTCTCTGTGAGATTGTTATTACATCAGAATCCACGACATCCCAACTAGTTCAGCAAGTAGAATATCTGTTCTTGAAGTTAATGAGTTCTTGTCTACCTGTTCCTACTAAAAAAACTCACCCTCTGTCATCGATACTTGTTCAGTTATGCAATATCCCATGAAACGTCTTTTTTTCTTTTCTTTACTTGGAACACCTGTAGCACTTGAATTCTAGGACAAAATGGTAAATTGCTTTGATTTGCAGATTGATAGCAGTGCTTTTTTATCTTCACTCTGAATACAAGCTCCACCATATGTTCTGCATCCCCTCTTTGCCTGATGCTATTCCAGAGCCCTGTGTTGGTGCTCCTCCAGATAAGCTCTAGGCCTGAGTAATAGTGAGAGATATGCTCTTGAGAATTTTTTTTTCAGTTATTTTTAATATTTAGACCTTATAAGTTTGGGTTTAAGGACTGTGCAAAAGCTTTAAGTTTAGTCTGTGGTGGTGTATCCTGCCCTCCATCTCCCCATTAGTATTCCAAAGTCTGTACAAATGCTTCAGTAATTTTTGTTGTTGTTGTTGTTAAATGTGTAAGTAGAGATTCATGAAGGGGGACTTAGATTTGAGTTGGTTTTCAGTGGCTTTACTTCCTGATTTGAAGGTACATATCCCATCCCTGACAAATCTTTGGGAAAGTTTGTAAAAAAAAATTATAATCAAGGGATACCTGAACTCATGAATACTGATTCGCCTCTGGGAAGCCCTGAAAGTGTGCTACTGCTTAACAAAGGGCTGATGCATATTTGGGAGAGAACTCATCTCCAGTCAGGTTTCCTTAAAAAGCCCTGTAAGCGTTAGGGTAGATGATGCAAGAATAAATGTGTTCAGAGAGTTGTTAAAAGTAGTAGGCAACATGTATTTAATGAGTTTGCATGTCATGTATAACTCTGATGTCACTGATGATTAGTAACTAAGCAAAAAGGTATTCCTGCAGGATGCTGTTAAGTGTAAGACAGACAGACTCTGTTAGGGTTATTTCATGGCTGCTCTTCAGAATAGGCATAAACTCACTGCATAAATGAGTTAGCACATGTTCCCCAGTCAGTAATGAATTTCCTGTTTAGCGCTAATGTGAAAATGGGGGCTTTGCAGTTTCATCAAGCAGAATGGGCAGAAACGCGGAACGTTGAAAAAACACATCTTAAATTAACCTCAACCTTTGAAATACAATTTACCTATGTGGATGAGATCAAATCATGCTCTGGGAAGAGATTTTGAAGACTTTTGAGCATTAAACAAGTAAAGGGAAATGCTCCCAAGAAATAACAATAAAAAACTGCCATAGCAACTTGCTCATGTTTATCTAAATTAAATACTACTTTAAAATCTGCCATCTTGCTGATGACCCCAGTTTTCAGTATGTAATGTTAAATATTGACACAATACTGTTAACTTCCACTGCACTTCAAAAATGTTTAAATCAATCCAAAGCCTGCTGAAAGGAGAATATTTTTTTGTAGCATAATCTTTAATCAGGTGAGGTTTTTCTTTTTCTAGTGGGATGTGGATCAGCCTCCATTATTAAAGTAGAATGGGACTCAGCCATGGTTCTGGAGTAATTTTATTATAAAAACAAAACACAAAAACCCTTCAGACAACTGGTACATAAATAAAGATACCTTCTCCAGGCTCTAGTCTTGTGTTTGTCCTGTTTTATGGCTAGCAAGGGTAGCTGGGTATAGAGCTCTGAAAGGCTCATTATTAGGAGAATTTTAAAGGTTTTTTTCAGAAACTAAGTGGGACTATGTAATGTGCTGAGGATCTGAAGTTCAGGAGAGGAGACAGAAAAACAAGGGAAATTAAAGAATGAGTACAGAGTGAGCAAACTAGAAGAATGGTATCTGGGATGCAATGAAAATGCTACAGATCTTTGTGGATTTTGAATTTGGTGACAGTCAAAATACAGTTGAGAATGTCTGTAAGAAGGACAAAAGAAAGGACTGTAATTTTCTTTCAGATGGTTTGTATTGCAGGAATGTAAGTGCCTGCATCTACCGTTTCTAACATCTGAAATCCCTGAAGGTCTGATCACACTAGAATGCTATGACTGCGGCTGATAGACTCTCCCAAAATTTTCTGATGTATATTCCAATAGTTGATACATAGTCTATTCTTCAGCCCCTGAAGAAGTGTCCTGAGTACAGGTCTGCTCTGAAAGTGCTTAAAAATTCAGATATATTTAGAAACACTTGTAATTGAGCCATTTTAAGTAGTGCCTCTTCAGCTTGGAGAAACAAACTTAGCCTGAAAACACAATATACAAAAGGAATTATTTAATTATTTAGATATAATAGATATAATAGGGGTTTTTTTCTGTAATAAGTTGGATGTTCCATATTTTTCATTCTGTGTTATGAAAGCTTCTGTTCTCCCATCTGGTTTTCTTTACTGTGAGTTGCTCCTATAAGCCTTTGATTCAGCATGGCATTTGCACCTATGCCTTACTCATAAGCATGTGATTGTTCCCATTTGGAGAGGAGATGAAGTAGGGAAAAGACAATTATATACTTTAGTGCTGTGCTGGATTGGGACCCCGACAATGCTTTTTATTATAAGTTTCTTGCCTTGGGTTTGCTAGAATGTGTTCTGTGACTTCTAAAAGGAAATTATTTACATTTAATCTCCAGCCCTATTCTCTTTGTACCTAGCATCTTGTTCTGAATACTTATCACTGGTAATAGTCTTTGCTGAAGAGAAAATTTACTACCGGGGAAACCCATTTGTGGATGGGTTTGGTTTTTAGCTCTGCGTTCAGGAAAAGGAACTGCAAATATGCTATTTGCAGCGCAAATGTTTGTTGTGTAAAGCTCATTAACAGAAAATGAAATAAATTACATACCCCCCTTTTTTTAAACAAAAGATCAATTTGCACTAAACCCATTTATGCAGTCAATTACAATAAGTGTACATAGGTAAAAATATAGAAGCTAATCCAAAGGAAAGTGTATAATGCCATAGTATTTGTCCAAGTAAATACTTTATCTTAAGCAGTAATTATATAGCTACCAATCTTAATTCATTCCCCTCCAACCAGTTGTGTGGACAACAAATTATTTTCTGTTTAGCTTACTTGAATTGCACATAAGAGGAGATGGAAAGATAACTGCAAAATTATTAAATGTTTGTGCAGATCATAAGCTAGATTTGGGATGCTTTCCTAATGTGAGACAACTGGAGAAAACCTATTTCAAAAGCGAGTTACTTCTAGTAAATCAAAGCAGCTCATTTAGGAATGAGATTACTCAAAGTTTACATCACCAAAAATGTCACTGACATGTGACTCAAAGTAATCATGGGCAATTCATGTCTGTTGTGTCCTCAATACTATTTACTGAATATAGCAAAGTAAACTCACATCAACAAGGTTAATTTGTGTTGATTCTCCTAATATTAGTCCCCTAGTATTGAGTATCATATTCTGTATGATAGAAAATTTAGGGCAGCGAAGGGGTGATAGAATTACTGGAGTGCACATTTGCAATTCTACATTCTGTCATTCAATAAGAAAATAATCTTGATTTGCTCCCACTTGATGTTGCTGAGTCTCTTGAAGATTAATTTTGAATTCGCTTAATTTTTGCCAGAATAATAACTTTAAGGTAAAGTAAGACTGTGAAAACGCATTGTATGGAATATCCTATTATGATGGTACCCTAAGGGAAGCAGCTTGAATACCTGTTGTAGGTGTCTGGGGTCATCAAAAACAAGGATAAGAAAAGAAGAAGGACACCTTATTGCTTGTCTAGATTTGCCAGGTCATACTGCTGAAACCTTTCATTCTTTGACATTAAAGCCACGTAATTAAATCTCTGCTCATCTCTACCTCTGCAGGTTCCTGGAGAAAAAAAGGTATTTGCTAGAACAGGATCCCACTGCATTTGTACAAGAAGGCAGTTTCACTAACTTCTTTGTTTTCATACAGAAGCATCTGCCTATTTTAGAAACGATGGTGCTCTGATTGCGTTGTCTTGCAACTTCCAATGTCCACATCAAGAGGGAAACCAACAGTTATGTTCCCCTACACAGATGTAATTTCCTCCAAACGTGTTCTAGCCAGTAACTTGACTAAGACAGAGGGACAAAATACGTGTTTGAATTAAAAGCAGAATTACATTGCATATGTAATGAAGCTGCTGTGCAGGTAACTTTAATTCTGGTGCTCTCTAGAGCCTGTTAGCTTGCCTTTGCAACAGGTTAATAATATTCAGAAATTGATATAATTTTTACCTATAAAGGACTAAAATTTACATAGCATGATTACTAGTTGAAAATATATTCCCTTTTCCAGATAATGAAAAAATCTTAACCAGCATGGATTTTTTTTAATAGATTACTGTATACTGACACACACATGTGTTTTTGTTAACTGGATTTTTTAAAACAAGATTTTAAATTACTGTCTTCTAGAGTAGAAACTGAAATCAAGTTATTTGGCAATTGTACATTCTAGCCATCAGCTGGATGGCTGTAAACCATAATGAATTGAGCTCTGCAGCTTTCTCTGTGAATAGGTCCATGAATTGTTGTTTAGGTTTTGATACAATTTCAGCCACCACATTCCAGTTGGAATAATGTGAAAACTAGAAGAATGAAACACATAAAACTGATCAAAAACCTTCTGATGAAACCCTTTATCCAAGCAGACAAAGTGGACTTTTCTACCTTAATGCTCAACAAACACTTCGACAACAGCAAGAAGCAAAAAAAAGCAGTCAGTGTTCTGGTTCGACATTTCATTGTTCTGAAATTTTTATGTTTTCATTTGAAAACCAAATTGTTTTTCATTTAGAAATATCACATTAAATATGTCAATTTAAAGAAAACTCAAAATATGTTTATTTACCTGGAATAATTTTCAATTTTTTTCTACGGGGGATTTCAAAATCAGTGGTTGAAAGCTGTTCTATAAAAAGGAGTTAATTCCCTTCCAACCAATGCACAGAGAAATCACCTGTGACCCCTTGATTCAGCACTAGGTCAAAGTAACTGAACAGATATCCTTAAGAAGAATATGGTGTATGCAACTGCAATGTGTTTGCTGCTCGTTCGGATAGTTGCGCTGTCTTTTAGCAAATTCTTCTATTTGAGATGAGCCTCTTGTGTCCCTGACTGCCATCCCATGTTGCTTTGCTGTTCTAGCAGGAACACTTAAATCTGTTTACTTGAGCATTATGCTGGTTGACTTTTACCATCATCTTGAACTGTGGTGTGGAGTCAGGACCAAGCTCAGCTTGTACAGTGCAGGGCAAAGCTTGCCTCCAGGGAGAGCTGGTTCTGCATCCAAAGTACTGGCTCTTCTGTCCTGGCCTGGCACCAGTGCACCGGTCTGTATTACCACTGCTTAGAGCTACAGGGACAAATGTTTCCATTCTCCACATTTGGAGACAAAGCTGAACTTGAGTTTTGTAGCCAAAGATACTGCAGGAAGTGACAAGAGGCCTAACCCTTCTCAGTGAGGTGGTTGTGGACCTGTGTCTATGCAGGGCTTCTTGTTTTATGGAACAGTTTGGAGGTTTGGGTCTAAATGAGAAAACATGCAGTTCATTCTTCTCTGAGAGCTTGTTTTGATCCCAGAAGGTGTCAGAATAAAGAACCTTGTGGCTCAGTGTCCTGCCTCTGGCAGAAGGTTTGAGGAGATGCCTTGGGAAGAGTGTCAGAACAGGGCTAGCATATGTCCTCTCCTAATACTTTCTCATTTCCAGCTATTTGTGTTAAATAACTTCCTGAGCCTCATGTGGTTTCTGTTTATTCATTATCCACCAGTCAACCACCTACAAAGAAGAAGAACAGCTGCTGTTTGTTTTGAACTTCAATATTTCCTGGCTTTGCTTATACCCCACAGCTCTGGGGGAAGGAGTGAATGATCAGTCCCACTTCATTTCCCCTTCTCCATACTCATCATGGATTTGAGATACCTCTTTCATATCCCCTCCAGTCATCTTTTTGCAGGCCAAAGAGTTTGTCATTGCGTAGGTGCAGTTACATCAGAAAGGCTGTGGTGGGTATGTGGTGGATAAATACAACACATTTACAATCATGAAATAAAATCAAATTACATTCATTCTAAAAAATGGCAATGGGCATTGGGATGACAGTTACTTGTCTTCAAGAATGAAACATGCTAGTTCTAGATGTAAAATTGTTCAACTTCAAATATGCATTAAAATTACAGACCTGGCAGCTTAATGGTACTCTTATCATTCTGCTAAATGTGGGTATTTTATCCAAATATACAGTCATATTAAGCTGTATCAGTTAGGAAAGCTGTTGGAATTGCTTTATTAATAGAAAAAAAAAAGAGAAATATTAAGTAATCTGTGTTTGTTTAGATTGTCACTAGGATCTTCCCTTCCGTGTGCCGCCTTTCCTACACAGTGCAGGAAAACCATGTCTGCTCTGTTGCTGCTATATTGAAATAATTTCCTCATCTCTTATGACTGTTCATCATGTTTGATGGCTTTCTCAAAGCTCTGCTCCCAGGCTTTTGTTATTATGAGAGAATCTCAATTCTTATTAAAACAACAACAAAACCCTACAGCCTTCTTGATGGCAGAGAGAAGCTGTGAGTGTGCACAATGTATTTCAAAAGGTTTAACAGTAAAAGACTAATGGAAAGTCCTATTAAAGCAAATACGATTTTGTGAGTGCTGGCCTAACAAATTTTTGAAGACTTAGCAATTTTTCAGAAGTTAGAAATCCTATATAAACTTAAGATACTGCTGTGAATACTGGCATATAAGGATCTTGCAATTTCACAGCTGGAAACTTGAGTAGACTCTAAATGAAACACTTTACAATTAAATCATCCTTCAAGTATCCTTCTTCAGCTTGCTGCCTTTTAGATCTTCACTGTGAAGCAAAATCCTGCATTCCTCTTGAAAGAGAAATAAAGATGGGGGAGGAGAGAAAAATTAAGATTCAGTTGTGAAGAGAAATTCAGATAAGTAAATGGGGGGCCTCTTTCTCTTTCCCAATCTTAGTACAAATGCTATTTAATAAGATACCAACAACACTCAATTAGCATCGATCTATGCAAGATGCTACAAACATATTTATATGAGGTCACACTAATTTAAAATATTAGAAGTGTAATTACCAGCTGTGTGCTACAAAACTAAGTGGAATAATACATTTATCTCACAAACATTCAGAAAAGCATCAAGAAAATGTTCCCATCTGCTGTATGATCAGACTAATTTTACTTTACATCAGCCTTCCTATTAAAACAATCACTTTAGATAAGAAAAGGACACATTCATATTTGTCGCTGTCTTCAATTTGCAGCACACATACTCTGTAGTTTTTGAGAAATTGAAATGAGTTACAAGTAAACGCTGCCCTGCTCTTCTGGGGATTCGCACTTGAACTATTTAGTTGCTTCATGGATTTTTAGTGAGGTTGATTTATCCAGCAGCAGTAATTAAATAGGAACTACCAGCACACAGCAGCTTTGAAATTTGGGACATTTAATGTATAGCTGATTTAATAAGAAAACTGGATGAGAATTCCAGGCTCAAGGAATAAGGTAATTTGTTAAAGTATAGAGATAGGTACTGGTTCTATGAATCATTTAGATCCATTTACTCCATATTGGAAATTTTCATGTGACCTTACTAACTCAAATACAATGGCATTTTCATTTTATACACAAATAAGGTGAAGAACAATTCTTGCATATCTCTTGAAGCAGTAAAAAAATATGTTCTGGGACTTTTCCATGAGACTATTTGTGGCAATAATTCAAATTCCAGAAACATTTAAAGCTTTGCAGAGCTTTAGTGGAGACAAATTAAAGATGTTTTTAATTCATGTCTATATCGACTCCATGAAGAAAGTTTACCCCAATCTCTGTGATTAATACACCGCCGTATTGTGTCTGAGACAAATAACTTTGCTATTGACCAATTTAATGCATGTTACTTCCTCTGCAATTAATCATTATGGCAAGTTTTCCTCTAATAAAAAAAAAAATTAAAAAAGAAAAGAAGTAGTGGCAATAAAAGGACAGCTGCTACATATACAGTAAACTGTTTACTGGCCCAGGATGACTGGGAGGGGAGGGGGGGATTGTGTTTATCATCATGCATTTGGTTAAGGAATGAGCAGGATCAGGTTTGCTGTGTTATGATCTGGTCAGTACACACATTTGGTTTTGCCTATGGCCAGCCTGCTCTCTATGTTGTCAACAGTAGCTTATTCTTGCTGTTAATGCTTTCAGAAATTCAGGAGCTATTCATACACACAAATGCTGCTGTGCAATAAGCATATCTACTTGCCACAGGATGCAGCAATTTCTGAGTACATAAACTTTCATAGTTCACAAACTAAACTCTCTTAAAAGACAAACTGTGTTTGCATATGTCCCTATCGACATATGCACTATACAAGCAAATTAAATAGGGGCCTTTTTTATCTATTGCATAATAAACCCTCTCCCTCTTTCTCTCTGCTAACATTCTTGTCCATTACTTCGTCATCTGCTGAATCAATTATTTATAAGAAAGGAGGCTATAACCTTTTTCTCTTGGCCTCTATATCTCCAGGGTATTTGATCTATTCACAGAAAGTCACCTCACTTCCTGAATTCCTCTTCTTGGAAATCAAAGGTCAGGAAAAAACTGCACACTCACTGCATCCCAAAGCACATCTCATCTTTGCTCCTTTTCTGTGTATTTTTTTTCCTCTTCTAATTTTACTCTTTTTTGTCTTGTATTCAAGGGACTTTGAACTCCAACAGAAAGAAAAGATCCTTATATGCCTTGTTAAGCATGGATCATAACCACATGTGGAAATATTAGCAAACAGGCTCTCAATTACATTGCAATATGTAGGTATATGGGTATTATTCTATCTGGGGACCTGTATTGCTTTTGAGTAGGAATTTAAGGCAGAGACTCAAATCCCACTTGACAGTACTTTATCAACATGGAATAAAAATAACCTCTCCTTAAGCAAGTGACTTGATGATTGGGGCAGAGTGCAAAAAAGGATGAGAAAATGAATGGACAATGTTAAACTTCCTAGAACTTTTTCAATGGAGTCCAACTTCTCGTACACAAAAAGCTCCTTGTAGGAAATTCCATTGGGACTGTTTCTTAACACAAGGTTGTAATTCTAATGACAAGAGAGATTCCCCACCATGTGTGAGCTCTGACTGTAAGAACAGACAGCTTGGCTCCTCCACAGGCCAAAACTGGAAACCTAAAAAATCAGGACAAGCATCATAGGTGAAAGGTCTTGAACTGACACTTGGGGTGGGGATTGTCAGTTAGAAAGGCATTACTGGAGATGATAAGTCTGTGAACATTTTGCAGTTAAGAAGAGGAATCTGTTACTGGGTATAGATGAGGAAAGGTGGGCTGTTAGTGAAGGGCTAGGAAAACCACATCGGCAGCAACACGTTGAATGGTTATAAGTGAAGGGACACCCACATTAATTTTTTTCAAGGCCAAAGGGAAGGTCTTTATAATTAATTAGGTTTTAAGTGATCAAATTTAATGTGTAATGATAATAGCACACACATCATTGTATGCTCAGTGTTATGCAGGAAGAATGTGCAAAAAGTAGGCAGGCATAGCCTTTTGGGGAGGATCTGAAAGAGCTGAAACTCAGGGAGACTTTCTGTGTACAAAATGCAGTGCTGACATTATTTCTGAGAATAACAGAAAACAGGCACAAACTGAGCACATTCCTTTGCTCACGTTTAGCATATAATGATAATAAGACTGCACAGAGCTGAGTAAAGATTTCATTTTGGATAAGCTGAAGTTCTGTGACTCACTGATTGTTGAATTCAGTTGTATAGAGTATGCTTGACTGCTAGGCAGAATAAAGTGAGAAGGAAAGAAACACCTAAAATAGACCCTTACAGAAGACTCTTCCTCCATCTACATGTTTCTCCCCAAAAGTGGAAGAGCGAATAAGAACAAAGATTGTCTGAAAGAGAGGTAAAACAACTTATAAGTTTGTTAGAAATTTAGTCATTTAAGTACATTTGGTGTTCTTTTTTTAACTTGCAACAAGTAAATAAGATTTTGTTACTCATTTATTACGAATAGAATTATCTCTTCCACAGAAGCTTACAAAATACTGTATGCTACTAGAAAGCTCAGTAACTAGCAGTGATATATCTGTATGTCACTTCCAAACAGTAATACTAGTTTGATTTGTTTGAAATTTTGTGATTTATTCTTTACAAATACCATGAAGAATGTATTTGGTATGCTGTCAACTAGCTACTGTGACGCGATGCAACACTGCAAAGATGAAAGTATTAGATTTATATGGAGGGTGAGCAACGTAAGTTTTCACAGTAACTTATAACATTGCATGTTGTGTTGAATGGGGAGTCCTTTCACTAAACCTGTTTGAGGTCAGAAAAATATATAAAGATAAAAAGGAGTCACTAATTCATGTAACACAAATCTTCAGCTGAGATACATATTATACATAATCATCTCAATTACACATCTCCACCAGGACACAGTGAATAGTGATCCTTCACATTCAGTTTCTTCTGGAAGAGTGGGAAGGAAGACCAAAGATGGGTATTTTAAGCTGCTGGTGGAAGTTCAGGGATGCATGAAGTTGATATTGAGATGCACGGTAAAGGCAACCCAAAATCAATGTCATACTAAATATAAACCTGTTCACTTCTTTCAAGTATGGAATATTTGAAATGTACTTTTACTTTTGTGCTAGACAGTGGTTTCTTGGCAATGGACTTCTGATGAACTTACACACATACTGACTGAGCAGTGCACACGCAGCAGGTCTTGGCAAGCGGATTCACTGTTTGTTGAATGCATGCCTGGTTGGGCATATATGCTTGTTCTCCATAATTTCATGGCTGGAAACAGAGAAGCCTTCAACCTCCTACTACAGAAAGCCTTATGCAAGGCTAAAAGTCCTGCAAGTTTCAGAAGTCAGCTATATGTTAGTAAAATATAATAGAAAGGAAATTGCTCAGCAGTAGTGGGTTAATAAGGTGTGCCATTCACAGAACCTCCTGTTCTAATGTGAGGATGGAGGGACAGCTGTTCTCGCTGTACCTGCATCACCTGTTCATGACTAAATGTCACAGCTGGTAGATTTGTAAATCACACCTTAGAAAAGGAATCTCCTGCTCTTTGCCCTAATATCCTTTTCTTCAATGATCAGTAGTGGCACTGAAATGCCATCAGACAATTTAGTGTTCCCCTCTCGAAAAGTCCTATTAGAAAGTTACAAATGCTAGCACTGAAATTTACAAACCTATAAGGCCTGGGGACAAGGTCTTGTGTCTTGTTTGTGCTGACAGAGCAAGAAATGAAAAAATAAAATATTATAAGCAACCTGCTTCTTTATCAACTTTCTCTGCATAATCTGCACAGTTATCTGTACTTGAGCATGCTTATTCCAGTCTGGCAAATCACAGACACCCCATTTATCTTAATTTCTGTTAATAGCAGACACAGATGTCTGAGGCAGAAAGTAAAATATGAATTTGTAATTATTTTAGATCTCCAATAGTCATAACTGTAAAGCATCCTGTCCAGCAGAACAGACAGAATAGGAAAGAAAAATTCTGAACATTAATTGTCTTCTTTTTATTCCTCTTCCTCCAGCTGTGATATTTTTTACCCAGCTGCTATGCACACACCTTCTTCCTTTGTCGGTGATCTGTGGCTTATGTCTACAATTTCAAAGGAAAAGTGTGGAAAAAAAGTGTCATTGTTATTCGAAGCAGTTTGAAATAAATATTATACTTTTTACAGCACTGAGGGAAGGTTTTATTCACAGAGCCCCCAAATACCTGTTTGTAAGTAATCCAAATTTGGGGTTTTTTGTGTCTGGAGTGCAAAATGGGAGATGTGGTTAATCACCATCAATAAAGCTTTGCCTTGGTGTTTCAGCATCACCAATTTCAAGCATAAATAAGCAATATTTTAGATACTTCAAGAACATACAGTGAAATGGGGAAAGGCTAAAATAAGTAGGTTTTATTCTCAACTTTTTATTAAATAGAAACCTGGCTTATTTTCTACTGGACCTGGTACAGTTCTTAACTTCAGTGGATCTTTCTTGTCAAGCACTGGTGTAGAAGTAAATCCAGCAAAGAGAAGCATTGCAGACCTAAAAGATAATAGACTTGAAGGGGATAGAGTAAGAGGGGGAAACCTATGTTGGATGGGCGGTTTGTGTCCATATCTACATATAGAAATTTATATTTCTTGTCAGTTATGGTGCTTATCTTGAAGTCATCTCCTATTTTCTGTTGGAAGAGGGCATCCAAAATAAGAAAGGATCATACAAGAAGGGAAGGGCATAAGGAGGTCTACTGAAAGAAAGTGGCAAAGTAGCACAGGTAAAATAAACTAGCTACGGCTGAAATTAATACATGAATAGCTGTTTCTCTAATCTTTTGAAAGTTGTCACTGATTATGAGTTCCTATTATACCCTAAAATTAAATATCTCTCTATTTGACTCACCTCGTTTTACCTAGTGTCATGTTTCAGGTTTCAGTCATTGGACAGCTTGTTTTCATTTCTTATATGAAATTAAGCTGGGAGTTATGACCTTTTCATTTAAACTTCATATTTAATTTGGTGGCTTATTGTGAGCTGGCAGAAAGCACTGTGATAATTTCCTAGCATCTTGATCACACTTGGGGACCTTCTTTCATAGCAAAATAACTGCAAAACTCCCTGAGGCATGATGAACAATATTTTCTTCAAAACATTTAATATGGCTTTTAGATGTTTACCCTTTTCTCAACTGAACAATACTTCCCTTTGTATTCTAAAAATAACCTTCAGGGTAGTTTGCACAAAACAGCATAGTATTCATAAACTCAGCAATCCATCATTGTTTGTGGCTTAACCAACCTGCATTATTTTACCTGCATGTTCTTTGATGTGGTCAATATTTGAGCACTTTTAGCTATGGCAATTCATGCTGACATTTATGTTTTCAATTGTAATTGGTTTAGTACATGTCTTTAAAGAGTTTCAGATGAGACTTTGAACTCAAATAAAAAGAAATAGCTTCTTCAGCATATATTTGCTTATAAATTTACGAATTAATGTACAGAAACTGAAACATTCACGATAAAGCATGCCAACCAACAGCCTGTATCAATTAAAATACTAAAATGAATTAATAATTTGCCATTTGCCAAACTCACTAAATGTGTTAATTTCTTTTCCTCACCTGGTTTTGTTGCTTTGGCAACATATGCTCACTGCATAATGCAACTCTGCCTCTTTATTTTTCTTCCTAACTGAAAGTTCATAAGATTTTCTACATAAATAATTCTAACAAAGGTGATTTACAAACCTTTTGTTTTCACTTATTAACTCTCAGTCTGAGAGCATAAAGGTAAATTCAACTGAAAGCTAGTGGAAAAAAACCCTGCAATCCTTCCACAGTTATGATGTAGTCTTTCCCAGTGTGACCCTGATCATGCCAATTTATAGCAAAGGCTGCAATGAAATTGCCACGCCCAGTAAGCTAAAAGTACAATACATTATGTTGCCAGGCACCATGCATAAAAGATTTTTGACAGATGCCATACTGCTCAGTGTCCTGTAAAGAAAATAATTATTTCATGCTCAAGAAAGAAAGCTAGTTTAAATCTCATATGTTTCCCTGGAGGGACACTACTCCACACATACAAGTGTCACAGGCATCATCAAAGGAAGGTCTGCTGACCACAGAGGTAGTAGCTGCACCTTCTGGGCATGCTGATCACACTGAAAACAGTAGGAGACAGATACCAGTGGCATCTGTGAGCAGAGTAATTTCATCCTATAATGTCCATGAAGCCTTTTGATAGTGTTTGTGCACCTCAGAGGGAGTTTCTAGAATCTGGTGCTGATGGGAAAAGCTGCAAGAAAGCTTTGTGGAAGAACTGGTCCAACAGGGGCATCTTCAGTGAGGCTTTGGACTGAAGTATTGCTGAAAACCTTCAAAGAGGTTATTAAGCCTGAGACCTCTGCATTTGAAGGAATGAGCATCATCTACAGCAATAAGTAAAGCTGTTGACACTATGAGGACTGTAATCTGACCACTGAAAAGGAAAGGAGTTGTACTGTGTACCCAAAATTTTGTTCTGTGACAATCTTTAAGGCAAGTTGACATAGCAGAGCAAGGAACGCATTGCTTCCAAGACCATGAACCGCAGCAGTTATAGTAGGCTAGATTTTCACAGCTGCATGCAGAAACAGAGTGCCACAGCCACTCTTGTTCAGGCTGAGACAAAATCCATTTGGGGAAGAGCTGGGAATACTGATACAGGGCAATTCGCAAAGCTACAAATTGAAGCAGGCTAATTAGGAGTACCTGAAGACATTCTCCAGGAAGTCACCATAAGGGGAAAAGGAGAAAGTGTAAAAAGTGGAAAACAAAGTAAGTGTAGAGCAAACGTTTTTGACAAATGCAATAAGCTAAAGAAAGAGGATTGTTGAAGGTAAGTTGTCCAAGGGTATCTCTGCTTGCTGTGTTAGGACTTTTTCTGCTTTGAAATTGGTCACTCTGGGCTGTAACAGCACACCTGAAGCACAGCATAAGTAATTGCTGAAGAGTATAGGGAACACTGGCAACTAGCAGTATCACACCACATCAAGGCTGCTGACAAAAGCACACTACACACTTCCTTTTTAGCATCAGTCATTGGGTTAGAGATCATGCAGATAGAAATGAACATGTATTGTAGTAATTTTCTTGGCAAAACATCAACCTGTCTATAACTAACGGAAATAGAGAAAAAATACGGTAGGCAAATAAATAAACTTTAGGTGGTTGTGATCTATACACATACAGTGTCACTTCCTATCTGTCTGTCTCATGGGCTCCTGCAGTCATGCATGGCAGGATGGGGGCAGTAGTGAAGGGTTTTAGCGCTCCTTCAGCTTGAACAATGAAGCAGAATGGAAAATTATCTTCTTTGAGCTACTCAAAATCTTTTCTAGATTCTGCATCTTCAGTAAAGTCTGGCCTCTTGTTGAAGGAAGAGAGCGGATCCCAGAAGTAATATAATCATTCAGTACATGGGGGAGTCCCCATGATGCCAATGCTGGCAGAAATGCTTCCACTTCTTGTGACCTATATTTCACTTCAGCACTCTAACTAATATAGCTTTGGGCCTGGAAATGCTTGCATACCTCATGGGTAGAAGTATGTACAGTGGTTTCACTGATTTCCTTGGGACTATTCTTAGGAGTGAAGTTACTCATGCGATTGATTGCAAGCTTATAGTTTGGGGATCTAATTTCACACTATAATGAATAACTAACCTGATTATTTCACCTTCTTCTTCCCATATTTGAACACTTTTCTAGAGTTGTGATATTGTGTAGGGTATGAGCTGTTTGCATCATGCTTGTATGCTAATGAAGACTTGATGTTTGTTATTTATACACAATAATCCCCTCTAGCATATTTAATATATAGCAGAATATTCCTGTTAAGGTATAAATATGTTACTGATGTGCTTCGGTAGGGATTCCCATGCATCAGCAATTTTATAGGTCACTGCAAATAAGCATCAAGAAAAAAAACATATAGTCTACCACACCTACACTCATCCCTCTCTGTGACGATAAATATTTTTAAGTTGTACAGAACATTGTTGCCCACCCTGAGTCTATTCCGTCATCTTTTATGTTAAAGCCCAGAGCATCGCTCTGGAAATCATGTTAGAACATGCAAACATCAGTCTGAAAAAAGAACCTTCCAACTACATAAGCTTACAGAATATAGACAGACTGTAGCATGATTTTTAAATTCAGAAAGCAAGCAAGAAAAGGCCTTTGGTATTTTTTCTGTTGTTGGGGTATCCTTAGGACCAGTTGCCCAAACCCCATGGCTTCAGAATACCCCAGGTCCCCTGCCCAAGAGTGTTTTTTGGTGAAGATTTTTCAGTGTGTAGGCAGAGGGTTCTACGTTTAGAAATAGAAAGCTTTTCTCCCAATGCTTTATTTACATGTGAAGAGGGTATGTAAGGATCTTCTAGGAAAAGTAGCACTAGGGAATATAGTTGGTCAGGAAATGAAATGGCTAAATGTGCTTTAGAGGCATGTTAGAAATGAAGTAAAGCTTATTTGTTTATGTACTGGTTTTGGCTGGGATAGAGTTTATTTTATTCATAGAAGCTAGTATGAGGCTATGGTTTGGATTTGTGCTGGAAACAGTTTTGATAACACAGGGATGTTTTTGTTATTGCTGAGCAGTGCTTACACAGAGTCAAGGACTTTTCTGCTTCTCACCCCACCCCACCAGCGAGGAGGCTGGGGGTGCACAAGGAGTTGGGAGGGGACACAGCTGGGACAGCTGACCCCAACTGACCAAAGGGATATTCCACACCATATGACGTCATGCTCAGCATATAAAGCTGGGGAAGAAGAAGGAAGATAGGGACGTTCGGAGTGATGGCATTTCTCTTCCCAAGTAACCATTACACGTGATGGAGCCCTGCTTTCCTGGAGATGGCTGAACACCTGCCTGCCCATGGGAAGTAGTGAATGAATTCCTTGTTTTGCTTTGCTTGCGTGCACGGCTTTTGCTTTACCTATTAAACTGTCTTTATCTCAACCCACAAGTTTTCTCACTTTTAGTCTTCTGATTCTCTCCCCCATCCCACCAGGAGGGAGTGAGTGAGCGTCTCTGTGGTGCTTAGTTGCCAGCTGGGGTTAAAGTATGGCAGTTTATCACCTTCTTATATTACCTGCATTTTCAAAGTCTTCTGCTCTAAAAAGTCTGGTCTAATCCCTTTCATTTTATAATCATAGATGTTTGGCTTGCTGCATTGCTTTGATCTGGGATGCAATTTAATTTTTTGACCTGCTGAGCCTTTTGTGTTTTCACAGTTTTACTTGTTAAAGGTTTGATTTAAATGCATGAAAAAAGAATGGAAGATAGCTGAACCCCAGAGTCTTTTGTGTTTAACAAGAGTCAAACTACAGTAAACTAACATATGTCTCTCTTTCAAAGTGCTCTATGTAGCTGGTTGAGATTGTGGCCATCTGTCATTTAATACCCACTAAGTGCCAGCTGCAACTGTGGCACTGGATCAGTAGCCTTCAGTACAGTACCTGCTGTGGACAGCTTTGCAGCCATATCTGAGGTCAGAGTTGGGATTGGCTGTCATGAAACACAGGAGGGATGAAATACAGAATCTTTCAGAAAGTCCTTTTTTTTCTGCGTCATCATTAGAGAGACACCTGGAAGGCCCATGTCCTGGAGAGTCAAAATCTTGATTAAAATATAATGTTTCCAAACATGTGAAGCTCTGTCTTGGCTGTTCATATGCATGCTCAGAGTGTGAGTGCTGGCTATGAGCTGTGTAGAAATTGTTTTGCTCCTTTCTCAGACTGCAAACACAGTTCAGTTGGCATCACAAACTTTAACATTATCTAATAAAACAAAGAGGATACTTCAACTTGCAAAACAGGTTGTAAAGAGTTTTATCACACAATATCACAAGGTATGCAGCTCTTGTGATAAGTTTTAGATTATTTTCTCACTCAAAACAAATACCTATGTATCCCAGAGAGCTCTCTCAGCCGGAGCTGGTATTGATAGCTATTTTTCTTTTAACAAATATAAATTTTTCCATCAGGCCTTAGGTAAAAGCATGCTAGGTATGGCAAAGGGTACTCACAAAAGCTAATCTTGACAGAGTCCCTTTACAAATAATGGTGAGTTGCTTTGAATTGCTTTTTAAGTTGGACTTCTCATCTCCATGAGCTTTCTCTTAAACATGATGGCCTCAAAAATCTTTGCAAATGTTCTATTCACCTTGCGAAAGATTTTGACTGGGCCATGTTCTTAGAGTGGCCAGCAACCTAAAAAAACACATGGCTTCATGCCATTGTTGTGTCACTCTTCCATTTGTCATTATTGCTCCAGCCCAGGGGCTAAATGGGAATGTCTTCTCCACCTCTTGACTTTTCACAGAAATCTTCATAGAGTTCTGCTTTTATCCTGAGTCAGAGTGGAATGGCTTGTTGAAATGTCAGTTCTGGAGAAAAATTATTTCTCATTTAGGTCTAGTTTTAGCCATATTTAATATTGTATAGTATAGTTAGCACAAATGGGTACAAATTAAATTTCCTAGCCCCCAGTGGCAAACCTTGCACATATTTTTATGGTAGTTTTGGCTACAGTCCCCTGAAAGGCAAGTGCAAAGATTTGTTAAACCGAGTCGAAATATTTCAGTTATTGTTCTGGCTCACAAAAGTAAAACTCTCATTGTTTTCATGGTGCAAAGGATTTCACAATATTCTTGAAGTTGTTATCCTTTCATGGTTTCACAGACCTCACGAATCCCAAGTGAATGTCTGACTGGGAGAGTTTGACTTACTCTTTCAGCAGTTCATATCATAGAGGGTCTTTAGACAGCTTATGCTAAGAAATCATCTCACAGGTTCTTAACATCAGTAGTCCCAAGATCTAGTTTCTAAGCCGTCTGGGAAAAAAAAGATCTCCATTTCACTACTGAAATACCCTTTCCAAAATCCAGTCAAATGGGAAGAAGAGTTGAAGGTCATGACTTAACTGAAGTCTTCTGAAAGCAAATCTAGAGTCCAGCAGGATCTGAGTGCCAGGTAGAAAATTATATCTTAGAAAAAAAAATTATGAGGCAGATTTTAGCTGAAAAATGTCAAAACTATGTAATTTATTTTGATGACTTTCGGTTCATCACTAATTTTAAAGACAGCTAATAGTTAAACGCAAGTCTGCAAGGTTTGCTGGAGTGCTTGAAATTAGCTTAGTGTCTGAAGGTGTTTGAATAGCAGCATTTTAAGTCCCTGATCTGAAGTTAGATGCCAGGGACTCAGATACCTAATTGACCTAAATGGATGCAAACTAATGTACCCGCGTTATTTCATCCTGTGAGAATCTTGCCCTGTAACTTAATGAAGTGTTTAACTTCTGAGTTTTGTCGGCCCATAAACACATAAATGATCATAATCTGATCTGTAGCAAACTGCTAGCTCTGATCAGCAAAATTTAATAACAATATCTTCTTCTGGGAATAATGACCATAAAAGCTAACTCCTGTGTAGTCTTTTTCAGGGTTACAACTCCTACTAATTCCTACCAGGCTTAAAGAACAATTTTCATTTTATATGGCCAGTATCATTTAATGATCCAAAGTAGCTATTTGTATCTATATCTATACATGTGCGTTACAAATTCACAGAAAAAACTTAAGTGCAGTAAATTGAATTCAAACAAATTTCTATAGAAATGCAGCATAAAGGTTAGATATAAGTAGTCCTGTAGCATTATTAATAAATGTTGAGTTGTCTGGTTTACAGTTTCCCAATTTCCATTTCTCTCAAATGTTGGTAAAATGCAGGTGAAGTGCCCCTTTTGAAAGAATGAGGTCTTTGTTGTGTAAAACTGGGTATTTCTGGTGATAAATGGCTGGATAGTAATACATATTAACCCATCTCTAAGAGTCTGATTCAAAGCCTATTGAAATTAAGGTTTTATGTACAGCTCTGTATTCTGTTAGGAATTTGTTTCCCTATTTAATCCCTTTATCATTCAAGACTGTGAGGTGCAGAGTGGTGAGGCAGGTAGAAATCATAGACTCTTCTTCCCATTTCTTCCATTTTCTTTTCTTTCAGTTAGTCTTATATCTGCTGATAGGGTTCAACAAAGTTTCTCATGGGGTAAAAACTTAAGGACAATTCTTTCCACAGGTCTTGAAGAACATTATTTAGTGGTTTGAATAAAGCAGAGAGACTTCCATGGATAGGATGAGCTTAGCCCTTGTAGACTGTGCTGGCCAGTCAGTGTGCTCGTGCTGGTTGGTCAGTTGGCACAACCTAGTTTGGACCGATCTGCACACTAGCTGATGGATTTAGATAGAGGTTCTACAAAACAAAAGGTTTACATTTCAATGAATGCCTTCATTTAGCCATAGGTAAGATGCTTTACACATATGTCTTTCTCTCTATTGAAAGGTATGGGTCCTATCTCCTTTCGAGAATGTTAAATCCACTGAATCAGAGCACTTGGATGAGAGGAGATGGGCTGGATGATCTAATATGTCATCCTCATTTGTAAACATTATTATAAAAGATACCTGCATAAACGCAGCACTGAATGAAATGGAGTTTTTAAGAACAGAGGAGTGCAATGAAGAATGTAGCTAATGTATCACGGATTATTCATAAACACTTTGAGTCAACTGATTTTTCACCCATCATGAGTGCAACCCTCATCCTCAATAGCCTGAAATTTTCCATAAATGGAACCTTTTTTTATTTTCCCCAAGACCTACTCCTCCACAACTTGTCACTGTATATTTCATTCCTCGTGCCATAAAAATTGTTCCCTCCATGATGACTGTAGGATGCTACCATAACATTTCATCAGGTTTTTCTTAACAAAGAAATATGACTTGCCAGTAAACGTCTCTGTTGGAAACAGAGATGGAACTCAGCATTATCAAACACAACAGAATAATGAGGCATTGCTGGAGACTTTGAGCTTCTTGACTCTGCTCCTCCAAAATTACTTGGATAACTACCTTAAGCCTTGGAAAGTCCATGTTTTCTTCTTTCCAGGGAGCTAGGGCAATCCTGAAGAATTCAGCAATTTTGTCTGCTCTAATCTCTGACAATACAGTGTTAACTTTTCCAGTATAAAATAAAATTTGGCTCTTTGCTTTTGAATTCCCTCCTTCCCCACACCCAAACCACTTCCTAAAATGCACTCTTGAAAATAACCATGTACCACTGGAAATGCTGATGCTTTATTTACATATATAGTCTATTTCCTTATTTTTAAGTAAAAAGGATAATATGAAGATTCTAACTGGTCTGATCATTCAAAGAGCAAAATTATTGCAATTTACCATGAAAGAAAATGCTTTGGCATTCTTTAGGCCAGTATGACAGCAAACTACCATGATATGCAGCAAGCTACCATGGCAACATATTGAATTGATAGGCAGATAATCAAGCAGTGAAAACATCTGATAATTGAACCTCTCTGAAACATGGTACAAAGGCATATAGGCATCATGTGGTTTTCCTAAAAATCTAAAAAAGAAAAAAGAAAAAGAATTGGCATTGCAGTCTTGATGTGCTTATTTTAGATAGTAAATATTTCTAACACAGTGGTTTTCAAAAAGTTTCAACCAGCACTTGGAAGCACACTGCAGAAATTTGATATTCAAATGTTTGCTTCCTATGGGTAAATGAAGCTAGTAATTGAAATGTAAACCTTTTGTCATGTAGGACTTTCCAGGTTTTAAGGCGAGAGGCTGTTCCGTTATTCCAGGATAATAACCCTGAGGAGAAAACCACAACAGTGTGTCTGAAAACTTGCAAGTTACTTAATGCTATAAAATGTAGCTGGTACTTGAGACTGCCACTATGTTTCTCAGGGCTCATTTTTTGTAATAAAAATAGGTCTCTTTCTGTGAATGTTAGTAGAGTTTAAAACATGATAACACGTGGAGGGAATGTTTAGGATTTTATACCTGTGGCGCTGCTGCCTTTGTAGCTGAGTAATGACATTCCCACATATGAAGTCTTAAGGTTAACAGGGGTCTTCGCAGTGTGGTCTGTCTGGGAGTGTTGGCCATCCATTCCTTGCTGATGATTATTTCTGCAATTATTTGAGCAGCTTTGAACTAGGCAACTGGATCCATAAACTGCAATTAAATCAAACTTCTTTTGATGGTGCCAGGTGGTCTGAACTTATGGAGCCATTGGAATTGCAGCACCCATGTGACAGCAGCACTTATTCCTGCAGTGAAGGTTCACTCTGTGTTAACAGTTGCCAATAGCTTGATATGTGTTGAGCTATCAGGGCACGTTATCATGACCTTGGTATATTTATTCTTCAGCTGACTTGTCTGTGATACATGCATGGATGTGTTCATCATCAGAAAAAATGTTCTTTAGTGGGACTTTACTGATGCAATCCTTAAAAGGGTCTTTGTTGCTGTAATATTCAACTAAAAATAATACCAACAACATTTTGGGGGAAGAAAGATTATACACTCTCTCATTAGAATCTCTCAATGCTAAAATATTGTTTTCTTATAATGAGAAATACTGTATTAAAATAGCTCAAACAGATTAGATGTGTTTTCTTAAGGGCTCTTTCTCCATTTTTCCCTATAACATATATATAAGAAATTGGTCTGGTCATAGGTATGTGACGGTGTGCTTCCCCCACCCCCGACCTTTATGTCCTGTAAACCTGCTCAGGTGATAACTACGAGTGATGGTCGTAATGGATGCATCTGGTCATGATGGCTGCATGATGGCTCAAAGTGGATTCGGGAGGCAGATAACAACACAATAGCCAAGGGCTATTGTGCATTGCTCCCACCTAAGAAACTAAAATCTGTGGTCGGTATGCAAATATGACAATGAGTCAATCATCTTACCCCCATAAACAGTGAGCAGCCCAAGAGCCCTTTCAGCTCTCCTGCACGGCAGCGGGCTGTATGCCAGGATCTCCCCTTGAGCAGGGACACCTCTCAAGGTTACTCCTCAACAACAGATCCTCGGTAAGTGACTAATAGCATGTTAAACTTTGAAATCTTAGCTAAGTGATATAAAGGATTGATTGCGCACCTATAATCCTTTAGACATAAACTGTTGACCAAGTCTGAGACTAGGATTGGATCTAGCTGCACCTAGACTCCTCTCTGAGAAGGAGTTTAGAAAGCAAGGGGATCCTTTTCCAAACCTCATGACTCAATGGGAGGGTCTCCCTGACAGTTTTGTCTGACCTTGTCCTCTATGCAGTAAATAATCAAGTGTACCTTGCCATCAAATCTTGTTAAAACACTGTCACATTGAACTTTGTTAACTCCCTATTCTATATCAGTAAAGTATATTTTTACTTCTCTTTTACAAGTGAAGTGCACTCTCACTCCATCCATGACAAGGTATGTCTCAGAAAAGTATAAGTTTGCAGTGTTCTCATTATAGAACACCTGACAGTAACACATTTTTTGATTATTTTTGTCAAGTTAGGTTTTAAATACTTCTGTATAATAAATATCCATCAGTTACATGCCCTTTCTTATATCCTAAGGTACCTTTTTTTAAATCCCAAAGGATCACTGCAAAGATCTTTGCTCTTATATTCTTTCCTCTTTCTTTTTCTCAATTTCATTCAACACCTAACATTTATTCTATCCTTATCCCTAAGAATTTTTCTTTCATTACTGACTGAACATACTTAGTACATGTCTATGTATATGCCTAATACATATTCTAACATGTATGTAATGAAAGAAGTGCCTAGGTCTCACAGTTTGTCTATGTATGCATCTTATACACACTGTGAAGTACTCCACAGACACTGTGTTCAGCCTTCGTAAAACAAATCATTTCATAGATAATCAAATAAAATGGATGTCAGGAAGGAAAAGATACTGTCATAAAATGGGGAGTGTAAGCATTAACAATGCGAGGAAAACTTCTGGATACAATTTTAATGCCTTCTGTATGGTGGTGAACAGACTGCATTTCTTGTCGGAAGCAGATTGTGAATTTCATTCCATGCATGTAGCTCCCAGGGTGTAAGATGTTCATACCTGTGGGAGGGAAAAAATGGGCACAAATCTCAAACTGCAGACAGAGGACTGGGTATCTTGCAACATTTCCTGAACTTACTCTGCTATAGCTTTTAAAAGGTTGAGTCTTTTTCTTTCAGTTATTTTTTTAAATGAAGATTTCAGGCTAAAGAAACACTGACGAACAGAGATTAGGCTCATGGCCATGTTGGCCAGGATAATTCAGGCTTCTGGAAACCAGCTGTAGAACCGGTCTGAGAATTGTATATGGCAAATTCTGCCAAAAATTTGCTGAATCTTTACTCATTTTTAAAGCTGTGCACAGCAAATGAAAAGAAACATAAAACTCACCTGGTTATAAAAAGATGCACTTTACTGAAATTTGTCCTGAAAGAAAAGGAGAAAAATGCTTTTCCTTAGTTATATTTTTAAAATAGAACTTCATGTATATTCATATAGATGCTTATAAATCATAAAAATATTGTGATCAGTGTAATTCACATCCAAATACAAGATATCTGTGAATGCTGTGTCTAGTCATAGGTGCAACTTATTCCTTTCCATTTTTGTCATATGCAGACTCTTCATGAACCTCCTCAGTCACCACTCCACAATACCCCTTTTAGAGGGAAACTTGTTTTGAAACTACGGAAATGATAATTACAAATAAACCCCTTTACCATTCTATTTATAATAAAATGGTTTTTTAAAAAAATCAGTTTAAAATTATCAGCTTATTTTCCCATAGATTGTTTCCGTTTCGAAAAGGAATTGCCCTTACCTTACCACTTCCAGTCCACTGTTTTCCTCCCTTTGGTTTCTCCATATTTTCCATATATCAGACAATATTTCATGGTTGAAATTCTTGTCCAATGGGGGAAAAAAAGACAAATACTACCAATGTTAGCTCTCACATCTCTAAGCATCCAGTAATTCATATACATCAACAACGTACATGATGTTCCATAGAACAAATAAGTAATGGAAAAGTTACATGGAAGTTGGTTAAGAGACCTGCGAGTTATTGAGGATATAAATAAACCTGTGTGAATTGTGTTTTTCAGTCCCTCACTGTTAAACATCTTTCTTTTTGAGTGCAAAAGACTGAAGTCCTAGTGAAATGGAAGAGTCCCAATACGAGGACCAAGGGAAATATTTATTGTAGAGGTCTGTAGAAAAGAGTGCAAGTGTTGGGAGCAAACAGACAGATAAGTCTGAGAAAGATGCAGCAATAAAATATCCTGATTTATGACCCAAATGTCTTGACCTTCTGACAAAACTTGGAAATGCCTTACAGAAATAAAAAAATTAAAAAGTGGAATAAGTGTTTGGGAACACTGTGCAGAATTAATTCCTTTTTCCTGGCCCCCATTATGTCTTCCGAAATACAGCCAATGTTTTTCTGTATTCTCTGAATGGCAAAGATAGGCCCTGCCCTTTTTAACAAGACCGTCTTTCTTCCCTTTCCCTTTCTGCTTGTCTACTATGAGTTTTGCTCTTCCTGCTGCCCTGTGAATGTGAGGTATGGGCAGACTGTGAAAATGAATTTAACAAAACCCCCATATAGTAATTCACATAGCTTTCGTGCAAGCTGCATAGAAATCCTGCAATTTACTTACTCAACTTTAACAACAATAAATATTAACATTTAGATCCTGAATGTTAGCTGTTCTTCTAGCAGACTACACTTGCTAGGAATGCTGTTTTCCTTGCAATAGCTGGACTTCATTTAATTGAAAACCATCGCAGTGTTTGTAAGATCTGAAACATAAATTCAGATAGTATGACCTTCCTGTACAAAGCAAACGGCCCACCAGACCAGCCATTGAACTCACCATGAAATCAGCTGGATCACAGGTCTCAGCTACTCACAATGAGGTGCCAGTAACATAAAGGTCTTGATCTCCATTGATGCTGATGTGTCCTGATAGTAAACTATGCCTCACAGCAGTTTACAAGCACTCAGAAAAGGAGGGTAATGTAGGTAGGGAGAAAGGGGAAAGATATTGCTACAATAATCACCCTAGCTGGTGGTTTTCCAGGAAATGCCTGTTCTCTTGGGGTGTGATATGGGTCTTCTCTGACCACCAGTCACCACAGCACAGGTACACAGGTGCCTTGCTGCTTTCATGGCAACTCACAGGACTTTGTGGCATGTCCAGTCTTTAACTACAGAGACCAGAGTGAGACGTTCTGGGTGAGGCTGCAGTCCCCAAGTTACGTGAAGGAAAGAACTTTGAATGATGGTGTATTACAAATGTAAGCAGCTATCATAGTATTTTTAATCTGTTAAATGTGTAGTCAGTATTTCCTGCTGCTGCTGCACAATTACTAATTCTGCAACAGTGCCAAACCAGCATGGCTGTCCTCTGGATATAAAGACTTATCTTCACAATACAGAGAGAAATCTCTCTCAGACATGCAGTGCTTTTGAAAACTAAATTCTGCTGCCTGTAGTTATAGCTGAACTTTTTTAGTTGCTGTGTCTCTTCCACCAACCTCTTGACCTTAATAACTGCTACTTGTGTACCTCAAAGTATTAGAGAGAGCCCATGCTAACAGAAATATTACTTTATTGTCCTGCAATATTCAAAATTTCCCAAAGTCTGTAAATGAACAAAAAAAGTGTTTACAGACAGATTCTGCACTGAACAGTATAGTCTTTGTAAACAACATCCAAAAAACTTTAGAGTCTATCATTTGCTCAGCTAGAATATTTTGGTTTTGTCCATGAAATTGCACTGATAGGTGGAGTAAAGCTGCTAGTAGTTGTATGTATGTTGAACTAGGGTATGCACAAGATAAGGCCAGCTCTTTTTCATCTAAATGATTCTTAGACCCTGGATTAGGCTTCCTAGAGCTGATGCGCCCTGTCTAAATTAAGACGGACATATAAATTACAGTCATCTTGATGCGGCTTCAGTATAGTCTACAATCTGGATTGGATCTAAACTCGAAGGAAACTCAGATGAAGAGGAATAGAGCATCAAACTAGCACATGGGAAATGTGGATCTAGGTCCCTTTCTAGCATATGAAATGTCAGTAAATAAATCCATTCCTTCACTGTGTCTCTATTTCCTTATTTGTAAAACTGGGATTTCTCTTGTGGAGTGCTTTGAGATGCAGAGATGATACAGGGTATTTAGATTGAGGTAACTAATTATTATTAGCTTTAATTATAACAGCTCTAGATTGCTTGTCCAAAGAGTAGAAACTGAGTGATATTTGGCCTGTTATTTTGTATGTCTTGAAAAATTGTGATCTTTACCTACTACTGCATGAGTAATCAAGGTTGGGACCTAGCTGTTACATAGTGGTTGTGATAATTTTCAACATCTGACTTGTAAAATTTTGGTGAAAAATATATGGCAGTGTATTTATATAAGCTCTAATCAAAAGCTTCACTTACAACTCATGCTATTTTTGTGTGAGGTATATACATTTCAAAGTCTTTAAATAATATTCATGCCATTAGGAATTATAAAGGGAATGGACATCAGTATTATTTAAATTGTTGTGTTTTCCTCTGCTGTGCCTCTGTGGGAATGTTGAGTGCCACACAAGAGCTATAATTGAGAAATCCCTTGCTCTCTGTGACTCTGATTGCTATTATAATTGGAATAATTTGCATTTTTATGAAGATACCATTCTGTCTTCAGGCATCCATGACAGTGCTTGGTGTTCTGAAGATCATTTGTAAAGACACACAGAAATTGTTTGCTTTTAGTAGAATGGCTCTTAACTTACAAGCAAAAACAAATTATTTGGGGCCAAAGGAAATAAAAAAGGGTCATAAATATCTGAAGAAGGAGCTGTTGGTAAACAATATATCCAGAAATTGACTCCTCTTCAAATGCCTGCAAAGACACTTTACTAAAACCTTCTCTTGCAGACACACTGAGAAAGATTCTTGCAATCTTACCAACCAATAAAATTACTGTTAGAGTTAGAACCTTCCATAACAGCAGGTCACTTCATCTCTCTATTCTCCCTGTTAATGCCTATTATAGAACTTGTTGATTTTTTCACTTTGGGAGCCTGAGGCTCTGACTACGTGGCCTCTGGCTGGTTCAAATACATGCTTAGCCTCTGGCATACTAGAATCAACGAATAATTGGTACCACACTGTAACTGTCATTTTCTATTGTCAAGAAAACCACTTTTTAAGAAAGCAGTCTGAAACCATACAGCTGAGGCTCTAGTACCCCTTTCACCCCACTAAATTCACAGTGAGCAATATTTTGTTCTGCACTTAGACTATGTTGAAATGGGAGTGATTAAACTTGGGGGAAGTTTTATCATTGTGATTGACTGCTCAAATATGGTTTTCCATTATCCTGCAATCATATGTAAACAAACAGAGGAAATGCATGTGTAAATGAAAATTACACACCTTTGACTAACATTCAGCAGAGCTTAATGGCAAATATTATTTACAGAATTTTTCAATTTCATAATGGAGGGAATTTACCATCTCAGAGCCTGTGAAATACCAGAGTCAAAACGACCAATGTAGATCAGCTGGCACTTATCTACCATCTTTCAAGATAACATCAGATACCTAAAAATGCCCAGATATGCCCAGTGATCAGAGGTTCAAAAAGAAGCAAATCCTGTAACTCACGTTTACATAGCATTGCAAATAGGGAGTTTGTATTTAATGGAGGTTATGCTGCCAAAGCAAGTGTTTGGAGAATCATATCAAACAGAACATAGTAAGATTGTTATAAAATGCCTTAAATCTTTTAAAATTGTCCAGTAATTTTGAATTAATATTTTCTTGAATTCTCTTAAATGTTCTTGAGTTCTGTTAAATGCTTGGCTGTGGAACCCAGTTCTTTGAGAAAACAAGCAAATTCCTCAAGACTTCTAATAAAACATTAACTACTCTACAGTGGACCTTCTGCTAAACATAACCAGTCTGTGTGGTGGGTAGTGGAAACAAATTTAACATTGATGTAGATGAGAGCATTTCTCTGCCTATAAAATAAGTCTAGAGATGTCATGGTGGACAAGCCCATCAACAATCTACAGACACACAAGTCTTAAGATATTGATATTATTCAGCTTGTTCTCTGGTGGGTACAGGTATAATATGAAATAGTTTGAGGTTGGCATGAATCCTTACGTAGGTAAGAATGCTACTTTTATGTGTTTTACACAACCCTGTCTTCTGATGCTGAAAACTGGGTTTGATTGTTCAAGTTGGAGTGGGAGAAAATGAACAAGCCTCCTGCTTTGTTTTTATTCTGTAGAGCTAAAGTTTTCCTTTAGAAGTCATGAACTTTATTTTGTCCCTCCACAGTATGTCCAAACTTGATTTGGTGAGAGAACAGCTACATATTACTCTTTTAAACTCCTGAGCTAAGCTGCAAAGTGTATTCTGAATTATTTTTCTGATACAGTGTGGCTTATTTCTCTCTGCTGTGTGTGGTGTCATAGAAATCAAAGTATAACCAAAGTAAGGTAATTTCAGTTAGTAGGTAACAGTGACCATGATAAACTTTCTGACCATGATAAATCCCTTTCTGTGAGGACGCAGGTTAGTATACAGTTATATTTTGGTTGGAAGCAGTAGTGCAGTTTTGAAGTACGTTTCCCAACCATGCCCTTTTTCCACGTTGCTTTGTTTCACATGGTACTTTGGGGATTTCTGAACTAGACTCCTTTTGGGGGAAAATGAACCTGATGCTCTTCTCCAGATGCACACCAAATATGCTCCAACCTCTTCTGGGCCTGAACCTTACAAATGGTCCTCTGGACAGGTTAAATTCATGTGTGGTAATGATGTCCGGTCCAGAAAACCAGCTTAAATGTAGTACAAAGAAAAAAACAGTAATGCATATGTAGGGGCTTTAGCAACAGCTTTGATTTAATAGTGGTGCCTGTTGCACCAAATTACATGCTCCTATAGACAAAACCAGGGCATTTGAATGCTGGTGTTCAAAGGCAGTAGCTTATATCTTGCTACTGACCATACAGCAGTTTGGTGCTTGCATCAAAGCTTAGCCTGCTAAAGTCAGATGCTTACATTAGAGTGTCCATTCACTTTTAAGCATTGGCTGCATCAGACTCACAAAAACAGCTTGCATAACTGTGAATTAGCAATATACATTATCTTTACCTCTCTCACAGAGGCACTCCAAATCATGATTAATCAAAATTCATGTATGAATTTAAGGTACAAAGCACTTTAAGCCTTAAAGACACTAAGACAACTAACTTCTGAGCAACTATAACCACGCACATTAGTTCAGCTATAGTAGACAAGTCTTCAAGCACGTAGTAGACTAAATGACACATTATTTTTTTCCACTAATTTTATTACAGCATTGTTCTTCATGCCCTGCATAATTAAAGGTCTGTCATCATCTCCATTATGAACCTCTATTTTTGCTGGTTTATAACTTTGCCCATAATTTACTCTGAAAGGGAGGCTGCAATATGGGATCTTGTTACAACCATGGGTTCTTCTTGCACTGACTAAAAATAAAAGCTAAGTTTTTCAGAAGTGATTAATCAATTGCACCCTTCTGGTTTATTCTGGTAGAAGGGTTATGAATCTCCGAGGGCAGGCAGAAGAATCTGTCTTTTTTGCAAAACAAGCTTCACTGGGCACCCATTTCAGAGTTGTTGCTCTTGTCTAACAAACAATGTAAGTTTCTTCCGTTTTTGAAACAAAGGAGTCACCAGAAATACAGTATTTGGTGTCAGATGATCACTGCAATGTTCTGATACAAAGGTGCCTTCTCTTTCCAAGTAGAATTTGCCATCCATTGGCTTCTTGTCTTCTGGTACTTAAAAGCAAGCAAAATGTCTGAGGGAAAATATATAACAGGATAGGCATATCAGATAATTTTAATACAAAATACTAGTATTTCATAATTATTCTGCACATATAGAAATACAGATTAAAGACTTCTTAAATGAATACAGACACAAACTGCTAGAAATGTTACGAAGATGCAGTCTGTCTATTTTATGATTGTTTCTTGCACAACTACTATTTTGTAATGGCATATTGTGAAGCCTTATAATGATTTGATAGAATTTCAATTGCTCCTTCTAGGCCTCTTTTTTACATTTTTCTTTGTCAATGAAATCTGAAACTATTATGCAAAGGACACAATCTACTGTCTCTTATGATCATGACAAAGCCATAAAATGTCCATTCTTTTGTAGACCATGACATTCTAAAATGCTTCTGATTTTACTAGCTCTTTTCTGTTACTGTGTTTATCCTTCCATATCTCAGTAACACTATAAATGGTGCCATTGTTTTATATCACAGCTCCAAGTCATCCCTTTTCTTACAGGAATTGAATTGGATCCAAGATAAGGGTATTCTTATTCTTCAGAGAGATTGACAGGTCCAGTTCAACTTTACACCTCTTTGTAAACCCCTTCAGTTGCTTTACTATCCTTTGGCATCAAATTAGAAGTTTTCCTGAAATATCTGGGCCACAGTCGATCACAAGTGATCACAACTATGACCATAACTATTGTCCATGAAGGTAACAGAGGGGAAAACAGTGAGTATTGTGAAGAAAAGATGGGGAAAGAGGAGGAAGAGGAAGGGAACCGGTACCGTTCTCTAGTCCTGCCTGCATGTGAGTGGAGGAAATTCATGTCTCTTTGGGTGATGTCACTGCACTGCCTATTCCTGACATAAGCTGCTCTGCTGCATAGTATGAAGTGTTGCGAGAAGGATAGATATACCAGGCAAAGAAGTACCAGTTAAGGAGGGTCCATATTTAGAACAGAACTTTATGCTGTTAATTCAACTAAGCACTTGAGGATGTGTCTGGGTCACCCAGTTGAGAGGTAGGTACGTATGTGTTCAATGTTTGGCACACATTGTCCTGAATATGTGGGGCATCTTTACAAGGATCTTGAGCATTTATGGCTTAAGGTGTGCTTAAATGCCTTTTTGCGTTGGTGCTGAAATAAGAAATTGGTCACAGAGAAACTGAATTAAAACACCTGCCTTATTCAAAGGGAGTCCTTGAGTTCTCAGTCCCATGCTGAACTTGAATGTGCACTGTTCATCATGTCTGTGCATCTGGACTCTGACTGCAGGGGAAAGGCTCACAGAGAGGTCATCTGAATAAGGGACACTTGAGATCAGCAGGACACTGTTCTGTGTGCCTGGCAGAAGAGGGGTGGCTGGTCAAGAGAGATGGTGTAGCACCTGCAAACAGTTTAAGGTCAGGTACATTCGGCCACCTGCCAGTGACTGCCACTCCATATGGATCTAAACATTACTGGCATTGATTTAAGCCTATAACTGTTGCAGACAGAAAAGTCTCAGACACATTTTTAGCAGAAACATAAAAATGCTGACAACTTTTTTTCTTTCTTGACTGCTCCATATATTATGCTGCTAATAGATGCCTCTCTTGAATTTCAGACAGTAAAAATAATTACCACAATTTCTCTTTTACCTCTCCCCCTTCCCTCTTGTCGGCTTCTGAGCCTCTTTGAATGGAGGCTTGGCTGCATAACTAGCCTTGCATAAACCACATCAGCCCCTGTGTCTGTGTATGGAATAGCAGCACATGCAGATCTCCTACGTACAAGAGAGAGCATTAAGAAGAGACTAAGCACATTGATTCTGCCATTCCCCCAGTGTATGCTTCATCTAACTATTCCACTATACCTGGCATATTTGTGATTAAAGTCTGTGTAATAGATGAACGTATTGTAAGCAGACAGAAAGAAAGCAGCTATTAAAATTAGTTTGAATTACATTTTTTTGCTTGCAAAAAAGCCCCCCTCCAAACCAGAAGATCTTTTATCATGAATTCTAGAAGCAATCAGAAGTATTTCTAAGCATTATGTCTTCCCAAACAAGGAATTTGAAGGAAAAATAGGAAAGAGCACTGTAAGAATCTCAAAGAAGACAGAATGAAGAAGGGAAATAATTCCATCTAGGACTTAAAACTCAGTTTTGGTCATCAAAGGCAGGCCTTCAAATGTGTTTCTTCTTTAAGATTTTCAGTTTATGGGAGTTGAGGGAGCTCAGCATCTCACATGATGTTCCAAAACTGTCAGGATTAGCCCTCTGGGTCTAGATGAGTGATGGTATTTCCTTTTATTGAAGGAAGATGATCTAGAATTATGAAATTTGAATTTTCTGTGTTGCCAATCCTACATTGAACTGACAATACTAACGTCTTCCTTGTATGTACATCACGAGCTTGAAAATCTGTCCTTGGATAGGGAGCTGGCCTAAATTCCAGATCCTAACAATACTGTAGATAATAGTAAAATAAAATTTTAATCTTACTGATTATCCTTCAATATTATACTGACATCAGCAGCAGCGTGACTTTCTGGCAATGAAGGTTAACTGCATACTGGCTCCATTTATAAGAATGCAGCTAGGTGGGTGAAGCAAGTTCCTCTCTATTCAGCACTTAGGAGCCTGCATCTGATACAATGCCTCATCTGGGGCTTCCCAGCCCAAGAAATACATTGACCAAATGGAATGAGTCCAGTGAGGGCCACTAAGTAGCTAGGGGAATGGAGTATATAATATATAGGGAAAGTCTGAAAAGGCTGAGCTTGTTCAGTTGGAAGAAGTCATCTGACTTCAGCTACCTAATGGGTTGTTACACAGAAGTTGGAGCCAGAGTGTTCTTAGAGAACAGTGAAAAGACAGGAAACAGCAGTTACAAGTTGCAACAAGGGAAATTCTTATGCAACAGTGAAATAGGTCTCCTACAGAGGCTGTAGGTTCTCCTCATCCCAGGAGAACTTCACATTTCAATGGTCCACGACCATTGGTTACCAGCCTTACTTCATTTTAACTTGAATCAAACTTTAAAGTTTCCTTTGCTTTGAGTGGAGTGGTTAGACCAGATGACTTCCAAAGATCCCTTCCAACCCAAATTATTTTATGATCTACCTGTGTACAAAGCTTTTGTTCTTAATTACACTGTCAGTGACCCAAAGCTGTGGACCTTTAATTATTGAAATATTGAAGGAAAAGAAGTTTTCATACTGTGGTCTTGTCTTTTTCCAGTTATTTTTCTCCCTTTTATCCTACCCCAACCCTGACTTCATAGTCTACCTACAAAGCGTCTGAAAACACAAGGAGGGCTAATCAACTAAATATGTCATGTGTTGTGTTAATGGTAGAATAAGCTCATGTTTTTTTTCAGGCAAAGATTTACGGATTGGTTTAGTATTTCTAATTGAGTTATTAGTGTTCATATTTAAGGTCATAGGATCTTTATTTGTTTTTTTCTGCCAAATGCTATTTGTTGACATTAAAGAGAAGTACTAGGAAAATTACTTTTCCATCATTTCAGTTGTTTGATACCACTTCAGTCCCACTGCCAACGTTTTGCCACAAGTGCTAGCTATTAAATATTCTTACAAAGGGTCTGTAAATTTTATTGCTGTCTGTGGAAACCCCTTTTAGCACAAGTACGCTATCCAGGTACTACAGGAATTTATTGCTCAGTGCGAAGTATTAAAAACAGTAAGTTGCTTTACTACTTTGACACTCCTGTATTTGAAGTTGTTAATAACCAACAAAAAACTGTAACACAGATTTAAAATGGAGATATGTGGTACAAACTAAATTCTAAACCTGACCAGATGGAATATTTGGGAGGAAACCATTTAAAATCCCCCTTCCTCTGTTGCTTTAAGAGCTTAATGGACTGGGGAAGACAGGTAAGTAATTGGCAGATGTGTCACTATCAGAGAAAATATTTACATCCTCCTCTAGGATGTCAATCCTAAAGAATTAGCAATGATAATTCAGCTTTTAATAGTGATACCTGGAAGGCTGTAGCAAAATACTTCAGTGAGTGCTGTGAGTATGAAAAATATAAGAAAAAAATTATTAAGACTGGTGTAAGCACTATGGACATTGCATAAGAATTAGTTACCTCGCGAGAAACCAGGACAACAGCAGCGAATTTGAACAGATACATTTAAATCTGTCATTCTGTTTTTTTTCTACAGATAAGGAAGTTCTAGGATTGATTAAATAAAAACTTGCCTTGTCTCTCCATTTGAACTGAGAGTCAGAATAACAACAACAAAAACCCCACATGAATTCCTTAGGAAGGAGGCTGTGTAAAATTTCCTGACAAAATAGACATGCTTCTCTTTGTATCTTTCTAATATATTAAATTAACAGTTGCAACTAAAAGTTAATAAGCTCAGGCTTATCCCAACATGTGGTTTCAATCCTTATCCTCTTCTCACATATCTCAGTGTTCCCTTTTATATTGTCTCCTTACTGTGTTCTTGTTCGCATAAACAAGAACTAAAAAATGAAGGCATCCACCTTCTAGAGGAATAGCTGTAGTGTGCAAAAAAAAGGATGGTCTTTCTTCTTGAAAAATATTTATACAGTGTTTGGACTGACTCTTGTTTTTCTCCATCTTAGCTCATGAAATGTGTGCATTTGGTTAATATGACCTTTGATGATGTGACTATAGGAGGAGAGCAGTGAGGAGGATGACTATGAGGAAATAGCAGGAATGTATCTAAGGCAGCCCTGCCTGCAGCTTCTTTCATATTTTATTCTATTAAAAAAAATGCTCACTCCCTCTGTTAAAATTAATATACGAACCACAGTCACTAAAATGGTTGTGGTACTTTGAAGTTTGACTTGATTAATGTGACTGTAATTTGCTTCAAAGCAAAGACTATCATTGACAGTTAAAGCTTCCATGGAGAGAAAGATCTAGAAGATGCTTTGGGACATCTTTTCTTGTTACCCTTTTAGTCCTTCTAAAAAGAAACTTCTGGTCACCCCCACATCACAGGCTTCAGAGAACAAAATTGCTTCATTTCTTGATAGCTAATCTCTTTCCTGGGCTTTCAAACCATAATAAGGCTTTTCTTATAAATTACCACATTTTGTACATATGGTAAGAGCAGAAAGGGAGCATCACGTGGCCCTGTGTGGACTCTGCAGTACATCCAATCCAGACATCGTTATTTGCATGCCTTTTCTTAAATAAAATCTTAACTTACAGTTCTAATTTAAATGACCATCTCTTAAAAAGCACTAAAGGAAACTTTCAAATTATGCTGATTAAACTAACAAGCTTGTTTATTATATTGTTTTGACAATAGTTCTTTTTATTTAAACTGTACTGCAAGGCAGTATCTCATGGGGAGCAGGCAGGATGTTTGCTGACTGAAGACAGGCATTGCAACATAGCATTACAATATGCTAATAGCTGAACTACCTCCAGAGCAGTACAGAAAAGAAATTGTGACTCAGCCATATCTCCTTCCTTGCTTCTCTTAGCTTGGGGAGGAGTGTAAATTAGCTCTTCTTATTGTCCTTTGTGGAGTTGATTTTTGAATGTCTTTTGGTAAGCAGTCTAGGATGGCAGAGTTTATTGCTACCATAAACAAGTGCTTCTTAGCTGACAAAACAACCTCCTTCACTGAAAACAAAGTAAGGCTGTGTTTAATGTAAGTTCCCCTGAAAAGTAATTTTTAAAAAGGGCTCTTATTTAATTTCCCTTGGCCGTGTTACTAATAATACCATTTGATTTAGCAAAAATAAACTTTAAAATTTTTCATCTAAACAGAAGAAACCTTCCTTCCACAGCATGTATTTAATAACTGTTCTACCCCCTTAAGATAGTGTCATTTACAGTCTGCTGCTCAAATCCCCTGGAAATAGTAAAGCAAGGGTTAGATATTTACTTTTCACTGGTTTTAAATAAGGCCTTGTTTAATCCCTAAGTGAAAGACTTGGCCTTCTCCTCTAGGAAAAAGACCTGATAATAACTGTGAATGTGTAACTTCTGTGTCATTGGAAAAACATTTTCACTACTTGCCTTGCCACCTTTTCTATTTCTCTTGCTGTAGGTGTGTAAGGGTTGTGGAAAAACATTTGCTAGTCAGTCAAACTGCTACATGATTTGACTGTAGGTAGTCTAAACCAAAAATACTTAGCTTTTGTGGCTGACTGCTAAACAGATAGCAACTTCCATAAACTAGCAGCTCTTCTGATGTGTGCATGTTTTGAGCTAAGTCTTGCACCCTGGGAAGATGAGAACACATTCAGTGGCCCAGATCAATTAAGCACATGTTTTATTTGGAAGAGGTGCCACAGTGTCCTTCCTTTCCCAGCATAACAGAACAGTTGGCAACCTTTCCAGTGACATAAAGAGATCTTTTGTAACCCATACGCCTACATAAACCCTTAATATCGTTGACTTAAAGGAATCATGTTATAAAAGAGAACAGGCATATGGTTACATAATCTTTTCCTTCTGATTTCCTGTTACTCCAGAACAATTCTGTCTACAAATACATTTTGATAACTTACACATTTTCATGGTATCCTCTCAAGCAGAGGGGAAGCGGCATTCTTTATGACGAGATCTAGTAAATGCCCTGGAATTTGCTTGTTTGCACTTATATTCCTGATGAAGTGCTCACTGGAACTCCAGTCAACACATGCCACTCTTTCCCAGCCTAAAGTCATCAAACTTAAGTACAGAGGCACATTTCCCAGAAACAATATTGTGTCCAATTATCTAATTTAAATTAAAAATAAAAGCTGGATTCAATAATTCATGTTAAAGAAACCTCAGCATGAAATGATAGTCAATAAGAAAATTTACTAAAATTAGCTAATACCCTGTATGCATTTGTGTTCAGAGCCTGATTCTACAAGTGGCAAAGTGCTCACAGAAAGGGAACCTGAAGAACAGTGCAAAATAACCATGTCCCATTGTGTTGGTTTTGTCTGGGATACAGTAACTTTTCTTCATAGTAGCTAGTATAGGGCTATGGTTTGGATTTGTGCTGAAAACAGTGTTGATAACACAGGGATATTTTCATTATTGCTGAGCAGTGCTTACACAGAGTCAAGGCCTTTTCTGCTTCACACCCCACCAGCGAGGAGGCTGGGGGTGCACAAGGAGTTGGGAGGGGACACAGCCGGGACAGCTGACCCCAACTGACCAAAAGGACATTCCACACCATATGATGTCATGCTCAGCAATAAAAAGCTGAGGGAAGAAGATGGAAGAGGAGGATGTTCGGAGTGATGGTGTTTTGTCTTCCCAAGTCACCATTATGTGTGATGGAGCCCTGCTTTCCTGGAGGTGGCTGAACACCTGCCTGCCAATGGGAAGCAGTGAATGAATTCCTTGTTTTGCTTTGCTTGTGTGCACAGCTTTTGCTTTACCTATTAAACTGTCTTTATCTCAACCCACGAGTTTTCTTACTTTTACCCTTCTGATTCTCTCCCCCATCCCACCAGGGGAAAGTGACTGAGCAGCTGTGTGGTGTTTAGTTGCCAGCTGGGGTTAAACCACGATACCCATGGAAGCTGAGTAAAAGCAGGAGGATTTCTGTGTGTGGACCCAAAACCATCATGGAGGGACAGCTCCAGCTGACATAAAAATGTTTCACCTCAAAGCATTGAAAGTCATGCCTATATTTATTATATTATTTATTTTTGTATAGCTGTGTCCTGCAGTGCTCTACAGAGTGGCTCTAAATAGTAAATTGATAGAGTTAAAAAATGAATATTAGAGGGACAAAGAGAATTAAGAGCTGTGGACAAGGGAGAAGGCAAGGATATGTTCAGAAATGGGTTAGAGAGTCAATGAGGTGGAAAGAAAGAGGGAGGCTACTTTCAGCTAGTACATGTCGAGAAGGAACGAACTATCAGCAGTAACAGATATTATGTGACAGTGCAGAAAACACAGAATAAATGGGCAGATATAGATGTAGATAGGCCCTGGGAGAAGCAAGAGGAACACCTTAGAGGATTTTGGAAATAAAAGAGTAAAACTGAGTGGGGATCAGTATTTCTCTGAAGTTTTCTCTTAAAAGAATTGCTGTTAAGAAGCACCTTCTTTAAATAGACCAAGGCCACATTCTGATCTAATTTTCACTTCTTCTCATGTGTAATTTCCACTGAAACTCATCAAATTCTATGCTTGCAAAATATCAAAAATTGATCTGAAGTCTGTATGAAGCCACTGTATTTTGAATTTATACTAATAAAATTGGACTGCAATAATCTGTTCATTTGTTTCTCAAGAAAAAGGAAACAAAACATCTAAAAACTTTATTGATACTCTAAAGGAAACAAGTACAAAAGCCAAAAGTAAAGGAAGCTCTCTTAAGTAAAGGAAACTCTCTTAAGCTTGCATTGAATTATGGTCATTCCTGCAGCCTCCATATTCTGTCAATTCAGATTATTTTTGTTAGCATTTCCATATGCAAATAATGTCGAGTAGAAGTCCCAATGCCTGTATTACTAAGCAAATGATTAAGGGCCAAGGTAAAAGAGACCTCTTCCCAGACTTGTCTTTCAGGTACCTTGGTTTTGCATCCTTAGGTGGGAGGATGGAGCCCAGTGTCTGGAGGAAGTCATCTGACAAGCAATATGGTTTTTCTTCTGTCACTCTCACATACTTGACAGCAACGTACCATGTCAGTTCAGGGTTTGCAACAGTCTTCTTGCCTCATAGAAAAATATGGATCTTGATAACCTAGCCAAGTTCCTTCCATCAGTACAAATATGACCTTTAAACCCACATATTAACTGTGTGGCAACACGCTTTACAATTTTCTTCTAAGTATTGTAATTAACAAAGATGCAGTACTTGTTTAATCCCACATAATTCATTCAGCAAAGTGCAACAATGTAGGCACATCTGTATATTTGCATACTAAGAAAGTCTAAAAATACTTGTATAAAAGACAAAAGGTAGCTTTTGAATACATGACCCCGTCCTGGCTTCAATTATATGTTTCAGCATAGAGTATTATGATCTTGTTTTTAGCTACCTGTGTGTGACTACCTAATTACAAAGCAAAACTTTTAAACAAATGGCCTGATTCTAGCATTCACAATGGGGTAAATTAGGATTACCACTGTTAAACAGAATGGAACTGAGCTGGTGCAAAAGCTTCTTGAAATAAGATTTTTGCTCAAAGTTTGTCTTGTCTGTTTCTCTGTATCTGGAAGAAAAATATGTTAAGATCCAGGTTGGCAATCTCGAATTGGCTTTTGAGATTTACAACATTAATTTACTGGTTAAAATATGATTCTTGACTGCAAGGAACAAATGCTGATACTGTAGTTAGGCCTTTCAATCTGTTACATGAAATGAGGACATCTAAGTCAATGTCTAAATTATGTGTGTTCCTGTATACTTAGTTTCTCTGAAGTGAAATTTGTTCTAAAAAGGGTGCAGGAAGAAATTTTGCATCATAATTAATGTACTGCATTTCTCAGGTGTTTGCTGAAAAGGGAATACTATATACAAATAAATACACTTGTAACTCATACAGGGTTCACAGAATACAGAGGAGAAGAACTTCTGAAGGATGAATAATAGCCTCACCAGTGGGAGCTCATAAATTGGAATATACTCTAAATGGACATAAAATTGGTCCATTCTTCTCTCAGCTAATGCTGGCATTTAACACAAGTGAGAGAGAAAACTAGCCTCCTCAGTACCAGTAAGTTTACTTTCCTTCAGTAAGTGCATAAAATTACCATCAGTAGAAATCAGGCGTGGTTGAAAGCATGCATGAAAGCAGAATTTGGCCCATACTGCACTTTCAGTCACTGTTTTAGCATAGTTCAGAAGATACTCTTTACTCTGTTCATCTTTGGCTCAAAATTGATTTTTTCTCAATGTAAAACTTCTGTTTACATTTCTGGAAAGATTTAATGTGAGACAGGCTCCTTCCTTAAAGAGATAATTTGCTTCATTCTGTCAGATTTCCACATATAGATTTCCTTTCCTATAAAGTCAGTGTTGTCGCTGAACAAATGTTTACTTCAGTATAAACAGGATTATACCATAAATTTGCACAATCAGATGTGTACAGAACTGTTTGATTAAGTTCATAAGGTTCGTGTATTAAATGCTTCCTTAGTTTAAAAGATGCAAAACAATCAAAGTTATTGTGTCAGTGTCTGGTAACTTAGACCTCTGAAATGTCAATGTTTTATCTCACAGCCTCTGACCTAAGGAATAGTTGTGTCTATTGTAATGTACTGTAGAGATGGACATCTAATTGTCTAATCTAAGAGAGGACCTAAGCATAGCTATAAATGAAAGTCATCTTTTCCTGATAACCTGACAAAATAAAGCACATTGCAAATACTGTTTATTTAATAAACAGTTTGGGATTTTTTTTTTCCATGTGTTTTATCTTTTCACTTTCAACAGTAAGGTATCCACTTTTGACTATGGTGTATCTGAAGTTCCTTTATTATTTATGAATATCAGTGAGTTGAGAGTATCTCTCAGGAGGAGGGGAGAGAATCAATAGTCTAACATTTGAAGTACATCTTTCACATTCAAGATTACAGTGGGTGACTCACAGCAGGTGAACCACATGGTTAATGTCTAGCAGCCTGGAGCATTTTTTATTACCTGAGCTCTCATGAGAGTGTGGGAGGTAGCATTATGCACCAGGGCCACCCACAACACGTAATCTAGGTATTGCTGAACTTTTGCCAGAGAAAATACGTTGCTCCCCAAAGTGGCAGTGGTTGAGAAATTCATGCAGGAGAAAAGGTACAGGCTTCTGTTTTATAATGCCCCATGACTTCTGAGCCAAAAACCTCATCTAGCCTTTAGACCATGAATTTTCCTTTATGAGAGCTAGAAGCTTGATGCTACATGTGATCCCAGGCCTGTAGTTCTGCTGCAAGAGGTTTATGGCACATAGAAATCTGAAAACTTTCTCAGGAACGTCTGGATCATTTCAGTTTATCTGTCTGTCACTTCTGAAATATCACTGGTTTTATTCTTCTGATGGTCATTCTGAATTTTGGTAGTCTTACAGATCTATTTAAATGTGTTTCTTGGAGATTTCAAGACAAAAAGCATGGGCCTATTGCAAAGCCTGCTAAAGTCAGCACAAGTCTTTCCATTAACTTCAATGGACTTCAGATCAGGACCTAAAAATATTATTCCTTCTTACTTTTTTCTTTTTATTAAAGAGTCTTTTCAAGCAAAGCATTTTGGAATGTGCTTAATTTTAAGTAAATATAAGAGTCTTTAAACCCTGCAGCTTGAACTCATTGTACTTACTATAATGTTCATTCATTTCCCTTCAATGATTTAGTGAACAACTAGAGTTATATTTGAAAGAAAAGGTTTGACAGAGTCTTTCAAAGTCTAGACACATTTAATGCTGAATATATAATGAAACAACAGTTGTGGTTATAGGCTGTTATCTAATGACAGTTCAACTTTATAATGAACATTTAGATTTATTTAGTTAATCCAGTCTTTTAATAGAGTATATATTAGTGAAGATGAGTGAATATGAAGCTTCCACACATAAAGTGGTACATAGTATTATTACATTGCCATTATCTCTAATTAAAATAGCTGATTATTTAGCAATCACTGGAAAATAAATATATTCTTATCTCTGCATGGTAAATCTCATGATACCTCTTCAACAGACAGGGAAACTGATGTACATACTTGTGATGTATTCAGAGGAAGTTAGAGGCAGAGCTCTCAACAGCTATCTGAAATCTTTCCAGGGAAGCCTATATATTCTAACAAGACAATACCATTATGTTGATCTCCATAGTTAAAATATGTAAACAAGATGTCTAGAACTCCTCAATTTTCTCAAAAATGCATTTCACAGTTCAGTAAAAAATTATTTTCTGATTTAAATAGATGTGCTCATGTCCACATGAGAATAAAGAATACCACAGGGCATTCTTTACACTGACTGCCTATGAAATTGTCAAATGTTTTTAGTAAATCCTTTAAAACTAAATCCTCTCTTAGTAATATAACTGGCTACAGTTGTCCTCAAACTAATAGTATTCTTGCCCACAAATGGACTGAATGAAAAATATATTAATGGCTATCATAAAATCCAACTTTTAATTTAGTCTCTTTGGATGGCTCACGATAATTTGCAGTCTTTAAATCAAAAGTAGATAGCATTCTAAAAGACATCAAAACTCAACAATTATGACCACAAAGTAAGAACTCCTGCGTGATGTTCTTTGGCCTGTGGGAGGCATGAAGTTGGAGTAGATGATGGTAATTGCTCCTTTTAGCTGCCGTATCTATGAATCTAAAGTACCTTTTCCAAAATCCTGAGGGGAGGGAAGAATAGATGGTCATCAAGGAACAGTGGTTTCTGTTAATACAGCCTTCTAGTTACCATTTCTGACAGTAGCTCTCTTCACAGAGATCGCCATTCTGCTTTTTTCCATCAAGCAAAGAAGCGATTAAAAACTTCTAGCAATACTTGTATAAGGTGATATTAAAGATATTGACTTTACCTAAATGAGAGTTAGGGTAAGTTACACCCCAATATCATTCTATCTTTTCATTTTACTACTCACCCTAAAAGTCATTTTGCTAAAGGAAGCAGGCCTATTACTGCTGGTGATTTATTCAAAGGAGCTCATTCTAGTTCCCTTGTGGCTATCTTCAGGTGCTTAAGGCATATTTCCCTAACCAATTTCATACTCCGTGAAATCTTTCTCTCTCTCTTTACCTCTCTTATCATGAAAGGATCAAATTCTCTCACCTTGAAACAAGCTTGTTCTACCCTTTTGTGCAATCGTGGGAGATAGACACATCATTTAGATATTCTTACAGGTAATCAGGAAGGTAATTGCTAGATTAGCTGCCACTGCAGATTTCTCTTCAAATGAAATCTTAATTCAAAAACAAGTGACTTCTTGACCTCTGCAGAATTAATAATGTCCAAAATCCACTTAGAAACTCTCTCAGTCTTCATGTAGGGGTTTCTCAGATTTCATCCTTTCTAGAAAAACAGGTACTAATCAATTTCTTTCCTCCCACTCATGCTTAAATCCTTGGAGCTGAGTGTAAAAGCACCTCGAAGTCATTCCATTTAAGTCCTACCTGAATACCTGCCTCAGGTTTCTGCACTGCATGCACTTCTTAACCTTCTCTTCTTGAATTTCTCGCTTTCCTATGGATCAAGAATCCCAATGAATATGCCATTAAAGAGAGTAATTAATGTAGGTGATGGGGCTCTGGTTGTTGTGACCACATGATGTTCTAGACAGTAACCCTGCTGTAGAGCTTCAGTGTATGTTTTCTGTGCTGCTGCTAGGGAATTCATCTTTTATGAAATATGAATACACTGATGGGGTATATAGCCATATTTCTAACTCTCATTTTTTGTGTATAACTTTTAGTTAGGGAGATTTAATTTGTGATTATAAATTAATCCAGCCTGTTTTGATCTCTTCCTTTCCCCTTCTGTGTCCCTTCCCCAAAACAGCCCATAAGAAGTTTTGTATAATCCTTGATTTCTCTCTGCTCCATTGAAAAATGTCTTCCTCCCAGCATCCCATAATAAGTCCTATATCCCTTTAGGCAGTAATCCCTCTTCATTTGCCTGGTGTTCTAGATAGAGTTTAATTAGTTGAGTCACCTTGGCGGGTTTCACAGTAGGGACAACCATTCTGCTCTGAGAGTTGTAGGTGTAGACAATGTAGATGTACTCCATTCCTCACTGATTAGGTTTCTAGGGTTCCTTCACCTGTCATCACTTCTATGATCTGTGCAGGGTCTTTGTGTTTAATTTGATTAGCCTTTAGTTGGGTAACACAACATCAAGCACCTTTAATTTAGTATTCTAGGCAAAGCCTGGGGTGGGGTGGGGAGGTCAGCTGTGGCATTAGCAATGATAGTGAAGGAGGAAGGGAATAAGCAGTGGAAGAGGTTTATTGTGCAGCTGGGAAGCAGTATTGATGTTGTTTCTCATCCCATAGCAACAGGGACTGAGGCAACTGCCAAGAGGGACCTAGTGTCCCTTTCTGGCAGCCCAAGCAGAAAGATGAGAGGTTTACAGCTTGATGTCTTGCTTTTGGCAGCTCAGAAATGATAAATGCAACAGGAGTGCTCTGGAAAACAGCCTGATGAAAAGGCATAATTAGACATCATTTACCCATGGCAGACAGAGGAGGTATGTACTTACAGACTTACAGTACTTTCCATACTGCATTTCTTTATTAACATTTTGTTCCTACTATAAAGTTTGACTTAAATTGCTTTTATCCTGCCTGGGTGCCACAGTGAGAAGACAGTTTTATTCTGCAAGTGAATCAGATGGGTTTGAATAACTACTCAGTTAATAGTTTGGAAACATGATGGTGGGTTTTGAATTGCTTGTTGTTTGCCTCAACAAAATAATCTCAAGAAATGTATATTTCAGTTTTGCCACAGATGGTACTGCTAGCAAGCTCCCATTCAAAAAAGAGGTATCAGTGTCTCAGAGTAAAAATAGTGTTTGCTCAAGTACACATTCATTTCACTTTTTCTCTTTTGGTGATGCACAAACAGTGTGAACTCTTTGAGGGAAGTAGGATGAACCTATCAGCTGTGGAAGTAAAATGCTAGAGATTCAGTCCTTGCTTTGTTTCTTCAGCTGAGAAGATAAGAAAAATCTCTCTTGCCAGGAGATAAGTGAAGAGGTGCAAATGGGTGACTGCTCAGTTGACAGGTGAAGTTCAGTGGAGGTTCTGCTCTGGCAATAGTTGAGGAAATGGCTGTGGCAGTTTAAGGAGTAAGTGTCTTCTCAGTGATTTGTTGCTGCTCTCCATTGAATTCTGCACAGTAAGCAGTATGAGCCCTCCTTGCTACAGTGTAAAGTAAGTTAAAGCTTACCTTCAACTGTCAAGGAAAGCTGCTTAAATTAACCCTGTTGGTTTTACACTGCAATAGCTGAGGAATGTTAGTCTGAACCATTCTCCTGACTCAGCTGAAGGGAGCGACATGCTGCTGAGAAGGTGAGGCCTTTTAGGTTGGGGTGGAATAGAATCTGCAGTGACTTTTCAGCATCGCTTAGATAAATCTAGATGATTTTAGAAATACCTGTCAATAAAAGCAAGTTTACTAGCTATCAGTGTTCATTTTCAAAACAGATATGAGACAGATAAAACCTGTGCAAATTCATGAAAGTTATAGTAAGAAGCGAAATTGAGTGTATGCCAGATATGTGAACTCCCAGTTGGGATGTAAACGTATTCCGAGGGCTAGTCAGAAAGTCCCTAGTGAAAGTTCTCTTTTGAAAAACAGTCTTGGCAAAAAAATGAAACCTTTTGTGGCAGTATCTCTTTGGTTGAAATATGGTTTCACAAATTAAATCAGAATGGAGCAGTTAGCAAATTTGGATATGCCATTTGGAAGTTCAATGGGAAGCTAAATTGAAATGAAATTGTAGTGTCACCTCGAAACAGTTTTGTTTCCTTCCTCAAAAATATTCAGAATAGAAAAAGGATCTAATTTGCAACTTTTTTTTTAGGATTAAAAAAGATATCTATCAGAATTGGAAGAAACTGTAGATTGCTTGCACGCGATGCAAGTGGGACATGCATTTGGTACGTATTGGCTTCTCCTGTGATCAAAGCTTTCCATGACAGCCATGTTCCACTGTAACGACAGCACTTCTTAAGCACTGGACAACATTAACAGAGGGGGTAAAAACAAGTACTAATACTGGAAAGAAATTCCAGTCTCAGTTTCTCCCCAGTAGTCTCTTCATATTCAGATGAACTTTTGAAAGCATACTGATGATAGATTATTTCTCCTAGAGAAAAAAAGGCAGAAGGAAATAGGTTATTCATATTTCTTTTCCTAAGTATAAGACAGTTGTGCACTTAACTTTCTGGAGCTTAAGAAGCATTTACATGAATGCTGATGGACCCTGCAAGGCAATCGGATCATGCACCATATCATGTTTGCAACAGCAGAAAGGATGGGGAGCCCTAAGTAAGCAGGAACATGATTTCACTGCAGAGAAACAAATCCATTCTTACCTAAAGTATAATGGAAAGTCATTGATATTAAAAGTTCCTGAATACATATAAGGAGAACACAGTGATCAGGTTTCAAACAGCTGCCATGACTACATGGTGTACTTAGTGGCAGAAGATGAAAATGCACTTGAACCCCAATCATGCTCTTCTGTATCTTACAGTGCCTTATGCCACTCTCTGAAAAGAATACTGCTATGCAGAAAAAGCTGAAGCACGTGACTTTGCTATTGATTTACTTCTTCTGAGGAAAAATTTTGTGGCTGCTGGTTCTTATGTGCACAAGAATCTTAGGGAGTTTTACTGGTGATGGCATTAGTGGATTTGGATCTTTCTCTTTAAGTATGGAAGTCGATGTTATCTGAGCCACTTGACCAGATAGTGCCAAAATAACATCACGGAAAGATTGCGATGAGATGGAAGAGTTGAATGCACCATTAGCAAGTTTGCTGATGTTACCAAACTGGGAAGTGCTGTTGACTCTCTTGAGGGACAAGAGGCCTTGCAGAGGGATGTAGATAGATTGGAGCATTGGGCAATCATTAATGACATGAAATTTAACAAGTCCAAGTGCCAGATTCTGCACCTGGTGCAGAGTAATGCCAGGCACAAGTATAAATTGGGAGAGTAGTGGCTGGAGAGCAGCCCTGCAGAGAGGGATGTGGGGGTGCTGGTTGACAGCAGGCTCAATATGAGTCAGCAGTGTGTCCTGGCAGCCAAGAGGGCAAACCACATCATGGGGTGCATCAAACACAGCCGGTCAAAAGAGGTGATTATCCCACTGTATTCAGCACTGGTGCGGCCTCACCTTGAATACTATGTGCAGTTCTGGGTTTCACAATTTAAGAAGGATGTTAAGGTCCAGAGGAGGGCAACAAAGCTGGTGGAAGGGCTAGAGGGCATGTCCTGTGAGGAGTGGCTAAGGACTTTGGGCTTGTCTAGTTTGGAGAAAAGGAGGCTGAGGGGCGACCTCATTGCTCTCTACAGCTTCCTGAGGAAGGGAAGTGGAGAGGGAGGTGCTGATCTCTTCTCCCTGGTATCCAGTGATAGGACACGTGGGAACAATTCAAAGCTGCATCAGGGGAGGTTCAGGCTTGATACTAGGAAGCATTTCTTTACCGAGAGAGTGGTCAAACACTGGAACAGGCTTCCTAGAGAGGTGGTCGATGCCCCAAGCCTGTCAGCATTTAAGAGGCATTTGGACAATGCCTTCAACAACATGCTTTAACTTTTGGTCAGCCCTGAATTGGTCAGGCAGTGAGACTAGATGATCGGTGTAGGTTCCTTCCAACTGAAAATATTCTATTCTATTTTTCTAGATGTTCATAGCAATGTGTACCTGGTCTGGGAACGTGCTTTTGGCCTCTGGCCAAAGTTCTTTACTACTTTCGTTATAATTTCTTTTTTAATCTTTTGAAAGGTTGCCTAAAGATTGTACTTACTTAGGCTGTGTTGGGAGGTGCTGTGTACGTGTTGCAGGTGCATGAACAATAACATTGTCATTACTTCTATAGCATGTGCTAAAAGATTAGGAGTTCACAGATCTAGGATTAAAGTAATTTTAGCCATAAAACCTGATGACTTGAGATGTATAAATGGAAGAGCTGAAGGAGTGAAATCTTCCTTCCTGAGAATACCAGGTAACACTTATACAGCTGGTATCTACAGCTCTTTTTCCTTACTCTGTATATCGCATGATATACAGAAGTGGTATGCTGGTCTTTTTGGAGATAGGAATAAAAGGTATTTTGTCTTGCCGTTCAACAGCTATCATCCATACCTGATGTGAAGTGCATATATGTTATGAAAAACTTTTTTAGGAAGGTTGAATTTCATTAAAAGATTTTTATTTTGATATATTGCTGCCTCCTTCCAGCAAAACAATTCTGATAAAGCGCATATGTACTGTTGTGGGGTTTCAGTGTGTTCTCTGTGCCTTCAATCAGAGAAAAGCTCTTCCTGTTTCTTGCTGCTGAATGACACCAACCTTAATCTGACCCACTACAGTCCAATGGAAAACAAACTCTGTTCCTTCAGATTTGTCTCACCTGCAAATAATAGTAGCTCTGAACTTTTTGCTTCTGGAAGACTAGGGGGATTTATGCTCTGTATTATCTGAGATGACTCATGGTATTTATCATGCCTAAAAAAACCAATGTGATTTATATATTAAAAAATATAATTTGTTGATTTGCAAAATTAGAAACAAATTTACCTAAATACAGAAAAAAAATAATTTAGACCTTGTCATTTGTAATCTAAATATAGATTTGAGAATTACTTATTTTCCTTAGCCACTCCTGTATCCTAGATATCCTGGAAACAAACAAAAAAAGAAACATAGCTGCATTTTTTTTCTGTTCTCCCTACAGTAAAATGGCAGTCTACCAAGAAGTATGGATTTGCAAACACAGAGGTGAACAAGTAGTTCTTTAGCTGCCAGGCTGCTGATTTCAGGATGCTAAGTAAGCCTTGGGGAGATACTGGAATGGCATGCTATACATGAGGCAGCCTCATTTAGAAATTGAGGTAGCTAGCAGCAGTATAGACAGTAAAAATTCTCTCTGAGATTCACACCTACTTTTTAGGGGACTTTATCTCCCATAATATTCCCTACAAGAAAGTATGAAGCAGTATTGCACAACAACGTGTAAGGGCCATGTAAGAAAGGCAGAGAAATCAGCATCTCTCCAAGAACACTAGGTATGAGAGGGGAAGCTGGCTTATATGCCTACTTCTCACCCTTTTCTGGGATTTTGGTCTCATTATGACCCAGAAAGTATGAACTTTCTCAGTATCACTCAAGCTATACTCCAGGTGTTGGGGTTTGACGAGCCAACAGACATAGGCAGTACATGTATACAGTTATGGTATTCAAATTTCTTGATTGACACCTTGTTGGTTCATGCTTAGCTTGAATCTGGAGTGGCTAACTCAATCTCCTGGCAAGCAAACTCAGGCATCAAAGTGCAGCTGCTTTGAATGTATGGATGCAGGAGATTCAAACTGTGTTACACAGCAAAACCACATTCACATATCAGTAACCAAGACGTGCAGCTGGAGTCCACGTCCAGCCTTAGAGCTGGAACTGATCACGGCAAGAGCCAAATGATTCCAACTACACTTGATGAATGCATGTGGTACACCAGGATCAGTGGGCCCATATGGACAGCTCCTTCTCACGATAAATATGCTGGAAAGTTCTTGATAATACATGCATAGTGACAAACTCATGACATTGCAATAAAAATCCCAGGAGCTCTTGTAAAATCTCTTCAGAGAATCAAATGCTGATTTTTACTTTTTTTTTTTCTTAGGATTTGTTCTTGCTTTTCTTGCTTATACAGAAAGAATAATGCTCATAGCACTGACATGCACTTGCAGTAAATTACTATTGATTTTATCAAATTGCTCAGCTGCATTTCAGTGTTAAAGCAACTACAGGGCCATTTATTGCTTCCTATAGTGTATTCTGCATTGATGAGCATTGTGTGCTGCGAATGGCACTGTTTACGTTGTGGAAGGAAATTACTCTGGATAGCCTGAAAATATAGTCAGTTTGTTAATTGGATAAAATGCTTTCTTTGGCAACTGGTTCATTCCTCCCCCCACCCCCCAATATCAGAATTTACTGAAAGGGTCTTCGAACAAGGAGGGAGGGGGGAAAATAATCATGAGAATAATAGGCATGCTGTCAGTATAAAAAAGAAAATTAGTCTTTTAGAATGGTATGGAAGAACCTAGTTCATACATTAATCTCTAGTATATGTTTCTGAACTGTCAATATATACTACCTTCTAGTTTATAGCCTGTTCTAAAGTTATTCTTCTGTTTTTCTGTTTATTTGTGTATAAAAAAGAATGTTTCTTTTCCCATAGAGTATCTACTTGGGTTGCACTTGATGCACTTAGAAGTGATTTAATTCAATAATCTGAAATGACATGTACTGTATGGGTTTTCTGTCAGCATTAATAGGATTAAATGAGAAGTGAGATATATACTGACAGAGAGGCAGGAATTAAGGATCATAAAAATAACATTTGAAATGGTTCTTAAATTGATATAAAGCTCAAAAAAAAGTTCTAGGAAAAAAATCTAAGCAGTGGGAATAAAGGAAATGTACTGTTCTGTTGTAAAAGAACTAAGGGTAGGAGCAGGTGAAATTAAAATGGCAATGGACAGTTTTATGAGATCTGTTAATACAGGAGAGAAATGCTCTAAAGACTAGAAAGAGTCCACAGCAGATCTAATATGTGAGAAAGAGAAGCAGCAAACACAACAGAAAGTTAGAGATCCATTAGTTTAACTTCAGCTTTGCGAAAAGCTTGGGAACTCTTCGTAGAGATCAAGTGTGGGAACTACCAAGAAAAGCACAGAAGAGATTCACTTCATATTCCCTTCTCTTTCTTTCTCCTATTTGAGGTTTTCAGCTAAATTCTCCAATAAAAATAATTTTAAAATAGACTCTTTTCCAATTCCTTAGAAGCTGGAAAATTTGTATAGAGTTAAGGAGGGGAATCCATATTTGAAACAAATACCTAGGTGAAAAATTTGTATTGTAAATAAAGAATCAATCTTATTTCACTGAGGAAAGAAAGCTGAAGGGCAAAGAGAACTGGTACCTGCTAAATATGAAAGGACTATATCCTACTGAGTATTAAATTTATGTAAGGTACTGTCCTTGGCGATTATACTCATGAACTGAAAGCGTGACATCCTAATGAACAAATATTCCACAAGAGTAAATTAAGAATGGGTAAATAACAAAACTGTACACTGATGTACAGGAAAAGATTAATAATTTCCTCATCTAACATGGGCTGCAACGGAGAACTTAGGAAACAAAGAATTATTCTTGTTGGAGGGATAATAATTATGGGGAAGATACATGAGGTTCAGCAGAGAAAAATGGGAGTATTTCACCTTGGTGGGAAAGGATGTTGTTTACTGTAGGACGACATTTGAGTCTCTAACATTGGAAGATAGCTTTTCAAGGTGTGGCGTTTACACAAATTTAGCATCTTTCAAGATAAGACAGTAAATGCTACTTCACCCTGTGACTACTTTACAGGTTCTGGAACATTCAATCTGTGTATATTTTCTCTACTATTTCTACACAGGCAGTAGAATAAATCTTATTCACCAGTACAAAAGGGGGGGGGGGGGGGGATGGGGGGGATGGGGAGGAGGGAAGACAAGGGCTAGAAGTTTGAAACAAAGTTGTGGTATTGTAAGGCTTTTCACTCTGTTTTAAAGGAAACTTTATTATTTTAGCAAGATCATGGAAGAACGTGGTCTTGATAAGTTAGGTTTTGCATAGTTTTTACTCCAGAGAACATAACTAAGACTTCACTTTATACATGGTCAGACAAAAGGGGTTTGATTGCTATTTATAATTTTTCAGCAAGCTGTAATCCTTATTACATGTTTTTTCTCATAAAAATTCCCCATAAAAAAAATTGTTCCTAAGCATTCCTTAAGAAAATAAAAATATTTCCTTCAAGTTTTTGATTCACCCCATGGAATTTTATTTTTCTGCTATAGGCTTTTATTAGCTATTTCAAGAAAATAACTGTTAAAATTAAATTGATTTAATGAATAATTGTATAAAACTCAGTCACACAGGTAGTGCTTTTATTGTATTCCTCCTGCTACATTAATACTACAGGATGTGAAAAATCCAAACTAAAACTTTATCATGCTGTATAGTTTGGGAATGTACATAATACTCTTTGCTCTCACAAGAAAGATCTATATAAATCAGTGGAGATTGAATGAGCTTAAATAGCAGTAGCATTATTCCTTCATCCATACAGGGACTCTAGAGAGGGTGGTAGGATGAAAGAGATGTAAAGAACATACAGATGGATGCAGATTAAATTTGGAATATGATCAGATGATCTTTTAAGTTAGAACATTTTAATAATACCCTGTCCTTTAGCTCAGACATAGTATCTGACAACAGGCATGGTGCTAATGCGTTGTAATGAAAAGAAAATGGTTTAGCTGTACTGCTTTCTGTGAACTATTGCATCCTGTTTGTTGCATCTTACCTCTTCCTAGTTCAACAAATTCATAGTAGAGTTGCTAAGTATATATAGTTAAAGTTTACTTATATTCAAAAGTAGTCCTGGATCAGTTTTGAAAGTGGCATTGTTTCATCTCTCAGTTGTTCTAGGTCTGTTCCAACAGCAAATGAGAAAGAACTCATATGGGCACTGGTTCAACATCACTACCTGAAAATTCCTTCAGTACCTACAGTTCTGTGTGTTACCCCAGCCATGTCAATTTTCTGTCAGTGTAGAAAGATAAAGTAGTATATCAATATAGCAAATATCAGTTAAAAAAAACTCGCATTGATGCATTTTGCTGCATTTCAGTGCCATGCAAAATAACTGACATGGAACTGCTACCTCTCCAATACCTGCATTCCTTCTGGATTTAATCCGTAAGTAAAGGGCCCCTTTTGTACTGTGATTATGGAAAAAGGTTTTCTTCAGGCTTGGGAAGAACAAAGACATGCTAGAAAGTACCTGTGTCTCTACTTCTCTACTCATGCAAAATTCTTTCCTGATTATTTTTTGCTGGGTTTTGGATCCTTTATTTTTCCAGATAATTTTTAATGTGCATACAGCTCTCTCTGCATTTCAGTCCACCACCTTTTTGGAGAAACTTTAAGTTGCAGTACTAAATAATATGCAGTTCAGGACTAAATTAAAAAAAGTATTAACAGACTGATTCAATCCAGATATTAAAATTAATTTTGTTCTGTTAATTTATTAATTCAGACCTATAGCAGTGTGTTAGGAAAGATTCCAATCAAAAAACCAGGTCATTAAAAAAAAGAAAAATTAAGAAGTTTTTAGTCTTTCATATTAACTGGCAGTATGAAGTGGAACTAGTCTGAGCAATTTCACTTTGAGATGGTCTTCCGTTCAAGTAGCACAGTATTTTTCTTCCTACCAAAATATAACTATTTCAAGCACATAAAACCTCCCAGTTATAGTCACATCACAAAGCAGTCTGCCATATGTAACTACGAGAACTGTAATAGGTGTTACGTGCTTAAGTTCCCCTGTATCAGTTAACGTGCGTATGCAGAAATCAAACCCCATGAAAGCAGTAACAGCTTTTGCTAGAGTTATTGAGGTTTACTGTTAATCTTTGCTCTTAAAAAATACATTTAAAAAGCATTAGCTGCAATCTATCCAGTCAAAAATCCACTTTAAATTTGACAAAACAGGATTTACATGCCACTGTTGGATGTAAGAACCCTAGAGAAAGCATAGTATTATTCAGATCATATGCATTTTGATGTTCTATATTTGGTTATTTTATCTGACACCTGGTTTGTCCAACATCACAAAGTTGCTGTCTGCAGTTACATGCAGGATGCCAATACTCGAGACATTGACAAGCCTTGTCTAGCCTTGTCACCTCTGAGCTAAATCACACAGTGTCTGCTATTCAGATTTCCTGAAACTGAAATGGGAAATACACAGTAGTTATTTGGTATCTTCATGTTTGTTATTACAATGTGCAAATCTCAGCATCCTGATCTGTAAGGGTTTTCTTTGTTAGTTCTCCAGCTAAAGGCCTCATTTTCATACCTTGTAAACTCAAAATTCTCATTAAAGTCTACAGAACTAGAAGGCAGGGCACTCAGAGTTGGACAGCAGGCCTTTATTCAGACTCTGTGACACGTAAATTAAGCATTAATGCACCTAAATTACCAAGATTTGGAAAAAGGCACTTTTTCAATACTCAGTGGACAAAGGTGAAAGTTTATTCAGGTTCCCAGAATATTTATACATTGGAATCCGTTCTTGAATGTTCTGAGGATTATTCTGTAATTCTGGCACTGTCCTGCTCCTGTTCCTCAGGTTAGCTGCACTCGCTGGCAAACCAGCATCTGTGCCTTCTCAAAGTGGTTAAAGAAGAAGTCTTCTTGCTGGCTTCTTTATGCAAATTTGTGTTCATAATATATGGCTTCATCCAAAACTCTCTGGATGCAGAATGAGCGGGGTTATTTCATTCTTGGTAATAGCAGCTAGGCTGGCAATGGATAGCAAGAACTTCCATTACGCTTCTTGGCAGTGATTTCAACATGGGTATATCTAGGGGTAGGAAGTATGGAAGAGCATAGAAAGTACCAAAAAACATGTACTTTCTCATAGGTATTGGCAGTCATCCTGTAGTAGATTATTTAGTGTTGAAAGCAGCATTACTTAATACTGAAAGAAGCATCCTGTGGGGTACAAGATGAAAAATGAAGATAAAATCTGATTGAATTAAATCAGAACCATTCAACTGAATGTCTCTTTTTCCTGTAGATTTTAACTGTGTATCAGCTGCTAAGTTAGGCAGGCCTTTGGTCTAATGCAGCACAATTATTCTCGTACGTTTGGCCAGGCAGGCTGTTGAGTGCTTGAAAAATAGCACAGCGGCTTGCTACATAGAAACAGGGCTTCAGAACCAAGGAACAGAAATGGCATAAACCTGGGGCAGATCACAGACAGGGCTGTTACATGTGCAGAATTGTTTCGAACTACACAGGTACAAACTTTCCATCTGGCCAATGCCCAAAATATTAGTTCAAAATTATAATGTATTTTTGTTTTGTTTTACTTTTTTTTCATAAAAATCAATATATTTGCTGATACTGTTGGAGAATGAAAATCAGCTGGGAAAAAAAATCAAATAATTTTCAACAGTGTGGATCAATGTAAGTATGTAGAAATGCACTAATTTTTTCAGTTATATCTTTGCAAAGAAAGTCTGTCTTGTTAACATTTCTTAGCATTTCCTACTAACGGTTGTACCCCAGTGTTCATGAACACACCATAAAGTTGGTATGGTAGCACCAAATTAACAATACTAAAGGAAGCCAATGCAAAAAGTCCATCTGTTTTAGAGTCAAGCTAATGCACCTTCTATTGGCCAAAGTATTAAAACGTTTGAGTCTGTATTTTGGGGTGGGACATACTTGTCTTGTCCCACTCGGTGTGTTGCGAGATAGGTGAATCTTTTTGATTCCCCGACGGTTTGTGTACCGACAAAGGCAGATCTCTGCTCGGCAGAGCCGCGTGGTCCATAGAGTTACGACAATGACTCAGAGGAACAGTCTGACTAGCAACTTTATTAACTGGCGAATTCCACAAACGGACAAACTTAACAAACTGGCAAGCCCAATGAACGAACAGAGGCGATTTGGCAATGGAGATATTTTCCGGGCAATCCATCACAATTTATCCCAAACTTGCATATATTGGAAGAGTAGAGGGAGAGAGAAGTGAGAAAAAGAAAGGAAAGGAGAAGAGAGGAGGAAAGAGAAAGAAAAAGTATCACCACCCTTGGATCCCGCGATGACAATGACAGACGTGGCAATCCTCCAGTGGTGGGTGTGTGCGCGATTCCCTGGAGTGCATGTCTTTTATAAGCTAATCCCCGCCTCCAGGTACGCCCCTTCAGGACTTACATGGTTCTTGTTCTAGAAAGTTCTCAATGTTCTGCGCAGGCACTGGGGGAGGGGGGTGGTGGCGAGGGGTCTCTCAGGTGGTCGCAAGCCCCTTCCTCAGATCAACTCTGTGTGACCTCTGGCCATGTATGGTAAGGTCCATTGGAACCTGGAACTGCGCATCCTCCGATGCGCTCTCCAGGTCCCGCATGTCCCGCGCTCGCTCTCCCCCACCCCGTGCTCGCGGACCTGCCATCGCCATGCAAATAGCACCTCGCGTCGCCACAATGTTTGAGACATTAACTCCTTCAGTCTCTCACACTTGTTGCAACTTTCACTATGACAGCATTTACAATAATCTTATAATTTGACTCGTTGTTTTGATTTCTGTGTAAGCAATTTGCATGTAATATAATTTTAAAGTAACAATTACTCCAGTATAACCTACAGAGCTCTGATTACATCCAGTGTCACTCTGTGTAAATACTGGACTATACACGTTATTAACTTAGATCAAAGGATTCATTTAATGAGTCATCAAAACCCTTATTATTCCCTTCTTCATGACTCATCTTGGTAGGTAAACTTTTAAAATCAAGTTCCTGTAGTTCCAACTACAGGAGATTCCCTGTAGTTGGCCACTGAGATTCTATTTTCTTTGTTTGCTTTCCAAGGACAAGCCAGAACGAAAAGGTTTATGACTTAATAAACAGGGAATAACAAGTACCATACAATATAAGGTCATTTCTTTATTGAAGGTTACCAGTGACATTGTTAAAATGAGCACAAAATGTGAAGGGCTTGTTAGCACCACCAGAGTTATAAGGTAAAAATACTTCTGGTTGCCATGATAATTATATTGCAAATGCTAAGGAAGGATTTTAGAGATAGGAATGAGGCTTACAGCTGTACCTGGAGAGTGCTTGCTCCTGGTTTGGTAGCTGGCTGCTCAGAACTGGGTGCAGGATACTATCAGTCCAATGCTATACTGTTTTAAGCCGGGTGGGTATAGTTTCTGGACTTTGCTGCCTTCCTATGCTAATCTAGTGCCTGGTGTTAATTCAAACAGTTTTAAGATGACTGTTGACAGCCCCAGAGAATCTTCCAAGAAGCTGTGGATTTACAATATTGGCAACCCAAAAGACAAATTAATCCATGTTTATGTTGGTTTTAAGCCCAGAAAATCATGCATTTGAGCTCCAATATCATTAGTTTTAAAATAAATTTGGTACTTGGAGCCATCTTTTGAATTTTTTTCTCTGTAGCAGATTGGAGATAGAACCAGCACAAGCAAACTATAGTATAGAGCAGAACTAGATGGAGATCAAGTCTTCATATTATCTGAACCTAAACTGAATCAAATTCTGACCTAGTTTGCTTTATATAACAGGAATGCAGAGGTTTATAACCTTCATGGCTCTATTTGTTTATCATTGTGTTCACTCAATGCTTCCTTTTCTTTCCCCAGCTTTTTGGGTACCCTCTCCCTAGCTGTAATTAACCCTTTAATTCTTCATGTTGTCTTTCATCCCTGTATTTGCAATCCTTATTTAGCTTTCTTCTGCACCTCTGTATAATCTGTCTTCTCAAAGTAAAATGAGAAGGTGTTGAAAATTACACAGGAAACTGTATTTTCTTGACACAATTACCTGGATGTCATCTTGAATATGTCAATGATTGGAGGCCAGAATGTAAAAGGTGTAAATGAGATAATAGGTATAACTATCCCAAGAGCTTTAGAAGGCAAGTCCTGGAAACCATGCTTATAGTAATGATTGGTGTTTAACTACCAAGTGATATTCTGAAGGGTACTACTTAAGTTTAATGAAGTTACATTGTTGGGAAAAAAAGGCTAATGTCATGAGGTATGTTTTGGGATATGCAGAAAATCCATGCATATTTTCCATCTTGGCTAAGGCAATGTTTCTGGACTGTCAAACACTATGCACTTCAAGAAAGATATAGCCAGATGGTCCAGAATCTAGAAGTTAGTTAGCTAGTTAGTTGATGATATAGACTGTTGACAAAACATTGGTTTGCTTTAATGAAGAAAAAGCTTACGGAAGATGGGAGATTTTTCTGCAGGAGGCTACTGGACCTATATGATAACACTGCTTTTCATGTCCACTAGGACAGGACAAGGAGAGCTGGATTTCAGCTGCAACAAGGGATTTTGTGTTAGAAAGAAAAGATTTCTGATTATTAGGGCTGGAATAACAGACTGTAATCTCCACCATTGGTCTTTTAAAAAAAAAACAACTTAAACAATATCTCCTAGCAAGGACATTCACAGCTGAGGCTGCATGAGGAGCAGAGGCATGACTTAGAGGACATTTCAAGACCTCTCTTAGATTCACTTCTGTAGATGTGTCTATTGTTGGACAAAACTCATAGGCACTAATAGGTATTTGTTTGCATAATTGTTGCCCAAACATTAATCTTTATATTAAGAATGTTAATTCCCTTATGAGATGTGTTGCTGAATGAGAAATACAAACTTCACACTGGTAATGATATTACTTGATTATTCCTTGCCACAGGTTCAGAAGTGCCACTTCTGAACTACTACTTATTACAGCTGTGTTGCAGCCAGTTCATTGGCTGCTGTACCTATTGTATGAACCTGATAGGTCATAGTCATTCATGCACTGAAGTCAAAAGAGTCATCTAACTCATTGTGCAATAACAGAACCTGACACTGCATATTTACAAGTTTTATGTCAGTAGAAGGTGAGTACATCTGTTTATTATTCACACTAGATGGGTTATGACCTTTAGGCTAGCAGGCACAAATATCTTGTGCTACTGAACTCAATAAAGGGCTTAGTAGAAGTGCCAGAACCTTCAAAAAAATCAAGATGAAAGGTAAATATCCAAAGTTAGGTGCCCAGGTGAACAATGGAGACAATCTATGTATTTAAGGAACCTAAATAAGATGCTTAGCACCCCAAAATGCTACCATTCCTCAGATTTGATTGGAGTGTGTGAAAATTATAGGTTTCCAGCATCTTGTTTTTTAGAAGGCCTTTATTTAGGTCCCCAGTGAAGTGCATAAAACTAATTTTAACCACCTGACTTTGAATATTTCAATCAAAGTATAACTGAAAATCATTCTACTTGCCCACTTTCTGTACAAGGGCTCTATTTTTCATAGCTAGACCATAAGAAGTTAAGAACTTTCATTTTGTGTAGTCTTCCCCTTTCACTAATGATCTGATTAAGAACTTTTTTCTTTCTCTGAGGAGAATAGACTTTAATAAATATATATTTTATATATATCTATCATTACTATACAAATGAATTCTATTGAATTTGTGTTGTGCTGTTAACAAAGAACAGTGTCAAGCTTATCTTTGATAAGCTTATTATTTGATTAAAAGGACATTTATGTGATCAACATCAAACTAGTATTTCTTTCCTTTTCATTTTCCATTTTGTTCCATTCCATATTTAAAAAAAAATACCAGAAAACCACAACCTGTGAATAGAAAGGTCAAAGTGTAAATTTACTTCTATTTAAAAGCTGTGGTATTGATTCTATTATGTGTGTGAATCCAGATGGCTCTGTTCTTTACCTGCACAAGAATATGTTATTGGGTTGAGCTTGTTAGGTAACTGTATCTAGTTAAAAGAGAAAAGCTTTTTCCTGGAAAATGTCAGTGTTAGCGAAGTGTTCTGCAGTGATTCAACCTAAATTGAAATGACTCATTATATCAAAATGACATAAGACACTTTTTAAGTGATTCAAAACAAATGTATGCTGCATTTTCTTAGCTTATGCATTATGAGGGTTGTAAGTCAGGACCCCACAACTGGAGTTTTAGGCAGAAAAGAGAGATTGCTTTAGGTGCATCATAAAAGATACAGTCTCACCAAGATGTCATGCTTCCTACCTGGAAATGGATCAAAGTCTACAAAGGCTATTTTTTTCTACGGTTATTTTTCCACAGACACTTCTAGTCTCAAATTTTCTCTAATTTTAGAATGAAAACACCTTTTGTAATGTAAGGAGTAGGGGAAAGTCCAGAACTTATCAAATTAATTTCTATCCCACTAAAAATAGAAAAGCTCATGAAAATGAGAGAGAACATGGGCATGCACCATGGACTGGCATACTTTTGTGAAGCTGTTATCACTTTACTTCAGAATAGGAAATATCTCTCAGCTGCCGTGTCTCTGAACTCACATTTTGTCTCTGGTGTAGATGCTGGGCACAGTACTTTCTTTAATGCCTCTACCAGTCCTCCCACTGAGGTTATTCAGACTGGGGCATATCACTTCCTACATAGAAAATACGTGGTGATAACAGAGTAATTAAATATTTTTACAAATGTCTTTGCTAAAAAATGCAGATTCTTCCTCATATCAAAGAAATCCTAAGAGGAAAGGGGATGAGTTTGGAACTGCATACCAATGTTCCTCACTGCACATTATTCTGGAGTCCCTGAAACATAAAATAGAGTCTGCAATAGTCACACACTGCATTAGCAGCAGATTGCTGTTTTGCCTGTAGACTGTGGACATGGCGTAACGCAATTATTTGTTAACGACATTTCTAAGGATAAAAAATTATACTCACTAATTTTGAAAGCAACTGAAAACTCATGCACAGTGTTGCTCAGGATTCTATAAATGCTGTGAAAATAACAGAACTGCATTTGGAAAAGCAGAGACTAATTAAAGACAGCCCACAAGGTCTCCAAAAAGGCAAGGCACGCTTCAGTAAGATTTTGAGACAATCTGAGGAGAAGATGGCCATGCAAGGCTTGCACATTGTATTCTTACATATAGACTAAGAACAAGCAGAGCGACAAGGCTCCACATCAGCTGGCTTCTTTGGATTAGGTCCTGAATAATGAGAGTGATATGAAGTGTTGCCAAAACCTCAAGCTGTATGAGGGGGAAAATAAATGGATTAGGAATTAAAAACATACGTTTGGCTGCCTACCCTTCACGGAGCTGTGGGGCAGAAAGTAAAACAAAGATATTGAGTAAGATAAATGATGGTGTGATGTTTGACACTGTAGCATGTCTCGCTAGAAAGAAGTATTCAGAGGATGAGTGCAGCACGGAGACATTATGTGTCCTACAAACAAACCTCATCCCATCCCAGTGCATTAAACAAGAATATCAGTTAACAGTATTTATGTCCCAAGTATTTTTTGGAAATATGCAAAACAGTATAATGCCTGCTGATAGCTCATGTCTTCATTCACCACTGTTCTCTGAACTAGTGGTTTTATACACTTTAGCATTGTTACTGTGCTAGGTTTTAATTGGCACAATTAGGGAGATCACCTCTTGGTAATGTAGTCTGTGACTTGCAAATAAATGCAGATCTCTTTCCTCTACATGCCAGTGTGTGATAGGTCTAGGTAACATGCCATGGTGATTCCAGTGTATCTAAGAAGAGGATGTACTTGGATTTCCTTGATTTTGAGTTTCATGTTCATATGACTGTTGACATTTTTTAAAACATCACTTGGTGTTGAGTTGTACCTTTAGATACTTAACAGCTTTGTGCAAGTGGCTGCTGACTCTTACTCTGGCCCCCACAAAAAATGTTAATGTGGTGTTAATGCCAGTCCCAAATCCCAGGCGAGTACATTGACAATAAGGCTCCAGGCAGCATGTTAGATGGGGAGGAGAGTTGTTGGTCACTGACAAAAGTGCTGTTCCAGCAGCTCCATAGGGCTGCTCCATCAATGCACAGTTGGTCTTCAATGCCTTACCTCCTCCACATGGAGTATAAGCTTATAAGCATAAGCTGGGATGCTTCAGCCTTTTCTGCTGCAGCCTGTGCAAAGTACCTGCACACATGCTGGCCAGCATTCCCCTCTCCACCAAACATAAACCTGCTCTTTGTCAGATAGTCCTCCTGTGGCCTATCAAACATGTACTGCAAGGGTAATGTTTTGTAAGCGAGGAAGAGAGTAAAAACAGAGGGAAGCAAATGTCAACTAGCAAATAGAAGTGGAAACACCTGTTTGGCAGTGAGGAACAGCTGTACATGTGCAGCTGCTGCTCCCTCTCCATAAGCACCCCGTGCTTGTTGCTTTACTTAAGGTTGACTAGATTTTCTGTAGGCCTGTAAGATTTAGTTGATGCTATTTAGAAAAGGAGGTTCCTTCACCCTCTGGATTTACTCAGCTTTAATCAGAACTTCTATGGCAAATAGCAGACCTATACAAATTTTATCTATTCTTTAATTTTATTTCTTCTAGAGAAGAGTTTTGAATGGAAAGTTTCCTTACTACTGATCCTTAAAATAAACTGTGGATGACTTTTAGAGAATGATATGACAGCCAGATTTTATTTTTTATTATCTTCTACCCCCACTTACTCTTTTAACTGACCCTGCAAGCAATGTCATTCATGGAGGAGCTACTTAAAGTGATTGTGATTGCTGGAATCTACATATGATCTTCATTTTTAGAGTTTGTCTTTTTTTTTTTAATAGGAAATTTTTCTCTTAGAAAATGCAGTTTCATTGAAATTTAAATGCATTCTAGCTTATTTCCATAACCACTTTGATTACAATAGCTTACTTGCAATTAAGCATACATCTTTCCTACATGCAGAAAAGGTCCCATTCCTCAATCATATGTAGGCACTTAATTCCCACTGGAGAGCATTCAGCTCACAGTATAATTTTGAGCAACAGCTAAGAACAACCGAACTCTATTGCATTGAACCATGAAGTATAAAAAGTATGAGAAGAGAGTTCAGGTTTTGTAGCAATATGTAAGCTGAAAATAATTGGCCTGCAAGCTGACTGTAGATACCTAGCCATGTAGTAAACTGTGTAGAATAGCCTAGTCAAAAAGGAATTAACTGCTGTTGAACTCCAGGTCACCACTACTAATTGTAATAACCAGTTTATAACCAGTTTGCCTGTCTCTGCATTTTTTTTTTCTTTCTTTCTTGTAGCGTAGATATATCATATGCTAGCAATAAGTAATTAGCTTAAAGATAAGTAAGTTATCTATGATAAAATTCAGGCAGTTGAAATGTATAAGCATCAGTTAATTTTGCCATAACATACACAAAGATAATTGGAAGTTGGGAACATATGGGGCAACAACATTAGGGCATTCAGTTCATATGAAATTCAGCATTGGTATATACTGCTCCAGAAAAGGTAAAAAATTAAATGTGGGAGGCATTTTTTTTCCAAAAAAGGTCTATCCTCTATTACAATGGTAAAGAACAGAGTGATCTTTTGTAAAATATATTATTGGCAGTGATTTCTTCCATTTGTGTCTGCCAAGTTTTATGACAGTGTACGTAAAACCAACTGTAAAAAAAAATCTTGTAATTAGGGTACTCATCATCTTGCATTAAAAATTGGCACAAAAAAATAAATCCCTTTAGTGGATAGCACTTAACTCCAGTTGACAGTAGGCTCAATCCTACATGTTTTACTCATAGCTTTAATGCTAGTGACATCAGTGACTTTTGTACAAGGCCAGCAGGGTTTGCCCTGAGTCGTGTTTGCTCAGAGGGAATAGACATAAAGAAAACTACCTTTAAGGAAAATTATAGTATAATCCAAGAAAAATCTCTGAACTTCCTATTAAAGAAAGGCATTGTTTTTCCTGTGAAGGAATCATGTTCAAAGACCCTTTTATATCTGTATGCTTTGGGTATGCTGAAATACACTGAATTGTAGCCTCCTGTCCTCATTTTGTATACCATTTAGAAGGCACTCCCGTATAAAGATTCCTCCAGCATGCACACCTTCAGTGAAATGTAGTGCTCTGCATGGCATCTTCAGCTCAGGGGGAAACCTCTTCTCTGCGTCATGCTACAGTGATTTGTCACAAGAAAATGTCCCTCTCTGAAATCCTACAAGGCTACTAATTGGGGGCATGGTGTGCTTTTTTGAATGTGGTCACTGCCAAGAAAAAAACAAACTGCCCCATGGCCCCTACTTGGTAACAGAGAAAGGGAGGAAAGGAAAGAAAAACATGACATTGCTCTGTTATACTGACACAACTTTGGAGTAGCTCTGTTGAAAGAGCTCTTTTGCTGGCCACAGTATATCACTGGCAAAGAAGACCTACTTGTAGAAACCTATACCTTTCCCAGAGGAATGTTAACATGTTTAGATGGATACCTCAAGAGGGCTTCTGAAGTTTGTGACCTGCAGTTTGCTCTGCTCTACTGCAGACCTGCAGCTTACAGTGCTTCCTGGTGTGAGTTGCTCCTGCAGGCAGCCTCTGTGCATGGTCCACAGCTACCTTCTAGCTAGCTGTTTGCCACCCAGCCTTGTGTGGAATACTACCTGGCTTAAAATACTTTGCAGATAGATTTTAGACCCTCCTTCCTTTTTCACCTTACTATAAAAGTCAACAAAAGGATTTGCGCTCAGCCTTGTATCTTTGAACGTCAGCATCAAACTTTGCAACATTATGTGTGTTGAGAACACCTCTTTATTCACTTCTGTTCTTGATTGTCTCTAATTTCTCCAGGCTTACCTTAAAAATACTTTGCATTCAGTAGCGCATTTTCTCTGCCATTTATTTACCATTTGTTTACCATTTCAATAAAAGCAGAAGAAACACAACCGTGACAATTAACAGCATGTATTGTTTCTCTAAGACAATTCTTGTAATTAGTATGTTAATTTCCCACAAATATGACCAAAGCTATATTAGCAACCAGTATTACCATATGCTTCTGGGAAGAAAATAATTATCAAATTGTTTAAGAGTCTTCTGGGAAGGGAGAATAGAAGATCTGACTTAAGACAGTATGGTGTCTTGAGAAAATTACACTATGTCCCTGTCATATTTTTATCTATTATGGTGCTGTCTGCTGATGCATTTCCATTTGAAGAGTGTTATAATTTATCATGCAACTAGAGATCTTGTGAATTATGGCTAGTTAAGTAACAGTAAGCAGTACATAAGAATCTGCTGAATGTGTGGCAGAAAGCTAACCACTAGCTAAAGGTGGAGTTGGTCCTGTCAGATCTACTTGTATGTTATTACCAAACCTTGACATCAGTTGTGGGGCTTTTTTTCTCTTTTTGGCAAGGGAATTTGGACAATAATTATTTGATAAAATTTTTAAAAAGAATCATTCACTATATTCTCTCTGTACTTCTGTATATTGCAATCCAGCCCAAATTTGCTTGTCATTGCTGCATGTTAAAAGATTCAGGATCTATCCAAAGGAAAGATCATCAGGGTTGGCATAAACCTCCTTCTGAGCTTCTGTAGCCCAGATAACCTTAGATATCTTCTGCTGATTCAGACTCTTGTGATGATTATTTCATCTTTTCTCACCCTGGAAACACACACATTTCTTGTCTAAACTATGGAGTGTCAAGACAAGCAGTGCAGTGATGCCATATGCTGATGAATCAATGTGAAAGGACTTTGGCAAATTATAGCTCTCTTTAAAAAGAGGAGGCCCTTTCTAGGCATTTAGGCCCCTCTAAGTCCAGGTATTTATCTTCAAATGGGGTAGGGTGGGAAAGGTTAGCCAGTTTGGTGCATACTTATTTTCCAGATTTTATAAAGATTCTCTACTGTTTTAAGTCTTTTCAGTTCCTCTGCTTTATTATTTAGAGCAAGTACAAAAACATTCATTACCCTCTTCTTAGTGGCATTAACATTCTGGCTAAGGAAGCCTAGAGGAGCAAGTTAGGCAGAATTTAAACATATAGAATACCCTTCAGCTGTATCAGCAACTCCAGCTCTTTGTTTCTTATAGGTATATAAGAATTTCTTGCAGAGACTAACCAAAGAAAAGGCTGAAAATCTATTCTGAAAGAACATAAACTTTTGATAAAAAGCTCATAAAAATAGTCTGCAACCATGTTCTGTTTTTCCTGCATGGCTACTCAAGGGGAATATTTTCTAGCCTTTTGATTCTGTGAAACTGCACTAGATATGCTGAAAGCCTGGAGGTTGCCTCTGAATTGGGGTGGGGAGTATTCTTTCACATGATTTGATATTTTATAAGAAGAATTTGAAAGGAAAAAAAAAAAATGCACTGCAGGCCCACAAAAGTAAAAAGTCAAAGAATGCTTTACTAAAGCTGGATGAACATTTGTTGGAAGAATATCCCTCCAATATAGTAAGACAGAAAACATTTATTCATTCTGGTTTATTTTGTGTGATTGTACACTCTGAATCTTAATTCTCCCAAAAGTTCTGAAAAAACGGGTTCTATTTTCCTAATGAAAGCAGTTTGACTTTTCACATGAAGCCCATGGCATTTAGTATTTTAATGTCTTAAGTATTAATACTAAAATGCTGAAAATCACAACAGGGGTCACAATCATGATGAAAATCACCATAGGGGCACAATAACCTCATGCAACGCTACAGGCTTGGGGAAGAGTGGCTGCAAAACTGCCTGGTGGAAAAGGACCTGAGGGTGTTGGTCAACAGCCACCTGAATATGAGCCAGAGTGTGCCCAGGTGGCCAAGAAGGCCAATAGCATCCTGGCTTGTATCAGAAATAGTGTGGCCAGCAGGACCAGGGAAGTGATTGTCCCCCTGTACTCAGCACTGGTGAGGCCACACCTCAAATACTGTGTTCAGTTTTGGGCCCCTCACTACAAGAAAAACATTGAGGTGCTGGAGCATGTCCAAAGAAGAGCAACAAAGCTGGGGAAGGGCCTAGAGCACAAGTCTTAATGAGGAGCAGCTGAGGGAACTGGGGTTGTTTAGCCTGGAGAAAAGGAGGCTTAGAGGAGTCATTATTGCTCTCTACAACTACCTGAAAGGAGGTTGTAGCGAGGTGGAGGTCGGTCTCTTCTCCCAAGTAACAAGTCATAGGACAAGAGGAAATGGCCTCAAGTTGTGCCAGGAGAGGTTTAGACTGGATATTAGGAAATTTTACTTCACTGAAAGGGTTATCAAGCATTGGAACAGGCTGCCCAGGGAAGTGGTGGAGTCACCATCCCTGGTGGTGTTTAAAAGACGTGTAAGATGTGTTGCTTAGGGACATGGTATAGTGATGGCCTTGGCAGTGTTAGGTTAACAGTTGGACTTGATGATCTTAAAGGTCTTTTCCAACCTAAACGATTCTATGATTCTATGATAAATCTACTGAACATAGTTGTCTCCCAAGCAACTGTTATATTTTTTAAAGAATATATTCATTCTGATTTTTTTTCTGAAAATTGTATTTATCCAACTCAGATATGCATCCTTCTAAAAATCCAAGAGGTTTGTCCACAGACTGTAGGAAACAGATAGAAAGGCAATGTTATCAGTACTACTAGCAATTTTTTTCTTGATCAAAAAAGCAGAATTAAAAATTTTCTTGTATTAACATTGCCTAAATATTATGGTTAAATATGGATTCAGCACTGATATTGATGAAAGTCTGTCATGGGCCAGAGCTTATTTCTGAACAGTATACTGAAGAAGCTCATAGATTAATTTAAGGGACAAGATGAAGAATTTTTTTTCAATTAAGTAACACAGTTCCATGTGTGATTATGTACCTCATCTTTTTTTTTCATAATTGAGGAGTTTTTGGAACTTGTATTTTGAGCCTGTGATATTTACATGAGATCCAGGTCCCTGATACCACAGTGACTTCAGGTCACTATGGATCAGCTGAGGCGACTATGGAGAATATGGGCTGAGAGGAGTCAAATCCCACTAATTTTGCTGTCACCAGGAAAACGGTCTACACAAACCTGTCTTGCACTATGGCTATTTTACCATCTGTGGATTTAATATTTCAAAAAGGCAGTTTGCTGCACCGTTTATAAGCTGGGCCACTGAACAGAAGGAAGAGAGATGTGTAGATGTTTACAAAACTGAGTTCATTTTAGAAAGCATGAACAAGTTCAAATTCCCATTAGTAAATCTGGACCAATAACAACAATGCTTTTCCAATGCATTTTAAAAAAGTATTATATACAGCAGAATTAAAACATAAATTGAGTCAGTCTGAATCATCCTTTGTAAAATGTCAATAGTTCAAAACCCAATGTAATTAAATTTTATGTTTATTCAAACATAGTGAAGTGCCTTACAACTGTGTCAAAATTCTCCTTTGTTATATGCCATTTCAGGAAAATCTCTAGCTCACAGAACAGATTTATAGCAATTCTCAAACATGTAATCCCAGATAATCCATGCACTGCAAAATATAAAAGGAGTTAAATTAGGGACCTTGTATATGTTTACCATAAAACAATGGATATGAAAAAACCCCATCTAATAAAATATTTTAAAAATAATTTAACTCCTTTTAGAGGAATTGGACAAGGAAACACTCCAAGAGACAAACTAGAACAATCAAAGAGCACTGAGTATCAAAACACAAGGCAGTCTTGTTTGCAAAATGAAAGGGTTAAGAATATTCAGAAAATAAAATATATTGATTAGTTTAGCATCAGTGGGTATTTCATCATGGATAATGACAGTGAATAGCCTTAGGTGTCTAGTATTTGTTCACATGCATTCATTGCATTCACCATGACAACTTCTGTGACAGCATAATGTATTGTGTGCATACAAGTTAATGATACCATATATTTCCAAATCACATGTCCAGGATATTGTCTTCAGAGTAAAAGAACATATTGTTAAAGTATTGCTTTTCAAACTGTAGAGTATTATTTTAATTACTGAAACAGCTAAGTTTCAGTTTCCCAGAAAAAAGCTAATGCTATAAAATGTCTATCTTTTACTCCATAATAAATGTTAAGGGAAAACTATACATTCTTTAGAACTAGAGTCCACAAAGAAACATTATAACTCTTTTAATAACAAAGCTATTATGGGATGCAATTACATTGGATTAAGGTAGTGGCTGTAGCATGGTTTGCTTAATTTTACTGATTTGGTGTGATAAAATGATAACACCTTCCTTTTTGAGTTGAGCTGTGATTGTGGTGAAAATACTTTGCAATATATAACTGAAGCCTAGATTCACTCTCTGAGAATATGTGGTGGATATGAACATAACAACAATACAGTCCAAACTTGTAATTTGACTGCACAAACTGATTTTAGATATGAGCAAAGTGTGCAAAACTGGTATGCTGCATTATCCTAATCAGTTTAACTTTATTGTGGAAAATGAATTTATGATAATATACCACAGAGTCATCATGCATTTAACCTTATTAAACTGGAGTAGAAGCAAATTGTATGCCATTGACCTTAACCTTAGCTCACTGTGTAGATGAAATAAAATAATTGCACTAGTAAAAATAATAAAATGGCTGCACTCAGCTCTGCAAATTGAATGGACCTTGGCTCACTGCTATTAGGAATGATTTAGCCTATAGAAATTGAGTTTTGTAATTAACAGTGAACAGGAACAGGAGAAAAATACTGGTCCACTCGCTGCCTTTAAGCAAGAGTGGATGGATGCAATTGTATTAGCAGCTAGTTGTTATAAATATTGAGATTGGTTTTAAAGGCTAGAACAGAAGAAATGCATGGCAGGGTGGAGATGGAAATTATGGCTAGAGGCCTAGAATTAGGTGTTTTTGTAATCCAAATGAGACCAGTAACTAAGGAATCCCTAACTATTATTACAGTTAGAAAATGGAGCTATTGAGACTTGCTGCCTATGTGACTTTGGTGGAAATTTGGCTCAGGCACTGTGGAAAAAAAAAAAAAAAAGGACTGGAAAGATGCCTTCCCTGAGGTCAATGAAAATATTCCAGTCTTCATTTTGGGCAATAGCATATTTGCAATTGAAGCTGCTGGACAGTGGAACAGGTCATGGGTATGTGCACGTGGCCACTTAGGTGGAAGGATATGCAGTCCTTCTTGTTCCACAACTGATAAACCAGCAGTTCCAAGACCCAGAAAGCCTACTGCAGAGATTGGCATTTAAGTGGCACAAAGTCTCCTGAGGCCACTTGAGATTTGATTTTAAACCTATTATTCAACAAAAATAATATGTTGCATGGTTGTTGGCTTTTTCCCCCCTCCAAGTGCTATTCTTTCTTCCAGAAGGGATAAAGAGTCAAGTTCTGCTTTGTCCTATTAATTTAATTAGTATTGGATTGATGTAATTGAGAGCAGAATTTGTCCTGTGCTGTTTAAATTAAGTGAGAGCTCCATCAGGCTGATTCTTTCATATTGCAGTGCATCTTCATTACAATATCATTTAATTCCCTCTGTGATTTCAGCCCTTTATTCCTTTCCTCGTGCAAAGTTATCACTCTGATGCCATCAGTCAGGCAGGGCATTTTACTGCTTCCTTCACAGAATTTGGCTATTCCCAAAAGAAAAAAACACACACAAAAAAGGAGGGGTGGGGGGCACCTTGATGAACATTTCACATTTTGCTTTTAATATTAATGCTGCAGTATAAATGACAAGATTTAATTACTAACACAAGCATGCTGAGAATATTTTTTGTGGCAAAGCAGTGCCACACAATGTGTACTGCCCAGCTGTTAACATGAAAGGGGGACACATTGGCAGTATAACCAATACACAGTTCACCTTCTTTTCTAGAGTTGTTTCATGCCAAACACATGAAGTTTTAATTATAAGCAGTTTGAAATATTTATGCTCTTTGCATTTCCTTATTCTTGTACAGAAACAAGATAAAAGTTCTTCTGAAATTTGATGACAGAAAGTATTTGATACCAACACCATGCAATTGTGGTGCCTAATTAATTTATGTTGTTGGGTTTTCTATTATTATATTCTCTGCTTAGTGATACCTTAAGCCAAAAAGCGTCATTGCTCAAAAAGACCTGAAAGCGATAATCCTCCCCCACCTCCTTCCTTACCTCTGTTCTTCAGTCAAAAAAGACAGTTTGGTCCACTATGGGAATCAAGCGTCACTGCATATGTCTGGTTTCTGGAATGAGATCCGCAGCTCTGAGTGAATCACTTAAGCAACCCCTTCAATGCATATGTTTGAAGGTAGATTTAGCATCTAAGGCCCTTTTCTGCATTTGAACACTCACATCAGTTATTTTAAAGGCTGAGCTAAGCTCACTGCTTTTTTAATATCACAGCTGGCACCACGATGCTGTGGTTACCTTTGTAAAAAGTCTTTGTGGTTAGCACAGATGCCCACAAAGAGATAAGACCTGGGTTTTATGCCCTGTTCAGCCTTGAAGCTCTACTGTATGCCAAAACAACTAAGACTCATTGGCTAGGAAAAGTGAAAAGAGGAGAAGATTATATTCTAGAGCTGACTAGGAGACGAGACATGAATTCTACACCAAAACATGCTTTGTGGTTTTGTGGATTTTTTTTTCCTTTAACCTAACAACAATGTAAAGTAAAATGTAGAAACATTTTCTCCCCTTTTCTGCAGAAATAACTAGTCATTTGGCAGATGTGTATGTGTCCTGGTTTCAGCTGGGATAGAGTTAATTTTCTTCCTAGTAGCTGGTATAGTGCTGTGTTTTGGATTTAGTATGAGAATAATGTTATATGATAATACTGATAATATGTTAATAATGATAACACACTGATGTTTTAGTTATTCCTAAGTAGTGCTTACACTAAATCAAGGACTTTTCAGCTTCTTATGCTCTATCAACTGAGAAGGCTGGAGATGCACAAGAAGCTGGGAGGGGGCACAGCCAAGACAGCTGGCCCAAACTGGCCAAAGGGATATTCCATACCATACAACATCACACTCAGTATATAAACTAGGGGAAAGCTGGCCAGGAAGCTGCTGCTCAGGGACTGGCTGGGCATTGGTCGGCGGATGGTGAGCAATTGCATTGTGCATCGCTTGCTTTGTATATTCTATTTTTATTATTATTATTACTATTTTATTTTATGTCAAATATTAAACTGTTCTTATCTCAACCCACGAGTTTTCTCAGTTTCACTCTTCTGATTCTCTCCCTCATCCCATTGGGGGCGGGGGGGGGAGTGAGTGAGCGGCTGTGTGGTGCTCAGTCGCCGGCTGGGGTTAAACCGTGACAGTATGTATGTGTGTATGTATATATACATATATGCACACATATATATGTGTGTATATATATGTAATATATAACATCTTTTCCTGGTTTTTTTGGATGGTTACTGTGCCTCTTGTGAAGCTCACTCTCACAAGTGCCCATCAGGTGGGCTCTGAGTCTGCCTGCTGGTTCAGACCCCACAGGGAAACTACATGGAAGGGAACACAGGGAAACTACACAGGGAAACACACAGGGAAACACAGGGAAACTACATGGAAACTACTTAGGTGCACAGATCATTGTACCTTCAGCAGGATTTTTGAGAAGTGTTATTGAAGTTATGTACTCAGGTCCTTACATGTGTTTGAACTCTCATCTTTACAATTGCTCTGATTTTCAGAACAGGTACCATCAGCTGAAAAGTGATTCTTTATTTTTTTCCCTCTAGTAACGTTCCTAGTCTGAGAGAGCAAATCAGTGCTTTCCGATGGGTACACCACAGTGTCATCTAAGATGGGGAAGGAAAAATGTGATGAGCAGCAGGGAATTGTTGTGATGTCTGGCAATTGTTGGAAAGAACAGATATCCTTAGACATGGAATTAAAAAAAAAAAACAAAAACAAAAAACCAGAAACATGGATAGATGTGTAAACTAACACAGACTTGTCTAATTCTGAACTGCAACTTCTGCAAGATGGAGAATCTGCCACTGCACAATGAACTACAACATGTAAGTTCAATAGCAATCCCATTTTCTATCTTCATTAAAGTAACATCAGAAGTGTCTACACTGCAGACTGGAGTGTAGCGGAGCCATACCTGAGTTTTAAATGAGCTGTCTTGGATACTGAGAGTCCTTGCCAAGATCAAGGTAAATTAATCTTCCTGATCTTTGTTTTTTCATGGCTATGCAGCTCTCATTACCCACACTAGCTCATATAACATTAACTTGGGTATCTTCTAACTACACTGTTTTCCATATTTCAGATATATACAAAATCATTTTGCTTTTTTCAGTCAACCAATAAAAAGCCAACTGCTTGGTACAGTCCACTCAAAATGTTTCCTGTCCTTGCAAGTCCCACAACACCTCTTATCCACCTTTGTCCCAACCTGCATGCAGTAGTAACACTACCTGCGTGTTTATCAGGTCTCCTGAAAGTTGCTGCCTGATAAGCATAGTTTTGTTGTAGTGGGTTTTTTTTTTTTCTGACCAGTATTTCAGTACTACCATGTCCCTTACAGCTGAACTCCTCCTCCATTTACCTTGTACACCAGGTCTTCTATAGATTGCAGGATTTGATAATCTGCCTTCCATCTTGCCCCATGCCTTGCTCTTGCTCTGAGCCTGGATGTCCCTGGCTCAGTGGGATAACTAGGTAACTGTCCAGTGTCACAAACAGGATAGACAGACTTCTTGACAACCCACTTGATTAGCATGGATTTGAGTATTTTAATTTGGAAAGGGAAAGAAGAACAATGTTTACAGGTTCACTTCTAGATTTTTTTCACTGACTGTTCTAAATGATAAAAAATGGAGCAGTGAACTGGATAAATAAAAAACAAATGCACAGTGAGTATGAAACAAAAGGATCGAAGACAAGGAGGGAAAAATACCAGCAGAAAACAGTAAATACAGTTTACCATTAAGATGTGTTAAAAAATACGTTTTTATTTCACCTGTATGTACCCTCATAAGAAACACTGCCACTATATCCAACCAACTGCAGTGCCTCAATCTAAAGAATCACCTCTGTTCTGTGGCTTTTCTTGCAGTAAGACTCCACTGCCTGTATAACTATCTGTGCAACTGGGTGATCAATCCCATCTGTGATTATTTGATTATTTCTTTATCTCACAAGGCCTTTACCTCTTAGGCTTTTGCTGGCCCACAAGGAAGCTTTTTCAGTGCTACTTAAGTAACTTTTTTCCTACTGTGTTCAAACATTTTAATTTTTTTTACTTACATCATGTGAAAAAAAAAAAAGTGGCATCATTGGAAAAAGGTTTACAAATGCCATCATCTTTTCTCCCCCCAAAAGATTCAGAGTACCAATTAATGATATACTTCTCTCTAATAAAAAATGTTGCTGTATAGCTCCATAGAACACATTCCCAACCCAGAGCTGTGAAGCCAAATTGACTGGGGAAGGGTAGGAATTAATCAGAGGGTATTAATGAACATTTATAAGGTCTGTAAGCAATGCTATACATATGACATTGCATAGGTTGAGCATCTGACTGAAAAAAAAACCTGAACCCCCTGGACGAACAATCAGGATGTTCTTATTTCCTGAAACAGGTTATATCTTAATGAAGCTTTCCTCTTTTTTTTGGTGGGTTGTCTTTAAAATGAGTCCAAATATTTTGATTTAGTTCCAAAATAATTATTTAGAGCCTCATGAGGCTTGATAAGCTTGATTCTCTGTAGTTAGCAGTCCATGCTCCATGACTTTGGTAGCAGGTTATGCTCTAGAGTTAGAGCCTTGCAGGTAGGAAGCCCAATTAGAGAGTTTCCTAAAGGGCTTGATGTGCTTGAGTGCCCCACAGTGTAAAAAGTCTGGTAATTCCTGTGGCGCTAAACCCTTCAGTGTGCTCTTTTGGGGAAGCAAGAACAACATATCAAGGGAACGATGCTGACCTTCTGCCTTGCAGGCAACCTCACAGACGATATACTCTCAGTAGGTGAATGGATCCTCAAGGTGAAGAAACATGTCCCTTATGAAGATTTCAGTTAAGATATTAATAAGTGCCCCCTTACAACCATTATCTACGGGCATCATTTTCAGCCTCTGACTTTCTTTTAATTAAAACTCCATTTGCTACATGTAGCTGTTTAAGTCTTGCAGATTGCAATATTTTGTCAAACTCTTGAATTTGTAACACAAAAATATATTTGATAATGCCTTTCATTCAGCTTTCTTATATTTCATAATGCTGGCACAATAAGACACAATAAAACATGGTACATTGCTTGTTCCTGTACTGTTGATGTGAAAGCAGAATGCAATGAATATAAAAGACACTGTAAGCAAGATCATTGCAGAAAAGCCCGAGGCTCATCATTTGTTATAGTGTTTTTGCTGTAAAGATTCATAGGAGTTTGATTTTAAAAAATATCTCAGACTACTTTTTTTTCATTTTTCTTTTTCTCTCAAATTTGTGAGAGTTCTTCATTTTGAACAATGCCCGATAATGTGTTGCTTCAGCCTTTCAGGCCGTCAAAAAAACCTGTGGGTGTAATGCCTTATACTTTTCCACTGGGATCATCACTAGGAGCAATTTTTCACACGCTTCAATCTGTGCTGCTGCATTAGTAAAGCAGGGATTTAGTTAGTGCCAGTTGAACAGAAGTTTTATACATGAATATCCATTAGGTCATAGCTTGAAATTGCTAAATTATTTCATATCAAATACTTTTAGATCATAGTTGTTTTGGGTCATGGTCTGCCAAGTTGAACTTGATTTGAAATGGTCGCCTTGTGATAAAACCCTCCTTATCCTACTCATTGTATTTCCAATTGTAATGCAGTGCTACACAGAATATGATCTCAAGTTGTGCAGTTTTGGAAAGGGCTTATTTGATACCTCTTACTTCCCCATCTGTACTTATTTCTTTGTATGGAGTACAGTGCCATAGAAACAACCCCACTGTGTGTTTTAGATTGTTGTTTCATAGCAGTGTTTCAGAGTAGTCTTGATTCTGCCACTTGGCAGAAGGAGTCTTCCATCAGAGAAGTTATCAAAGCCCCTCTTTTGAATGCATCAGCATTTCTAAGTGAATAGCATTTGCTTATTTATCTGATGTTGCTCATGCTTTAACAGGTTTTGGCTCTTTTCTTCTGGGAGTAGAGGAAGACTCTCTTTTATGGACACTGTGTTTTCAATGTGGGTATTTCACTGTCATCATTTATGCTTTTTGATACATTTTGGCATTGTTTCCTGTTACTATACCTAATATTAGTATGTATAGTGAAAGCCTAATGCACAAAAAAGTCTTCTTGTAAAATCTGTTTGGTAGCCTAGCTGGCCAGTTTACTATTTTTCATGTGTCACTGCACCATTGCCACCAGCTACAAAATAACTGTTCATTAATGATATTGGCAAAAATACAGCCTTGATAAAAATGTTCAAAACATGGTTTCATCTTGACAATACCTTATGTGACAAAAATATAAGTATAGACATTGGGGAGCAACATGCACGTATGCCATATAAATAAAATCTAATATATATTCAATACAATATACTACTCCTCTTTGAATCCTGTCTGCTCTCTTCATGTTCATGAAGATCTACTTATGGTGAGTAGTATCTCACCCCAAAAGAAGACATATTGATTTCAGGAGAAGAATTTGAGAGGTAAGACATTACCCAGTTTAAGGAACCACTGCAGAGGCTTTTGAAAGAGGCTTTCCCAATATGACTTCGCGGAGTACTGACATCTTTCAGATGTAGTAGAGAAATCATTCTGTAATATAACGCATTGATCAATCGGACTCTCAGGAGAAGCAGTGAGATGGTATAAGGATGCATCCATTACCCAGAAGCTGGATAGAAGATACAGACTTCTATGTTCCTTGGAAGGAAATCCTTTATTACTAGAAAATCAATTACATTTATTTTATGAGTCTTATGGTGGCTTAGAGGTGGGTTTTTTTATCCCCTTCTATAACTAGAACAATGACACACTGCTTCTCTGTGATCATGAAGAATCAATATTCCCTAGGTATTGTATCAGAATTTAGCATATTTTTTAAAATGCTGCAGGTAAGTTGAATGTGCCAGCAGAATTGAATTAAGCTCACCTATCAACACAAGTACAATTTACTTTTAAATTCATGTGTAAGATACACACAGTCTTATGTCTGATACATCACATAAAATGTATTGGCTTTCTATGGTTTGTTTTCTAGCCACAAAAGAACACAGCCATCAAACAAAAATTAAATTCTCCCTGGCATTTTAATTTCTCAGCTTTGTAACCTGGCAATTAAGTGTTAACCTGCCTGGCTTAGCATTGCATTACATTAGTCATACAAGGTTGAAACAGTTTAGATGTACTCATTTCTATAACCAATTACCAGACACCTTGTTCACATATGCATTCTAGTCAAAGCCATTACATGGTTCGTTTGATATAAGACTGCATGTGTGTTGCTGTGTTTATACTTTATTTTGCCTATGGATAGGGAGAAATGGTTGTTTTTCTGAGTATTTCCTCATCCTGTCTTTAGCAGATTGTATATGCCTCCATCATTTATTTGAAAAAACAAAACAAAACAAAAACAAAAAACCCAAACCAAAACAACAAAAAAAACCCAAACCCAAACCTCACAAAATAAGATACTGGTGCTTCCAGAATACCTTGAGGAATTGTTAGCTCCAGCAGTAGAAGCTGTGGTATCCAGAGTGTCTGTTAGCAATATGTACATGCCAAAACTAAAAGGGAGAAAAACGGCAACTGTTTTCAAAATTGTGAATTATTTCAAGATACAAATTCAGGCCTACCACTTGGAATACAGAATTTGGACCTTCTCATCATCACAAGAACATGTTAAAAACATCTTCCCTGGTCATGGGTATGGACCTTCTCTAATATGATGGATGTGGCACAGAATCTCCTTTCTGCAAGACTTGAATTTTGTGCGGTAAACTTAGAAGGGAGTTCAGCTTCTGTAATGATTTCTTGGGTATTATTAATATTTGGCATAACTAAAAGTCCTTCACCATTACTATGTGAGATTACGCTCAAGAAGACATACTGTATATTTATTATCTCAGCCTTCTGGTGGGTCCAGATTATGTAAAGGATTGGCCCAGGATATAATTGGTCCCAAATCAAAGCAGTACCAAGAACAAGATGCATGTGCTCCAAATGGAATACCACAGCTGGGGCTGAAGAATGAGTTTGAAGTTTTCATTATTACAGAAATGTAAGTGTGAAGTCTTATACTTCATTTTAGAAGTAGTCATGGGCACTTGGTGAGATACTAGGAAAACTTCTGGATTTCTAAATGGCAAAATGAAGATTTATTTGGTCTTTATGCTGGCACTTCACTTTTGAACATCTGAGGAGTTTTGGCTAAGTTTGAAGAATGAAGCCATGATTATTTTAGGCTTATCACTCCAGAGCACAGTCGTGCATTCCTTGCACACCCAACCACCAAGCTTCTGCTGAGATCACTGAGAGTTTCTTGTGCATAAAGAATGCAAGATCAGGTTCCAAATAAATGTTTGGACAGAGCTGCTGTGAGACTTTACTCCTTTTGTAAAGCCTTTTGACTTGGTTTCAACCTAATGCCTGAATTCTCTTCTTCCTTGATGCTCATTATTTATGAAAAATGCATCAGGATTCATTTGCACTGTTGACTGCTTCCAAGAGATTTTATTAGACATTTTTATGCACAAGGACTATTTCGGAGAATGTATGTGCTCTTATGTTCGGTGCTTGCTCTAGTTTCTCTTCCTGGCAGTTATGACAATTATGTACCATAGTCTTCCAGACTGAGGTTAGAAAAGAGACAATAAAAAGACGGTGAAATCCTGACTCCATTGAAATAGAAGGGAACTCTGCTACTGACTTCAGCAAAGCCTGTGTCTCCACAGCATACTTTTCTTTGGTTCTTGCTAGAATGAGAACTGCCTCATGTGCAGTCAACTCATTCGAAGTCCAATTCCTTTCTGAGGTCCTTTTTATCAGAAGTTCAGGTTCATTAAAAAAATCAGGTTTTAAAAGCAATGCAAAACACACCCCAAAGTGCAGCAGAAAAATCTTATTCGTGTTTAACAGCTTTTGAAATACATTCATTACTGCACTTTTCAAGCTATCAAATAGGAATTTGATATTCACTCCAAAGTCAATTTGACTTATGCTGCCTTGGTAAGACTATTTATCTGCAAATTCTTTGTGGCTAATCACATTTACCCTTTGTCTCAAGTTGTCAATGATGATGTTTTTGACTTTGCTGCACAGCATGTTAAGCTGCATTGCACCTCGAAATCACTGACGTATTAACAGAGCTGTCCACAAAGAACTGATACAATGCTCACGGATACTGGTCTCAACAAAGATCACAGGTACAGCTCTGCACATGTGATTCCTGTGAAGTAGCAAACAGAAAATCATGTTGTCTGTCTGCAGAGCCCTGGCCCTCAAGAGAAGTAGAGGCAATAACCCAGATAACCCATATATGAGATGATATGGCACCATGACCGGGCACAGTTTAAGATGGAACAGATTCAGAATTTTTCATTTAGTTCAAGAAATTTAAATAATTTAAGTCATTCCAAAGCCCCACTCCACTAGTCTTGCTCTTCAATCAATTTTGAATTGATTTTGTATTTGGAATATTTTATCATCTTGTGAAAAAAATTATTTTTAGGAAATACACTTTCTACTAAATAATACTTAGGTGAAAAATCCCCAATCAGTTTTACTGACATCTGACACTGCAAGTTGACTGACATAACTTAAAAGATCTATATGGATATGTTCAGCTCCTGGGGTTTTTTTAATTCAATGCAGTCATTCCTTTACTTCTTTGTCAGAGGGTCCTGACGAAGCCTACTCTAATCAGTGAGATTTCAACTAATCTTAAAGTTCATGTCTTGCGTTGCTAAATTTAAGTCATCTTATAAATATTAATTATTTTGTATTTTAATAATCTTATGCTGCCAGAGTTACATAGGAATAACTTCAGAGACCTACCATACAGGTTGTGCATTAGATCTTGCCTTTTCTCAGTGATTGCCAAGTTGCTGGCAGGCAATAGTTTCAGATAATTTCCCTCTAATGGTTTGATATCATATAAAGAACAAAGGAGAGTTGTAATGAATCATAAAAGACATTTTCATTATCCAAGAATAAACTGGATGCAGTTATTGAATGAGACAGTTCAGTGTTATTGTATCCTGGAAAATTTCACTGAATTGTAGCTAACAGTATCTTATGCCCACAACTAAGCATGACTAGGAATGTGATTTATGAAGCAAAAGCAATAATAAAAATTATGAACTTTCCAGATTTCAAAAATGCATTGAGATCGACACTGGATTCTGTTTACTAAAATAATTGCAGCCCTAGTCTATTTGACAGCATCTTATCTCTTATACAGAGGAGAAAAAAAAAAAAGAAATAACAATAGAATTAACAAGTATGGTTTGTCATGGTTGACCAAATGTATGATTTCTATCCTAGCATCAAAAAGTGAATACAGAGCTGTGACACAGGGATTGTATCTAATCTAAAAGCAGTGACTTATATAGCTGCAGGCATATTGTTAGAATTTGGCTTTTTATCACATGTCCTCTTTCCATTTTTTCAATTCCAATCAAAAGGCTCATTGATTTTGCTTGCCTATGGTAAGGAGACTCCAATAAATAATGAAGAAAAAAATGCTCTCTTAAAAAAATAAATAATCAGCTAGTGCATACAGTGAGATGAATGCTTCAAATGTTAAGACCATCAGTTCTTCAAGGGAGCAATTCTGTAAATATTACTTGGTCACTGAAGTCAACAGGACCATTCAAATGAGTAAAGTTTTATTTGAATCCCAGCTTGGAGCTTGCCATCAAAATAATTTTCTTACCAGCTATTCAATAGCACTCATTAAATTCACCCATGGAGTTGTTTGCAGAAGTAGCAACGCTGCTTACAAGTTGAGTGTAGTTACCCAGGTACAGTATTTTACAAGAACATATAAATCAGCAGCCTCTGCTCAGGTGAGCTTATGCTTATTAGACTGAGAGTGAAGCATCTTGGTGAGGAAAAAGATAATAGTTTAGGAGAAACAACAGAGAGGAATTTGGGCAATGTTTTAGGTAGGAATGCAATATTATGTAGGTCGCTGTCAGCTTTGCTTTTTCATTACACCGAAACTTTCACAACCTGTATCTCAAGATCTCCAAGTATATCACTCAACTCTAAAGAAGATTTCAAAAGACAACGTTTGACCTTATCAATTCTGCTTTTAACCATTGCACGGTTGCAAACAGAGGCGTTCTTCATTTCAGGGGCAGGTGGTATGAAAAAGGATTGTCTCATGGCTAATGTGTGTGCTTTTCATCTTGCCTTGAGATATTGCATACAGGAGACCAAACTACTTATGGAAAACTCCCAAGAAGTTGCAGTCACATTGGTTCCATCTACAGTGGTATAAATGACTTTAAAAGGTGCTGTACAGTCACACCACTCTTCATTCTATTTTCAACCTTGGAATATTATTATTTAGCCTAAGACAAAAATAATTTCATTTTTCTAGTTCTTCTTTCTCCTTCTGTAAAGATGAGATGGATCTCAAATACTTAAGTTCCCTTCAAGTGCTTATAAAATTATAACTAGAAAATAATATTTTATTATATGTTCAGTATTATTTATCCTTATAATATATTATTTTGCTACCCATATAGCTGCTCTTGCTGATCTGGGCAAACAAGTTATGCAGGCCATGAATGGAAACCATTTTTCATATGTGGGAAGAGTGAATTATTGTTTTTTTGCTCTTATAACTGGTGACTCAGGTCCAGTTCTCTCACAGAAGCATTATGAAGTTTGTTCTGGTAGGAGTGCTCAGATAGTCGTATCTTACCAGTTCAGGAAGCATGGATGAAAAATGTTTAAACTGAAGCCATTGTATCCTGTAAAATGATCTCAGAGGCAGGACACTGGTATCAGATGGATAACAGGTCTTATCCAGTGTAACAATTTTTATCTTTCTTTGCTCTGTTGCAGAAAATATCAGAAAAGCCAAATCATAAAATCCATAGAGGACATAGTCCTGCCTTTTTATTTACTCTATAAAGTGCTATTCATACATATGACACTAATATTAATGAAATGGCTCACCAGTAAATGGGCAACATAATTTTCAAATCAGCATCATTCTTAAAAATCACAGCAATACAAAAAATAGAACTATATAATTGTTGCAAGTGATGAGTGAGAAAAATAAATGTTATACACATAGCTGTTTAGAATTATAGGGGGTTGTTTGACATGACAGATGCTGTGCTTACTGTGAAGAAAATAGCTTTTTAAATTCATAGGCATCTAGTAGGAAAACTGCATAAAGTGTCTGAAAGAATAAGATAAAAACTTTATCTCACTCCTTTTGAAGCCTCTTGATGTATTGATTTGGATTAGATCCTGTGCATATTGCATGATAATCAGATTTGTGTTTATTAATTCATATACTATGCAAAGCATCAGAATTCAAAATCAGGTATGCTTAGCTGTAAGAATATAGCCTTCTAGTAAAGCAGCAGCTACACTAAGCCATTTACTGGAGAGAACTGTTACTAAGGAGAAGATCCATTACATTTTTATAGACAGAAATCATAAGTCCATGCTTCACACTTCTGGGAAGGCATTAACAATAAACTAGATAGGAAATCATTCAAAATGACATGAAGAAAAATTAATTGCATGATCACTGGAGAACCTTGAAGAGACCGAGAGTTACACTTGTAAAATTACAATAAGAATACAACCTTTACAAATGTTTTGTAAAAGGAAAGATTTATTATCTTTGTTGTATTTTGAGCATCTCGTTTTTCTAGTGATCATTTGAAAATGTTCAAGTGATTTTTAGCAACTCTGCTCATGGGGAAACTTCTTTTTTATTGTAATTTTTTTGAGCTTGGAGGAAATGATAGGTGATTTTCACATATTCCACAGGGACACAGGAAAGAATGCGATAATAAAGATTAGGAAATTGCTGTTTATTGATAACATATCTCATATTTACATCCCACTTTCTTTATTATTTCAGTAACCTATGAAAGAGAGAGACATGTTTACATACACAGCTATCATCCATTTTTTATAAAGCTCAACAGCTGCTCAGTGCTACACAACTATTGTGCTTTAGTCAGGGGCAGGAAATAAATGTTTTGACTGGATCTGCCAAGTGCCTTTAGCTAATCAAAATATGCATATCTGAGATTTAATATGGGCAGGATTGTAACTTCTGTTTGTGCTAAAAATTCAGAAAATTCTTTCACAGCTTCAGGAGGGTAGAACTGTGTCCTTATGTGTCAGTTGAGATGAGACACAGCTATGGGACTGGTTCATGGCCAGTTTCCATCTTACTGTTTGGCCTGCCATGGCCCTTTCTAGCTTATGAGACATTCGTAGAAGAAAATTTAATATCTGCAGCTGAAAAGAGCAGGAGACTTCTGGAGAAAAAAGGAAAACAGTCATCTTTGTATTAATTTACTTATATGAATATACACCAATAGGTTTCTCCTCTATTTGTGTGCAGGTTGGCCCCTTATTGTCAATGGGAACTCCATAGGAGAATATGCCCTTTGGTGTCTATAGTGCTTTTCAAGTCACAAAAACAGCATGTGTATAAAAGCACTTAGGTATAGTATTCTCAGTTCTTATAATTTTCAAGGAATATTCAGAAAAATTGTTTATTTACATGTCTAAATGTAATTTGCCTACCTAATTAAGTAATTGTGGGTAAGTTTCAGAGTGGAAATTCTAACTCTGGGGTTCGGTAAGAACCTAACATCCTCTGCTTAAAAACATGAAAGGAATTTGCATACAGTAGCTACAGCTCATATATAAATATCTGTAGTATCCACTTCGTAGATGAGTTAACAAAATGGTAGGATCCAGGGGTTGTGTTCTTTCTGATAGACTAATACACTTGCCCTCATTTTAACCTCACAACACTCTAAACTAGGACTACTGAAGTCAATAGCTACAATGAATTGCACCAAGGTCAATAGCATTATGCTACTGTAAAATTGGCGTAATCATGAGAAGAATCTGTCTCAGTATCTTTACCTGTCAGCTGCCTCTTTTCTTCTACCTCCTTCAATTGACAATGACTATGTGAGACTTAGACTCCCAGGAAAAGCCATCTAGCACAGATGGGGACAAAGGAAAGCCAGAAGGACAAATGTTTCAGTCAGGCTTATAAATCTGTGCTGAGACAGGTAAATAAGAAGATGCAGAGAGGCAATCATAAGTCAATAATGAAACTTTTTGAGGCTAAGTAGCCAGTGTGATTAGTTGACTGCTGAAAAGATTGTATGATGGAATTTCCAATTCTTTTTTTTTTAATATGCATGGGTTCTTCCACTATTCTTAGACCAGGATACCTCTCTGAGCAACTTTTCCTCTAAATTGCAGTAATTCTAGTCTGCAAAAATAAAGAACAACAATCCATAAAATAGGAATACACAAATCTCAAGAGATACAAGTCATATTCTGACAGAGTTTGCAAGTAAATTGGCTCCAGAAAAAAACTTTTAAAAATGTTAAAATCAGAAGTAAGGCAAGAGAGAATAAAAACACAACAAAGTTATAATCATTTATGTAAAAAGGATGATTTGAGAAGAGTAATTCTGGGCAACTTACTTTGGCAAATGTCATATGTCTACAAAACGGCTGATGAGTATGAGCATCTCCATGTGATTTAAGGGCAACTGAAGGCTACTTGTTACATCGGAAATATTAATACTTTACAGCATTATGGTCATAATGTCTTCTCCATCTTCTACTCCCCTAACTCTAATATCTTTAACACATTTCTTCAGATACCAGGGATATGCTGGTGGTTACTCTCTTTTTAAGTTTTTAATGGGTACACTGCAAGACTTGTAGGGGGCAAGTCACCATTGCAAGTTTTTCTTGTGAAGGTTTTTATGGTGACTCAGCTAACACTGTGAGCAAGCCTCAGTTCTGGTATATGGATGAGGCTACATGGACTTTAGTGGAGTCAGAGTTAAGTAGCTGATGGTCTGACCTTACCTGTCAACAAGAGGCACATAAGGGTCATAATCTCTTCGCTATTCTGGACCTTTAATAGACTTTCCCTTTACTATATTGGGAGCATTAGCAATTTTTGTTGTATATTATCATATTATAAATTACAGTTAAGCAGAATAGGTTTTTACCATGAAAAGTATTAAGAGAAAAATTGCTTGTTTGACAATAATTTCTGTGATATAAAGAGAAGTATGTATGAAATTTTCAGAAAGTCTATTCTCTGTGTGCAGTTAAATTATTTATACAGTGTATAATTAATATGTTGGGTGATTTTGGTAAAGAGGCTTAGCTTTTAATCCTTCTCTAAAGATAAGAGATCACAGGAGTAAAATGCAAATTTGAGGGCAAATTTGTGGATGAGTATTAAAAAAAAAAAAAAAAAAAAAAAACAACCAAGAAGAAATCCCAAAGTCCCCATAGGCTAATGATTACATTATCCATGCAAGCAAATTCCTCAGCACAATGCTGAAAGAATGAGGCATAACAGCAGTTCAGCACTGTCTGAATCCATGGTGTAGCAGATGAGAAGGTGTTGAAATACCTTAGTTTCCTATAGGTAATTTGGATATCTAATAGGTGTAGTAACTAAATGCTCTAAATCCATGTATTTATGGAGAAGTCTTCCCAGTTTCAGAGGCTGCAGAGGCCCCAAATACTGCTGAACTGCCAGTTTTATTACACAAGGTTGGAGAGAGTGAGAAAGAGAGACAGACAGACAGACTGCAGAGTCTCTCATGGCTTGTGGCATCACACTCTGCATGCAAAGATGATATGTCATGACTGTGGTCTGCAAAGTGTGTGAAGCTAGTGGCCATACACTCAGATAAAGGATAAAAAAAGGCCAGTGCCAGAGCTGTGAGAGATGAGGTTTGAAATTTCAAACTATGCTATTCATGCATTTTCCTGTTGTTGAAGCTCACAGTTAGCTTCATAGAGTAAATCAGTTTGTAGAAATAGGCAAGCTTCTCAGTGAATTAATGAAATCTAATTTCTTACTGATTCACTTACTACATCCTTCTACTTTCTCTTATCATAATAAAGTAGCTCACTCCCAAGCTCCCTATAACCATATTCTTTTCAACTATTTCCCTTGACAAGCATATCCTCTAAACTATACCTCCCTGCCCACCATCCCTTATGCAGGGGACCTGCTGATCACAGTCAGGCTGGTGCTGAGAGGCTCCCTGCTAACTGCATGCTGCCTGGGGAGGATGAGAGCAAGCCAAAAAAACCCCTATTGTCTTACCCTGACTGGAGAGTGAACATGGGTCCTACTGCTCCTGTTAGCTGCAGATTTTCATGTTCCTACGTGAAAATCTCTGTCAAAATTTTTCTACGTGAAAATCTCTGTCAAAATATATCTCTCAAATCTAGGTGAGGTTGGACAATGGATGTAAAAGTTGTTTGGTAGGGATTGACAGACTGATGTGCAGATGGATATCTAACCTTTGTAAACCTTACTTTCTTAGGAAATAGTTCTTAAAATGTCCTCAGGTTTTTACTGTCTATAAAAACAAGCCTCTGATTCTCCCCATGAAAAGTCTGGTTTAGTCTTCAGCATGAAATAGGAGGAAAGTCATAGGAAAAGTATCTATTCTATGAGGTTTCCAAAGCTGTTCTCCAAACTCAAGAAGTTTTGTTTGGACAACCCCAGGTTGTTTGGATAACCCCAGGTGATCACTGGAACTTCAGTGAATTTGACGGTTGCCCATCTTTGAAATATTTTCTATCTTTAATGAAGGTGGCAGTTAACAACCTTTTTATACAAACTGTCCATAAGTTTGAGTTAGTTAATAGTTCCTTTTTCCTATGATCATTTTAGTATGAGGAAGGCTGAGCAAGACATATTGTATATATTTGGTAAATATAGATCCACAACTACAGTCCATGTTTGCCCCTTAACCTCTGTCATACACTAAAAAAATATTATGTAGCCTATTCTGTGTTACTGTGACAATGCTCAATATTATTAATTATGTTTTGTGTAAGTTTCTGTGCAAAAAAGACAGGCATATTACCATTGCAGCCAAGTTCTGAATGGCCCTGTTGAGCTTATATCCCACAGGTTAATGTATCATTCATTTGATTTGACTATTGCAACCCTCATTCCATCAATCTATGAATTAGTCACTCAGTGGCTCTATGCCACTAATTAAGACACAGTGGGATCAAGCAAGAAGTTTAATAGCTGAAGGTAATGGGAGCAAACAAGATTCAGCCACATGACAGAATGTTTACTCAGTTTGCATTAAGCTGTACATTATTAATATTTCTACTACCTAAAACATATATTTGCAATACTAAGTGTATCTACATAAAACAAAAAAACTCAATACAAAAGCATAAAATTGTTGAGAACAATGAATGCATGAATTTCATGCATAGAGTTAACACTAACTAATATTCTTTTATCTGAAAATAATCTATACCAGAGAAGAATTTTGTTTTACAATATGTAGGTGAAAAGGTACTATACTTTGTCATGCTAAACATACCTCCCCAAAGAGCCTGAATGAGAAAAAAAACCAAGCAGCTGTCCACATTTTGGCAATATTTGTCTGAAGGGGGTTGAAACATATTTTAGTTTCACTTGAAAAGATTTTACATCCCCTGTGTTTACTTTGGTTGAGACTCAAACTTAAGAATACAAAGGGAACCTAAGCACTGGACTGGAAATATTTATTAATTTCAGGTCAAAACACAGTGGATTTTATACAGTCTTTTTGCTCATGCTCATTGAAATTATTCTTCAGGATCTAGCAAATGCCACAACTTTCTACAAAGCAAATCTCAGTCATTCGCTAAAAAGGCTCTTGTTTAATGAGTAGCTGCATTAAACTAATTTTGGAGAATGTCCCAACCATGTCATTTTCATTCATTGTTTCTGACTTTACAAAAAAATCTATCATGGTACTCTAAAAAACTTTTGTAAAATTAAAGCTTTTTCAATAATTCTGAAAATCAGAGAGAAAGAGATTATAAATTCAGCCTTGTAAACACTGTTACTGTCAGAGTACAGTATGTCCTGTTTTAAACACAGTAAGATATCTTGTCACAGCAAATGATATTTTATTTTGCCTATTCACGTGTTGCGAATAACTCTACATCTTTCATGAACGCACAGCAGTAAGTAGCTGCATATTTCTGTTGAGTTCTGCCCTGTGCAGACCAAAACCCATGACTTTTCTGGTACCCTCTCTTTACCTTCCCATTTCAGCAAGGCTGCCAGATTCATAGTTCTTTCCAAGTGCAAGAAAACAAGTATCTGTTGTTCGACATGACAGTGATTTCTGTCTGGTCCATTATCACGTCATAAATTGTGTCTTCGTTAGGATGCCAGAAGAATGCCAATCATTATTAGAGCTGTTTTATTTCCATTGCTTTAGACAACTGACTTAAGAAACAAGTCTGTCTTATGTAAGAGTAGTTCTGGACAGTAAAGTAACACAGTAAAACTAATGTAAGAGGTTCTTTTTATCATAAGTTTCACTCAAATGTCAACACTAAGAACAATTTTAAAAACTGACAGCCTGCAAACCAGGTGAACTGTGCTTGATAGTAGATTTTTAAATACAAGTTCACATAGTTTTTCCAATACACTGGCCTTTAAAATTATCCTTTTGATTTCCCCCACTTTCTTGCATCTAGTCTTTAGCACTACCTAATATCCAAAATACATTTCGTTGTACTTTAGGAGAGACACTATGTTCTACGTACTTTTGACCTGAAGAACTCTCATGAGGACCACAGGAGCGAAGGGCTGACAGACACCATCTTGTCAGATGTCATCTTGTCCATCTCCCTGGGCTGAGGTGCCATAACTACATTTACGCTATTTGTCCAAGCTGTATTTTAAAGCTTGTAGTCTAAGAGATTTGATAAAGCACCTTGGTAACCTCTTTCACTGGTTCACTAATCTTCTGATGAGAAAGCTTTTTCTAGATATCAAATATAAATTATTTTTGCTGAAAATGAAAAATGAAGAGAAATTAGTAAGTGCTTGACACAGTCCCTAAAGATAGTGTCTCCTTATCCTATCATCAAAGTCATTAATGAAATGTTGACTAGAATAAAGGAAAGGACAGGCCTTTTTAGGGACCTCCATTTGAAATCCCTTTACCAATGAACCAGTCATATCTACTCTAAGCTTATTATTATTTTTTTCTTTTAGTTGTACACTTACAGGATGGTGATTTCATACAAATACATTTCCCATTAGTTGTTTAAAAACACTGCTAATGGAAAAAAAAGGCAGTTTTTATCACTTCTACTTCCTTCTTATCCAGCATATTGTATATTGGTTACAGTGTCAAGAAGAAAGAGACTGGTTTGACATAATTAGTTCTTCGTATATCTCAGCTGTTGTTATCACCTAATTATCCCCCAGCTACTTTGAAATCAATTGTTAAGAATCCGTTCTTCACAGATAGCAAAGTTTTTTAATTTTATTAAGCAAGTTTTACCAGCTGTACTTATAAGAGCACATCAGGGAATTTTATGGAAAATTTACACTGCGTTACAGAATACAGCTTTTTGGAAATACATTCTCTCTTAATATTTGCATTATGCAGAACTACATCATTGTGTACAAAGAACATAAATGAAATAGGAGAATTGTTGTGGCAGTTTAATGTGTTTTTTTATTTTTTCTTTTCAAGATTCCTGTTAGTACATTTCCTTTTAACAGGTGTTAATGTACTAGGCTTTCAGCAAAACAAATTAGGAATTTTTACTACTTTTACGGGATTGCTGAAGACTTTTTTCTCATTTAAGAAATGACATATTTTAGTCAATTAAAATTATCATCAGTTTGTTACAAAATAATTCACAAGTGTGACATCAAGCCAAAGGTTGTATGAACATATAAGAATTGTATACGTGAAGTTTCCATCAAGGAGCTGTTTGAATTTCTGTGAAATCTTTTGCAATTTTAACAGGGAACATGTTCCTCCCACAGCATCTTGATCACTTGTGAGTATTTCAGCAAGGATGTCTTCACAATACTTGGTAGCACAATAAAGACCACAAATAATGGTCAACATTTCTTGAAATGTGTAGTATTTCTTTCTTGATTATCCTTTTTTTTTTTTTTTCCCTCTCTCGCTATGTATCTTAAAAAGAGCTTTTGCTTACTGCAGGGAAATAGTATAGTGTTCACCAAGTTCTGTATCTCTTGTTATCTGCACACTTACTGATGTGCTCGCCTTCTGTTCAGGCTCAAGGACATTTTCTCACTGTGCTCAAATGTCTTTCTGGTGGCTGATTACTTTGGCATTTTCCTATTCCATTTCTGGCAGGGTTTCAGTGTGTGTTTTTGCAAGGATAAGTGAAGTTTCAATGAAGTTAAATGAAAAGAAACACAAGCTAATGAATTGTTCAGCTTTGGCTTTGTGGTCATCCAGTTAAGCATTAAGATGCAAATGTTGCCTGGAATATTACAGAACAGCTTAACTAAAATGATGCAAACTCTAGTGGTTTGTCAGGTACAGCACTAAATTATTTTTATCTTCTGTTTCTAATTTTGCTACAGTTCTACATTTCCTATATAGAAACCTATATCATAAATACAAGACACAAAGAAGGTATAGAAATGAGTTGGAAGAATCTGTTACATTAAATTCTCTTGCCAAGTCAGAATGATCTGTTAGATTAAATTCTATTGCCATGTTATAATGATTACCTGTGATCATTCTTTGGTTTAATTAAATCTGAATTTTCACAGCCAATAGTATGTTCCATAAGTCCACAATCTAACAATTGTCAAGTTTTTCTTGATTGTCTGGTGTCTGCCTGTAATTTATTTGCAGCTTTTATAATAATTTATCTTGTACAAACCCCAGACAAATCATGGCAATCCATGGTGTTTGTAGACCAGAAACTTTTCACGTTTACTCTTTGTCTTGTCTTTAGCTATTAATTTCATTTGTTGTTGTGTATATACATATATATGTACACAACCACAAACATATTTCAAACATGTATTTCAGTTTTCCTATGATACAAAGATACCCATATATATAGTTTTTTCAAGGTGTTAATATGCTTTTCATCCATAGAGTATATGATCTCTGTTTCTAAACACAGTCTCAGTGAGATAAACATAGCTTCACACTCATAGTTTCTCTTTCCTGATCTACACTCAGTCCAAAATGGTTATTAGACACATTTCAAATTGCTGCTCATTTTCAACCCTGATGTTCTGCAGTATTGTTCATTTCATCAGGGCTGAAAAACAAAATTAATTACAGTTTTTTTACTTTTCTGATTACTTTTTTTAACTGATTGAAAATTATCTGCTACCTCAAGATTTAGTTGGAAAAGATGACATAAAGAGCAGCAACTAAGAAGGATGCCCTCCTAGACTTGCTATTTGTGAATAGAAAAGGACTCATGTGGTATGTGATGGTAGGTGGCCATCTTGGCCACAGTGATCATGAAATGGTTGAGTTTAAAATTTTCAGTGTAAGAAAAAAGGACAGCAGAGTTGCTACCCTGGACTTCAGCAGCGCAAACTTTAAGCTACTCAGGGAGCTATTTAGCAGTGTACCCTGGGAATCTGCTTTTGAGGGCTTAGGAGTGCTGGTCAGTCTTTAAGAACTTTAAGTCTTTTAGAAGCACAGGAGCAGGCAACTCCACTGTGTTGTAAGTCAAGCAAGTGGGCCAGAAGACCAGCCTGGCTGAACAGGGAACTCCTTGTGGAGCTCAAAAGGAAAAAGAAACTGTGTGATCTCTGCAAACAAGGTCAGGTTTTGCAGGAAGAGCACAGAGCTGTGGTTTGTATGTGCAGGGAGAAGACACGAAACACCAAAGCTCCATTACAGTTGGAAGTGGCCAGTGTTGTTTCGGATAACAAGATGGTCATCTGACTAATGGGGATGAATAAAAAGTGGAGGCATTCAATGTGTTTTTTGCCTCAGTCTTTCATAATACTGAGAGACCTTAAGCTGCCCGGTCCCCTGAGTTGGAGGACCATGACTGTGGGAACAGTGGCTTTCCATTTGTGGACACAGAAACTGTAAGGGACCAGCTGTGTCAGCTGAATGGTCACAAGTCCATGGGGCCTGGTGGAATTCACCCCAGAGTACTGAAGGAGGTAGCAGATGTTATGATAGGACCCCTCTCTATCATCTACCAAAGGTCTTGGGAATCTGGGGAGGTCCCTGCTGACTGGAAGCTAGCCAATGTTAGTCCAATCTACAAAAAGGGTGTGAGGGAAGACTCAGCGAATTACAGACCTGTTAAGTCTAACCTTAGTTCCTGGAAAAATTATGGAGAAGATTATATTGGGTACTATTGAAAGGCATTTAAAGAATAATGCAATCATCAGGCACAGTCAACATGGGTTCACAAAAGGAAAGTCCTGTTTAACTAATTTGATATCCTTCTATGACAAGGTCACCCACCTAGTGGATGAAGGGAAGGCAGTGGGTGTAGTTTTTCTAGATTTTAGTAAGGCTTTTGATACTGACCCTCACAGCATCATTTTGGACAAGTTGTCCAGCTGTGGGATGAGCGGGTTCATGGTGGGATGAGCTGGGTGAAGAACTGGCTGAAGGGCAGAGTTCAAAGGGTTGTAGTGAATGGGGCTACATCTGGTTGGCGACTGGTCACGAGCGGTGTTCCTCAGGGATCAATTCCGAGGCCAGTTCTGTTCAATATATTTATCAACGATCTGGATTCAGGAGTTGAATGCACCATTAGCAAGTTTGCTGATGTTACCAAACTGGGAAGTGCTGTTGACTCTCTTGAGGGACAAGAGGCCTTGCAAAGGAATCTAGACAGATTGGAGTATTGGGCTATGATTAATGGGATGAAATTCAACAAGTTGAAATGCCGGATTCTGCACCTAAGATGGAGTAATGCCAGGCACAAGTATAAATTGGAAGAGGAGTGGCTGGAGAGCAGCCCTGCAGAGAGGGATGTGGGGGTGCTGGTTGACAGCAGGCTCAATATGAGTCAGCAGTGTGTCCTGGCAGCCAAGAGGGCAAACCACATCATGGGGTGCATCAAACACAGCCGGTCAAAAGAGGTGATTATCCCACTGTATTCAGCACTGGTGTGGCCTCACCTTGAATACTATGTGCAGTTCTGGGTTTCACAATTTAAGAAGGATGTTAAGGTCCAGAGGAGGGCAACAAAGCTGGTGGAAGGGCTAGAGGGCATGTCCTGTGAGGAGTGGCTAAGGACTTTGGGCTTGCCTAGTTTGGAGAAAAGGAGGTTGAGGGGCGACCTCATTGCTCTCTACAGCTTCCTGAGGAAGGGAAGTGGAGAGGGAGGTGCTGATCTCTTCTCCCTGGTATCCAGTGATAGGACACGTGGGAACAGTTCAAAGCTGCATCAGGGGAGGTTCAGGCTTGATACTAGGAAGCATTTCTTTACCGAGAGAGTGGTCAAACACTGGAACAGGCTTCCTAGAGAGGTGGTCGATGCCCCAAGCCTGTCAGCGTTTAAGAGGCATTTGGACAATGCCCTTAACAACATGCTTTAACTTTTGGTCAGCCCTGATTTGGTCAGGCAGTGGGACTAGATGATCATTGTAAGTCCCTTCCAACTGAAATAGTCTGTTCTACTCTATTCTAACGACATTTTTCATTCACTCATTAAAATTCTAAGTTTCTATATTTTGATCAAAATTTCAGAATCTGGAAAATGTAGAGCAGCCTTTGTTTATTTAGGTTTTTGCTCTTGCTAAAAATAGATTGGTTTTGTGTGATTTAGTATTTTCAGTCTTTATAATCTCATTTTGTTGTTTTGATATTAACACTGTAGACTCCTTTCAAGCGTTCTTCTTAAGAAGAGATTTGGAATATCCAAATGATGCATCTGATTTTAGGCAAGCAGATCATTATCCCTTTTCCTTTTGAAGCAAGAGTGACAAAGAGTCAGCAGGCTGGATCAAGCACTAAAATCATATCATAGTCAACCCATCTATATTCAGACAAACCCTGTAGGTTTTCAAGCACTTTTGAAGGGGATATGGATATCATTACATTGGGAAAGTGATAGTTATTGCCGGTACTTTCACTTTGGATGTAGACTTTAATAGCAATTCTGTGCAACTTTTTTGATTGTTTAACTCCCTAGAGGAAAAGCCTGTTTGCATTTATTTCCCAACACGAAGATGGACAAATGGCAATGTGCTTTGCTGGTTTTAATCACAGCTAGTGAAGTTTCATGGCTGTACATGTTGACTAAAACTACTAAACTAAAATTATATAAATGAAGGAAAATGGAAATTACTTTCTGCAGAAATTAATTTCAGAGCCAGAATATATCCAAGGCCAAGGCGTTGACAGAAATATGTATTGAAATTTCACTATACAAATAATAACAGAAAAGCAGTAATATCCTGTTCTTTTAAAGTACATGAAGAGGCTGGTTTCCATGAAAACACACTGTTGTGGGGATTTTTTGTTTTGTTTTTTTTTTAATAAAGAATGTGCATAGCGAGGTAACTTTCAATTCTTGTGAGAGAAACAGGACATTATGGCTTGGAAAGGGTTGGCAGACACAAAAATAGCTTTTTGCTCAGTGGCTGGCAATGTCTGATGTCTGTGTTTGGTATTCACAACGATTTCAGCAGCACCTGTGTAGGTAATCCAACAGTGACCATCATACAAATGTGCCAAGGTAGTGACGTAAGATCTGTTCAGCATATCTTAGAGAGCTCTGTTAGATCTCTAATAGAACTAGTAATTTCAGATTTTAATACAAGGTTTTATCTGTCTAATTGTAACTGTAACTTGGATCTACCATATACACTGCATTTGTGTGTACACGAAATAATATCACGGATTGGAATTGTACTAATTTAACCACTGTATTTAGGGACTGCACTGGTACATGTGGCTTTCTTCATTCCTCTCTTTCTCATCCATTCCTAATATCGATATGGTTTGCTGCTGTCTCACGGTGCAAAGTGATTATTCTGCAGTGAAGCTCCTGGATTTGATCTGTGATAGCTGTCTGCGCATACAAGCATTGTCTCTTACATAATTGCTCCAATTATTGGCATTGTCTTTGAAAAGAAATGTGTTTTTATTTTCAAATGTGAGCTATTTTATGGAGCTATTTTAGCATAAGCAAGATTTCTTGCTTTAAAAAAGTTGGGAAAATATGTGAACACGAGATAAAGAAATTGAAAATATGGGATTATGCAAGCATTCAAAATTAAGTCAAATCAACCCAGACAGAGTGAGTCTGTATCAGAGACTGCATAAGGGAATGCCATTAATTTTCACATTGGTAAGAAGTTTCCCATTATTTTCCTTTTTTTAAAAGGATACAGCCATTTATCCAAATATGAAGAGCCCTATTTAATGTGTTTAGTTCCCTATGGAGAGTGTTGATGAGTTTGTTCACGTAAAAACTGAAACAGGGTAGTAGTTCTGAGAAGCTCCAGGGACGAGTGTGAGACACTGGAAGAGTTAATGTCTCAAACACTGTGGCGAGGTGAGGCGCAGTTCGCATGGCGACAGCAGGGCTCGGCTTGCATGGGACAGGGAGATGGGAGAGCGGGACTCGGAGAGCGCGTCGGAGGCTGCGCAGTTCCGGGTTCTGGTGGACCTTACATAACGACTTACCATACATGGCCAGAGGTTGCACAGAGTTTGTCTGAGGAAGGGGATTATGACCACCAGAGAGACCCCTCGCGACCACCACCACCCCCAGCACCTGCCCAGAAGACTGAGAACTTTCTAGAACAAGAACCATATAAGTCCTCAAGGGGGCGTAACTGGAGGCAGGGACTAAAGTATAAAAGACACGCCCCTGCCCGGGAGCCCACCCATCACTGGAGGGCTGCAATGCCTGTTATTGGCGTCGTGGGATCCAAGGGTGGTGATATCCCTCTCCCTCTCCCTCTCCCTCTCCCTCTCCCTCTCCCTCTCCCTCTCCCTCTCCCTCTCCCTCTCCCTCTCCCTCTCCCTCCCTTCTTATAAATGTTCCAATAAGATTCCACTGTTGCTAACCCCTTTATGCTTTCCCAGTTTTCCGAGTTGATTCATTCCATGTTCAAGTTGTTCCCACCACAAATGAAGTACCTAATTGATCGTTTGGTGTTGTTTCACCTTAATTTAGTCTGAGGGAATTTGCAAATCTGAGTAACTTCCAAGTCAGGTGGAGGCAGGCAAATGCTGATGCTGCTGTGTGGCTACCCTTACCATCCTGGTAACCCTCAGACATAAACCGTTGACCAAGTCTGAGACTGAGACTGGATCCAGCCACACCCAGACTCCTCTCTGAGAAGGAGTTTAGAAAGCAAGGGGGTCCTTTCTGAACGTCGTGACTCAACTGGAGGGCCACCTCTTTTCCCTTAGCCACACGCCAGACTCGCACCCTTCATGTGACATATTTGGCGTCACAATTTTCCCTCTTCCTCCCCCCAGGTCAGCCGTGACAATGAGGTGGTTAGGTGATACATTAGATAGCTTTAAAGGCATAATTTGCCTTGGATGCTACAATCATCGCCTGAAAGCCACCCACTAACTTCATGTCAGAACAGCAGCATTTGTTCAGGGCAACTAACCAGTAAAAAAGTTGTTGATGCTTTTTCACATTAAACTACCCTTTTTTTTTCCTCTTGTTGCAACCTCTGGTTGTTCTCAAAGGGTCATTGTATGAGACTGGTCACTAGGGAAATGCTCTATGCTCTATGGAGAACCTGAAAGAGCACAAATTCAAGGAAATAATTTGTTGGCAACTTGATGGAGCAGTAATTATAAGTATTTGAATGATAAGTTGAGCTATGATAGCTAACCTACAACACTTTTGTAGCAAGATTAATGCTGGAAAAAGCTACAAAGGTAGGATCATACGGATAGAAGATTCAAGGGAAAAATACTTCATATGCATCATGGGGAAAGAGGAAATTTTCATCAGGGATTTGAAAAATGCGTAATGTTTGCCTTGTATCAAAAATCCCTGTGTTTTATCCATTTATACCTCCTCACACTTTCCAGTATACCTTGCCAGCTCAAGGTATCATAAATTGTCCTAAGCAGCCTCCACAGTTCTTCCAGGTAAACACCCCTGAGTCCCGCTGCAGTGGGTGGTGACCAGAGCTACTACAGAAGATAAAGTTTGACTCCATATGAAGAGCCAAGGCCCCCCGGTAGTATTATAAAGAGCTCATCGAAATGTAACAAGGTCACTGTGATGGTCAAATCACTCAGGCTACAATTTTAAGCCAACAATTTGAAGTCCATCTTCAAGCACCTCAAAAGTGTCATGAATTTCCTCCAGCCTGTGAAGTTTTCTTTCAGGATGAATGAAATGGAATATAAATACAAACTAGTTTGGCTGCTTTGCTAACAGAGTTTGTAGTCACGACTGATGGCAGCCTGGACTATGTCACCCTATGTAGTCCCTTTGAGCTTGCAACCATAATTCTTCCTAAGGTGAGATCTGGGCTGACAATGTCAGACCACAATCACTGCTGAGACCATTCATCCCTTAAGCCACAAACTCTTAGGTCAGGCCTAGTGGCTAGTCTCAGATAGCTATATGCTGCAGAAAATCTTGACAATTAGCAAGCTTCAAATGCCACATACTAAATAAGAAAAGCCAGATTTAGCCAGGACATATATGTATCTCTTGAATCACTTCCCATTACCCCTTATGAGTCAGTATTGCCTTCAAGGTAATTTAACTCACTGTCTTGTCTTCCCTGTTGATAAAAAAATAATCTCTTCCTCTGAGACACCTAATAGATGATCCCCTGAAATACATGCCTAAATAATTATCTGTCTAGGAGACTCTTTTATACGGTGAGTCATCATTCACTGTCACTATAAAGGGCTTGTTCTAATTTTGAGACCCTCATTAGAATTAAAATATCAAATAAAGTATATGCCTTTGACAGCTAGTCCACCAGAATTTCAGCAGTAATTCTGTAAAGCAAGGAGAAAACAAAAACAAGTGTTCCGAAGCCACAAATCTAGAATATCTGAAATTTTCAGCACAGAGCAAAGTCAGAGTTCAAGGCACAGAACTCTGGTTCAGCCCTCTTGGAGGAATTTTCTCTTACTAATTGTGTGTAAGCAGAAGAGAAAAATGTTGAGAAAAGCAAAGATGCAAAATATTGTACTCCAGTGCAAACTTCAACAGTACCTCCAGGGAAGGAACAGAGTGTAAGTTACTAGAGAAAAAAAGCAATAGTTTTTCTTTTTTATTATTGTTGTGGAAGAGGAGGTAGGTTTGGGATTACAGGAGCTCTTATAGAATACTTTATTGGTTCCTATGCAGACTAGCATGGAAGAAAAAAGGTGGAAAATAATCGAACAAGAATGTTGAGCAATTTCCAGCTTCCACAGACAGCTGAAGTCAGCTTCTCATACTCTTTCTGCTAACCATCTTTGTATCAGATTTCTTTTAGAAGACACAAATGTAGCAGGCTAAAATTAGAAAAATATCCCTTGCAACAAGCAAAAACAGAGCTCAGTATGAGATTAGACTCCAGAAGTCAAAGTCGGAGCACGGTGGGGGTAAGCAAACTACAAATTCTTGAGGGACTGGAATCTCCATAGAAGAAAACTACTATTTGTGCCTAATCCCAGTAATTAGGGAGCAATGCTTGGTTAGTAGGATTTTTTTAAACCATACATAAGAACAATTCTTTGAAAGAAAATTTGGCTTTTGACTCAAAAAATTTTGAACTGAAAATGTATGTTGAAAAGCTTTCAGAGCACAAACTTCAGTCTGTGTAAGAGAATAGTTGTTTCTTAGCAGAGTTAGACAAGTCGGGGCTTTTCCTCAGAATATAAAGGAGCAATGCAGAGGAAGGTTAGGGTACAACTGAAGATGTTAAATGTGTGGGTTTCCTGCTTACACAGCAATCACAAAAAAGGAATTATGCCAGCGTAGTTCTGAAAGTCAGTTTATACTACATATATGCAAGCCGCGTAACCTAGTTTATATTTACATTGCTATTCTCATTGACTGGATTAATTGGTTGCACAGAGCTTTACATGGACACAGCTGCTCCTGCCGTGGAGGTAACTGTGAGAGCAGGCAGGACCTCCCTGCCAGTGTGGGGAGAAAAACCTCTGGTTCTTCTTTGTCAGGGTGTGTCTTGGCTTTAGACTCAGCTGTAACTCAGATGACAACAGCAGCTCATGGTGGTGATTTTCTCCCCAGTTCCCACTGTTTAATCCCAGTGTGAGAAACCCTCCTGCTTCATGTCTATTACATTGTTAGCTGCTACTTGGCAAGGGTTTACCCAATGTTCCATCACCTACTGACAGTGGATCGAGAAAAAACAAAAAAGGTTTCCCCTACCCCCAAAACTATCTCATTTATGTCCCTGTCTCATGTCTCTGTGTAGTGCTTTGATTTGAGGCTTGGCAGCCATTGTTTCAGTGTCCCACACCTGTAACTCTCCCTCCACATTACTTCTCTGCTCACTCGTATATCCTCTTTCTCAGCTGTAACCATCTTCTTTTCATCTCCAGAAGACGTTCATGTGTATCAATAGTCAGTTAAATAGATACAGGAACAATTGCTAAGAAATATATAGCTTGGTTCCTGGAAAATAAAAATACTTGTGACTTTATTGTCTTTACACCTGCTCCTAATGTCTCCCTGCTCCCTCTTTGCATTTAAGCATTCTGTGTATGACCTCCATACACACAGACACCAAAAGATACATTAAAGGTTTAAATAAGAACAAGAAATTTGGGGAACCTCCCATGGATATTTAGCACTGCAGTGAATGACTGTCTCATCTGTATCACATTGCAGATACTGATATAGCTCTACTCTTCTTCTCAAAGAAAGAAGTCCCTTTTTTTAACTGTGTGATATTTAGGGCGTATCCATGTATTGCACAGCCTGTACCTGCTCTCAGCTCCATGAACAGCAGTAGCAACAGCTCAGCAGTTTCCTGCCTGAACAACAACTTGTCACAGTTCTTGACATTTTCATTCCCATTGAGAAACCTGTTCTCTGCTTTGACCACAGGTACAGGAAAAGATGGGCCCATCACTACTGTATTGGGGCTCTAGAAATGGTTAGGTGTGGTACGGAGGGCGCCAGGGCTTGGGCACCCACAGAGGGGACAAATGAGCTGGCACTTTGCTTAGACATCTTGTCTATGCAAAAGCCTGGACAGATGCCCTGATGGCTGCTGCTGTCAGCAGTGGAAGGGTCAGGGTGTGCAGGGGGGTGGCTGTTCTTGGTGGCTCTCCCCATCCCAGTCCTTGTCCCCATCCCTCCCAGTCCCTCTGCAATCCCTTGCCCTGGAAGTCCCATTTCAGAAACCCACCCAGCTCATCAATCCCATCCTGTGGCAGCAGCCATCAGGCCCTCATCACCAGGCCCGCCAAGTTCAGCTTGGCCTGTCCTGCTCTGCCATGGGCATGCTGCTGGGGCTCTGGGCTTCCTTCCCACTCTGAAGGGCACGGCCTATACCATGAGTGATTCTGCATGAGGTGTCTTCCTCAAGAAAACTCATTATGTGACACTTTACCTGGCAGCACTTGCTATCAGCAATTATCATTCCTGATATATCAACACTCTCCCCTGCATGTTGCATGCAGAACTACCCCTGCTGTGCCTGGCACCATTGCTGCGATGCTGACCTATGGGGAACACCTGCTCAGGAATTGCTGTGGGTCACTGTACTCTGGCAAGAACAAAACCCCTTGCTTAGGGCTCATCAGTTTTTATGTTGTGAGTGAGACGTCTGCTCTATAGTGGCTGTTCTTCTGTGTCAGCTGACCCAAGTGTAGCAGACAATACTTTATTATATTTTATACATCTACACCCGTATATTATATATATCTATTAAATAATAAAACACCCAGTATTAGCTACTTTTTCACAAGATCCTTTTCACCTTGTTGCAAAAATTAGGTTGACATGGAGATTATCAATTAGTATGATCCGTCAGAGAATGTGTTATTGCTTTAAAGAAGAATACTGTAGAGATGGTTGTAAGTTTGTCTTCTGTAGTATTTGGTTCAATGGGCGCATGATGCCACCAGGGTCTTTGAGTCATTTTATGACATTTCCTTTGCTGGGCTCCTTTTGGAGGCTTCTCTAATATCTTATATTAAAAAAATAACTCCTAAAATATTTTTCTTACAACCCAGACTAATGTGACATCCAGCTATCTCTAATTGTTATTAAACTGTGCAAGTTGCCAGCTCTGCTGAAAGGTTGGTAAAGTTTCATCAACTTCTGAGTCAGCCTGTAACATTTGTGGGTTTATGTGGAAATTGTGCCCAATCAACAGTGAATGTGAATGCACAGCTTTGGGCAAAATGTGTATATGTAAATGTATCTGCATTGACATTGAAGAAAAATGTCCACTTTAGTCCCTTATAAGGTGAATTTGATACAGCTGAAATATACACCTATAAAAATTATGAGAAATTACTTTTTCTTTGAATAAATTAGGAATTAAGATAAACATTATTTTTTCTGTATTCCACAGCTGGATTCATTTTCTCCTGTTATACTTCATCTGTACTCAGTCCTGTCTAGCACAGAAGTGGCAAACAGAGTGCCATCTTGTGGATAAAGACCTGCACTCGTAATAAAACATGGACTCGGCTTTTCTCCACTGGTTTGAATGGAATCACTTACAATGTACAAATATGACCCAGTATAGCAAGCTGCATGCACAAGCATTTGGTGGTCTTTGACACTCCTTCCGTTCTGATACACAGCAACAACCCTACTGGGAGTGTACCAGAGGGCAGGTAGAACACAAACATATATTTGTCTGGTGCATATTATTTTGAATTATGCTGGAGGTAATATGTAGTAGATATGCACTTGGTTGGTTTATTAATAGAGAACAATTTTGCATAGTGGAAAATGTACCATTTTTATCATGGTATGTTAATTATAATATTTTGGATGCCAGTAAAGATCAGTCACAACTTATATTTAGAAAGAGTCTGAATGATTAAGAACATTCTCGTAGCTTATGTTTTAATCCAATTTTGGAATAGAGACAAAATCAGTAATGCCTGTCTATTAATAGCTGATAACAAATTTAAGGCATGTTTCTGTGCAATCTGTCCATAAATTAGTTTAAAAAAAAGACATGAATTGCCATACCATAATATTCAATACATTCTATCTGTAGAATCACAAACACATACATAGATTTCTCTGTTCCCTCTGAATGTTGGCCAGCTCCGGTAAATGGCTAAACCATTTTATTCAGTTTATAACTGAATTCAGTTTATAACTGAAATCTGATCCTCTGCACAGATTTTGTCTATGGTTGCACCATTATCAGTACTATATTGGTTCCATGTCAGATCACAGAATCATAGAATCATAGAATGGTTTGGGTTGGAAGGGACCTTTAAAGGTCATCTAGTCCAAACCCCCTTGCCATAGGCAGGGACATCTTCAACTAGATCAGGTTGCTCGAGCCCCGTCCAACCTGACCTTGAATGTTTCCAGGGATGGGGCATCTACCACCTCTCTGGGCAACCTTTTCCAGTGTTTCACCACCCTCATTGTAAAAAATTTCTTCCTTATATCTAGTCTAAATCTGTTCTCTTTTAGTTTAAAACCATTACCCCTTGTCCTATCGCTACAGGCCCTACTAAAAAGTCTGTCCCCATCTTTCTTATAAGCCCCCTTTAAGTACTGAAAGGCTGCAATAAGGTCTCCCTGGAGCCTCCTCTTCTCCAGGCTGAACAACCCCAACTCTCTCAGCCTTTCCTCATAGGAGAAGTGTTCCAGCCCTCTGATCGTTTTTGTGGACCTCCTCTGGACCCATTCAAACAGATCCATGTCTTTCCTGTGCTGAGGACTCCAGAGTTGGACGCAGTACTCCAGGTGGGGTCTCACCAGAGCACAGTAGAGGGGCAGAATCACCTCCCTCGACCTGCTGGCCACTCTTCTTTTGATGCAGCCCAGGGTATGGTTGGCTTTCTGGGCTGCGAGCACGCATTGTTGTCTCACGTCCAGCTTTTCATCCACCAGTACCCCCAAGTCTTTCTCTGCAGGGCTGCTCTCAATCCCTTCATCCCCCAGCCTGTATTGATACCGGGGGTTGTACTGACCCAGGCGCAGGACCTTGCACTTGGCCTTGTTGAACCTCATGAGGTTCACATGGGCCCACTTTTCAAGCTTGTCCAGGTCTCTCTGGGTGGCATCCTGTCCCCTGATCCTGTCTCAGGCGTGTCAACCGCACCACTCAGCTTGATGTCACCTGCAAACTTGCTGAGGGTGCACTCAATCCCACTGTCTATGTCATTCATGAAGATATTATCTTCCCAATATAGAAGATATTGGGTCCCAATACAGATCCCTGAGGGACAGCACTTGTCACTGACCTCCATCTGGACATTGAGCTCTTGACCACTACCCTCTGGATGTGACCATCCAACCAATTCCTCATCCACCAAATAGTCCATCCATCAAATCTGTATCTCTCCAATTTAGAGAGAAGGATGTTGTGGGGGACTGTGTCAAAGGCCTTACAGAAGTCCAGATAGACAACATCCGTAGCTCTTCCCTTGTCCACTGATGTAGTCACTCCATCATAGAAGGCCACCATAGAAGGTCAGGCAGGATTTGCCATTGGTGAAGCCATGCTGCCTGTCTCAAATCAGCTCCCTGTCCTCCATATGCCTTAACATAGCTTCTAGGAGGATCTGTTCCATGATCTTCCCTGGCACAGAGGTGAGGCTGACAGGTCTGTAGTTCCCAGGGTCCTCCTTTCTACCCTTTTAAAAAATGGGTGCAGTATTTCCCTTTTTCCAGTCACCAGGGACTTCACCTGACTGCCACGACTTTTCAAATATCATGGAGAGTGGCTTAGCAACTATATCAGCCAATTCCCTCAGGACTCTGGGATGCGTCTCGTCAGGTCCCATACACTTATGTATGTTCAGGTTCCTCAGGCAGTCACGAACCTGGTCTTCTCTTACAGTGGGAGGGACTTTGTTCTTCCAGCCCCGTCTTGTGGTCCATCCACTTGAGAGGTGTGGGAAGAGAGGTTGCCAGTGAAGACTGAGACAAAAAAGTTGTTGAGTACCTCAGCCTTCTCCTCATCCATTGTTACCAGTTTGCCAGTCGGGTTTATTGCGGGGTACACTTTCTTTGACCTTCCTTTTCTGGCTGACTTACCTATAGAAGCCCTTCTTATTATTCTTTGCATCCCTTGCCAAGTTCAGTTCCAGCTGTGCCTTGGCCTTCCTGACCCCATCCCTACACAACCGGGCAGCGTCCCTATACTACCCCCAGGATACCTGTCCCTGCTTCCACTGCCTGTGCATTTCTTTCTTGCTCTTTAGTTTGACCAGCAGGTCTCGACTCATCCATGCTGATTTCTTACACCTGGGGATCGAGAGCTCTCTATGGAAAGTGTCCTTAAAGATCTGCCAGCTCTATTCTGCTCCCTTGTCTCTGAGGGAAGTTTCCCAGGGGGTCCTATTGACTAACTCCTTGAACAGCTGGAAGTTTGCTTTCCTAAAATTCAGGGTCCTGACTTTACTCTTCGCCTGACCCATATGCCTCAGGACTACAAATTCCACCACTGTATGATCAGTGCAGTCCAGGCTGCCTCCAATCTTGACGTCACCGATTAGCTCACTTGTATTGGTGACCATCAGGTCCAGTAACGCATCCCCTCTGGTAGGGCTGTCTATTTCCTGGCTTAAGAAGTCATCCACAATGCATTCCAGGAGTCTCCTGGATTGCCTACAGCTCACCATGCTACTTTTCCAGCAGATGTCGGGGTGGTCGAAGTCCCCCAGCAGGACAAGAGCCTGGAAGCGCGATGCCTCCTGTAGATGGAGTAAGAAGGCTTCGTCAATAGGCTCCCCTTGATTGGGTGGCCTGGAGTAGACACCAACCACAAGGTTCCCTTTGTTGCCTTGGTCTCTTAATTCCTACCCGTAAGCTTTCAACCTGCTTGTGGCTATTCTTCAGAGACAGCTCTTCACAATCTATCCATTTCCCTCCGTCTCTCCTTCATCTCCTGTCCCTCTTGAACAGCCTGTAGCCATCGATAGCCGCATTCCAGTCACAGGATTCATCCCACCAAGTTTCAGTAATGGCAACTAGATCATAGCTTTCTAGCAGCATGGTGGCTTCCAACTCCTCCTGTTTGTTGCCCATGCTGCATGCATTGGTGTAGAGGCACTTCAGCTGGGATGTTGGCTGTGTCACCTTCTTAGAGGAACACACCTTAATTCCTTTGAGGTATTTCACCAGTGTTTCCCTGTTACCTCCTGTTACCTCAGGAGCCCCTGGCACATCTTCCTAAGACTTCAAGAGTGCTGCAGTGTACCCAGCACACCTCAGCGCAACAGGCTGAGGGCCCTCGCTGGCACCTCATCCCTCTAACCTTGGCGTGTTGTCTCACAGGTTGTCATGGGCAAGCCTGATATTACCTCCTCCCCCTTCAAGCCTAGTTTAAAGCTCTGTCAATGAGCCCCACTAGCTCGTGAGCAAAGATCCTCTTACCCCTTTGAGAAAGGTGAATCCCATCCAACATCAGCAGGCCTGATGCTGTGTAGACCATCCCATTATCGAAAAACTCCAAAATTGTGGCAGTGACACCAGCCACAGAGCCATGTATTAATAGACTGGGTCCATCTGTTTCTTCCAATGTCGCTGCCTGCAACTGGAAGGATAGATGAAAAAATAACCTGTGCTCCAGATTCCCTTACCAACCGTCCCAAGGCCCTGAAGTGTCTTTTGATTGCCCTTGGATTATGCATTGCGACTTCATCGCCACCCACATGGAAGAGCAATAATGGGTAATAGTCCGAGGGCCGTACCAGGCTAGGAAGTTTCCTAGTGATGTCCTTAACCCAGGCCTCAGGGAGGCAGCAGACTTCCCTAAGAGGAAGGTCTCTCTGGCATATTGGACCCTCTGTTCCCCTCAGAAGGGAGTTGTCTACAACTATAACCTGTCTTTTCTTCCTCGTGGAGGTGGTCATGATACAGGGGGTAGGTGTTTCTGACCTTGGCAACAACTCTGGTGTAGATGGACTATCATCCACACCATCCATTGACTGGCCTTCCACATCCAGAGCCTCATACCTGTTGTACAGAGGCACCTGGGAAGGTGAGGTGGACAAGGAGGGAGTTCACCTGCTGCCCCAAGCATGGACTTGCCTCCTTCCCAAAGGTACAAAACAAAGATCACCCAAAGGTACAAAAACAATCCAGATCACGTGTACACATAGAGCTGTATGCATTTCTCTTAAATTGCAGCACATGATACAGAGCTTATGTTGGCTCTGAGATTTTATTCTAGGTTCCTGCTGGCTGTGGGAAGATAGGCAACACCTGATCAGGCATAAAGCTAAAGTGGCACAGAAGGTTAGTGCCTGAACTGTTAGCATGAAGTTTAGTCTAATGGAAATGTCCCAAACTAACTTGAACCAGCAAAGGGAGCTAAACATTTTGCAAGGTGGGAACAGCAATTTGCATCCTGTGGCTGCAGTGTTTCTGATCTGATACTTGAAGCTCTGAGGCTGTACCATCAGACCATGGCCAAAGAAGCATCTTAATTTGCCATTTCACATGCACATCCTCTGGGAACTGGTTTAAGCATCATATTTTCCTGTCACTCACTTCTGTCCCTTTGCATCAGTTGTGCTAATACAACTGTTTGGCCTTGTGTACTAAAGCAGATGGGGGGAGTGACCCAGGATAAAAATCCTGATCACTCTGTGTGTGCTGGTGTGTGTGTACATGTGTGTACATGCATGCATGCATGCATGCACGTGCTCCAGCCTGGAGTAGGGAAGATAAGAAAATTGCTCCTTTTGAGGTCTGCTGGCCCAGCTATGTCATCTAACTGAGATGCCAAACAGACCCATTGAATTCATCTGGGCTTCTTTTGGCTTAAACTGTTGTTGAGCGAAGGACAAACAGACTGGCTTGTGAGAAATATGGGCACTGCAGTTTAGCCCACTGAAATTCTCAGGTTCCTAATGAAACTTTTAACAAATTAATTTCATTACAAAACAAATTGCAGCGTAAACCAAAGCAGAGTAGCCTAACTTACTAAACTGATCCAGGTGCTTTGCTCCTAATTTAGAAGGATGTCAAGCGAAAACTGAAGTACTGCACAGATTTATGTTTTACACCTTTCCATGACTTTATGCTGCAAAACATTCAGCTGATTCACTGAGGAATGAAACATTGCACTCACCCAGATTCAAGCCAGCTCTTCTCTTGGCTAGCGGCAAGGGTAGCTTTGCCAGCCTGCTCATGGGGAGTGCTATCTTTACTCTTACAGGGAGAATCCCTGTGCCAGGTGTCAAAGCTCTTTCAAGGGCAAGTGTCTAGCTCACAAGCACGGTGGGGCTGGGGGCTGTTTGGTTTAGGTATGTAGAACGAGCCAGTTCCTGCTTAAAAACTGACTTTAGCAAAGCCTGCTTTCCCCTGCTGTTGATGGCGAGCCCCGAGGAGCTGCTCTGTTTGTAACTGGTGTGATAGGTAGCTCTTCCTCCTCCTCCTCTTCCTCCTTCTCCTCCTCCTCCTCCTCCTCCCCATGCCTACTCACCTTCCAGCTCTGGAGTCCAGGCCATACTGCCTTAGCTCCACAGCTTCCAGTTCTGTCCCCAGAATGGGCTGTTGTTTATTTGCCGGAAGGTCCCTGCAATTTAAAGTCAATTGGCTGCAGGGCCATCAATCAGCGACAGAACCATGTTGTTCTCTCTCCCAGAGCCCAAATCTTGACTGAGGACACTCTGCAAGATCTGAGCAAATTGAAGATAAGTAGATTCTTATCAGATGGATCCACAAAAAGTTACCAAACACTGAATAATATCTGAGGGCTGTACACTTGAAAAATAGGCTGTGGGTAATTGTGTTCATGAATGAAACATTACAGATACAGTAAGTTGCAAATAGTAGCTTTTCTCCCTTCTTATTAATAGGGGGAGTTTCTACTTCGATTTACATCATGTTATTGCGTTCTTTCAGATGATCATTAATTTGTTTTTGCTGAGAGCCAAATTTGGGTCAACATATACTATTAAATCAAACACAGAGCTCTTCTAACAGTTCCATATAGCAGCACCAGGGAGCTGTTTAGCAGATTTCTGGTTCCTCCAGAGATGTTAACAAGTGATTTTGTATGAGGGACAATATTAATAGTTCCTTGGTGGATTTCAGATATTGAGTATACAAAACCATAAGAAAGTTTGTGGGACCTCCTAGACTTATGCTGTGTCTATTCTCACTGATGCAGTTCTGTGAAAAGCAGTGAAGCAGAAAAGATCTGTCAACAATTATTCATCAAATGCCTGGTTTGTTAAATATTGCATATAGATTGCCTGCTGAATAATAGGAAGCCAATTCTGGAACTTACTTCAGTGTAATTCAGAGCTCCTCCCAATCAGATATTAATGTCTGGACTTTCAAGTATATTAGACCAAGTTATTATTTTAATTTCATTGCTGCCTTCTTACAAGTTCCTATCTAATTAACGATTGCGCTATTTGAAAAGCTCTCGATTTTTTACCCCATGGAGCAGCTTAGAAGTAATGCCAGCTGTCTTAGCAGATCAGTCATTTGTTTTGATAACTCAGGTGATTAGTACATTGAGATGCGGCTACCTTATTTCAGATTCAGAATTGTTGAAACATAATGCACAATGTATAAAAAAGCTCTTTAGAAAACATTGGTGTTTTAAGCATGCCTCAGTTTGTCAGCTCTGGTAGAAGAAACAATGAAAATAGCCAAAGAATGTTCTTCCTTAGTGAAATTACAGAAGAAAAGACTTTTAACCAATGAATCAATTCCCCTTCCTTGATGAAACAAAGTATGGGTTTGATCCAGCCGCTACTACATCAGAGAGAGCAAAACCAGAGACTGCAACTGTAGGCAGTGCATATTCCTTCATGAGAATTAATGCATCATTTAAATAGACAGTAATGGTTTCAAAATCACTGAAGGTGCCTTTTCAAAAGAGGCACTTTTAAGAGTCAAAATCTTACTGAAGCATTTTGGGGCAGAGGTTAATGCCCTTAAATACTTTTCATATATCTATACAGGCAGCTTAGCCTGTTCTTAATCTCTAAACAAGGCTTTAAGATAGATCTGTAATGATCTATCACTCGGAGTTTGAGCCCAGTTGCCGATGAGTGTTGGCCTGTTGCTCAAGGCCAGAGGGAATTGCCCTCCAAGAAGTGTGGAGCATGTGCTGTTGTGAAAAGGCCTAAGTTTGCAAAAGGGGTGGCTACAGAAAGCAGATTTAGTCACATAAAATGTGACATCAGCATGTTCACTTACTGAGTCTGATCTTTTCAGTGACCCAAATGCACAACTTCACTTACAGAGATTTACCAGACCTCCAACTCCAGTTTCTCTAGAAGGCAGGGAGTGATGGCACTGGGATAATGACAATCAAACCTGGAGCAGCTCTGAGGGTTCTTGAGCTGGAAAGGACAGATATTTGCATTCACTTCAGCTGACTCCTAGCACAATTCCTCCATTTCTGAGAGGTGACTGGATAAAGTACTTGCAGATAATGCTCTTCCCCTGGCCCTCAGCGGTCTGGCATGTTCTGTTCCATTTTCCCAGGCAATAAAAAGGTGTTTACAAATAGCACAGTTTTACATTAGTTGAATCTGTGGTCTGCAATAGTGTTGTAGACTCCAATTTTAACTAAGAGATTTTTATTATTTCAAACTGGTTATTGTACATATATTTTCTCTTTTCTCCTCTTAACAAACAAGCAAAAAACCAACCCCCCCCAAGCAAACAAGCAAAAAAACCACAAACAAAAACAAAACATCAGGAAGACTTAATAATGATTTAAAGTGGAGCTAGAAGAGGGATGGGAAATGGGTTGCTAATGTTAAGTACGTCCTGCCATCAGGAGTTGCTTAAGTCATAGTAAGATACAATCCTGGGCCATGAATCTGTGTTGATTGATCCTGCACACCAATGGGGAGCAAACACAGCCCTCTGGAAGCAGAGACAGAGCTTTTGTTTTCTTAGATCTAAGAGTGCAGGTTGGGTTCTTCTCCTGTGGTGTTCAAGTGTCAGGTTAAGGGATTCAGTAGAGATGCAAAACTGGAACAGCTCCACCTATAACAGGAGCAAAACATGCTTCCTTTCCCCATCACCTCCTACCCACCTGGATGCCTTGCACATGGACGTGCTGGCTCCAAACACTAGCAATGCACGTCCACTTGCTGTCTGCTCATTGCCTAATTCAGGTCACAGGAGAGTCTCACGCCCCCCCTGTGTGGTGTGATATGCAGATACCCACTGTGTTTTGCACACAAATGCAACACTTCAGGGCAGTTTTCAGACTGCTGTAATACTGTTTCACAGGTACAAGGGCAGGCTAATTTCTGCATTATGAAAAATGTATCATTTTTAAGGAGCTGTTAAGCAAACAGTAACTCACCAAAGAAATCACTGCTTGCCCTTTCTCAAAACCTTATTTTGCTACCATTCATTGCAGTGAAAATAATTATTTCAAAGGATGCAAAACTAGTCTTTGTGTATATTAATATGGGCTTCCTCTGTGCCTCCAGATAGATCTCTGGCAGCTTTATTGGGGCTCTGTAATTGTCTTTGATTAACCTAGACATAATGATAGGAAGCTACAAGATTGTAATGGAGATGAGAATTTTACTTAACAAATGGTCTTATCAGGTGCCAGTCTGTATATCTGTATTTGGTGCTTCACTCCTCAGAAAAACAGGCTGGAGACAATACAAGAGAGGTGTTGAAAGAAAATCTAAGAAATGTAAGCTCAAAGTACTTCAGAGATGCAGTGAACCATGAAGTTCTTCAAACCACAGGCCATACTCTCTTACTGCACATGTGTTTTGATGGTTCTGATTTACAAATTTTTTGGGAAAAGAGAGGATTAAAGTCCCTGTTATTTGTCTCTTGAAACTTTCAAAGTAGTTCACAAAGAAAAGTGATGTGATTTTCTAGTCAGACAGACCAGCATAAAGGCAGACATGTGCAGCCCTGTAGCAGGAACTGTGGCTTGAATAAAGCATTGATAATCAGGAATTTGAGAAATGAAATCCTTGATCAGATTATACCACAATATCCAGTGTTTATTTATCAAATAAGGCAATTAAGGCAAGAAAACACATACCTAATTCTCATTAATTTTAATGAAATTACACACCTGAATAAGAGTTAAGCAACTGGAGACACTTGGAGATCAGAGTCTGTTCCAAAGATCATTGCATTAAGAGGGTCCTTACTCCTGATTTTAAAATATAGGCTCAAGCTCTGTTCCTCAGTTTTTCCTTCTGACAAGCAGTGATAGGGATTTAAAAACAGAGAACTGTGATGATTCATAAAATGTGTTATAAAGAACATTATCAGCTGAGATGAATGTTACATCATCTGTAATATTTATTGTCAGAGCAAGTAGAAATGTTTTCTAAATTTTAAATTTCAGCTATGAACTTTGGCAAATTTTCAAATGTTAATGATTCAAATGTTAATGATGGGATCCACCCAAGGGTACTGAAGGAGCAGGCAGAAGTTCTCACCAAGCCCCTTTCCATCATTTACCAGCAGTCCTGGCTAACCGGGGAGGTCCCAGTTCACTGGAGGTTAGCAAATGTGACTCCCATCTAAAAGAAGGGCCAGAAGGAGGATCCAGGGAACTACAGGCCTGTCAGCCTGACCTCGATGCCGGGGAAGTTATGGAGCAGATCATCCTGAGTGCCATCACATGGCATGTACAGGACAACCAGGTGATCAGGCCCAGCCAGCATGGGTTTATGAAAGGCAGGTCCTGCTTGACCAACCTGATCTCCTTCTATGACAAAGTGACCCACTTAGTGGATGAGAGGAAGGCTGTGGATGTTATCAATGATCTGGACAAGGGCATTGAGTGCACCATCAGTAAGTTTGCAGATGACACCAAGTTGGGCAGGAGTGCTGATCTGCTTGAGGATAGGAAGGCTCTGCAGAGGGACCTGGACAGGCTTGATCAATGGGCCAAGGCCAATTGTATGAGGTTCAGCAAGGCTCAGTGCCAGGTCCTGCACTTGGGTCCCAACAACCTCATGCAACGCTACAGGCTTGGGGAAGAGTGGCTGCAAAGCTTCCTGGCAGAAAAGGACCTGGGGGTGTTGGTCAACAGTCACTTGAATATGAGCTGGCAGTGTGCCCAGGCAGCCAAGAAAGCCAATGGCATCCTGGCTTGTATCAAAAATAGTGTGGCCAGCAGGACCAGGGAAGTGATCGTGCCCCCTGTACTTGGCACTGGTGAGGCCACACCTCAAATTCTGTGTTCAGTTTTGGGCCCCTCACTACAAGAGAGACATTGAGGTGCTGGAACATGTCCAAAGAAGAGCAACAAACCTGGTGAAGGGTCTAGAGCACAAGTTTTATGAGGAGTGGCTGAGGAAACTGGGGTTGTTTAGCCTGGAGAAAAGGAGGCTGAGGGGAGACCTTATTGCTCTCTACAACTACCTGAAAGGAGGTTGTAGCAAGGTGGGTGTCAGTCACTTCTCCCAAGTAACAAGTCATAGGACAAGAGGAAGCAGCCGCAAGTTGCGCTAGGGGAGGTTTAGATTGGATATTAGGAAAAATTTATTCACCGAAAGGGTTATCAAGCACTGGAACAGGCTGCCCAGGGAAGTGGTTGAGTCACCGTGCCTGGAGGTGTTTAAAAGACATGTAGATGTGTTGCTTAGGGAAAAGGTTTAGTGGTGGCCTTGGCAGTGCTAGGTTGATGGTTGGACTTAATGATCTTTTCCATCCTAAATGATTCTATGATTCTATGATTTTTGGGGGGGATTTCATACAAAACTGTCAATGTGTTTTCTGAATTTGGTTTGTTTGTTCCAGTTTATATTTGTCCATTTGTTTTCTTAATTCTTTTCAGATGCAGAAAGTTTTTAGAATGTATAAACCCAGCAAAAGGTTCAATTTTCCATTCATATGTGGTCGTTCTGTTCTGCTTTGGTCTGGAGAAAGGATCTGAGAACCTCATCTTTAATGTTCTTTATCAAAGAATTGTGTAGTGACGCCACCACAATGTAATAGTCCCAGGATAAAGGTTTTGGGGTAGGTTTCCTTATTCTGTTCTCCTGTACTTCATATCTGACATTTCTACCTTAGGATTATCAGCTCTGCTTAGCATTAAGTATTGTTGAAAATTAGTTTTTCAAAAATAACCTTTATTTTAAATATACCTATTTTAATTAAAAAATAAGTCATCAGGGAAATACAACAAAATGATTAAATGTTGGGTAGGGATTTTTCATATGATAGAGATGTCATTTCATGAAAGAAATCCAAAACTGACAGAAGCTGACAGAACAAAGGCCACAAAATTCAGCTGTTAGCCTCTATGCTGCATTTGGGGAATATTGACTCTCAACTCTGACTACAATAATAATACTGGTTTTGGTAGGTTCAAGAATGTCCACATTCTAACATCTATTCAGTAAATCTCTAGAACTGAAATAGTCTTCTTCCGTGATTTAGAAAGCAAACACAGGAACAAAAACATAAATAAAAGATAAGATGTTAATGAGATATGGCCTCAAGGCCTGTACTAAGCAGAACAATAATGCAAGTGAGTAACTACTTCCAAAAACTGGATAATAAATAGTCTGACTGAGCATTATGAGTTTGACTTCATTGTTTTGTAGGCTGGCTCCTAAATTGCACTTTTTAATGCCCAACCATATTTGGGTGCAGGTAGAGAAATGCTATTAAATGCTGGTAAGCAGCTCCGAAAAAAATTAGATGCTAAGTTGAAACCTGAAGGAGAGCTTCACTCCCGCTGACTACTGGTCACTAACGTCAGCTGACATATGGACCATTGTATGTCTGTATCCATATTGACCTGCCAGCTATACATCAGTTTTAAAGAGACAAAGGGCCTTTTCAGCTACAACCTGAGGAGGGAAACAATATTTGAATACTTGAACACCATTTCATGGTGTTAGTTAACTGGGTTTCATACTTACAGTATGAGATAATGTTGATTTGCACATGGAAGTAGAGTTTATTTTCAAAACAGTCATTGCACCATGGAATTTTTTACTAAAATAGGAAAGCATCAGAAACCTGTGTTTTAAACAAAACTGAATCTGACTTTATTGGCTTCAGTGAAAGATGCATTACACCTTGACTTTGTCCAAAAATTACTTCAACGACCTCAATGAAAATCACAGGGTTACTAACAGGAATGCTGTCAAGGAAATACAGTTGCATCCACTGCAACCCCAATGAAAGTTTCCTTCAATAAATACAATAATGGTAATGATGTTGGAGATAGAGAAAACAGCACAAAATAGCATAAGAAAAAGGCATGAATTCAATACAGCATGTTTTCAGAACAAACTGAAAAGAGGAAAAATGAGATGTGTTAGATCCCTTAGCATCTGTAAACATCATGAAGACATCACATTTCGGCTAATCTCAAGGCAAATCAGCCATATAAAGTAAATCTACAGGCTTTCTTGGCCTTCGAAAGCATGGAAGATAATAGAAAGTAATCCTCTTTCTTTTTTATTAAAAAAATTACTTTAAAGTAGGGTGGACTTTTTTTTTTCTCTAACTTTGTAGGACCTATTTTAAATGGCCTATTTAAATGTTCTGCAATTATGGTGCTTTTGTATATTTTCCAAGCAGAGCAAACAGAAAGGGAATCCCTTGAAGTTATGGTATTTCAACCAATGAAAGAATAATCTTTTTTTTTCTTTGTCTCTGAATTGTTCATACTAGGTGTCTTAAAATAGATAAGACAGGTTCATTACCATTGTCATAATTGTCAGCTTCTGTCAGTTCCATTAGTGGATAAAGTTCTCTATGAATGTTACTCATGCACTCCTAGCCAGCCTCCCAAACTCTGTACAAGCTTCCTAAAACTATACTCTCTGCTGCTCTTTCCAGTCACTCAAGCCTGTTCTTCAGTTATTTAATGTAATCCCTGCTAGGGTCCCCTTGTTACAATATGTCATTTTTTTCTTCTTCATCCTACTGCAGTGCTTCTTACTTACTTTATTGATATGTGAATATCTGAATATCTTTATTGATATATGAATCACTCATTTAATAAAATAAATTTCCCCTTATGTTCAGAGCATGCTGGCTTCAGATTTGTCTGGCAGGTCATAGATCTTGAGATTAAGCAGAAACAATGTTTTTTATTTCTTTGGTTACACTGAATGTGTCTACAAGCATATCCTTCTTCTGGCACAAAAGGATTCCAATAAGGCTAGAATTCTTCTTTAGAGAGAATTCTATATTTCCATCATTCAGGCATCAGTTTAGACTTTTCACATAAATCTGCCTTTGATTGTTTCACTATTTAGTAAATATGCATAAATGTTTCTTCTGAAAATGAGATTTCATGGACATGTGGGAAGAAAAGATATCTTTCCTTTTTAAAAGTTAAAAGGTCCAAGTGTGAGAAAATCCAGACCTTGTTCTAGTAGAGCGAAGGAACTCTACAGTTTACTTTTCTCCTTTACTTTTCTATATAAACTTTGATTAAAATTGAATTTATGTGACTGTGAAGCTACAAAAGACATTGTAAAACATTTAACATATGCTGTTGCTGTGTGTTTAGTCCAGTTCATCCTCCCCTCATACCTCCCCCTATCTCTCTCACGCTGTAATTGGCTGGGTACTCCCACAATTAGTCATGTGTATGACAGCTTTGACACATGCTGGAGCTCTTTGTAAGCCCATTCAGTTCACTAATTTGGCTGAAAACTAACCTAACCAAGTGAAGAAAAAAGCCATTATTTTGAGGTTAGTGAGCTGGTTCAAGGAGGGTCCAGTAAGTGCCAGAGATGGCACAGGGGAAGAGTATGACAAGACCCTTTGGCTGGTAGCAGGGACATGATAAGGGGAAACAGGAAGGACAGACAGTTAGTGCTTCCCTCTTTCATGAAACCACCCCATAAATACAAAAATGAGCAGAACTTGGCCCTTCTTACTAATGTACCTACATCTCTGCCACTGTTTTCTAAGCACCCATCTCAGTTTTATCTGTAGACATCAGGCATATCATGTAGCTAGAAGCTGGGACACACTTAGGAGCTTTGTGATTACAAGAGTTGTGTCACATTGTCAGAATTATTTCTTTTGATATACTTTGTAAACTGTAGGAAGTTTAAAAAAAAATCTTTTGAAAGACTTCACTGCCCTGAATAATTATTTTACCCACCCTAAAACCTAACTTTAAATTTTTAAAGTTATTTCTGTTTTTTTCCATCTTCCTTTTGATGGTTCAGCTCCTGTTCCCTGGTGCATCCATCCAGTGGAGAATGTAGCAGAGCTGCCTCTACATATTGCTGTGCTTAAGCCTTTACTAAGATGAGGAAGATTTTGTTTTACCTGCTTTTGGAACAGTTTGGATTGGCTGCTCAGGCCTTGGAGACAATTATGTGAGGCAGCCAGCTAATGAGAAGACATTTCCCCTTCCACTCAGGCAGGGCTGAAATTCTTAAAGAGGGTGAGACATCCATCTCAACTACAATTTATTTCCTGATCATTTTTCTATGGTGTCAAAATGTTTGTTGTTAAACGCATACATGTCTTTTTTGGTTACTGGTTCAACATCCCTTCCCTGAAGCCAGTTTATATCAGATCAGCACTGGTGTTTAATCATTAGGTTAAAGAAAATGTCACCGCTCAGTTACTGAAGTAGCTGCAGTTTCTCTTCTTTCTTGAAAGACGATGTTCCTACATTCCTTTGCAATAGTCTAGAGGCAACAGGAAAGATAGTGTAGGCCTGCTTTTTTAAAAACAATAATAAAAAAGTTATTTTTTATTATTGATAGGCTCATGAGCCTATGGAGGCCTTAACTGAAATTAATAGAAAATGTAAAGGTAGAGGAAATCAGGGCAGCTGCAAAAGAAACCCCAGAAGCAAAAGCAGATTAAAGTAGAGCAATGAGCAAACCCATGCAATATCTTAATTTTGCTTCAGATATTTTCCCCTAAGTGTAATTTGTTCCCTAAATCAAGCAACAAGTCTAAATCACGTGGTTTCTTCTGTAGATGCCTATTCATTCTACCACAGTGGTCTTTCAGCTGATGAGCAAAGGAACCGCAGTAGCTGGGGAGTGACTCTCCCAGTGTGCCGAGAGACAAGAGTAGCTGGCAAGTTGCTCTGTGCTCATTCCCTGTTCCACGTTGTCACAGCTTGAAGCTCTTCATCCAAGAGCCAGCACCAGCTTCAGAAAAAATAGAGCGTTTGTTTTTCATTCTAAAGATTTAATTACAATTATTTTATTCTCTTTTATCATACTTTTATTGTAACTTTATTCTTGAACTTTCTAAGAAATAAAGTAAGAGACTTTTCTGCTTGCAGGTAGCTTAATGAGGGAATTATACCATCAACTTTTACACATGTGAGAAGCCCCATTTAAGTCTGTGAAATTCCAGAAGGTGATAAGACATAGTCTCACATGTGAGGAAAACATGGAGGAGTGAGAACTTAAATTAGAATATTCTAAATTCACATTCTGTTAATGTCCAGTGATCTCAACCCATCCAATCCTGACTGAAAGCCTAACAGGTATGGTATTCATAGCATAAAAGATTTCCCCTGCTCCACTCTTGAAGACAAAGTTATTAGGAGCAAACAAAGAAACAAGCCTTGTAAGACAATACATTTTTCCCCCTTCTTAGAGTACCTCTTTCCTTCCTATCCTCCATCATTTCCAACCACAGTCAAATTTCTTTAAATTTTCTCTGCAGTACATGGGCATAGTTCTTTTATTCAGTTAATAGGCCATTCTCTCAGGGAGGAGGAAGTGTTATTTCATGATTTGGTGTATTCAATAACGTCAGAGTTTTCTAGCACGGAATCCTTATTCTAAATATATTTCTCTTCCTGAGAAATCAGTTTAGTGAGCAGTTTCCACAAGAGACTTGGGTAGGACAACAGCAGTTGCTTCTAGGATTTGCATTTAACCTTATATCATACAACCTTAGGGAAAAATATCCCAGGTAAGTTCTTCATCCATTATTTTTTCATTAGTTTCTTTGTCTTCTGATTTCACACTTTTTGTTGTCTCAGGGGGCAGGAGGATAGGCCAAGCTTGGCTTTAGCCTCTGACAGTGAGCTGGAGGGTGAACAACCCCTGGGTAAACGAGCATAGAGAAAGAAAATAAGTAAAGCACTGGACATCTTGCAATTTAGTGAAATTAAATGCCTACCCACTGTGCCCTGACAGTAAAATCTGGCAAGAGTAGTGTTATGGAGCTGGATATCCCTGCAGGCTGAGTTTACAAAGAGAATTAGTCAGAAGACCCACTACCAGCAGCATGCCCACTTTATCGAACATTCAAGACAACAATTCATTGCAAATGAGTAGGAAAAAATGGAATGAAAAATCCCTGCCAATCCCTGTTGAAGGGATGCATGCATTTCAGTGTTTTCTCAGTTGATGCTTTCCTGGAGCAGGTGATGGGTTACTTGTTGCACATTGAAGAGGGCTCCTGGATAAAATAGAGTAAGTTAGGTGGAAATAATATGGAGCCAAGCAGAGATATATATCTGACAGCATTTCTTCCACTTTATTTAGCACAGTACTCTTTCACAGTGGTTTTGTCTTCAGTGTGTTGCAGACTTGCACTGTTTCCTATCATGCTGTACCTTTAAAAGGATGCACATGTGGGGACTCACTCTAGCACATACAGAGTTTTCAAGGATGCTCTCCCCCCCCCCCCCCCTTCTGACTGACAGGCTGGCAAAATAAATAGAAGATGGGGACAATGGGTGGAGTTATTGCCTTTTTTTTCTCCTCAGAAGGCTATGTCCTATCAGTTGAAGCCCTATTATAACAGTGCTGCACAGTCATTGTTGTATTCTGCCGTGTTGGATGTTGTTTGCTGAGTATGGCAGTTGTTACTGATTTATCTGGGAGCAGAAACATGTTGTAGACTTGTTAAACAGAAATTGTTTAACCATGGAAACTCCAGAAACAGACAGAGCCCACACAAACCTTTGCTTTCCTATTCAAAGAATTGTTAACCAGCTTTCCATGTGTTCAAACAAAACAGTTTCTTCTCTACCTGGGCCCTGTGTGAAGGGCCACAACATGAACTTTTGGGCTATTTTTACCATACTTTGGGAAAAGGGAAGAGGAAGATGTAGTGCTTACATATTAATTATAAAATAGATCCTGATCCAAAGGGATTTCCATTAATTTCTGGAGACTTTTTATACGAGTTTCTACTCCTGGCATGAACGTTTTCAAACAGAACAACCCAAATACATTTGTGTGCACACTGCTTCTCTCCCAGGTGTTTTTTTGGCAGCTAGGTACACAAGGCTTGCTTACAGCTGGCCAGTACAGATGTCGGCACACAAACAAGGAAAGCATGCTCCCATGCTGGTTACAGCAATCACAATTTCTTGTCTTGGTCTTCTGATTTCAAGAGCCATGGGTGTGTCGGTCATCAGTATCTCTGGTTAGTTCAAACTACTGGGGACTAACCCTTATTTCATTTTCACGATGACAACAGACAAACTGGAGACAGAGCAGAAAAGTGCAACTCAGTGCCTGTGGAAAAGTGTTTAGGATGGCCATGCATCCATAGATAGCATAAAGGTAGGACGTTGGCATCTGTATGAAAGACACCTCCTCCCTGCGACTTATGTGTACACATGCAGACTGAGTTCAGATACTGTATCTTAAATTGTACTTGGAAATGCCCAGGAATGAGTAGGATGTTTAGCTCCTGTTTCCTATCGGTTCATTTCTCACTCAGAAAATTACTGTGGATGAAAAAACAAAGCAATTTATTGCACAGAACTCCCCTTGACTTCAGCTGAAGTCCTATTTGCATGTATGCCGAACAGCTTGAGGAAAATGCTCTCCAAGGTTTCATGCTGTGAGCAGTAGATTCAGCATCTCGACTGGCCTCTGCATTTTGATGGTTCTGTTACAGGAAGGTTTTTCGCCTGGCAGACTTTGAACACATGTAAAGCACAGTTTCAGTCTCAAGTTCCTGCACCAGCCCAGAAGTAAATTGGGAGAGGTAGGTGGCCAAGCATGTTTGTGTGTTTAGAAGAAAAGTGTTGTTCGGAAGCTCTCACAAAAATGTGAAAGGAAACAAAATATAAATAGGCTTCTGTAATTTCTGAGCAGATTGCATGATGAATTTCAGTAGCCAAGAGTAAAAATTACCTTTCTCTCCCAAGAATTTCTACTTAGATATGGTAATGACATTATTGATAAGCTAATTGTACCATTACTGAACGCCACCCTGTATGTGTCTTCTTGGGTGGGAAGTAGTATATCTTACATTTCTACCTTTTCTTCAGATAATTCTCTTTGCAGAAAATCATGTAACTAATCTACCTGCTTGTTAGCTTTTGTTCTCCTTTTGGTAAACTGAAGAAGGAAAAATACATGCTCCTGTAGCAAACAACAGACAGAGAAAAAAATCAAAGGAGATGAATGAGGTTCCATCACAGCAAGAAATTTAAGAAAAGGTTAGAGATTACAATAATGGGCATGGTGTGTAGCCTGAAGTAATGTTGTAAACTTCAGGGAACCAGACCACATAATCCAACTTGCCCTTTCTGTCTCTGCTGTCTTCCAATTACTATCTACCATTAAGCTACACAGAAAATTTCTACTGATGGTGACAGAACTTCTAGCCAGAACTCAAAGAAAGGGGTACAACCAAGTGATTCCAGGATGTAACCAGGATGTAATCCGTTGAAGTGATTTATTCCTTAAGCACGTCATCATCTTGGATCACAGTCTTTAACTTAAGCTTGTGCTTATGTTATACTTTAAAGTTATCCTCAGTTTGGTTTGGTTTGTTGTCCTGACATATAAGCCTAAATCTTAGTGAGTTTGACATGTTGTAGGTTAGGACAAGTAGCTTCTTTCTAAGTAGCTTAGAAACCACTTAAATAAGATTTGGAGCAGGAGTTATTTTTCGTGACTGTAAATTAGAAATAAATATAAAAATATGACATACTAAAACCCTAATAATGAAATTGTGTTGCATAACTAAGTTTCCTTCTCAGATAAGTTCTAGAACACCATAAACATATGTCATTGTTAATAGCTACTTACAATAGAAACACCAAGAATTATTTAGTTATAGTGCAATTTCAGTTCTCTTAAAAACTTAATTATTTCACAGTTTACTTGGTTAAAATATGATCTTTTATTATGCTCCTTGTTTGATTTTTGATTTGGTCTCTAAGCAGTTGTTTGAATGGTGGTGGGAGTAGTGATCTGTCTTTGATACTGTCTATATGCTCTTTCACCTACTAAATAAGCAAGGAATTAGTTTAACATCCAGCTTAATGTAGCTGGTTAAGCAAAACCAGCACCTTGATCTTTACACCTGCATTTCTGTGTCTGTTGTTAAAATAGAGTTATAACCCAGATATCTTCCTAAATTAATTATATTCTAGACAATTGCTTTCTATTCCATAAGTTTATTTAAATAGAGTTTGAAAAATTCAGCTTAAACTACATGCAAATCCTGCTAAACTGGGCCCTTTATATACATGCATTCCCTTTTATTTGAACAGCACTTTATTAATGGTTCAATAATTAAGAGAGCTTACATTTTAAAGACTTCAGGTTTTAATTGGCTGAATATTAATCACAGATCACTTTCAGTTCTGTTGTGATATGCAAATTATTGATGTCTCAGCTGCATTTGTTTTCAGGTATCAGTCTATCCGCATAATGCAAAATAACATTCTGCAATTATTTCAATTAGATGCAGTCAGCCTTTGGAGCAAGCTATTTATTTCATTTCTGTAAATGAAGAAAACAGTTGCTGTTTTTCATTCCCTGATGTTTACTGCCCAGAACTAGCACTCACAACTGGTATGTGTGCAATACATAAACAGTTTTCTAACTGAATTATGTTAGCACTCACGGTAAAGGACAAGCAGTTGAACTCCCCTTGCAAGATTTCATTTGGTTAACTGACTCTTCTGCCTTGGAAAGAGATGTCACCTCGTTTAGGGGTATTCATTACCATTTTAAAGTATATTATGAAAGGTAGAGTAAATAGGAGTTCTTAATTAGCAGAATCTGTTTTGCACAAGTGCATAACATTAGAGGATTTTTTTCATCAGACTGCAGCTGTTACCTAAGCAGAGGAGGAATTTCACCTAACCACAGAGAATGAGATACACAAATAGCTGTGTTGTCTTAAGAACGGGTCGGGTATGTCTCCTCACAGCGATTTTGTTCCATAATTGCAATTCATATTAAATGCAGTAAATGTTACCATCCTGCCCACTCAGTTTCCACCTCTACTTTTGTTTCAGGCCGGGGGGGGCAGATCGTCAGAAAAGATTGGGGGGGACCGTCCTTTCTTTTCTTCCATTCCCTTTCCTTCCCCACTCTGCTTTTCCAAGCCGCAGTGCTAAGCGGCGAGCACCCAGGCGCTGGGCGGGCGAGCGGGAGCGAGATGGCCCCGTCCCGGCTGTGCCCCGGGCCGCACTTGTAGCTGCGGCGCGCCGCCCATGGCAGCCCCGCGGCGCCCGGCGCGGCACCGGGGCCCCGCCGCTCTCGCCGCCCCCGGGGGCGCCTCCCGCCCCGCCGCGCCCGCTTGAGCTCCGCGGGGGCGCAGCCCGGCATCTCCCCGGGAAAGGTAACGGCGGCGCGGCGCGCCTCCAGGCGTGCGGGAGAGGCTTTCGCGGTTGCGATGCGCTGGGATCGCTCCCCCGGAGCGGCGTCTCCTTCCCCTCCAAAGCAGCGCCCGAGCGCTTGGTGCGTGCGTGTATCTGTGTGTGCGAGTGCGCGTGTGGCGAAGGGGAGGGGGCTCTCTCTGCGTGCAAGGGGTGGGCGAGAGCAGTGCGATGGGAGCGGGTTACGTGTGCAGAGGGATCCTCTCCCCGCATGTGTGCGGGGGACCGCGGTGTCGGGGCAGGGCTCAGCGAGGCGGTTGCTGCATGCGGCGGAGCCCGCCGGGGTACTGCAGCGTTGGGCTTCGCCTCGCTCCGCGCCTCGGCGCCCAGCGCGGCCAGGGGTGCTCGCCCGGGCGGGCGCCCGGCTGCCCCCGCTGCTCGGTGCGTCCGCGGAGCTGCCGGAGGGGAGACCTCGCGGGGAGAGCGGTGGAGCGCAGCGGAGCGGAGCCGTGGCGACCGCGGCCGCCGAGGTAGGGAAGGTGCCGGGCTCTCCGCGGAGCGCCGCCGGGAGCATCGCCGGGGGCGGCCGTCCGCCCCGCCGGGCGTGAGTGCGGGCGGGGAGGGGGAGTATGGAGGGGCTGCGTTTACGTTGGCGTTTTTATTTAATTATTCCGAAGGCTTTATTTTCATTGCTATAATAATTACCGCTGTTATTTTAAAGGGGGGGCGGGGGGAACGAGGCGACGGTGGCTTCCTGCCGGAGCCTCTCTATCATCGCGCTCGCCTCTCCCCGCCAGCCGGCCGCCTCCCGGAGCCCCGGGCCAGCGGCACCCGGCGCAGCGCTGCCCGCTCGCATCCTTTCCGGGGAAGCGGGCGAGCGGAGGGGACTGGGGTTGGGCGGCCCGGATAAGCCGGTGGAGGTGTGGGAGGGACGGGGGGGGGGCAGGATCAGTGGGGCCGGGGGAAGGGGGTGTGTGAATGTGCTGCGGGCTGGACTTTGCAAAGGTGCCGAAGGAGGGTGGGGAGCATTTGGCGGCGGGGACCACGGTTGTGCCTTGTTGCAAACGGAGGGTGGAAGGGATGCTGGGCTGCATCGCCGCGCCGTGCCCGTTCCTAGCCGGCATGTGCGTGCGGTGTGTGTGCGCCCGTGTCCCTCCTGCCTTCCCCCGCCGGGAGGCAGAGGGCGACGGGGCGCCCACGATAGAGGGGACCCGGCACCAGCCGAGCCGGTTGCGGCAAAAAATTGCGGTAGTGCCCGCACTCCTGGCCGGGCTTGCCGACCAGCCCCGCGCAGCGCCCGCAGGGTGCCTGCTCGGCACCGGCCGGGGCCCCAGGGCTGAGGAGGAAGAGGGGACTCGAGCGTGAGCGAGGCAGGGGTACGGGGGGGACGGCGCCTGGGAGAAGGAGGGAGATGGAGCGGTGGGGGCGCGGCGGCATCGGGCTGCCCCTGTGGGCTCGCTCTCCGCAGCCGGGGTCGGGAGCCTGCGGGGATCAGCAGCGGCTGCTGTGCTCCCTCTTCTCCCCGTGGTCCCTCTCCGCGGCCTCCTTGATCCCTTCAGCCATCCCATCCCCTCTTCCTTCCTTACCTCCTCTCAGCTTTCCCTCTCCCTCTTCTCCTTCTGTCCTCCCTTCCTTCCTCCCTCATCCCTCCTCTGCCCTCCCTTCCAGGTCCCCCGGTGCATCCTCCCCTCCTTGCGGCTCCCTCCAGCCCGATTCTCCTCCCTCCAGCTGGCTCGGGCTTTCTCCACTTCCACCCTGGCTCCCTCCTGCCAACTTGGTGGCTTCCCGCAGCAGGAAATGAAAGGGACAAGTTGGGAAATGGGGGAATGGGGAAGGTGGGGGGAGCAATGTATTGATTATTGACTGATTTGTTTTAAAAAAAAAAAAAAAGCTACCTTCTCACTCAGAGGAAATGCTGTGGTTCCAGTTCTTCTGCGTAAAAAATGGCAGCTCAGCTGGCCTGACTATATGTGAAGGGTTCTTGAAAGCCACCTCTGTATCAGTGCAGGGATAAGAGCAAACCACATACTGTTTTACAAAAAAAAAGTTCTTCTCAGGTTTCAGTAGTGTCAGGCTGGTGAATTGTGACTTTGTTTTGCCCTGCAAGTCAGGGTATTGTTGTTATTCCTGGGGATGGGGCTGTATGTCTGTGCATGCTTCTTCCATATCTGTGTGCTTCCATTGGTCACCCAGAGCTGATCTTCTTGTTTTGTGGATAGTTCATTGTATTTCTGCGATCAGTTTATCACCTGTTTATTTAAACTAGGTATAGTAAGTGACAGAAACAATGTGTGTGCATGCCTATGTATCCCTTGAGTGAATCTCACTATTAGCGTAGTGATAATCTGTATGGGTTGATGCTATAGATACATACACTGAGTATTTACATTGCTTTTTGTGTCTGCATCTTCATCCTTTCTATATTGTGCTATCCCAGCCCAGATGTTTGGGCATGCATAACATCAGCATTTGTGTTTAATATCCCTGAAATGCACGGCAACATATGAGCAGTGCAGGATTGAGGAGAGTAAATATGCATAAAATTGGAATCTCCTTTGGTTATTTTACTTTGTTAGTTATGCATGTTTGGCATGTACAAGAGAGAGAAATATATTTGACAGACCTCAGAGTTATTTGTGTTTGTCTACAGAGATTCACATTCCATATTTGAAATCATTCTAGCTCCCATGTATTTGGTTGGTTGTTAAACCTTTTCATGTTATTTTAAATTCAGTGCTTGTAGTTTATCTATAATCCTTGGCAGGTACAGTAGCTCAGTGGAATACAATTTTTAACCCAAATGACGTTTTGGAACAATGACAACTGAAAAACGTTTTCTTTTTTCTTTCCTTCTTTGTTCTTTAGATTCTTTATCTTTGTTCAGGAGCCTAAGGTTGCTTGCTGATCACAAGAAGATGTTTCTGTGGCTCTTTCTGGTTCTGTCATCTCCAGTTTCTTCTACAACTGCAGATGCTGATATATCTGTGGAAATTTGCAGTGTTTGCTCCTGTGTGTCAGTTGAGAATGTACTCTATGTCAACTGTGAGAAGGTTGCAGTCTACAGACCAAATCAGCTTAAACCACCATGGTCTAATTTTTACCACCTCAACTTTCAAAACAACCTGCTAATTATTCTATATCCAAATACCTTTCTTAATTTTACACATGCAGTGTCCTTGCAACTGGGTAATAATAAGTTACAGAACATTGAGGGAGGGGCCTTTATGGGTCTTAGTGCATTAAAACAGTTGCACTTGAACAACAATGAATTAAAGATTCTCCGAGCTGACACTTTCCTTGGCATAGAGAACTTGGAGTATCTCCAAGCTGACTACAATTTAATCAAGTTTATTGAACGGGGAGCCTTCAATAAGCTTCACAAGCTGAAAGTCCTGATCCTTAATGACAATCTGATTTCATTCCTTCCTGATAACATTTTTCGATTTGCTTCTCTAACCCATCTGGATATACGAGGGAATCGAATACAGAAGCTTCCATACATTGGAGTTCTGGAACACATTGGGCGAATTGTCGAATTGCAGCTGGAAGACAACCCCTGGAATTGTACTTGTGATTTGTTGCCTTTGAAAGCGTGGCTGGAGAACATGCCCTATAACATCTACATTGGAGAAGCTATCTGTGAAACGCCCAGTGACTTGTATGGAAGGCTGCTGAAAGAAACCAACAAGCAAGAGCTGTGCTCCGTGGGGACAGGGAGTGATTTTGATGTGCGCATTCTGCCTCCCTCGCAGCTGGAGCCTGGTTACAGCACACCGAATGGCCACACCACTCAAACATCAGTGCACAGATTGGTCACAAAGCCGCCAAAGACTACAAATCCTTCGAAGATATCGGGGATAGTAGCAGGCAAAGCACTATCTAATCGCAATCTCAGTCAAATTGTATCTTACCAGACCAGGGTGCCTCCTTTAACTCCTTGTCCAGTCCCTTGTGTTTGCAAAACGCATCCTTCAGACTTGGGATTAAGTGTAAATTGCCAAGAAAGAAATATAGAGTCAATGGCTGAACTCATACCAAAACCTTTAAATGCCAAGAAACTGCATGTAAATGGCAATTATATTAAGGATGTGGACACTACAGATTTCATTGAGTTTGAGGGGTTGGATTTGCTACATTTAGGCAGCAATCGGATTTCAGTGATCAAAGGAGACGTTTTCCGCAACCTTACAAATTTACGGAGATTGTATCTCAATGGCAATCAGATAGAGCGTCTGAGCCCAGAAATGTTTGCTGGCCTCCACAACTTGCAATATCTGTATTTGGAATACAATGTTATCAAAGAAATCCTAGCAGGCACCTTTGACTTAATGCCAAATTTGCAGTTGCTCTACCTGAACAACAATCTTCTACGAAGCTTGCCAGCGTACATTTTTGCTGGTGCACCACTTGCTAGGCTGAATCTGAGGAACAATCATTTCATGTATTTACCTGTAAGTGGTGTTCTTGATCAGCTAAAATCTCTTACACAAATTGATTTGGAAGGTAATCCATGGGACTGCACTTGTGATTTAGTTGCTTTAAAACTGTGGCTTGAAAAGCTAAATGAAGGTATTGTGGTGAAGGAATTGAAATGCGAAACACCTGTACAGTTTGCTAACATTGAACTTAAGTCTCTGAAAAATGAGATCCTCTGTCCTAAACTTCTAAACAAGCCATCTGCTCTGTTCACGAGTCCTATGCCCGCTGTTACTTTTACAACACCACTGGGACCAGTTCGGAGTCCTCCTGGTGGCCCAGTTCCATTGTCCATCCTGATCTTAAGCATATTAGTTGTGCTTATTTTAACGGTGTTTGTTGCTTTTTGTCTTCTTGTTTTTGTGCTTCGGCGCAACAAAAAACCAACAGTAAAGCATGAAGGGATTGGAAATCAAGAATGCAGTTCTATGCAACTGCAGCTAAGAAAGCATGATCACAAGTCAAACAAAAAAGATGGACTAGGTGCAGAGGCCTTCATTCCTCAAACCATTGAGCAGATGAGCAAAAGTCATACCTGTGGCTTAAAAGAGTCTGAAACGGGCTTCACGTTTGCTGACCCACCAGGGCAAAAAGTTATTCTGAGAAATATTAATGATAAGGAGAAAGATTTATTGCATGTGGATACCAGAAAAAGACTTAGCACAATTGATGAACTGGATGAGTTATTCCCTGGGAGGGATTCCAATGTATTTATTCAAAATTTTCTTGAAAGTAAAAAAGAATACAACAGCATAGGGGTCAGTGGCTTTGAAATACGTTATCCAGAGAAACAACAAGACAAAAAACCCAATAAATCTCTAATAGGTGGTAATCATAGTAAAATCATAGTAGAACAAAGAAAAAGTGAATACTTTGAACTAAAAGCTAAACTTCAAGGTTCACCTGACTACCTACAAGTCCTTGAAGAACAAACAGCTTTGAATAAAATATAGGTCATGCAATCTTATTGCCTACAGAGGACATTTATTTAATGATGAAAGTGCCTTTTGTTGACTTTTAACTTCCAAATACTATATTATATTGATAGGCATAGAGGCAGGTGTATCCAAGGGTGTCTGATTAACTATAACTGCATATGATTTGTCAAGTAGAGGAGAATTTCCTTAATAGATTTTACTACATAAAGCTCATGCCCTGTGGAATCCTGTAGGGATACTGCAAACTCTATTGCCAAAGGGATGCTTTATACACATTACACTGAATTTAACCTCAAGAGGCATATATGTTTTGTACCTTAAATGCAAAACCATCATCTCCTTGTGATTTGTTAGAACAAACACAAGAAACCTGGTACTGGTATTTGTACCTCAGCTGGGTCCTTCATCCTGCACGTGGATTTAAGTTGGTGGAACTGGAGTAATCCTTTGATTTGTGGTGTTGTAATGGCACTGTTTAAAGATTATCTGAAAAGTAACAAGCATGCAAAGAGAGAACATTCGATAGTATGTGTAAATTGGTTACATTTATGGCCTGCATCTTGAAACCACTGGAATTATAATGTTAAATTGTGCAAATATTTGTTTAAAATATACCATGCATTACATACTTACGAAATAAATTTGACCACTTGAAGCATACATGTCTATACATAAAATTAAAAAAAAAAAAAGAAAGAAAATAGTTCAAACTGACTTCTGCAGTATTCGCGGCATCTGAAGAAAATATTTGATGTTTATGCAGAATCTGTTCTAAGACTCATCTCCAATTAAAACTAGAGTTCTGTCTCAGTTATGTGAAACACTTGCAACCCCAACAGGTTGTCCAAAATTGTCAAAGTGCTTACTGTGTGAGCGTAGCAGAAATTATTTTTGTAATATAATTCATATTTATGAAATACTTTGTATACTAAATAGGAAAAATATGTACTCCTTAATATGTATTTAATATGCTTGACTTGTTTCCCTGATCACAATGCATTAATCATTCAGTATAAATAAAAACAGAACAATATACCAAACAGAAACCAGGGATGTAATGTATAGAATTATCCAGAATTAAGTGATCAGATATAATAATAATAAAATTGTTCTGTACTATTCTTGTGAAATTAGCATATTATCTTATTTCAGATTTGTTACCAATGGTGCATTTTAAAATAGATTCATTAGTTTTCTAGTATTGTGTCTCAGGCAATTATTTGCCATCAGTTGTCTTGCTTTTCAGGTCTCTACAGCTTAATCTAAATAGTTTTCACTATAAGTATTTACAGGAATTCATTGTAAGGGTAATATTTTAATTGTATATGCATAAATTTTCTGTTCTTATTATCTGTCTGGCTGCTGTCAGTCAGAAAAAACTGATCAGAACAGTGAACAACATGGCAAACCATGTCTATTTAAAACCACAGTGTAAAATGAATATAGTGGTCTCAGTTCAGCGTATTGTGTAGCTCGTATCTAGAGAGTAAAAACTTGCCATTGTGAAAGCTGAATCTGAATAGCTAGGAAAAAAAAAGTAGTCAGGAGAATGGAAAATCCCCACTGTATCTCACTGATAGATGGTACTTTGAGATGAGAATGGAGATATATTGGTAAAGCATTATACAGCAAATCTATACTATGAGATTAACAAAAGTTCTTTGACTTGAAAAGGAATTTTTTCATTCATTTCAATGAGCTTTGGATAAGACCCTCTATCTCCTTTGCTTCCAGAACCTTCCCCCCACACACACACCTTTTGTAATCAATACATAAATCAATTAAGATTAGTAGGATATAAACGTGAATGTTTTTCATGAATTTGAAATTAGCAAATGTTACAGCAAGACCCAATAATAATGCTGTGGAGAAGGCTGTGTCAGCTTTTTCCATTATAAACCTCTAATTTCAGGGCTTTATGACTGCTGTGAAATTTTTATTCTGGAATGATACTTGGCAAACAGCCTGCAGTATATTTTTACAAAGTTTACAAAAAAAAAAAAAGGCACTGCTTCTTTATTTAAGAGAAAGCAAAAAAAGACAACATTTTTCTACTTTCAAACATTTGTTTATGCTCTTGTAACTTAGAAAGAGGGTTGTTTTATTATTTTTCTCCATACTACAAAGTATATACATAACTTCAGATAATAAAATTGTAACAGATAAATTAATGGCTGAGTTTCTTTCAAAAAGCTGCTGCTATCCATGCACAATAATTGACTTAATTCAGGATGTCATAGGGATTTTCAGGACATGGATGCTATGTACATATGCATTGCTAGCATAAAAAGTTCTTGGTTGCCCAATGATGCAATACATGGCCAAGGCTTGAATAAGAACATTTGAGCTTATTGTGTCAAGAGTCTGTGGATTAAGAAGTGTTAAAGATGCACTGACGTGATAGACAATAATGGCTCCATCAGTAGGCTGAGAATAATGGGTCACTGTGCCTGCTCTGCACAGTGCTGCATGGCTTTGAGGATGTGTCAAGCTTCACTGGGATTTGCCAAAGCATAAGGCTTCTGACACACTTCAGTGCATTCTCAGAGACTGTCATGTCCCATACCCTTCTCTCAAGAGGCATGTGTTAAAAATATTAAAAATAGCAAATAAGCTAATACTTTTAAGTGATGTTAAAACTGATGTGCTTATGACTCGCGTTGCCCCGAGTTAAAAGAACAATGATAAATGATCATACCTTCCTCAGCTAAAAAATTGAGGTTTTTTTTGTTTTGTGTTGTGTTGTGGTTTGTTTGTTGTTTTTTTTTCTGGTGAGGTCTTCTATTCACTAATCAAAAGAGGAAGAACTGAACCATTATGCTGTACCATTACACTGGGTCAGATTTTCCTGCTCATTGAGGTCCCAATCCAGTAAAGCGTTTAAGCTCAACCTAAATCATGTGCAGAGGTATTATTCATGAGCTCATAATTAAACACCTGTCCAGGAGTGGGGCTTAGACAGAGTTTTGTCATTGACTTCAAAAAGAGCCAGCTCAGAAACATCGTGTATAATACATAGAGCCCAGTGACTCTTTTGGGATTATGCAGTTGAGTGTAGGTTCACCAGCATCAATAAAGGTTGCACAATCTGGACCTTCCTATAGAAATTGTTCCTAAGTGTTTTACATATATGGTGCAATATGTAGGCATAATAGTGTGAGTGAAGAATGCAGAAGTGGGCAAAACACTATATTTATGTGAAATTGTTACTTTGAATTACAACCTTAACGTCAGTTTATTTCCTCCATGTTTTGAAACAGAGTATGTGTCTGCACAGCAGTTTTAGTGTAATGTCCATTCAAATATATAGCCAGTCAATCTGGGAAGGTGACTCTTCAGATGTGGTTTAACAGATCTATCTGTTCATTATATTGGTTTTAGTGGCCATGCTTGTAAAATGGCTGTTAAAACCCATAGACATAAATTAAATCAGTGAAGGTGTTAACATAATCTGTTGTCTTCATTGTATTATAAAGAAGTTTCCATTTTTAAATAAAATCAATAAAGTGTAATCGTTTCCTTGAAAAAGAAAAAATTTGTGCAATTTTATCAGAAAGCAACTACTGTGGTGCAAGAATGCAAGACCATTAGACAATTTATGTTTTGCATTTAGTGTTCAAGATTGACAATAATATAGAAATCTAGTATAAAAATATTTTTTTAAAAGATTTTTTTTTAAAAAGCCATAATGACAATATAAATTATAAAAGGCATGGCCTTGTGAATAATGTTAAAAAATGTTTCAGAATCAACAAAACACATCCAGAATTTAATGGTGGCATAATATCTATAATATCTTTTGCATGATTTGTACATTGATATTGTATGAAATGAGCACAGTGAGATTTTTTTTGTTGTTGTTGCATCCAAAGAGTTGGGAAGGAGATATAACAAGATTGTATTTATAATCACTCTATTTTGAAATAAAGTAAAGAAAACAAAAGGTATTGGTTTTACCCTGCTTCAATCATTACTATTCTAGGTTAGTTTATAATTAAGATAGTTACTTATAACATCCAGACCAATGTAAAACACAAAAATCTATTTTTAATTAATTTTGCTTACCTTCAGCAACATTAAAATATTAGCCAGCGTTGACTTAAAAATGTGTATGAAATATTAATAAAATTGTTTGGTTATTTCTGAAACTAGTGTTAAATGCCTGTGATATTCTCTTTCAGATCATTTGTATATGGATGAAAGAGAATCTATAAAGTAGTTAAACAGTAATGTTTTCTAATCACCTCAATAATTTGTTATTATTTTTTATGAAAGTTTTTCCCATCTTCTGTTGTCTAACAAAATCCTTCTTGCCTCTGTTATACAAATAGTCCCTCCAAAGTCAGTGAAATTTTTTTGCATTAGTAACACAAGCAGAATTTAGTTTTTAGTTGGATTCTGAGATCTTCAACACAGAAGTGCTTAGAGGAACAATCAGGTAATGCTAGGGGCATTTGTTTTGATTCTGCTCCCTCCTCATTAACCATTTTGAATATGACCATTTTTCAGAGGAAAGAAAAGTTAGTTTATCCTTAGCAAAAAGAAAAATATCAATCCATATACCATTTCAATTGGTTAGGTTAGTTTTATAAATGAAAGGTGAAAAGACGTCTTTAGGTTGTATAACTTCAAAATTTAGATTGTGTAGTAAAAATGTTTTACAAAGCCTAGCAAAAATCTGCATGGGAGGGGAGAAGAGCAGGAACAGAATTACATCTAGATTAAACATTCCCTGTTGTGTAGGATTTAAAATGCATTATAAAGGTGGTAAACAAGAAACAGAATGTGATATGGACTAGAAAATCAAGACTTGATATGGATTTTTTTCACTGCCAGTTGCAGTGTAACATTAGAAGCAAACTTTTTTAATTCATTAATTGAAAAAGGCCTATGTATATATTCCATAGAATTTCTTTCTAAACAAAAACTGGAGAATCAAGAATAAGTATTAATGTTTTGAAAAAAATATGTGTGCACTGATTTCCTGAATGTAGAGGAACTTGGCAGTTTTCTGTTAATATGTTTTTCCATTATTTAGTCTTTATTTCTAATTGCAATTCATTCATCCTTATGTATCCTGATTGATGCTGTCTTGAAAAAAAAAAAAAAAGGAATGTTAATGCTCAGGGACAAACTCATCTCAGAAATTTACCAATGTAAATCCAGACTGACTCAACAGACTTCAATGGAATCAAATCAGCCTTACCCTAAAGCACACAAAAGCAGAAATTTACCATATTAGGTGAGGAGCTGATCTATCTGTCACTGAAATAAAAAATAAGCTAAGTCATTTTTTACTTTAAATAAAATATAATCTTGCTTTTTGGTCTATTGATGTGTGTGGTAAAGCTGTTAGTCTCAAATAACTGTAGGGCAGAATATAGAATAGGTGCAGTCCTGTGTCCGTTTGATATCAGTGGAACTCTACAATGATTCAAGAGCTGTGGGCATCCTGTAGATGTACTATGGATACAAAACTATTTGAATTTTCTGGTTTAATACATAGACTTGGGATATACATCACATAAAAATGCTATCTTAGCAATACAACTTATTTTCTCCCTATAATGGAACAAACTTACCCTGCTCTTCTTTCTTATTAAGTAGGGACTTCATTTTAAGTATCTTTATTTTACTGTTAATTTTATTCATGTTCATTAGTAATACTTGATCATGTTCATTAGTAATACTTGAGATAATTTATTTATTGTCTGAAAACAGTACATTTTGAGCAGTCTGTTATGTTTTAAATACCAGTCATTAGTAACAGACTGATGCTGTATTATATTGATTTTTCATTCTCTTGCTGGGAATTTTTGTAGTCATTTAACACTAAATAACTTCTTAAAAGCACAAATAGCAATCAGATAAGAAAAAGAGACCTAGCTGGTACTAAATCTTAATTTTTTGTATGTGTGTATATGTGTGTATATGAATGTGTATATGTACATCTATGTGTGTGTACGCAAAGGCTTAAAATACTGTAAATCAACTCCTATGGGTACACAAGTGTTACATCATTGTCCCTTTGGTCTTTGTTTAACCAGAAAGCAAAAGGTGATCTCTATATGGTTTAGTAGTAATTTTGCATATGTACAATAACAAAGAAATCTTCCTCAGTTTCCCTCATCCACAAGCATTTCATTTCTTGATTTAATTTAATGTAATTTCCTAGAAATGTGTGCACTATGACCTTCCAGGGCATCCTTCCACTTCATGCTCTCACTTCACCTTCAGTGTGCTCAGTCCCTTACAGCTGAATGTTTGTCTAGACATTGGTTAATAGCAGTTTCCAAAGTGGCAAAGGAGTAGGATTTGTCAATTTGCAAAAACCAGCTAAAAAAAGGCATATTGTAGGAGACTTTCCTGGATGGTTTCTGAGTCATGTCAGATGTATGATCTGAAACAGAGAGGAGTAGGAAATGGTTTAAGCTTCCGTTAGGAAGATTCATGCTGGGCTTTTGAAGCTGGAAAATCAAGGCTTTTCCTGACTGTAAGGTGTACAGTGTAACGTAAATATGATTCAGTCAACTGAATCCTGACAGACTGCGGGCTAAGTCCTGCAGGCACCTGCACCCACTTACCCAAGCTAGGTTTTGGTGTCACTATTCACTGAAGGTCCTTGGACAAATTATTTAGGTTAAACCAGATGTGATACATATTTCTTAACAAGGCTTTTAACTGAGATGTGGATACATTTGTGTGTGCCTTGGATGCTGTTTGGGTATGGAGGTTAGTCCATACCTAATGTTTGTTGAGCACTTTCTTTGGTAGAGTCTCTCTTCGTGAGATACATTAGTGCTCACATCTGAATATGAGCAGCTGCACAGTAGGTACATCTCAATGAGCAGAGTCACAAAGGGCAGTGTTTTGACAGATTTTGAGCTCTTCACTGCAAGAAACTACACAAAACGATGTACCATACAGCAGATTTCCTTGCTCTGTGGCAGGATTTCATAGACTCTGTGAGTCCTTCTCAGCAGGGTATTCTTCTTGTGTACACACCACAACTAAGACTCCAGATCACCAGTCTGGTATATGTGCAGTCTGTGCTTGCTTATACTAAAAAATAATTTTGTGGAGAAGGGTGGGAGATGAACTTTCATTTTTTTCCAAAAAGAAAAATGGGCTGAATTCGAATTTTTCGGGATTGAAAAAGAAAAATACACATATTTTAAAGAATGGTCACATTGTTGGGTAATATCTGTATTCAGAAAGTATTTTACTAAGAGAGAGAGAAAGGAAGCAGTTGGTTTTGTATTTTTAGCATGCAGCTTTTCAACTTGTTCCATTTTTGGGTTAGAATATGCCCTGGGAGCCAAGGAACTCACATGTGCAGCTCAGGGCACAATTTAGCTGCAAAGATGCATCCTAACTCTCTTGCTGCCTTGTGTGTGGTAGAAATTAAATGAGAGGT